>NC_064629.1:228154456-228786241 GCF_023864275.1 Schistocerca cancellata | reverse complement strand
CTACTGCCAGGTACTCCATATAAGCGACCTCAGTAGTCATCAGACAGCGTGAGAGATCGGAATGGGAAGCTCCGCGGAACTCACGGACTTCGAACGTGGTCAGCTGATTGCGTGTCACTTGTGTCATACGTCTGTACGCGAGATTTCCACACTGCTAAACATCCCTACGTCCACTGTTTCCGATGTGAGAGTGAAGTGGAAACGTGAAAAGTCACGTACAGCACAAAAGCGTACAGGTCGACCTCGTCTGTTGACTGACAGAGACTGCTGACAGGTGAAGAGGGTCGTAATGTGTGATAGTTAGACATCTATCAAGACCATCACACAGAAATTCCAAACTGCATCATGATCTACTGCAAGTACTACGACAGTTAGGCGGGAGGGGAGAGATGATGATGATGATGTTTGGTTTGTGGGGCGCTCAACTGCGTGGTTATCAGCGCCCGTACAATTTCCCAACCTTTGCTCAGTCCAATTTCGCCACTTTCCTGGATGATGATGAAATGATGAGGACAACACAAACACCCAGTCATCTCGAGGCAGGTGAAAATCCCTGACCCCGCCGGGAATCGAACCCGGGACCCCGTGCTCGGGAAGCGAGAACGCTACCGCGAGACCACGAGCGGCGGACGCGGGAGGGGAGAAAATTTGGATTTCATGGTTGAGCCAAACGACGCCTCGCTTGGTGTAAGGAGCGTAAACACTGGACGATTGAACAGTGGAAAAACGTTATGTCGAGTGACGAATCACGGTACACAATGTGGCGATCCAATGGCAGGGTGTGGTTATGGCGAATGCCCGGTGAACGTCATCTGCCAGCGTGTGTAGTGCCAACAGTAAAATTCGGAGGCGGTGGTGTTATGGTGTGGTCTTGTTTTTCATGGAAGGGCTTGCACCCCTTGTTGTTTTGCGTGGCACTATCACAGCACAGGCCAACATTGATGTTTTAAGCACTTTCTTGCTTCCCACTGTTGAAGACCAACTCGGGGATGGCGATTGCATCTTCCAACGCGATCGAGAACCTGTTCATAATGCACGCCCTGTGGCGGAGTAGTTACACGACAGTAACATCCCCGTAATGGACTGGCCTGCACAGAGTCCTGACCTAAATCCTATAGATCACCTTTGGGATGTTTTGGAACGCCGCCTTCGTGCCAGACCTCACCGACCGTCATCGATAGCTCTCCTCAGTGCAGCACTCCGTGAAGAATGGGCTGCCATTCCCCAAGAAACCTTCCAGCACCTGTTCGAAGAAATGCCTGCTAGAGTGGAAGCTGTCATCAAGGGTAAGGGTGGGCCAACACCATATTGAATTCCAGCATTACCGATGAAGGGTGCCACGAACTTGTAAATCATTTTCAGCCAGGTGTCCGCATTCTTTTGATGACATAGTGTATTAAATGATCTAGTAAAAGCGTCGGATGCGCTTTAAGGCTATTCGGCTATTCGCAGATGATGCTGTTGTCTATACCAAAGTAGCAACGCCAGAAGATAATAAGAATTTGCAGAACGACCTGCAGCGAATTGATGAATGGTGCATGCTCTGGAAGTTGATACTGAACGTTAATAAATGTAACATATAGCGCATACATAGAAAAAGAAATCCACTGCTGTACAGCTACACTACTGATGACAAACAGCTGGAGACAGCGTCTGCCGTAAGATATCTAGGCGTAAATATCTAGAGTGACGTTAAGTGGAATGACCACATAAAACAGATAGTGGTAAGAATCAGATACCAGACTCAGATTCATGGGAAGAATCTTAAGGAAATGTAACTCATCTACGAAAGAAGTGGCTTATAAGGCGCTTGTTCTCCCGATTCTTGAGTATTGTTTATCTATCTGGGACCCTTATCAGGCAAGACTGATAGAGGAGATAGAGAAGATCCAACGAAGAGCGATACGTTTCGTGACGGGATCGTTTAGCTGGCGAGAGAGCGTTGCGGAGATGCGAAACAAACTCCACTGGCAGACTTTACAAGAGAGGCGTTATGCATCACGGAGAGATTTACTACTGAAATTTCGGGACAGTACTTTTCAGGAGGAGTCGGACAACGTATTACTTTCCCCCATATACCTCTCGTGCATTGACCACGAGGAGAAAATTCGAGAAATCAGAGCCAGTACAGAGGGTTACCGATAACCATTCTTCCCACGCACTGTTCGCGATTGGAACTTGGTTGGAGGGATCAGATAGTGGTACCGAGAGTACCCTCCGTCACACACCATTACATGGCTTGCGGAGTATGATATAGATGTAGATGTACAACAGTGAATCTTCGCAGTGATCAGGCAGCCCATCGCTGCCGCCCGAATGAACGAGTGAAGATAACTACTAAAAAAGAAAAATTACTTAAAGTATCGGCTTTGAATATACAAATATCCCTCGTAACCGGCAAGCAGAAATGTGGTAGTGAGTCATTTTCTTCCCAAGATGTGGAAATATACGTAAAAACCATATTCAGGCTTGTTAAGAAACTGATTCCTAGTCATACGTCAATCTCGCAACCGATAAGAATCAGCAGATCCACTACTAGTAGAGCCAATACACGCTTTTAACGTATATGGCTAAATGTGATGTACACAGGTTAGTGCGAAGCTTACCTTCTCGACAAAAGTTTCTGTATCTGACTTTATTCTCGAGCATTCGTAGGCGCTGTTGTGCACGTTTTAGACTGTGTTCAGGAAAATAAAACTTTGATCCGGGTACCTGTCTGGTATGTAGCTGCTTTTCTACACTAGCTCAACAGAAGGAAGGAAGGTGTGGCCGCGTTAAGTTTTTTATGTACTCGAGAGCAACCTAATATGATTTTCCTCTCTTAGTTTTCTACCGTTTTCTTCAAATGAGATGACTGTTGGATCTGGCCGTGATTAATTCCTTTCTTGGCACTACTGTGTGTATCCTTAGTGCCATCAAGCTACTAAAACCAATGCCAGCGGTTTCGATAGAGTAATAACGATGTAACGCCTAGGTTTTTAGTAGACGCTGCATTGAAGCAACAGCTCTCACTGTATACCACAGGTACGTATTTGTGTTCAGGAGGACCGCTGATAAGCTGGAGGTCCGGGTTGCACGGTCAAGATTGTCAGCAGCCCAAAGTGCACCCACCTACGATAAACAATTCCATGAGCGATATGTTCGAGGTTGACACGTCTGGAATTACTCAGATAGTGTGAAGGACAGATAATTTTACAAAAGTAATGTTCTGTAATATTAATTAACGTTCTTTCGAGTACTTTACAGCAATGAGACGACACATTCTCTGAGCCCATAACATAATCATCACTTCTGAGCGTGTAGGTTAAGAAAAAACACTGGGCAAACATTCGGGAGCAGCGGTGTTCAAAGATGGGCTGCTTTCCCAGAATTACTCTTTAATGAAAGTCAAAGCCCATTCAACAGCCAAATACGAGAGTGTGCTCCATGGCTGAATCTTCAATGGCCTCATTGTGAAGAGAATATAGAACTTTATTATGTATCTTTCCATCTGATGATCTTGTTGTATACAACGAGCTAAATAGTAACATATCGCCTGAAAGACATATGGAAATAGTGAAATGGCTGCATATATAGATGTAGATGCTTGAAGTAGTAACAGAAATAGATAAACTTTCGGTTCTGTCGTTGTGAAACACTTGGCTGGGTCTGAGCACTATGGGACTTAACATCTATGGTCATCAGTCCCCTAGAACTTAGAACTACTTAAACCTAACTAACCTAAGGACAGCACACAACACCCAGCCATCACGAGGCAGAGAAAATCCCTGACCCCGCCGGGAATCGAACCCGGGATCCCGGGCGTGGGAAGCGAGAACGCTACCGCACGACCACGAGCTGCGGACGAACACTTGGCTACGGTACGGGAACCAACTCTACTGCACTGCTACTCTCTCCGCCTTACTGCATGGTCAAAAATACAAAAGGAGAGTGCATATTCACCTGCGAATGGCTCCATACGAGTCCTAATCTCTCTTATCTTGTCCTTGCGGTCCTTAATTGCACGTTGGCAGCAATACAATCTTTTGCAATCAGCTGAAAATGCTGGTTCTTTAAATTTTCTCAATAGAGTTTTGCGAAAAGAATATCGTCCTATAACCAGGGATTCCCATTCCAGTTCACGATGCGTCCGCATGATGATCGCGTGTTGATTTAATCTACCGATAACGCATCTAGTGGCAAGCCTCTCAGTTGCTTCGATGTCTTCCTTTAATCCTACCTGCTGGGGAGCCCAAACAACCGAGAAGTGTTCTGCACACGGTCTCCTTTACTGATGAGCTACAGTTTCCTATTCTCCCAATAAACCGATATCATTCTGTAATGCTTTTGCGCAGTGTATATAGAGAACTAGAGCGTTCCTATCAGACTTTCCTGAGATTTCCATGGGGCATTCTTGATGATACCGTTGTCCCTGATGAACATTTGCCGTCGAAAAGAACGTACCGGGTTCTACTGCTTCCGAAGACTTTGAGCCACTCACATATCTTGGAATCTATTCCACGCTCAGACCTTGGTTAAAAGTCTGCAGGGGGGCATCGTGTCAAACGCTTTCCGAAAATATAACAATATGGAGTTTGCCTGTTGTCCTCCATCCACGGTTTGCAGGATATCATATATTGAAAGGGGAAGCTGAGTTTCGCACAAGCGATGCTTTCCAAATCTGTGCTGATTTGTGGACAGAAGCTTTTCTGTTAGACAATGATATAACTTCATATTCGTTACATCATGTCGTCTCTAAAAAGTAGCATGGAATTTTAGCAAATCATTGAAAATCGATGGGAAGAGTTGAGATGTAACAAAAACCTTACGATGAATCAACATAGTGGGGACAGTTCTGTCAAATAAAGTCAGCTTTCTTACAAAAAATTGGAAATTGCTAAGTGAATTAGAAAATTACCAGTGTACCTTATTTTCCGAGCCTCACTTTCATTTCAAGCTACAAGGAGAGCCACATTTCTTGGTATACCTACAGAGCTCGGACAAAAATATGGAAGCAGCGCAAGAAATACATGGTTGACATAAATGCACATACTAGCCAAGCCTGCAGTTTGCGGTGTTGTATCTGACAACGCACGGCACCTGGACAATGCCCCGAGTACATTGGGAGTGTCAGCCGCGGTCAGAACAGTGTTCTGTATATCTGTGAGTGCATTATGTCGGAGCTAAAGGAATTCTAAAGGGGGAAATTGTTGGTGTTCCTATGGTGGGTGCTTCTATAAACAGGAGAGCCGAAGTGTTTGGAACTTCAAGAGACACGGTATCGAAGATTTATACCGCATACAGGGTAATCGGAAAAAAAATCATCCGTTAACTCACGAAGTGTGTGTTGGGTGATCGTGACAGACGGTCATTGAAGAGGACTGCAACGAAAAATAAGAGGACGACAGCAGCGAAAGTCGCTACGGAATTGAATGTCGCATTCGCAAATCCCGTCAGCACCAAAATCACACTAACAAGGGAACCTCCCCATCGCACCCCCCTCAGATTTAGTTATAAGTTGGCACAGTGGATAGGCCTTGAAAAACTGAACACAGATCGATCGAGGGCCGGCCGGTGTGGCCTTGCGGTTTGGAACCGCGTGACCGCTACGGTCGCAGGTTCGAATCCTGCCTCGGACATGGATGTGTGTGATGTCCTTAGGTTAGTTAGGTTTAAGTAGTTCTAAGTTCTAGGGGACTGATGACCTCAGTAGTTAAGTCCCATAGTGCTCAGAGCCATTTGAACCATTTGAGATCGATCGAGAAAACAGGAAGAAGTTGTGTGGAACTATGAAAAAAAATAAGCAAAATATACAAACTGAGTAGTCCATGTGCAAGATAGGCAACATCAAGGAGACTGTGACTTCAGAAGCGCCGTGGTCCCGCGGTATGCGTGAGCAGCTCCGGAAAGAGAGATCCTTGGTTCAACTCTTCCCTCGAGTGAAAGGTTTACTTTCTTTATTTTCGCAAAGTTATGATCTGTCTGTTCGTTCATTGACGTCTCTGTTCACTGTAATAAGTTTAGTGTCTGTGTTTTGCGACCACACCGCAAAACCGTGCGATTAGTAGACGAAAGGACGTGCCTCTCCAATGGGAACCGAAAAATTTGATCGCAAGGTCATAGGTCAACCGATTCCTCCACAGGAAAACACGTCTGACATATTCTATACGACACTGGTGACGGCATGTGCGTCACATGACAGGAATATGTTGCCGACCCACCTAACTTGTACACTTGGTGAATGAGTAAAAAGATCCTTCTACCTTGCCCGATTTAGGTTTTCTTGTGGCTGTGATAATCACTCCCAAAAAAGTGATGAAAACATAAGAGTTTGTCACATAAACTGCAACAAATGAATGCAACAGTTTCACAGGCGCACAGTTTTCCCTGTGCTCTGTCAAAACATATGTTTTTTAACGTTTTCAAATTTTTCCGTATGTAGATCGTCAAATCCTGCATATCTCCAAGCAAATCTGAACATGTCCTGGAATTTTGGAGAGCGCAGTTGATTATGTGTGAGTGCCTGAACTTTGATAATTGTCTGAAAATAAAAAAATTAAACTTGTCACGCGAGGGAAGACTTGATCCAATGACCTCTCGTTCTGCAGCTGCTCACGCTAACCACGGACCACAGCGCTCCTGAACTCACGCTCTCCTTGATGTTACCTATCTTTCCCATGGACTACTCAGTTTGTATATTTTGCTTATTTTTTCATAGTTCCACAACTTCTTCTGTGTTCAGTTTTTCAAGGCCTATCCACTGTGCCAACTTATAACTAAATCGGAGGGGGGTGCGATGGGGAGGTTCCCTTGTAAGCATGGACTTGCAGGGCGAGCTGGAATTCCATTACCACTCATCAGCGGTGCAAATGCCCGTAACAGAAAAAAGTGGCGCGAAAGCCATAAAACCTGGACTATGGGCCGGCCGATGTGGCGGAGCGGTTCTAGGCGCTACAGTTCGGAACCGCGCGACTGCTACGGTCGCAGGTTCGAATCTGCCTCGGGCATGGATGTGTGTGATGTCCTTAGGTTAGTTAGGTTTAAGTAGTTCTAGGGGACTGATGACCTCAGAAGTTAAGTCCCATAGTGCTCAGAGCCATTGGAACCTGGAATATGGAGCAATGTCGTTTGGTCGGATGAGTCTTGTTTCACGTTCTTTCCAACTTCTGACCGAAGAGTGAAACATGGCTGGGTGTGCATTGCTGCATCTACTGTTTTTCTAAGTTTGAGCTGGGTTGGGATTCGGCTTATGATTTGTGTTTCACGTGGCTTCATGTTATCCTTGCCTAACTAAACATTTATTCCTTCTCTAAGAAGCAATGCGCTAAAATTTCTCTTCATTTCTCACTAGAGGACAAAATTCAAAAATGGTTCAAATGGCTCTGAGCACTATCGGACTCAACTGCTGTGGTCATTAGTCCCCTAGAACTTAGAACTACTTAAACCTAACTAACCTAAGGACATCACACACACCCATGCCCGAGGCAGGATTCGAACCTGCGACCGTAGCAGCAGCGCGGCTCCGGACTGGAGCGCCTAGAACCGCACGGCCACCGCGGTAGGCAGGACAAAATTCCCCTGGCGACAGGAAGTGGTGCAATCGGAGAGAAATATTTGTGAAACATAGTTAAAAGTCAGCACACTTCTAATATCTTTTAAGATTGTGAAAGATTCTATTCCTGACTCTTCGACTGCTTTATATTGTTTGTGGCACAGAAAAATCCACACGTCGACTTCATTTTTAGGTATCAGATCTAGTAAACGTTTTACTCTCTGAATTGTACTGGTTCAAATGGTTCAAATGGCTCTGAGCACTATGCGACTTAACTTCTGAGGTCGTCAGTCGTCTAGAACTTAGAACTAATTAAACCTAACTATCCTAAGGACATCACACACATCCATGCCCGAGGCAGGATTCGAACCTGCGACCGTAGCGGTCGCTCGGCTCCAGACTGTAGCGCCCAGAACCGCACGGCCACTCCGGCCGGCCTCTGAATTGTATTCCTCGCTTCCCTTGCAGCTAAGTTTGCGATTTTGATCCGCTGTGTGATAGTTTCGAAGTGGTTACATGATACTGGGTTTACACCCATAATTCGAGCGGAACATCATCAGTGCCTGTAACAAGAGTCACTCCCTTCGTCTCCACGCACCACGGCAAGTGAGCAAGTGTATCTGGGGTAGGACGTATTTGCGTTCGACAGTGACAGAAGCAAGCAATGGAATATCAACTCCATTATGTGCTGGTACGATCTCGGTTGCAGCGGTAGCTCGGGGTGTCCGCAATGCGCACAACAGTCGAAAGACACCTGTTGCGTCCTCGTCCTTTCAGAATCATTCGAAGTATTAGCCGATAAATTTCGCTAGTGTAACTGGAGACCGAATTCTGTGCTATATATTTCTTCCAGACTCAGAGCGAGGAAGGGCATTGATTATGGCACTGCAGGAACGAGATTCAAATACCCATCCGACTACTCGCATTTAGGTTTTTCTAAATCGTTTAAAGTGAATGGAAAAAATTTCTATTCGAAAGGATACGGTCGATTTCCAGTCTTATGCTTATTCTGATGAACTGCTCTATCTCTAATAACGCTTAACCCTCGACAGACATGTAATATTAAAATTTAAACTATCATATATAATTATTCAGACGAGTTCAAATAAGCAGAAATAATTTATCGCTTTGACTGACATTTGTATCAACAGCATATTGTGAACCTTCCAGAAGAAATTTTTGTGAAATAAACTTTACGTCGTGATGGAAGGCGGGAACGTAGACGTATGATGACCTGAAATTGTAAATAAATTAGTCTATGGCTGATCGGGATTATAGCTTGCTGCCAATACTGTTTCTACAGTACCACACAAAATTTTGTCTGCCGACCGCTGATGTCTCAAATTTTGTGTTGCGTTGGAGACACAGGTTTGTTGCATGTATTGCTGATCGATGATGTCAGCAAGCAGCCAGAGACTAGTTTATTTGTAATTTCTAATTTTACGAAATAATCGTTGAAACGTCTAAACACTTTTGACAGACGTTAGTAGACACAGATACAAACAATAATAGCCTTAAAGAACCGTTAACTGTCTTTTGATTTCTATGTGGCACATTCTCGGGAAGTATATTTACTTATGTATATTTCTTGTAAGGGATAAAGATTCTCTTTATTAATCCTATAGCGAGCCGTATGGTCGTACTACTTAAATCTCCCTAGTTTCGTTTTCTTTCTGTCGTTTGCGTGACCTAATTAACAGCGTGAGGAATATAAATTAATATACATATTGAATCAAAAGTTTTTGAGACGTGAAAATGCTTTCCTCTTGACTTTTCCACAGATTCTGAGCCATGAGATGTAGTTTTTATTGTCCTGGTCTCATTTTTGGATGATATGGTGATAAAATACCGGCATGCTCATCCACATTTTGGTTTGCAACGGTTTCACCAAATGTCTTCATGAGAGTATCTGGATGTTTAGTCATGATGGTCTTCGATTTCCGCTTCTTTTAAAGATCGTGACCTTTTTTATCTTTAGCTTTCCATTTTTTTTTTTTTTGGTAAAATGTGTGCATGCTTCCATACTGGGAATGATAACATCTTTCCCTATCCACCATATTTTTGTTCACCTCTGACTTATCAGTTCTAATTTGATACACCCACCAAATTTTTCAATTTAGCCAGTTTAGTACTGTCTTCGAGTAATAAAGGGATTATTTATAGATATATGAAGAACATGTTTTGCTGCATATACGACGGTGTAAATTATCACCAGTAACCTTTAATTCTGTTATAACGCATTCACAGTACCACAATAGCAACGGAAATGTTCTTTATCAAGTTGCCCGTTACGCAGCTAGAGAAACAGAATGTCATCCTAAAAACTGAGTTTAGATTCGTGGTAAGTGGGTGGCACTAATTCATAAGGAAGCGCTCGATACTGCTATTCTAATGACGGGATGTGTGCAGGAGAATTTATTGCTCGATCGACTAATGACGACTTCCTCTCGGAAGTCAGGAGTCTGTAGTGGCCACGTGTTAATCATCAGGGAGATATGTATCTGATGTTGTGAAATGTGTGGTGAGTTTAGACAGCGTTGACGCTCGAAGTATTAAGCACAACCATGTGCACGAGAGAGCAATTTCGATGTAATTAGCCTCCCGGTCATTTGTGAACGTTGTTCCTATGCGTTTTAATGCACTAAATGGAAAGGAATATTCCGCTTGTAAGGGAGGGCAGTGAGTCGTACGTGGGAGCTCAGTCGGTAAGAGCGTTGCCATAAAAATACAAGGCTCCGGGTTTGAATACCGGCCTGGCATACACCTTTAATCTGCCACGAAGTTTCACTTATTGAACTAATGGTCAAATAACGACATATTTTTGCACTGGCAAATATGTGAATAGGTACAAGCTGTAGGAAGTTACGTTACTGCAAACCAGTAGCATCAAAGAGAAACTAATTCTGTGTGTAGAGTATGTCGTGAGTTGGCAAAGTAGAAAACTTTATCACCTCAAAATCCTATACAGCGAGACACGAGTTAGTCATAGGGAACACGAGCGCGTGTGGTCTATATTCTCGTCCAGATTGTCGCACGCGACGCCTTGCGTGCATGCAAGCAGTTACATTGTACCTACTTACTTCTCAAATATCATGTTACTGATACAAAGAAGCTATCTATCTGCTAACGTGCCTCAGGCACTGTGCCGAAATGTATCCCAGTTGAATTTGGTGTAGTATCTCGGTAACGACGTGATGTTTTTGCTAAAATTGGTCAAGCCGACGTGCTTACTCTTCTAGTTGCTTTGAAAAGACGAATACAAGTGGCAGTACAGAATTAGTTCAGCTGCAAGTTATATTCCTTATAAAGTTCATGTATGTTTTCTATATCTAAGCTGAAACTTTCTGGCAGCTGGAAACTGTGCAGGACTGAGACTCGAACTCGGGAAGTCGGGAAGGCAGGAGATGGGGTACCGGTACAAGTTAAGTTGTGGTGACGGAACCCCAGCCGTGTAAAGTAGGTCAATTGGCACCGACACGGTAGCTCAGCGTCTTCGATCAGAGAACTTGCTACCCTCCGCAAAAAAAAAAAATAAATAGATAAATAATAAAATAAAATAAATAAAAAGAGAGAGAGAGAGAGAGAGATCAACGATGAACTTAAACCGGTGTCATATAACGTCCGAGCAAAATGAAGCAATAAGAAAAAGAATTTGGTTGAGCGTTTGTTCGCGAAAGGCAACGGTCCCGAGTTCGAGTCTCTGTTTAGCATACAGCTTTAATCTTCCTGGAAGTTTCATATCAGCGCGCATTCCGTTGCAGAGTGAAAATTTCATTCTGGATATATCTAAGTTGTCTGGCAATGTGTGTGTGTGTGTGTGTGTGTGTGTGTGTTAGAGAGAGAGAGATAGAGAGAGAGAGAGAGAGAGAGAGAGAGAGACAGAGAGTTCCACTATACAATTATTAAACAATATTGGACATCGACGAAAGGAATGTGATGTCTGGTCCATTCACAGGAAATATCGTGGTAATCATTAAACGCGAGTGAATAGACTCCAGAAATATCTAAATTTTCATGCATTAGTGCAGTTTCGTATTTGACCGTGTCTGTAAAGTTGAGCGTCAGGGGCCGGCCGGTGTGGCCGAGCGGTTCTAGGCGCTTCAGTCTGGAACCTCGCGACCGCTACGGTCGCAGGTTCGAATCCTGCCTCGGGCATGGATGTGTGTGATGTCCTTAGGTTAGATAGGTTTAAGTTGTTCTAAGTGCTAGGTCACTGATGACCTCAGCAGTTAAGTCCCATAGTGCTCTGAGCCACTCTTTTTTTTTGAAGTTAGAAGCCCTCTGTAGAAATATTGAGGCATGCTGCCGCTACAGCTGACCGTAATTGCGGAAGTGTCGCCGTTACAGCATTTTGTGTACGAACTGACCTCACGACTATGTGCCATAAATGTTCGATTGGATTCATCTGGGTGATCTGGGTAGCCAAGACATTCGCTCGAATTATCCAGACTGTTCTTCAAACCAATCGCGAAAAATTGTGGCCTGGTGACATGGAGCATGTCATCTACAAAAATTCCATTGTTCTTTGTGAACATAGGGTCCTTGTAAACACAGCCCACATCATTATGGAGCCGCCATCAGCTTGTACAGTGCCTCGATGACAGCTAGAGGCCATAGCTTCGTGCGGTCTGCGCCACATTCGAACCATACCATGAGCTCTTACCAAATGAAATCGGGACTCATCCGACCAGGCCACGGGTTTCCAGTCGTCTACTGTCGTACCGATATGGTCACAAGCCCAGGACGGGAGAGGCGCTGCAGACGATGTCGTAGTGTTAGCAAAGGTCCTCGAGTCGATCGTCCGCTGCCATTGTCCATTAACTCCACATTTCGTCCCACATTGATGTCTGCGGTTATTTCACGTAGAGTTGCTTGTCCGTACTGACAACTGAAAGAAAACTTTGCTTTTCTCTGTTGTTAAGTGAAGGCCGTCGACCACTGCATGGTCCGTGGGGAGAGGTAAGGCCTGAAATCTGGAATTCTCGGCACACACGTCACACTGTGGATTTCGTAATATTGAATTCCCTAACGATTTCCGAAGTGTAATGTCCGATGCGTGTAGCTCCAACCACTATTTCTTGTTGTCTATTGCGTCGGAAACCTTTTTACATGAATCACCTGAGTACAAATGACAGCTCCGCCAATGCACTGTTCTTTGATACCTTGTGTACGCGATACTACCGCCACTTTATATCCCATGACTTTTGTCACATCCGCCGGCCGCGGTGGTCTCGCGGTTCTAGGCGCCCAGTCCGGAACCGCGCGACTGCTACGGTCGCAGGTTCGATTCCTGCCTCGGGCATGGATGTGTGTGATGTCCTTAGGTTAGTTAGGTTTAAGTAGTTCTAAGTTCTAGGGGACTGATGACCACAGCAGTTAAGTCCCATAGTGCTCAGAGCCATTTGAACCTTTTTTTTGTCACATCCGTCTAATGTTTTTCAATCGAAAACCAAGCCAACCTGACGAGGAAACTAAAGTAAGTCTCTACCTGTGCAGAAATCACATCATTGTTTGAGCACTATGGGAAGCAGGCAATGGGACTTACGGAATGGAAGTATGGATCCGTCCGTAAATCGTGCTAGTATAGCTGACGTGCTTAAGGCGATCGCTGGTGTAAAGTGGGAAATTCGGATTCGAGTTCCGGTGCGGCACAAATTTTCATTTGTTTCCAGTAAACTGCACAGCTGTTGCGGTCCCGCATTCGCAGTTTGCGAATACATTTCATGATAAATCTTAGTGGCCTGTCAGGCACTTCGACATATAAAGTGAGAAGTGAAAATGTACGAAAACAATGGCATGTAGAATAAAATGTGCAGTATGCACGAACACATCAACATAAATGGCACCAGCATGTTGTTAGGGTGCCAGACAATATGTCCGCACATAAATCACAGGACAGTCAACCTTAACCTCGTCGTGGTAAGCGCTATATATATGTCAATTTACTTGGCTGTAGTGTCGAGGAAATTACCAATATAACTTACAGTAACATTCTTCTGCATGATTTTCTCTTCTGCATACCCTCTGAAATCAATCATTCTCTTACGTTTAATATGAGTGTAGCACACGGTTTTGTCCGAAAACATTCAAACCATCCGCACCACCACAATAAACCATCGACCCAGATTTTCATATTTATGTATATTGTGCATTATTGTGATATATAATTATTCAGTGTTGCTGGTTTCGTGTGATCTACACTTCCGTGATGATTTTATCTATCTTGATATTCGTAAGCTCGACAATTTACAATCATCAACATCAATAAAGGTAATATCATATACAGAAGCTGGATGCAAGAGCCACAGACGAATCATAAAAGGATGCCAGTATATGTAAATGAAGACAATCTTCACAATGAAGCACACCACTAGACGAGTATCAACATGGATCAACGAAATTAAATACTAAGTATAGAGATGTAGTACATCTGAATCCTCTTTTTTAATGCCATGTTTCATATGACTGAATAGGTTCTAGAAAAGTCTCTCTTCAGTCACTGCTGGCGTAGTTATTTACCTATAAATATTTTGTTTAGATAATGCAAGTGCATCGCCTTCATTCCAAGTTGCTGTAACGATTTTTTGTAATTAAAATTTTATTTGAAAATTGTGACCAAATAATGCTTTATGTACTCGGAATTGAGGGATGTATGTACTGAGATCGAACACTGGAATATAAGCTGCGTTATGAACAGGGGGCGTTATGAACTATTCTAAGCGATTTTAACCAGTTTTTGCAGACTTATGGGAACTGTAGCGTTATGAACTTATAGTGTATCTTTGTTTATTTGGTTCTCTTGTTAAACGTAAGTGTTGTATGTTCTTATCAGTGACCTTCAAACATATTTTCTCTTTTTTGTATTGAAGAAGCGGCAATGGCGAACACCTTTAATGGCTGTGTTATAAAATCGTTTAGTTGTGGGATCTCATAATCCTGATTATTCTGTTAGTGGCGGGACGTAAGAGGTCAACACGTTGGCCGGCTTTTAATGTCAGTTGCCGGCTAGGTCGTTTAACTACAGGATTTCCGATGTGTGTACTCTTATCGAGTGGGTATTTCTTATGTATATAATTTCCTGCTGTGTCATTAACTTCTGTTTGTTATTTACTGTAGAGGTCTTCTCTGTTTTTATGATTTAAAACAATAATAACGACTACCAACGTGTCTTCCACCAGAATCCTTGTCACCAAACCGAACAGGTGTGTAGCGAAGGCTTATCTTGTTAGTCCAGTTCACCAAGCTTTCTCTTTAAGTTATCCCTCCTTATCTCTGTTGATTTGTTTTAAGTAGCAATATAATATAGCTATTGATAAGACTTATAAAGCGGTTCCGCTTTGTTCACCCGAGCACATATTTTGTGTTAGTAGTGATCAAAACTATTCCGTTCGAAGGCCGTACAGTCCAGAATCGGTATGCCAGTCTGGCAAAATAGCCCTGAGCATTGAGGCAATCATCTCACACACGCACCAGGTTGAAGATAACCGTTTGGCAAAACATCGTATCCTGCTGAGTGAAGATGTCCATAACAGCCTGCTCCACATCCTCGTCCGACAGGAATCGTCGACCCTTCAAGTTGCTTTTTAATGGACTCAAGGCGTGATGATCGCATGGGGAGAGATCAGGAGTATAGAGCGGATGCTCGAGTGTCTCCCACTTGGATTGGCGTCTGTAGTGGATGAGGCTGGCCTCCCCGCGGAACTTGACTCACCATTACTCAACAATGATCTTCGATGGACATACTGCCCATACACATTCTACATTCTCCGGTGGATGCCTACCGTTGTTTGGCCTTCGGCAGCAAAGAAAAGAATTACAGGACGTTGGTCCTGTGTGGAAGCATTTGGTCTCCATAGTTCATGTCTCCGTATTTACCGCACGAACATTGGAAATACGCGAGTATCCTAGTAATCCCTTGCTTACGTGTCGGTGCTTCTATACCCGCATTGGAGTCCCGTTGTGTTGCATTTAGCTGCAGCAACGCTATCAAATGGAAGTTTTTGATCACCCCTTATAATTCCACGGCACCAAGCGTTACTTATCACTGAAGCATAGGATGTTAGAAAAACTTTAAATGCATAAAAAAAATACGTTCTGACTCTGTATATATCATAAATGTAGCACACCGCGGCATACCCTTAATTTACCTTTCGTTGACTTAAGTACATCTACATCTACGTCTACATGATTACTCTGCAATTCACATTTAAGTGCTTGGCAGAGGGTTCATCGAACCACAATCATACTATCTCCCTACCATTCCACCCCCGAACAGCGCGCGGGAAAAACGAACACCTAAACCTTTCTGTTCGAGCTCTGATTTCTCTTATTTTATTTTGATGATCATTCCTACCTATGTAGGTTGGGATCAACAAAATATTTGCGCATTCGGAAGAGAAAGTTGGTGACTGAAATTTCGTAAATAGATCTCGCCGCGACGAAAAACGTCTTTGCTTTAATGACTTCCATCCCAACTCGCGTATCATATCTGCCACACTCTCTCCCCTATTACGTGATAATACAAAACGAGCTGCCCTTTTTTGCACCCTTCCGATGTCCTCCGTCAATCCCACCTGGTAAGGATCCCACACCGCGCAGCAATATTCTAACAGAGGACGAACGAGTGTAGTGTAAGCTCTCTCTTTAGTGGACTTGTTGCATCTTCTAAGCGTCCTGCCAGTGAAACGCAACCTTTGGCTCGCCTTCCCCACAATATTATCTATGGGATCTTTCCAACTGAAGCTGTTCGTAATTTTAACACCCAGGTACTTAGTTGAATTGACAGACTTGAGAATTGTACTATTTATCGAGTAATCGAATTCCAACGGATTTCTTTTGGAACTCATGTGGATCACCTCACACTTTTCGTTATTTAGCGTCAACTGCCACCTGCCACACCATACAGCAATCTTTTCTAAATCGCTTTGCAACTGATACTGGTCTTCGGATGACCTTACTAGACGGTAAATTACAGCATCATCTGCGAACAACCTAAGAGGACGGCTCAGATTGTCACCCAGGTCATTTATATAGATCACGAACAGCAGAGGTCCCAGGACGCTTCCCTCTGGCTAACTTGACATGTAAAGCTGTGGGGCGCCATGTTGATGAAGTCTGCTTCTTCCTAGACTTGTCCTACGTCTCCATGTATCTAGTGTTGTTTTATATCCAAGTATAAGAATGTTTTATAAATGTTTGCGTAGCATGTATCGGAGGCAGGACGTGGATACCAGCTCCGTTTTTACCCAACTGGATGTGTGAAACCGGCTAAAAACCACATCCAGGCTGCTCAACTCATTTGGCTCACGTCGTTAATCCGTTGGGCGTATTCGATCGAGGCCCAGCACACCTCCTCGTGGTCCGGAAGCGAAAGCTTTAATGCCTTCGACTGTTAGATCAGGTTGAAAAACTGAAATCTGATGTTTCAAAAATGCGTTCCTATGGCGTAGTCTGTTTAAACAAGTCCTTTCTTTCGATAACAGCAGCTTCTTTGTGGCTTTTATAGCAGACCAGATTGATCGATTTGGTGTCTTGGTGTTATGTGGCAGTTTATGGCCAAAATGTCACGCAACCTATGCTATAATGTATTTTGCACATCCCAACAGTGAGTATAGGCGATTCTTTAACGCTGCATGAAACCTGCAGACAATATACACTACAGCCAATGATTAAGCAGTGAATTGCTTCTTCTTCTCCCTTCCTTTTACTATGGCGAGGAGGACCTGTTATTTTCTGCAGGCTTGGGAGTTTTCTTTAGCTGGCTCAAGAAAGGGAAATTAACTTAGAAGGACCAGAGTGTCATAAATTTCTTTGGCAGTGAAAGCAGCCCCCGAGCAGGCAAAGAACAGGGAAGTCACAGTGTTCCAGCCTCGCATAGGAGGCATGGAGGACGATGGCCTGCGTTCCATAAAAGTCCATTGTGCAAGATTCTAGAAAGAATTTTTTTATTGAGATAAAGATCTGAAAGCCAGATGAGGCATTCAGAACTCGAGCCCGTGGCACCGGTCGTTGTCTGTAGCTGCACCATGAAGGGACGTTCATTTAAACTGGAGTAAGAATGACTCTGATTGGTTCACATTAATTATTTCGGTATAAGGTGGTTTTCCTAAATGTGTCTACGTGCAAACCTGTCATGTAGTCGGAGAGATTTTCTGCCCACTTTCCTGTGCCACATCATTATTGGTCAACTGTGACAGAATCCATGAGAATAGGAATTATTTAAACATGTTTATAAAATAAATGTTGGTCAGAATTCGCAAGGTCTGCTGCAACTGCCCGGCGAGATTCCTACTCTGGCAAAACCAGCTATTTTTCTGTGAGTAAAGTCAGAAAACACTTGTCGCAGCGACATCGAAGAGTAGACTTGCTCTAGGACGTTGCAGAATACTCTGGAGAGAGACGTCTGAAATTTAGACCAGAGTACAGAGGTTGTGTTGGACTCAGAATTTCCAGCCACTGCAGCAGCAGTCTTCCACGCCCATTCCAACTAAGGGTGGTAATCATGAGCTGGCAACGCAGTCACCGAAACGAGAGGGCCGTGAAGCTAGTTAAGGGGGATAGAACTGAAACGGGCCGACTTGGAGCAGGAGAGGCACCACAGGACATTTTAATTTGCACTGTCTATACTTTTAAAAATAAATTCATAAAACTTCGTCAGCATGACCAGGAAGGATTCAGGATTCACACTCATAGCAGAGGAAGTTCAAAAACATAACAAAACAATATTTTTTATGTGTGAAATTTCATCATTTTTTCATTTGGTATTGGCTGCATTGTTGCTGTAGGTACACTTTTCTTCACAAGTAAGAGAGAGTCTTCGATGAATTTTGCACAGCATACAAACCATACTTACAGGTGTATGAAACTCTAGAATTTCCCAAATCTGTTAAAAACTGTGGAAAAAATTGAGATAATTAACTATAAAATTCGAGTTTTCTCTAAACACGAAGTTTAAAACGTAACGGCCCATTCATTTTTCCATAGATTAAATAAATTCTAGAGTTTCATACACCTGTAAGTATGGTTTGTAAGCTGTGCAAAATTCATCGAAGAATCTCTCTTACTTATGAAGAAAAGTGTACCTATAGCAACAAATGCAGCCAACAGTAAGTGAAAAAATCATGTAATTTCACATTTAAAAAATATTATTTTTTCGTGTTTTCGAACTTCCACTGCAATGGGTGTGAAGCTTGAATCCTTCCTGGCGATGCTGACAAACTTTTATGAATTTATTTGTAAAAGTATAGACAGTGCAAATTAAAATGTCCTGTGGTGCCTCTCCTTCTCGAAGTCTGCCCGTTTGACGTCCTACACCCCCTTAAGTTACATCAGGATTTAATTGCTCTGGTTTAACATTTGCAGCCAGCTATTTGCACCAATCATACACGTTGGTGAATCTGTTGGTGTTCGTACTTGCTTTTCTGGGATTCTTTTTCAAATCACTAACAATTTTCACAGTCATTGCCTATACCCGAGATATTGTTTCACAGTATCCTTTAATATGTCCACCCACTTGCGCCATCGCTATTACAATGTTCTGTCCACTTATTAAATATTTACTTGCTTGATCTAGTGGGTAAATCATTTGGTTGATGTCTTATACTAATAAAGCAAACTGTTATAGTGACAACTAATTTCATTTTGTAGTTAGATGAGCCGCTTCATTAATATATCAGTGTGGGGTGTGGTACCCACACTTCCACGCTTAATTGGTCCACCCATAATAATTTTCATCCAATAAGACGTAATCCGTTGCGCGACGTTATTTCTCTTAAATTTCCACTATATTATGGAGAGCATCTCTGCCCTGTAGGTCACCAGGGATCGAACTTACAGCATCTTAACAGGATGCTAAAAAGCTCACACTAAACAGGAAAAATTAGTTAAATAAGAGCTCCGATGTCAGCCGCTGCAGCACTTACACCTCTACAATACAGCTTGTTGACATCAGATGTCATCTTATTTACAATAACAGAAACATCAGAAAGCGCAGTTCTTTAAAGAATCGATCTCCCATGTATAAAACACTGTTTCACGCTACTCAATTCTTTATGGCGTTATATCTCCTGAATTATATATCGCATAATGAAATAATTTTGTCTGTCTGCAAAGTGTATTGAGAAGAAATTTCTTAGCTAACGAGTAATAAATTAAAACATGCTGATGCTGAATTTTTGCTTCACGAACAGAGAAAATATAGCAAACGATAAACTTTTTTTCCTCTCATTATTTTGTGGGACGTGTCAACGAGAAAAAGTTTCAAAAAGGTTTGAAATTATGTGTAAAGTCTGTTGGAAGTCACTGAGTGTTATCTTCTCAAATTCTGCATGGATATATTCTGGGCAATTTGCGCGCCAAGAGTTGCTGAGTGTTATCTTCCCAAATTCTGCATGGATATATTCTGGGCAATTTGAGCGCCAAGAGTTGCACTTGCCGCAAGACATACACTCCTGGAAATTGAAATAAGAACACCGTGAATTCATTGTCCCAGGAAGGGGAAACTTTATTGACACATTCCTGGGGTCAGATACATCACATGATCACACTGACAGAACCACAGGCACATAGACACAGGCAACAGAGCATGCACAATGTCGGCACTAGTACAGTGTATATCCACCTTTCGCAGCAATGCAGGCTGCTATTCTCCCATGGAGACGATCGTAGAGATGCTGGATGTAGTCCTGTGGAACGGCTTGCCATGCCATTTCCACCTGGCGCCTCAGTTGGACCAGCGTTCGTGCTGGACGTGCAGACCGCGTGAGACGACGCTTCATCCAGTCAATGGAGGACATATCAGGAGATCTTGCTGGCCAGGGTAGTTGACTTACACCTTCTAGAGCACGTTGGGTGGCACGGGATACATGCGGACGTGCATTGTCCTGTTGGAACAGCAAGTTCCCTTGCCGGTCTAGGAATGGTAGAACGATGGGTTCGATGACGGTTTGGATGTACCGTGCACTATTCAGTGTCCCCTCGACGATCACCAGTGGTGTACGGCCAGTGTAGGAGATCGCTCCCCACACCATGATGCCGGGTGTTGGCCCTGTGTGCCTCGGTCGTATGCAGTCCTGATTGTGGCGCTCACCTACACGGCGCCAAACACGCATACGACCATCATTGGCACCAAGGCAGAAGCGACTCTCATCGCTGAAGACGACACGTCTCCATTCGTCCCTCCATTCACGCCTGTCGCGACACCACTGGAGGCGGGCTGCACGATGTTGGGGCGTGAGCGGAAGACGGCCTAACGGTGTGCGGGACCGTAGCCCAGCTTCATGGAGACGGTTGCGAATGGTCCTCGCCGATACCCCAGGAGCAACAGTGTCCCTAATTTGCTGGGAAGTGGCGGTGCGGTCCCCTACGGCACTGCGTAGGATCCTACGGTCTTGGCGTGCATCCGTGCGTCGCTGCGGTCCGGTCCCAGGTCGACGGGCACGTGCACCTTCCGCCGACCACTGGCGACAACATCGATGTACTGTGGAGACCTCACGCCCCACGTGTTGAGCAATTCGGTGGTACGTCCACCCGGCCTCCCGCATGCCCACTATACGCCCTCGCTCAAAGTCCGTCAACTGCACATACGGTTCACGTCCACGCTGTCGCGGCATGCTACCAGTGTTAAAGACTGCGATGGAGCTCCGTATGCCACAGCAAACAGGCTGACACTGACGGCGGCGGTGCACAAATGCTGCCAGCTAGCGCCATTCGACGGCCAACACCGCGGTTCCTGGTGTGTCCGCTGTGCCGTGCGTGTGATCATTGCTTGTACAGCCCTCTCGCAGTGTCCGGAGCAAGTATGGTGGGTCTGACACACCGGTGTCAATGTGTTCTTTTTTCCATTTCCAGGAATGTATAAGCCTGCACAGTTTCTGACTGTAAAACCTGTCTTACTGTGTTGAATCTTTAACGTAAAGCGAGATGGTGCAGTGCCAGACACACATAGTGGAGTAGCGCAGTTCAACTCACTGTCTGGCTATTCTGATTCAGCTTTCCGTAAATCACTTACTGCGGACATTGGGATGGTTGCTTCAAAGGAGACACAGATGATTTCCTTTCCCAGCCGTCTCCCGCTCATCTAGTGTTCAGTCTCTTGTAGCCGAACGGGACGTTAAACTCTAAATTTTCTTTCTTCTAGTGTAGCTTGCAGTACTAAATTTTTTTCTTGTCATGCCACGTTTATGATTGGAGTTGACGCACTCCTAGTTCACGGAACGTGCATTTTACTAAGCGAAGTGTCTCACATTAAAAGAAAAGCTCTAAAAGAAATCTTTGGAAAGTTTTCATTCAAATTTTAACTGATTTCAGCTGGAACGTGTGATCTTTCTCATCTAGCTTCAGGTGGAGGAACAAATTGGTCAACAACTAACATAACGTAAGTTACTGGGCATGAAAGCCGGAGGAGACTTTTTACATGGAACCACATAAAGGCCACATGAAGCATTGTTCGTGTCAGGAAAGTAACTGCCCCAAGATATAGGTGTTATTTAATATAATAAAATTGTGAATAATACCCTACACGAGTGTCGTCGTAACTGCCGTCTGCTTCACGTCTGCTGTGCAGCGAGCTACCTTAATTTAAGTATTAACTGTATTTTTCTTACTTGTCACTTCTTCTTCCGTGTGTATTTGCTTTTAGGAAGCTTTAATTGTCGGGTGCTATTAATAGTGTTCCATAGATTTCGTGTTTGTTTTGAATACAGTCAGAGAGTGTTTGTTTTGAATACAGTCAGAGAGTGTTTGTTTTGAATCAGTCAGAGAGAGTCCCTTTAGTCAACCATAGTGCCAGTAGTGCCAGTGTTTGTTTTCAATACAGTCCAGAGACAGGTAGTGCTCTTTTCATTGTTTTCTACAAGAAATGGCTAGCAACCACAGTTTAGTCAATAAACAGCCGCCTTTAGTGAATTAGCAGATCGACCACGGCAACTTAGCCCGGAAGTGTTTACTGATGAAGACGCCGGCCGTGAAAGCCTACATGGGATGATTCGACGTCTCTTCAGTAAATTGATTCCTTAGGATGAATGGGATGTGTGACTGCTGTGTACGGACGCAGGAGGAGCTGGCCACTGTTCGCGAACAGCTGAGCGTGTTGATGGCCGCGGTCAGCCGTCTTCAGGCTGCTGCCTCGGAGTGTAGCGGCAGTGGGGAGTCTGGTGCGTCGCAAGGTACACCCCAGGTGTTACATGCTTCACCCACTGTCCCTGCTGTCGAGACATCTTCGCGGCTACCGGGCGCGGTTGGGCCACCCTCTCCCCAAGGGGAGTGGCGGGTTCAGCGGCGTTCGCGGCGCACGAGGCGGAGGGTCAATGTGGAGGCTGGCCATGTGGCATCGCCCACTGTGCCTGTGAGTGGACATGTGGCTGCACCCTCAGCAAGGTCCGAGCAGGCACACGGGGGGAAGGGTTTATTAGTTATTGGGAGCTCCAACGTTAGGCGGGTGATGGAGCCCCTTAGGGAAATAGCGGGAAGGTCGGGGAAGAAGGCCAGTGTTCACTCTGTCTGCTTGCCGGGGGGTCTCATCCGAGATGTGGAGGAGGCCCTACCGGCGGCGATAGAGAGCACTGGGTGCACCCGACTGCAAATTGTTGCTCATTTCGGCACCAATGACTCCTGCCGTCTGGGTTCAGAGGTCATCCTCAGTTCGTACAGGCGGTTGGCGGAATTGGTAAAGGCGGAAAGCCTCGCTCGCGGGGTGGAATCAGAGCTAACTATTTGTAGTATCGTTCCCAGAACCGATCGCGGTCCTCTGGTTTGGAGCCGAGTGGAAGGCTTAAACCAGAGCCTCAGACGATTCTGCGGAGATCTGGGGTGCAAATTTCTCGACCTCCGCTATCGGGTGGAGAAATGTAGGGTCCCCCTGAATAGGTCAGGCGTGCACTACACGCCGGAAGCGGCTACAAGGGTAGCGGAGTAAGTGTGGACTGCACATGGGGGTTTTTTAGGTTAGAGAATGCCCTCCCTAGGCCCGACAAGACGCCTCCTGAGACGCGGAAAGGTAGGAGTAGGCAAAATGCAACAGGGAATAACAATATTAATGTGCTAATAGTAAACTGCAGGAGCGTCTATAGAAAGGTCCCAGAACTTTTCTCATTAATAAACGGTCACAACGCCCATATAGTACTAGGGAAAGAAAGTTGGCTGAAACCAGATGTAAACAGTAATGAAATCCTAAACTCAGATTGGAATGTATACCGCAGAGACAGGCTGGACAGTGAAGGGGGAGGCGTGTTTATAGCAATAAGAAGTGCAATAGTATCGAAGGAAATTGACGGAGATCCGAAATGTGAAATGATTTGGGTGAAGGTCACGGTTACAGCAGGCTCAGACATGGTAATTGGATGTCTCTATAGGCCCCCTGGCTCAGCAGCTGTTGTGGCTGAGCACCTGAAGGATAATTTGGAAAATATTTCGAGTAGATTTCCCCACCATGTTATACTTCTGGGTGGAGATTTTAATTTGCCGGATGTAGACTGGGAGACTCAAATGTTCATAACGGGTGGTTGGAACAAAGAATCCAGTGAAATTTTTTTAAGTGCTTTATCTGAAAACTACCTTGAGCAGTTAAACAGAGAACCGACTCGTGGCGATAACATATTAGACCTTCTGGTGACAAACAGACCCGAACTATTTGAAAAAGTTAACGCAGAACAGGGAATCAGCGATCATAAAGCGGTTAAGGCATCGATGATTTCAGCCGTAAATAGAAATTGAAACGTCCCCTTTGAAAAAAATTATACATGACTGTGCTTAAACTGATACACAATATTTTTAGCGCAACGCAATCTGACTTTCAAAAATCCCTACAAAAGAATGGCCCTGACTAACATTAACCTATACCTTTCACAAATCACTTACCTCATAAAAATCTTCATTACTCGAACTACTGCAATACAGCGAGCGCCACTACTGCCAGCTAAATAAAAGATTCAAACTACGGAAGGCACTAACTACTGATAGGCATAGTTAGCAAATGAAAGATTTTTGTAGTGAACAAACAATGTATTTACCTTAATAGTCATAATATATATAGCAGTTCATGACATCCAGTCTAACAAATTTCAAAACTCCGCCATCTCTCTCCCCACATCCACCACTGCTGGCGGCTCACCTCCAACTGCGCAACGCTACGCGCTGTTCACATCCAGCTGCCGCTCCCAACACTACAATGGCAGACAACAATGCAAACTAGCTACAGACTGCACACAGCACAGCCAGTGATTTTCATACAGAGCGCTACGTAACGTTGCCAATAAGAAAACATAAACAGCCTACTTACATAGCCCCCATGCTATCCACAAAAAATTTTACAAATTGTTTTGGGCACCGGGCAATACATATTTGTTAAAATTTTTCATAATCGTAATTACAATAACAAAGAAATCAAATGCACACACTTATTGGTACAATGTTGGTCAAAAGCTAAAATTTTCTCACAGTCCATAAAGACAGTCCTGATCATTCAACACAGTGAAACTGCCGTTTCTTTTCTCAAAGTCTGAGCAGTAAAAGACAATGCACACGGAAGTAGTGGATTTCCATGCAGTCTTGAAGAAGTAGTGTTGTCCTTCCAACGGAAAGACAGTGCTGACTCTTGACATGCTGACAGGTAATGGGCCACAACAGAGCAAACCCACAGCAGAGTCATTCGACGTTTTGAAGAATATTGGTAGCTAGGTCATCACAGAGCAGACCCACTGTAGTTCTGGTAGAGATTACGGTATTGGTGGGCCACCAGAGGTGCAGACCCACTGCAGTCCTTGTAGAAATAATGATACTGGTGAGTCAGCAAAGGTGTAGACCCACTGTAGTCCTTGTAGAAATAATGGTATTGGTGGGTCATCAAAGGTGTAGACCCACTGTAGTCCTTGTAGAAATAATGGTATTGGTGAGTCAGCAAAGGTGTAGACCCACTGTAGTCCTTGTAGAAATAATGGTATTGGTGGGTCATCAAAGATGCAGACCCACTGTAGTCCTTGTAGACATGGCCAGCAGCCATCTGTTGTGACTGCGCGGGTGCACAATCACCATTGAAGAGTCTTGCGGATAATATAGCAAGTCCATAACCACCACTTGTGCACTCACAAAGTTTTTGGAATTGTCCTTAGAACCAGCAATTCTGTTATCCAGTCCCTTGCTGAATTATTAACACATGTGCAAACACTAACAGTCACTTCTTCTCACATATTGTGCATTACTATGACCAACAGAAATGTATGCAGTGAAATGACTGCTTACAAGTTACTTAATTTGATGAACTGGTGTCAATTACAATTTTATAACATGAGAATACAATTACAGAAATACAGAAAACATCATTAAAGAACATAACAATACAGATAACATTTGTAGTACAAGCTTTACAAAAGAATCGAACTAACATATACACCAGTGTTACAGGAATTATGACATGAGTACATACATAAAAGATCAGAATAACTTTTGAAACATCAACTTTACACATGAGCATTAAAACAAAACAGAATAAATAATGTCTAAACATCTTTACAAGGTAAATAACATATTATTAATGCCAATTATATTTGAGGCTAACAGTATTCCTCATCATAGTGAATGTAGCTTAGTATTAGAAGAGAAAAAAATTCTATGAAACTACACAGAGACAGGAAGAAAACAAATACACAAGGGTACACAAACACATAGTGGGATAACACAAAAGGAAAGGACAGGGTTTGTTTTCAGTGCAACATTTGGTACTGCAGTCCAACCCAAAACTTCACTCCATAGATCTTTCGTCTTATTTCAACCTTTGCTTCCACCAAAAAAAAAACCCTATCCAAGCATGCTTTCTGTATTTTTCTCGTATAACCTCTCAGCGCATTTCTTCAAATTCATCGCAACTCATTCTCTTATAGGCTACCCCCTCTTAAGCTAACTTAAATCTACTGAGCTCAGATGCTAAACTAAGGGACGAGGCAATGCAGCAGCACAAAACAATTAACACAAACAGCAATGACCAAAAAATTTAAATAGGCAAAGCAATTGCAATATTACAACTAATATAAGGCAATGTGCAGCAAACAAGAAAAATAAATCAGTAGTAAACTGGCTTAGCAGAGTAATACAAAGTGAAATTCAGTAGCACTATGCCTGGCAAACAGCAGCATCAGATGAAATAACTTATATCTAAACATGACATTCTCAAGCAGAAAAAAACATTACACTAAAGACAATAATGCAGACAAGGGAAATGTATATTCACATCTTAATGTCTATGTAATTAAAGTGGTGCACCACAAGAAGATATTCTACCAAAAAAATTAACAAGTAGTTGAAAAGAAAATTCCGTATGCAGTTCCTGTGAAGGGAAATGTCTTTTTATGCTCCTTCGTTTTTTTGAATAGATCATAAAATTATTTACTGGATCTGTAGGCATAAAATATTTATATTAGTACATCTATAAAATTTTATTTTAACCAATGCTGCTGCAGCTAGAAACTTGATATTAAACAAATGAGCAAATATATACATAAAGCAAGCCATATGGCATTTCTCTCAACTAGAAAGACAGTAGTCATAATCAGGTGTATAGACATAAAAATATTTCTCGTCATTTCATTAGGCATTGCAGTAAATATCATAAATTAAGAGCTCCACAGTGTAATCATATGTTTTCAAGTTTGAGCGTGTCGTATTTGGGATGCTTTCTACAAAGGAATGTCAATAGCGAGGATAAGGGCCTCCCATTTTTTTTTTTTTTTTGCCTTTGCCTCTGAAAACGCACACACTAATGGCTTTTTCTCCAGGCGTCTGACGCAGCTGGGTGCCCACGACGCATTACGTGCAGGTGGTCACTTAACTTTCTTACGGAAATATTTACCATAGCAGTTTCCGCTACAGTGACAGTCTCATATACAAAAATTTCACGGGTCGAGAATTTGCGTTGCAAATGTATAGAAGCAAAATCTTATGAATATAGCAGTGTCCAAAAAATTTTCGCCGGCATTGTGATACATTCACGTATTTACACACATTTCATAACTCTTAAAGTACGATTCTTGGTTTCCAACAACCTTTTTCACGAATCAGCGTCCCTAACCACTACTCATTATTCCTTACCTTATTTGTCGACATTTCTCCAATATTTCATCATAAGAAATACATAGCATACTCAAATTACTCATATAGCATCAGCTTATTGATCATAACCATACCTCAGCAGCATAATACACATCGTCGTCATAATAATAACATCATAACACCTCAGTCAAATCTCAAAATCGTCGTAGCTTCCTCCAATAATTTCAAAACCTAAAAAAAATTCTCTCCTCATGTCAAAAGTGTCATCTGCCTCAAACGTACTTTAAAAATTGTGATCCCATACCAAATATATCATTCAAAGCTCTCATAGTATCACAATGGTTCTGAAAAAATATGAACAGTTCACAAAGTACAGACAAAATACAATTTCATAAGTATGAAGTTATCCAACTGTGTAATTGCGTAAACATTTGTCACTGACGTAGTAAAAAAAAATGTTTGTTTCTCTGTTAAATAATCAGGTGGCTGTGTAATTCTGTGTTGGAGAAATATGGTACTGATGTGTAAGGTTGTATAAGCAAATACCATATTAGCTAGGGCTCCTTGTGCTTGCCAAACACATGGTACACAAAGTAAGCGTGTACCCCCCTGAGGATTAATGTACAGGTGTTACAGATTACAGCAATGGAATGAAATGTATTATGGAAAACTTTCTTTGTAATTCAAAAATCTTGAAAAATAAATCGTTTAAGTACAAAATTAATCACTCAAATGCGTGTCTTGTAGTGCTAAATGCGCGTCTTGCTGTAAGATAATTCTGTGGAAGTGTCGTAATTATCGTCCTCTGTAAGCAAAGTTCTGCTGAAGTCAATGTACTTACCTCATGATAAACAAAAGTGAAATGCTTTGCGTATAGATATCTTAGTTATTACGCTTATTGCCGTCATGAAAAAAGTACTGTGCTGTAACGTATTGTTGTGCTACGGAAAAGGCTGTCTCATTGTAGCTATACCACAAGAGTTACTACTAAAACACATTTTACTTTCCAGAATAATACAGAAAAACTGTGCAGATATAAAACAGAAACACCGCAAAAGCAACATTGTAAATTGTCACTCATTAGTAGCGTCGTGATATAATCGTGTAGCTGTCACATAAACTAGCCACTGTGTCATCTGGTATCTCTCAGAAAGTACTTTAATTCAGAATGTATTTTCAAGTAAACCAAAATGTTGCATTAAATTCTCATTAGCAGTACTGGTAAATGTTCTAAGTATGTGAGCCTTATAGTCGTTGCGTATCCGTGCAACTAACAAGCAAGAATGTACACACACAATAACACTGTGTCGTCTGTTCACTATAACAATGCATTTGTAATTACTGTTTAAATAAGTTCTCTTGGTTCTTTACTGGATGGTTAACTTTAAAACATAGTTGCATGTTAACAGTTTCTAAGATTGAAAAAGAGTGCTAGTAACGTGAAATGAAAAATTTTATAGCAAAGACTAAGTTAAAAAGCAGATTATCTCTCAATAAATGGTTTTACATGTGAAATGTCGTGTAACCATTTGCTCTGCCTAGTACACAGAGTTTCAACTTTAACGCAATTATCATGTGGTATACGTCGGTAAAGAAAACTGGAATTTTTCTCAAGGTTAGCGTCTAAGTTATTTTTCCCTGAGCCAGCGGGCGCACGTGGCTGCCTGCGGTACGAGTCATTGTCTGTTTCTTTGTTGGCGTGCGTCGTTACTGGTATTAGGAGACCTAACTTCTACAAATTCGCCTTGCCGAGAGGGCCCTGCTCTGTTTGAATCCTGCCAGTTCTGATGCAATTCAGGTATGTTGTTACGAGTATATCGTCTGTCGTCATGTCGATAGTTCCTGTGGTTTCTGTCTTGTCGGTTACGTGGTGGAGAATTTCTCCCTGAATCGTAACTGCGCGCTGGACCGTTGCGTCTAAAGTTATTCTGTTTCCCCTGATAATATTTATTTTGGTTCCTATATTGTCTGTTTCTCTGGTTGTCTCTGTGATAGTCATTACCGCAGAGAGGTGATCTTTCCCTGTAATTATTACTACTCTGCCAACGGTTGTCATACGGGTGGTGTCTGTTTTGGTCACGATTTGTGTTGTGAGAATAGCCTTGTCGCGTCCAGTTATTATTTCTTTCATCGCAGAATTGCGACGGATGTGACCTGTAATTGTTGTGGTCCTGTTTTCGCGTTCCGCGATTGTCAGTGTCAATTTCTAATTCTTGTAAGAGTCCCTGAAAAGCTTCAATGTCGTCTTTGCAACGTCCTGCCAAAATAATATGTCGTAAATGTTCAGGCAATTTGATTAAGCAAATGCGGATGAGCTCTGAGGGGCTGTATGGGTTTGACAGGTACTGATTCTTGTGCAACATGTCTTCAAAATATTTCACAAGACTGGAAAATTCAGATTGTTCGAAATGTTTCATCATTATGATGCTATGTTTTACTCGGTCTTGTGTAGCTTGAGACCAATATGCTGAGAGGAAGGCATGATAAAATTCTCCTTCACTGTGACAATCGTGAATGACCGATCGCATTCTTACAGCTGGTTCATTCTCTAAATAGCCACACATAAATTCTAATCTGTGCTCTAATGACCAGTTGGGAGGAAAACAATGAGAGAATTGATGGAGCCACGCTTGTGGATGAATGTCGTTGCCAGAATTCTTAAACGTTTTGAATTTACGTGTAGTAATGAACAGCTTATAGTCAAAATCATCATGTCAGCGAGTCGCATGTCGGTCATTGTTACGTCGTTTCGGCGGTTCCATCTTAAAATTCGGAGTACCTTGCCAATTTCTTTCATAATTTCCGAAGTGTCCTGTGTTATTATTTTGTGGTTGTTCCGTATTTCTATGTCCCTCTTCCCGTACTGGAGCGCGAGTGTCCTCTGAAATACGTAATTCTTGTATTACCTGCGTCAACTGATCTTGTACTTCCCGGATTTCTCTTTTGTATTGTGTATTGATTTGATTTTGTTTGAATTTTCTAATTTGTTCATACTCTTCTGTGTCAGTGAAGGCTACGGGTCTTGTGTTATTCAGATCATCATCTACCTTTGTAGATAAGTTAGTGACCTGATCCGAAAGTTCGGCTACTTTCTCCGATAGTGAACACATTTCCTCAGTGTGTTTTTCTAAACCAAGTTTCAGAGTGTCCATTTGTGTTGAAATCGAATCTACTGTGTCCTTTAAGTTTTCCTGAGTTTTTGCAAGTTGCGTAACCAAATCGGTAGATGCAACTGAGTCAATTTTAGCCCACAAGGTCTCATGATTTTCATGAACAATGGTTTGCAGTTCTTTTATAGCTGCTTTGTGATTCTGTAATGCATTTTCATGCCGTGAAAAAATAGGTTGAAAATGCTCACAAATTTGTGTTTTTACGTCATTACAGACTTTTTGACATTTCGATTCAATATTATGTAACTCAGTAGTTAAATCTTCACGTGTTTGTTCAAGTGTGGTGTCTAACTTTTGAAGATTTTGTTCCATTGTGTCTAACTTTTTAAGATTTTGTTCCACTGTGTCTAACTTTTTAAGATTTTGTTCCATTGTGTCTAACTGTTGCTGTGTTTGTCTCTGGTGTTGTTCCATTGTGTCTAACTTTTGAAGATTTTGTCCCATTTGTCTCTGATTTTGTTCCATTTGTTGCATTAATTGCAATAATAATGTATTAGTGTCTGGAATCTGTTTCTCTATGCTTTTTGGCAGTGCGTTTTCACCGGCAACATTCACATTTTGACAAGCAGAAAATGTGTCTTGACTCATTTGAGAAAACGGAGAGGACCCAAAACCTAAGTCTACAGTATTTGCAGTATTGTGTTCTGTCATTTCGGATTCCTGAGGCGAGCTGTCGTCGACCGATCGATCGATAATGTTTCCCTGTTCACTACCTGTTTCACTGTCTACACCATTTGCCGCCCGCTCCATTTCCCTATGCACAATTGCCAAATAACTACTTCGAATGTCTGTTAATTCACTACACAGTGGTGCTGATAAGCTACGCTCGTCGTCACTATTATTTCTCAGTTTACTTTGAAGCCTAGTGTTAAGTTTTTCACACGCCATATTGTCACAATATTTCACACGATAACACAGAAAAGCACAATTTGAAGAGCAAAATAAGAAAACACATTAACATAGCACTGAAAATAATATCTCGTTAATTGCAAGCGCAGCTGCGAAATACTTGGTGCAAATCTACATGCATGCCACAACTGTTCTACTGTACAACAATGAAAGACTGCAACTATAAAGGAGATTCTCTCTGCAATTACGCGCTAGCAATAAACAAAATCTACACTAATTACACAAACTACAAGAAAAAATCAGAAGATTCCAGTGAGGTATCCTTAGCTAAGGGTCGACATATGAAACGTCCCCTTTGAAAAAATTATACATGACTGTGCTTAAACTGATACACAATATTTTTAGCGCAACGCAATCTGACTTTCAAAAATCCCTACAAAAGAATGGCCCTGACTAACATTAACCTATACCTTTCACAAATCACTTACCTCACAAAAATCTTCATTACTCGAACTACTGCAATACAGCGAGCGCCACTACTGCCAGCTAAATAAAAGATTCAAACTACGGAAGGCACTAACTACTGATAGGCATAGTTAGCAAATGAAAGATTTTTGTAGAGAACAAACAATGTATTTACCTTAATAGTCATAATATATATAGCAGTTCATGACATCCAGTCTAACAAATTTCAAAACTCCGCCATCTCTCTCCCCACATCCACCACTGCTGGCGGCTCACCTCCAACTGCGCAACGCTACGCGCTGTTCACATCCAGCTGCCGCTGCCCAACACTACAATGGCAGACAACAATGCAAACTAGCCACAGACTGCACACAGCACAGCCAGTGATTTTCATACAGAGCGCTACGTAACGTTGCCAATAAGAAAACATAAACAGCCTACTTACAAGATATTAAAAAGGGTAGGAAGATTTTTCTGTTTAGAAAAAGTGACAAAAAGCACATTTCAGAGTACCTGTTGGCTCAACACAAAAGTTTTGTCTCAAGTACAGATAGTGTTGAGGATCAGTGGACAAAGTTCAAAACCATCGTACATTATGCGTTAGATGAGTATGTGCCAAGCAAGATCGTAAGAGATGGAAAAAGAGCCACCGTGGTACAACAACCGAGTTAGAAAACTGCTGCGGAAGCAAAGGGAACTTCACAGCAAACTTAAACATAGCCAAAGCCTTGCAGACAAACAAAAATTACGCGAAGCGAAATTTAGTGTGAGGAGGGCTATGCGAGAGGCGTTCAATGAATTCGAAAGTATAGTTCTATGTACTGACTTGGCAGAAAATCCTAAGAAATTCTGGTCTTATGTCAAAGCGGTAGGTGGATCAAAACAAAATGTGCCGACACTCTGTGACCAAAATGGTACTGAAACAGAGGATGACAGACTAAAGGCCGAAATACTAAATGTCTTTTTCCAAAGTTGTTTCACAGAGGAAGACTGCACTGTAGTTCCTTCTCTAGATTGTCGCACAGATGACAAAATGGTAGATATCGAAATAGACGACAGAGGGATAGAGAAACAATTAAAATCGCTCAAAAGAGGAAAGGCCGCTGGACCTGATGGGATACCAGTTCAATTTTACACAGAGTACGCGAAGGAACTTGCCCCCCTTCTTGCAGCGGTGTACCGTAGGTCTCTAGAAGAGCGTAGCGTTCCAAAGGATTGGAAAAGGGCACAGGTCATCCCCGTTTTCAAGAAGGGACGTCGAACAGATGTGCAGAACTATAGACCTATATCTCTAACGTCGATCAGTTGTAGAATTTTGGAACACGTATTGTGATCGAGTATAATGACTTTTCTGGAGACTAGAAATCTACTCCGTAGGAATCAGCATGGGTTTCGAAAAAGACGGTCGTGTGAAACCCAGCTCGCGCTATTCGTCAACGAGACTCAGAGGGCCATAGACACGGGTTCACAGGTAGATGCCGTGTTTCTTGACTTCCGCAAGGCGTTCGATACAGTTCCCCACAGTCGTTTAATGAACAAAGTAAGAGCATATGGACTATCAGACCAATTGTGTGATTGGATTGAGGAGTTCCTAGATAACAGGACGCAGCATGTCATTCTCAATGGAGAGAAGTCTTCCGAAGTAAGAGTGTTTCAGGTGTGCCGCAAGGGAGTGTCATAGGACCGTTGCTATTAACAATATACATAAATGACCTGGTGGATGACATCGGAAGTTCACTGAGGCTTTTTGCAGATGATGCTGTGGTGTATCGAGAGGTTGTAACAATGGAAAATTGTACTGAAATGCAGGAGGATCTGCAGCGAATTGACGCATGGTGCAGGGAATGGCAATTGAATCTCAATGTAGACAAGTGTAATGTGCTGCGAATACACAGAAAGATAGATCCTTTATCATTTAGCCACAAAATAGCAGGTCAGAAACTGGAAGCAGTTAATACCATAATTTATCTGGGAGTACGCATTAGGAGTGATTTAAAATGGAATGATCATATAATGTTGATCGTCGGTAAAGCAGATGCCAGACTGAGATTCATTGGAAGAATCCTAAGGAAATGCAATCCGAAAACAAAGGAAGTAGGTTACAGTACGCTTGTTCGCCCACTGCTTGAATACTGCTCAGCAGTGTGGGATCCGTACCAGATAGGGTTAATAGAAGATATAGAGAAGATCCAACGGAGAGCAGCGCGCTTCGTTACAGGATCATTTAGTAATCGCGAAAGCGTTACGGAGATGATAGATAAACTCCAGTGGAAGATTCTGCAGGAGAGACGCTCAGTAGCTCGGTACGGGCTTTTGTCAAAGTTTCAAGAACATACCTTCACCGAAGAGTTCAAATGGTTCAAATGGCTCTTAGCACTATGGGACTTAACATCTATGGTCATCAGTCCCCAAGAACTTAGAACTACTTAAACCTAACTAACCTAAGGACATCACACAACACCCAGTCATCACGAGGCATAGAAAATCCCTGGCCCCGCCGACCGAAGAGTCAAGCAGTATATTGCTCCCTCCTACGTATATCTCGCGAAGAGACCATGAGGATAAAATCAGAGAGATTAGAGCCCACACAGAGGCATACCGACAATCCTTCTTTCCACGAACAATACGAGACTGGAATAGAAGGGAGAACCGATAGAGGTACTCAAGGTACCCTCCGCCACACACCGTCAGGTGGCTTGCAGAGTATGGATGTAGATGTAGATGTAGATGTAGATGTAGACACAGCAACGTTAGGCTGATACTTCATGCACGGGCTGAACCCGAAATGCCGCGCGGGATTAGCCGAGCGGTCTCAGGCGCTGCAGTCAAGGACTGTGCGGCTGGTCCTAGCGGAGGTTCGAGTCCTCCCTCGGGCATGGGTGTGTGTGTTTGTCCTTAGGATAATTTAGGTTAAGTAGTGTGTAAGCTTAGGGACTGATGACCTTAGCAGTTAAGTCCCATAAGATTTCACACACATTTGAACATTTTTTTGAACCCGATATCCACAGACAAAATTTCGGTGATGTTCGTGGATATTTTGTGAGTATTGTGAAATAAGAGACCCGTGGTATCCGGAGGACCATCACAGAGTAATTGCATTTTGTGTGATTTCTTACCTCATGTATTTTCATATCTGTATTACTCTGAAAGTGCCTTCATACCAGTGTAAATGTCGACAGTATGCTCTGTGTGTCTTGTCTTGAAAAAATCTGTTCTATTCAGTCACGGTACTTGGTGTTGACACCAATAATATCCACATAACTATTCACACTCAAATATTCATTTGGAATTACTCGGTTCTATGTCAGATTGGTTTTTCCGGCAGTTTTAGTTATAAGTCAATAGTAATACACAGCAGCATCGATAGGTTTACATAACCACGTGTATGGAATCTCTGGATGTTAAGTTTCCAAATCGAAGTACTGATGGTAAACTTTCGACATATTCGCACGTGAAAATACCAGTGCCTGTGTGACGTCTGAGATGGAGTTTCCCATTCAGTAAAGACGGCATTTATTTCACTCATTCGTTCTTTTGGGAAGAAAGATATCTGGTCGATTTCACTTATCCAAATAAAATCTAGAGTACGTGGATTGTCTCTTGTGACTCTGTTATCAATGTAGCTAAAACGCACAATAATTTGATATTGTGTATTCCAGCAGGGTATATGCTTTGAAAACAATGTAAATGACGATATTTACCACTGCAGCCACGAGGAGTAATTACAGGTTATCTCAAGTTGCAGAAGTAGTTGGAGTACCCACTGTTAACGAGAGAGCAAGATAAGAGCTTTGAAAACAGTGTAAACTACGATAAACACCTCCACTGCGAAATCGGTACGTACACTACGTGATCAAATGTTTCTGTACACCTATTAGTGGACATTAATATGGGGTGTGCCCACCTTTTGACATTATGACAGCATGAACTCTGCTGCGAAAATTTTCAATGTTCGAGAATGTCTGCTCTTCTTCAAGAGCCGAACCCAGAGAAGGTAGTGATGTTGGACGCTGGGGTCTAGATCTAAATCGACGTTCTAACTAATCCCAAAACTGTTCCATTGGGTTCAGGTCGGAACTCTGGGCATGTCAGTCCATTTCAGGAACGTTATTGTCCACAAGCCATTGCCTCGCAGATGGTGCATTATGATAATGCCTTCACAAAAGAAGATGAAGTAAATATTCCAGAATTAGAATCGAGAGTAGCTGCCAACAAAAAAAAAATTTTTTTTTCAAATGTGTGTGAAATGTTATGGGACTTAACTGCTAAGGTCATCAGTCCCTAAGCTTACACACTACTTAACCTAAATTATGCTAAGGACAAACACACACACACCCTTGCCCGAGGGACGACTCGAACCTCCGCCGGTATCAGCCGCACAGTCCATGACTGCAGCGCCTCAGACCGCTCGGCTAATTCCGCGCGGCAGCTGCCAACATGAGTAATGTAGAAGTAAATATCCTCGGAGTAGTGAAGGAACTTAAATCACTTAATAAAAGCAAGTCTTCTGGTCCCGACTGTATACCAATTAGGTTCCTTTCGGAGTATGCTGATGCATTTACTCCATACTTAACAATCATATACAACCGTTCGCTCGACGAAAGATACGTACCCAAAGACTGGAAAGCTGCACAGGTCACACCAATATTCAAGAAAGGCAGTAGGAGTAATCCACTAAATTACAGGCCCATATCGTTAACGTCGACATGCAGCAGGATTTTGGGACATATATTGTGTTCGAACATCATGAATTACCTTGAAGAAAACGGTCTAATGACACCCAGTCAACATGGGTTTAGAAAACATCGTTTCTGTGAAACACAACTAGCTCTTTATTCACGTGAAGTGTTGAGTGCTATTGACAAGGGATTTCAGATCGATTCCGTATTTCTGGATTTCCAGAAGGCTTTTGACACTACCACACAAGCGGCTCGTAGTGAAATTGCGTGCTTATGGAATATTGTCTTAGTTATATTACTGGATTTGTGATTTCCTGTCAGAGAGGTCACAGTTCGTAGTAATTGACGGAAGGTCATCGAGTAAAACAGAAATGATTTCTGGCGTTCCCCAAGGTAGTGTTATAGGTCCTTCGCTGTTCCTTATCTATATAAACGATTTGGGAGACAATCTGAGCAGCCGTCTTTGGTTGTTTGCAGATGACGCTGTCGTTTATCGACTAATAAAGTCATCAGAAGGTCAAAACAAATTGCAAAACGATTTAGAAAAGATATCTGAATGGTGCGAAAATTGGTAGTTGACCCTAAATAACGAAATGTGTGAGGTCATCCACATGAGTGCTAAAAGGAAATCGGCCGGCCAGTGTAGCCGAGCGGTTCTAGGCGCTTCAGTCTGGAACTGCGCGACCGCTACGGTCGCAGGTTCGAATCCTGCCTTGGGCATGGATGTGTGTGATGTCCTTAGGTTAGTTAGGTTTAATTAGTTCTAAGTTCTAGGGGACTGGTGACCTGAGAAGTGAAGTCCCATAGTGCTCAGAGCCATTTGAACCAAAAGGAATTCGTTAAACTTCGGTTACACTATAAATCAGTCTACTCTAAAAGCTGTAAATTCAACAAAATACCTAGGTATTACAATTACGAACAACTTAAATTGGAAGGAACACATAGAAAATGTTGTGGGGAAGGCTAACCAAAGACTGCGTTTTATTGGCAGGACACTTAGAAAACGTAACAGACCTACTAAGGAGACTGCCTACACTACGCTTGTCCGTCATCTTTTAGAATACTGCTGATCGGTGTGGGATCCTTACCAGATAGAACTGACGGAGTACATCGAAAAAGTTCAACTGCGTTACTGTGAAACAAATCTTTTCTACTGAACAAATGCCCATAGATCTTGAGACATACATTTTAGAACCCATACTTACAGTACATTTTTTCTTGTTTTGGTCCTTACTACCTCCTCCAGTAACATGGAAACCAAAGAGATTTCAATAGTAAAGATGTGTTTCACAGTATCGAAGTGAACGGCTGCTCATAGCTCTTACGGTATGCGTTTTAGAGACTATGCTTGCTAAGCATTTTATTGTTGTTTTGGTCCATACTACCACCTCTGAGAGCTGCCTACCCTATAATCTTAGCAACAACAGTACTGGTACCTGTATTCCACTGTCAGCGGTATAAGAAAGATTTTCCCGCATATCTTTCAACTCGGTCGTTTCTGGACCAGGGTTCTTTACCTCGAATCGATGGACTTACCCTTCTCCATCATCCCTAAAAATTTGTAACATCATCACGGTATCACCGTGTATACTGCACAGCATCATCCCATGCCAGAAAATCTTAGGCTTTGTCAAAAACGTACCACGTGACATAACCTTCAAAATAATAATGGGTTACAAAATACACTGAAGCGCCAAAGAAACTGGTATAGGCATGCGTATTCAAATACAGAGATATGTAAACAGGCAGAATAAGGCGCTGCGTTCGGCGACGCCTATATAAGAAACCAAATGTCTGGCGCAGTTTTTAGATCGGTTATCAAGATTTAAATGAGTTTGAACGTGGCATTATAGTCGGCACAAGAGCGATGGGACACAGCGTCTCCGTGACGGAAGTGAAACCCTTCCGCAAATTGCTGCAGATTTCAATGCTGGGCCATCAACAAATGTCAGTGTGCCAACCATTCAACGAAAAATCATTTATAAGGGCTTTCGGAGCCCAAGGCCCACTCGTGTGCCCTTGACGATTGCACGACACAAAGCTTTACGCCTCGCCTGGGCCCGTCAACACCGACATTGGACTGTTGATGACAGGAAACATGTTGCCTCGTCGGACGAGTCTCGTTCCACGTTCTATCGACCGGATGGATGTGTACAGATATGGAGACAACCTCATGAATCCATGGACCCTGTCTGTCAGCAGAGAACTATTCAAGCTGGTGGGGGCTCTGCAATGGTGTCGGGCGTGTGCAGCTGGAGTGATATCAGACCACAGACACGTCTAGATACGACTCTGAGAGGTGACATGTACGTAAGCATCCTGTCTGATCACATGCATCCATTCATGTCCATTGTGCATTCCGACCGTCTTGGGCAATTCCAGCACGACAGTGCGACACCCCACATGTCCATAACGGCTACAGAGTGGCTCCAGGAACATTCTTCTGAGTTTAAACACTTCCGCTGGCCACCAAACTCCCCAGACAGGAACATTATTGAGTATATTTGGGACGCCTTGCAACATGCTGTTCAGGTGAGATCTCCACCGCCTCGTACGGATGTATGGACAGCCCTGCAGGATTCATGGTGTCAATATCCTCCAGCACTGCTTCAGACATTAGTCGAGTCCATCCCACGTTGTGTTGCTGCACTTCTGCGTGCTCGCGGGGGTCCTACACTATATTAGGTAGGAGTACCGGTTTCTTTGGCTATTCAGTGTAAGCAGCGTCCGAAAAATAAAGATGGGCCACCCTCAAGGATCAGTGTTAACGCCTGCGCTTTCCAGCCTGTACATATTCGACATGCCAGAAACAAAAGGATGTAAATTTGCTTATGCCGACTGCCTGGTCATAGCTATCCAAATGAAATGGAAGATGCTGACAATATCCTTTCCAAAGACCTTGAAAGTGTTGGAAAATTCTACGCTGACTGCAGTCTGAGTGTCAGTACAAGAAAAACGGAAATAGTGTTTCCACGTGAATAATGAGGAAACCACAAAATCTCCCAAAGTATACTTCGACAATAAAGTGCTTTCCCATAATCAGTTTCCTGAGTACCTTGACGTCATACTGGATCGCATCTTGTCCTTCAGGACCGAGCGATGTGGCGCGGTGGTTAGCACATTGTACTGGCATTCGGGAGGACGGCGGTTCAGATCCGATTCCGGCCATCCACATTTAGGTTTTCGTGATTTCCCTAAATCGGTCTCGGCAAGTGTCTGAATGGTTTCTTTCAAAGGACACAGGCGATTTCCTTCTCCATCCTTGAAAAAATTCGGGTTTGTGCTCCATCTCTTATGACCTCGACGTCGACGGGACGTTAAACCGTAATTTTCCTTCCTTCCTGTCCTTTAGGAAACACCTAGAGCCAACGGCAGTTAAATTCAGCAGATGCAACAATGTATACTCTATCGCCGAATAGTGCTCCGCAATGTGAATGACTACAATGACGTGACAAAAGCTATGGGATACCTCCTAATATCGTGTCGGACATTTTTTTGCCCGGCGTAGTGTAAATAACTATGTGGTATGGGCTCAACAAGTCGTTGGTAGTGCCCTGTATAAATATTAAGCCATGCTGCCTCTATAACTGTCCATAATTGCGAAAGTGTTGACGATGCAGGATTTTGTGCAAGAACTGACGTCTCCATTATTTCCCCTAAATGTTCGATGGGATTTACGTCGGACGATATGGATAGCCAAACCATTCGCTCGAATTATCTAGAACAGGGGGTCCCCAAACTACGGCCCGCGGGCCGAAACCGGCCCGCGAGGGCGGCAAACCGGCCCGCGTTAGCTGGCCGGACATCCCCGGTATCCGGCCCGCCAAATATTTGAGGTGGTACCTATACTGCCAACAATTGAGTTTCGAGGCCTATCGCGACCAATACACCGCCACATTGGCTCTCCTACTCACTACAAGACTACATAACTAAACTTATTGTTGCGCCGCTTGAAATAACAATGCGTTGACATACTCTACCTCTGTTACGTCTTGCAGTAATAGTGTTGCTAACAATGATTTTGAGATTTCGTTAACTTTGCAGGACGCTTTCGTGAAGAATGTGCAGTGACATACTTTTTTGTCGGTGAAATGCGCCAGAATAATATACGCCATAATTTCGGTCAGGTACGTCCACCAATCAAAATTATGTAATTAAATAAAAATCGTAGTTCGTTTCAGTGATAGCTATTCCCACAACCTTAGATTTTTGCGATTTTATCTTTCCTTTAGCCTTACATTACGGTGATCATGGAGTGCTAGGGTGCTTTAATCCCACTAGGTAGATCTTGGTCCTTATAACTTCGTGGAGGAGTCACTGTAGCCCGCGGACTAAAAAGTTTGGAGACCCCTGATCTAGAATGTTCTTCAAACTAATCACGAAAAATTGTGGCCTGGTTATATACGTTCCAGTGTTCATCTCAGACGTTAAATAAATAAATAAATTCGATAAGCAAAAGGTCGAGCATTTTGCTGTGCGTCCAATCCTCGTAACAATTTTTTGTCTATTAAGTCACTGAAGCACTTATAGGTTTTTATACTAAACTATACTTCCTTGACGACATTCGAGATACTTGAAAAACTATTTCAACACATATAACGGTTTTTAGTAAAGCTCGCGGGCTTTAAAGCCTCATATTATCAGAACAGAGGACAACTGAGTGGAAACTGTGCTGTTGTGATTTTTAGGCTTTAACTGTAGCACAACGCTATCTCACTGCGATCATTTTGCTATGTTCCTACACTCATATCCAACTGTTGTTTGAGAATGCTCGACCACACAATGCTGGCCTAATAAACGACATTCAGACTTAAACCCGGTTGAATCTGCAGGGCCGGCCGGAGTGGCCGAGCGGTTCTAGGCGCTACAGTCTGGAACCGCGTGACCGCTACGGTCGCAGGTCCGAATCCTGCCTCGGGCATGGATGTGTGTGATGTCCTTAGGTTAGTTAGGTTTAAGTAGTTCTACGTTCTAGGGGACTGATGACCTCAGCAGTTAAGTCCCATAGTGCTCAGAGCCATTTTTGAATCTGCAGGCTTACGTTCACAACACCGCCAGCACGGGCTTCTCATGATCTCCAGAGGGCTGTTGTCGATCAATGGGAAGTGTTACCTACGGTCATGCAGGATGGTCTGTGTTGCCGTGCAACGGCATCGCAGCCCGTATTGACGTTCTCTATGTCGCCGGTGGAGAGAGATCTCGGTTTACTGTCTAGCCGTATCACTGTCGCAAGTCTCACAAAGTTGCCAAGGAACCATTTAGATCACACATTGTCGGCACACCACATGTCGCTTTTTTGGATCACAAAAATCCTCTGGACGTCATTATATTTTCAAGAGACTTGAATAACGTTATATTAATACATAATCCTACTAAAAAACAATTGATTAGGTATCTCAGTGAAGTTAAAAGCCCTGACGCTACCTGAAGATATTCGCCCGTTTGGCCCGTTTGGTTACTGGAGCTCGTCGACACTATTGTTTCGATAATATCGTCGGCTCCGGAAATTTTAGAGGCTAGCATCTTAGATGATGACTAGTACTTCTACTTTGTTTATTGGTAATTTAGGAAGTGTAAGAGAAACAAATTTAATTCACATTTGGTTTTCACTTAGCATATATTAGGATAATTTTGTTTGGAGGATTTAGAGTGTAAAAGAGGTCCAATACAATTATAAATGTGTTATGTCACAATTTGAAGGTTCTATACGACACATGTTAAATCTACCTAATATCGATAATCAGGCGTGAATAGCAAGAACAAGATAACAGTCAATACTAGTTAAGACAAGGTATTACGCGGAGTTACACCCTACCATCCCATCTAAGACCTTAAACGTTGTTATTTGTCATACCAAACCATCACCACGATGTGCAGCTTAGGATTTGCTATTGTTTTGTCTGTCAGACGTGTGTAGACTTAATATCTAAGAAATAGCATTATGTGGCTGTGATACTGTGGCGGTTGGATATATTTGTCCCTCTTGTTCTCAAGCAGGAAGTGTATAAGCGGATGGGAAAATTTATGCAACAACTAAGAATATTATATGATTATTACCGCAAAACATCAACCCAGTTTTAAACTAGGACAAGCCAGAAATTCTTAAATTACTTTTTGGATTTATGTTAGAAGCTCTTTTCACTATATTAATTAGTGTCTTGTGTAATTTTATGGTTTTAATTCTTTGTTATACATCATCTTGAAAATTCTAAATGTATTAGTTATTAACGTTAGTTGTGCATTTTAGCTAGATCACTGAAAGATGTATGATGTCACTGTTAGATGTAAGAAACTTTGTGTAACTCATTTAAAATGTGTAGCGATCATCGTAAAGCGTTAACGTAAATATTCACTTAGGAGGGCCATAGGATCTCATTGGGCAAAATGTCGAAAATTTTAAAAAATTCTCGTCTGAAATTCAGTTTCATGACAATAACTCTGCTATACCGCCTTCCAATCAAACATTTTCTATAATTGCTGTTCGGTAGCGCAGTAGGTATAGAAATTCAACTAAATTAGCCTTCCTAGGGCAGAAAAATACTTTTCAAATTATAAATTCGTCTGCAGTACGTGAATCATATAATTAATGGGAAACTAACTTAAAAATGAAAGTTGCAATTAGTTTTCATTATATCTATTGGATCGACGTTTTCTACAGGAAAGTTGCAACACGGAGAGTATTTCGAGAATAAAGGAAGTACAGAAAATGTCTGCAGAATACGTATAATGAGAAACTACTTAAATATGTTTATAATGCACTTTTTATTTTCAGTAAAATTATCGTCGTTGCCAATACATACAGTGTTTCTGTGAACTACGTCTGGAATCAAATTTCGGTGAGCCAGTAAGGATGTTACGCACCTTTTGTAGTTTTCCCAAATGACTCTTATTCTGGGCTGGAGATGATGTTCTGAAATTTCCTAAGATGTTAAAACTATAATATCAGGACTGGGATTCGAACCCAGAACCTTTCCTAACTGCGGATAGAACCCAGACGCAACTCATGACTCGTCCTCCCAGCTTCAATTCTACCAATACCAGTGAACCAGCAGCCATCTCTTGCTTGCCGTAATACACTGAAAATCTCCTGCACACCTTATCAGACTAGCATTGAAGGATATTTTAGATAAATGGTTATACGACAGCCTAGGGACTATTTCCAGGATGAATCTTTACCTCTGCAGCGTAATGTTGCGCTATTTTGAAACTTCCTGGCAGATTAAGCTCGTGTGCCGGACCTGGAATCGAACCCAAAACCTCGTCCACTTATACTCTTTTTCTGAGTAACATTTTGGATATAGAAAACGTTACTAAAGGTTATTTAATGGAGATGATATAACTTTCAGTATTATGAGGAAGGAGTAAGAACACAATACAATAGTGCCGGTTTTAATATAGGACTGTTAGAAGCGTAGCACACCCACACTGATGTTTAGATAATTCTCTTATGCTTGCCCGTAGTCCCCAAACTACAGGGATGTTTCTCAACATTAGTCGTCGCAAACTGAGTGCAAACAAAATACAATAATGTGTTGATTCTGGTTCGCATGATAGAATTTGGGATAGTATTGTGCGTGAGGACGCTTACAATCAACTTACAATAATGTATGTCTGCCACTAGAGTATGATGGACTACGTCGTGTGTACTCAACGTGCAATGCAACATCTTTAAGGAGATCTGTGCGAAAATTGCTGACTACATGTTCTACTATATTGTCTGCACATGAACTACGTCAAATAATTCCTCATGGAAACTCTGAAGAGACCGGTTCACGAATTCATCTCTACTGCATATATATGGGCTAAAATAAATCTCTTCTTAGTTACGGCATGTTACTCAGTATTTCTAAGCGAAATTGTGACTAGTGTAGAATATTTTTTAACATGAGCTTCGCTTCATGAGCAAGCCATAGCAAGTCGAAGAACATTATTTTTTGCAGCGGCTGTCGTATTTCACGGTATACTGCCAGAGAATGTGCTCATGGTACAGATTGTAACGCTACCACTGTCACGTTTCATATTTTTTCTAAACATTCTCAGTGACAAACAGAAGAAATAATATTGCAACACCTCTGCTGCCCTTATTGCTTTAAATGTACTGCACTGCTCGTTCACTATCGTTTCGTCTACGTACAGACTCCAGTGTTATATTTTCGTTTACAAGGCAGCGCAAAATGTCACCACGTTCGTTTCCGTCGTCACCTGGTTAAGTTTATACGCAGCTTACACATTATTACTAATTATCGCTCATGAGAACTTATTACTGAGTTTTGGGCAGTCTAATTATCACGAAGAATGTCGTAAACAATAGGTCCTACCGCATGTAGCTAATGCAAATCAAGGGTATCGATTAAATTTGGTGGAAATATGGACTGCACACCCAGACTGCGCAGGCCAAACAGAAGTCCCACAGGGACCTCCCACTAAACCGTCTGGCAGACTTTAGCGAAAGTAATACTGATGTTAACTGAATACTGTCTTGTTTGCATTTATGCAATCTAAGGATATTTTCTACCAGGAGCCATAAGAACAGCAGTAATAGGAAGTCGACATCATGTAGCAAATACATTAAACAGTAATTACATCTATCAATTTTTGTTGTCATATTATTTAAGAATAATACTGTTAAAGAGAAAAATATTTTTTAGGAGAATAATTTACAAAAATCACTAATCGCTTCGAAAAGTAGCATATTACTCAGAATCAAATAGACTGCAACCTATGTTGTCCATATCTATATATTACGTTATGTGACTGTGCTGTCATTGGCATAAATACTTCACACAGTATTGGAAGATTCATAACTGAGTGCGAACTGATTGTGTGGATATAATTGCAATATAACTGGCAACTGGAACGCTTCATTTCAGTCATGCAGTCAACAGTTGTGGAAGTTCTGGCCCTTCGAGTACAGGCAGTGCAACCACTGTCCGATGGAAAAGATTATAAAGAAACTAACAGCCTCAGCTCCGCTTTAAGAAGAGAAAGGAATAAAATATTGCATTTCTTACTTGTCTCACTAATTTCTTAATACCTTCCTAACAGCAATCAGGAAAAAATTTTATTTATTTGCCCAGATGTTAGCGGTACCTCAATGCTACAATCGAAGAAAAAATAGTAGCGTATAATTTTTACTTTCCCCACAGTATATCTCGGAGAGTTAAATAAGACAATGTTTTTCTTAAATCAGACAATAATACGCAGATTGCTAAAGACGCAGTCCAGGAGACATAACATCATATATCAGTATTAGGACCACTGTAAGTGTATGCAGGTGACCTTCAACTACTTATATATCTGACTGCCAGGCAAGAGAGCCTAAGAGCCGCCATAACTCAATCAAGCAGGCCCTCGAAGTTATTTACGAGTGGACCAAGAAATCAGCGAAGGTGACGTGTGCGCATATCATTCGAACGAATATACAAATCCTTCTCAATGCCTCTCTTACAGATTTAGTTTTAATGCTGAATTAACATTTAACCTACACTGGAAATACAGTTTGCTACCGACAGTAGTAATATTTATCGCTTCATATTAAAAATAAAAGAAGAAAAAACTTGAAAAAATATTGTTCAGGACTTAATTTTATTTCTCTTCGTGCAACTCGACGACCTACAGCGATGTCTAGATAGTGAAAACATGCTCCATTGACCTCGCCATAAATTCCTGTGTGGTATACACAATGAAAATGCTATTGATGATTGTACATTAAAATCATAATTGATTTTTCCGTCGCTGCTTGGTAGAACAGCTTCATGCAGTAGAAGATTCACAATTTTGCCCTCTTCACTTACAATTATACATAACGCTTTTCTACAGACACCTACGTTTTCTCCGTCGTCTGTTCTGTATTGCAATCCTACACATACGGGGTGATTCAGCTGCCCCTACCGATGTCGTTTTACGCAACCTGCAATGTTATATTTGGCTTTCTCTCACTCGCTACGCGCAAACTATTAGTGCTCCCCCAAAAATTAATAGGACCTTTGTGTAGGAAATGTAATGTACTTAAAGTTTGTGCGGGAATACGTTTTCGCTGAGGGTCACGGTTTACGAATTATTCAAGAAAAACGTATAAAAGTGACCTTCAAACGAATCTCCAACCCCATACTCATCCCTCCCCAGTCGAGATTTCTAGTACGCTGTCCGTGACACTCACCCCTGTACATAAATTTACGACTACGTAAGCTATTCCAGATATTCGACCTTTTTTATGGATTAGACTATTACGCCACCAGCATAGTCCAATATTCCGTTAACATTATTAATTTGAACGTGCCCGTGAGGATAATGAAAGACAGTTGGTTCGTTGATTTGGGGGAAGGCACCAGACAGCGAGGTCATCGGTCCCATCGGATTAGGAAAGGATGGGGAAGGAAGTCGGCCGTGCTTTTTCAAGGCATTTGCCTGAAGCGATTTAGAGAAATCACGGAAAACCTAAATCAGAATGGCCGGACGCGGGTTTGAACCGTCTTCCTCCCGAATGCGAGTCCAGTGTGCTAACCATTGCGCCACCTCGTTCAGTGATAATAAAAGAAAAACTACTTTTTAAAAAAGGTCACGCGAAAACAATTCGATCCAGACTTAACCCTTACAAGCACAGTAGTTTCGTAGTCAGAAAGCCCGACGAATACAACGATCTAATCGTTTATTTTATTCTGCCAAAATTCACAAACTTGTTAGGTAAAATTTACACATACATCAATATTAAAATTTGTAAATGTTCGACTTAGCCGGAAGCGGCTTAAGGCCAATCAGTGAAGATCAAAAACGGTTGAATGTGGGAAATAATTCGTCCAGTCGCAAAATTTAACTACATTAAAGTTCCTATACAAAGCTTCTATTCATTTTTTTCTGTATGACCAATATTTGGCGCGTGGCGAACGAAAGAATATGAAAATATCGAGCGTGATTTTTGAAGGCCAGATAGATCATTGCGGGTTACATAAAACGACATGGTAGTGGCAGATGATTCAGTCTGTGTATACTGTCAAATATAGTCTATCATACCAACAACTGTCAACGAGAGACTTCCTCGGATTGAAAATTACCTTATGTACCTCAGACGCCTCAAGCACTTGTCATTTCGCATTTCATGCACTTGACTGCGGTATCATTTGAATCGCAATACTGATGAAATCTCACATTTCAGTACTTAAAAAAATAAAGTGTATCATTAGCAGTTAATTTAATAATTTCTTTACTTCTCTCCTCCTTTTATTCTTTTTCTCCTTTCCTTTCTTTTCCTTTCGATTCTTCAATTTTTACTTTAGTTTTTGTTTTTACACTGTCATTATCATAAAGTTTAGTGACAGTACGACTCCGTGTATTGCCATATACGAATCCATCACACACTGCCAATGCTGTGAAAGACGTCGAATACCCGTGGCCTCACCATGAGCGAATCGTGGGATCTCACGCGTCACTTCTCTGACAATGTCTTCACGTGTTCGAAAGCCAGTTCAAAAGCATGTTCTACGTAGTGGCTCTTCCAGTTTTGATACGAGGTCATAATCGCAGTGTGATAACTCTGGCGAATATAGTGGATCCTCAAATACCTCCAATGCCCATCGCACGAGCAGATTCTGCACACACACTGCTGTATGGGCTCTCACGTTGTCCTGAAGAATTAACGGATCGTGTAGACTTTCAGGATGTTTCTTCCGAATTGCCGGTCGTAGGTGTTGTTGCAAGAAAGTGTGACAGTAGAACAGTGCATTAACAGTTTGTCCACGTGGGAAGAAATTGTACAAAGTCACTCCTCTAATGCCATAAGCTATGATGACCATTAACTTGACAGGAGAGAGAGTGCGACGAAATTTCTGCCTGCATGGTGAACCTGGATGACGCCATTTTGCAGACTGGCGTTTCAGTTCTGGCTCATGGGTCCTGGCCCAAAATTCATCTATGGCGACGATTCTCGTAAGCATACTGTCTGCCTCCTCTTCGTAACGCACTTGATGCACACGACACGTTTCGTATCGTGTCCACTTTTCCACTTCACTTAGTACATGAAGCACACACTTTGTAGCAACTTAGAGGACCTGTAGCTCGTCACGTAAAATTCTATAGAGTGTTTTCGTCTCAATACCAGTACGGCGCTGTAAATTCCTGCAGCGTCCATTTTCTGTTGTTCTACTAGCATTGGGCGATCTGAATACGAGCGTAGTCCATACGCATTCTGACAGGTAGCCCGGATCGCTGTATGTCAACTGTTACAGCTCTACCACGCCGGAATGCGTCCATCCACCCAGCAACCGTTCGGTACGTTAGAGCAGTATTTCCTACCGCTTCCGCATGCTCCTCGTGGCACTGTCGCGCGTTCCTTCCGCGGTGAACTGCAATCTTTACGTAAGAGCGCTGTTCAAGTCGGGTAACATCCTTTCTGAATGGCTGCTCATCTCTCGCTGTGCTCACTCGTCACGCTTCGTTTTCATAGAAAGGACTACCAGCAAGCGTCACGTCACGATCCTGTGGATTTTTGGAGAGACTCCTGATACCATGGAATGTGTGTGGTTTGTAATGTACTATTGTGTATTGTGCAACTGACAGTGAAAAACGTTTGCGACGACAAACTTTTCTTCATCTTTTTTTGCTATGTCTTTATGTGGTGTGTGTGTGTTCATCCATCTCCCTACATGTAATGTTTACATGTGAACTAACCTTCAATTTGCATATTTCAGAATCTTTTAATTCTTCACGATTTTCGAGACAAGAAATAGTTGCCCAGATTTTTGCAACGACCCTTGTAAAATACAAGATATCACGTTTGACGTCCGAGATGGACATGATAAATTACCAAATCAATGAATAACTAAAACACATAGAGGACACATGTCTGTTTAACACCTACTTTCATTTTAAATTATATAAAATAACTATGAAGTACACTTGCTGCTATAAGAAGCGTAAAAAAATGGCGCATTCCGCCGATAATGCTGAGATAGACCGTTTTATTCTGTTTGGTTCCTCTACAGTACTGTGCCGCCAAGATTTCAGTTTGTACCGGTATTGCAGATGTATATCTGCAAATAATAAATTGATTGCATAACTTTATTTTTTCGAAGTGATAATTAAAATCTTAGGAATACCTCTCATACATAGATCATTTGCACAGTTTCTGTCGAAACGATGGGTAATATGTCGATTTACGTGCTACGTAAATTATAATTTTGTTTGCATGTATAGCTATATGCAGCCATTTACAGATTACTAGATAGCGCAGTGGCTTTAATATGAGAGTGACACTACTCAGATTTCTCTTCAGAGTTACACATTCTACTGGTTTTTAGTTTCAGACTCGTCTGTTGAATAGAAAGAGTTGTCTAGTAGATTCAGTATCCGGTTATATTTAAAATTTTCTTTGGTTCCGGCAAATGAACTGTGTCTTTTGTGGCTGAAAATGTGACCCCTGTTTGAGCTACTGAAAGCTTTAGCAGTTAATAGAGCAGGTCTTTATTTTCTTCTACCACTGTAGCTGTGAATATTAGAGTCCTTCTCAAATTGTGTTGGATTAGTTATAACGAATTTCATTAGGGAAAGTGACGATGGAGACGTAATTTCTAACTACCTTAAGAAGCGGCTAGAAGATGATTGGAGACGAACACCACAAGTTATTGGCGTCATATTCGACATGGGTGCTGAACTGTAGCTACCGATGTCTATGTGCATTACTGACGTTTTCGAGAATCCAATATAGCAACTGTAACTGAAGCGCCGGGTTGGATCCATATCGGGCGTTTCCTTGGCAACAACTCCAACAAGCAAATTGAAGGTCTAGTGGAATAAGCCAGATCCAGTTAGAGTTTAATTCGGGAGCAAGTTTGTCGGCATGGAGCGCTAAGCGAGCCGGCTTGGCGATTGTTCAATACGCGTTTCTGCTGCGAGAAAGCTTTGTCCTTCCACTGGGCGCGCGGCGAATGCTCCAGGCGGCTCTAAAGAAAGGACCACCTGCACTAATGGCCACCACTTCTCTCAACAAAAGAGCTTGCTTTCGTCCGCCACTCCGCATCAGTTCTACTATTCTGCCAAGTTCTAACAAGGCTGAAAAATCGCAAGTTTGAGCGATCAGCCTCCTTGTAACCACCTTGTTATATTATTGGCTCTGAGCACTATGCGACTGAACTTCTCAGGTCATCAGTCGCCTAGAACTTAGAACTAATTAAACTTAACTAACCTAAGGACATCACACACATCCATGCCCGAGGCAGGATTCGAACCTGCGACCGTAGCGGTCGCTCGGTTCCAGACTGTAGCGCCGAGAACCGCACGGCCACTCCGGCCGGCCTGTTATATTATCATTATATATTTTGTTATATAGAGTGATTGTTATTAACATTTAAAAATCCCCGAAGCGACATAGATGACTCTGAGATAACTAATTTAATATGAGACACATGTGGCCGCAAATGTCGGGAAATACCCCAAAAGTGACTGACAAACGTTGAACGCGTGACGTCACCAGATGATGTACCTCGCCGCACGTTCAGTGGTTGGGTTTGTCGATCCTAGCCTCGCCGGTAGGGACTGTGCTACACATCGCTCAGCTATTTTTTTTTTCCTTTGGGATCGTATGAAGGAGCTGGTTTACAGCACCCCGTGAGTCGAAAATGGACCTCATAGCCAGCATAGCCGTTGCCGCTGCGTAGATCGAGCACGTGCGTAAAGGGCTGATTCAGCGATGCAATACTTACATTCAAACCGTGCAAATATCGAATACCAATTGTAAATGTGGTCTGTTGTAAACGTAGAACTTACAAAATTATTGTCCTTGCTGTAACCAAGCAAAAGCTGTTTCTATTTTGTGTTTCTTTCCTTTTCTCTCCTCTGTTTTGTTTACAGACATTATTTAGTAAAGAAAACGTAGGTCATCCACTGGTAGCGCCTCAGTTCGGTAGCTTATACTCTTTTACTTCTGACGCAATATGATAGGTTTCTGTTGTACTGTATTTTGCAATAAACCAGCGGAGACGGCGAGACCAATAAATAAAATAATGAAACTTATTTGAATGTGAACATGTAACTGCCTAGCGCGATGCAAAAAATACTGCCTGCCAGACGCAAGACTCGAACGCTGAGCCTCGCGCTCTACAGTCTCGCACGCAGGCCAGGAGCCACACCAACGTGAATTCTTGACTTGGGTTGGGATGATCATTTGCGACTGACCGATAGGGTCAACCGCTGCACGTGCGGCGACGTACATCTGGTGACGTCACATGTTCAACATTTGTGATCGACTTTCGAGATATTTTCCGACATTTGTGGCTCCACGCGCCTCATATTCAATTACTCGTCTCAGAGTGTTCTAAATCGTTTAAGAGGTTCTGAAACGTTAATCAGAATCACCCTGTACGGTATGGGGCAAATAAAAGTGGCCTGGAGAGCAGAATTCCATGGTGCAAAGAAACACAGCTGAGGCAAGGCAGTCTTGTACTAACCTGACTATACCATATTTTGAAAGTGACCACCATTCATCTCTTGGCACTTCTGCGCCTGGTCTGCAAGTTGCTGAAGATGAATCGAAGCTGGACTGCTGGAATTCCTGCAGTCTCATCCGAAATGTTCTGCTGCGTTCTTGAAGGCTATGAGGATTGTTGAGATACGCCTTAGACTTGAGGGCTCCTCACACAAAGTAATTGCGCACTGACAGATCAGGTTACCTGTGTGACCAGCTAGGGCCGCTACCAGACTGACCTCTGCTAACAACTCTGTCGGGCGTGAAGATTGTGTAAATGAGCTCCAATGTTCGGACGGCTGTGTGGGCAGTTGCTCAATTCTCTTGGAAGTAACAGTAGATCTTTTCCTCCTCCATTAATGCTGCTACTAATGGTTTCAAAATTTTGGTAATCTAACGCGCCGAATCTGGGCCACTTTTATTTGCCCCATTCTGTATGTGGTTGCCTCAATTTTTCTAAATTTATCAGTGTAAACTGGTTTCACCAAAAACGATGGTTTTAAAGAAATAATAAAACTAATTAAAAGTTAGGATACAAAGTGTAGCATACCTATCGTGTCAGCCCTTATCTTTTAAAATAGCGCTCGCCAAAGGTTTTGTTAGCTGAGCAATTACGGATAAAGTGGTTGATGAGCTTCGTCTTACCTGGAATCAGTTAGAATTTGAGGACACGTAGCCATATTCAGGACCTCAAATGGGAAGATGGCTCAGAATCATCGCAGCTGAACAGAGTATTTAAACCCAACAGTCTGGTAACTGTTTGGCATGGCCGCCCTGGTAGCTGAGTGGTCAGCGCGACGGAATGTCCTACATAATGGCCCGGGTTCCATTCCCGGTTGGGTCCGAGATTTTTCTCCACTCAGGGAGTGGATGTTGTGTTGTCCTTATTATCTTCATTTCATCCCCATCGACACGCAGGTCGTCGAAATGGCGTCAACTCGAAAGAATTGCACCAGGCGAACGGCCTACCCGACGGGAGGCCCTAGCCACACGGCATTTCCATTTTTACTGTTTGGTATCTTCCGTCGATTCAGTGATGTCATCGGATCAAACTCACTGACCCATGGAGCAAGCTTCACAGGATAATAAATACGCTTAAGGGTTGGCTGCCCTTGACCTGAAGGTTGGTTTGAATACCGAAGTGTTTCACTCGGCATGGTCCATTGGAAGTGGTACGTCCTTGTCTTCCTCCGACCTTTGAACTGACTTACTCCATCCTTTACATAGTATCGCACATATTATCGTGATCCCCGAAATAAAACTCAACTTGGCATTTTTTGCAAGAGGTGAAAAAGTAATTGACGGGAAAAAAATCGAAGGCCCACTCAGAATTCATCACTGTACCTAGGAATTCTTCGTCTGACGCATACGCAGTAAACTAATGGGATACGTTTTACAGTTTAAGTGAGAAAAATATTCATATTACATATCCTATATGAAATAACTGTATTTTTATTTTAATAATAACATTTCATGTTTTCTTAAAATGGAAATTCGAGTTAAGCACTGATTCGGGATCGATGCGCCTTGCAGGGGAGTCGTATTCTTTCCTGCTCGATGAATCGGGATAGCGATGAGAGAGGGTGGGGGGGTATTTAATTCACCTTTATTATTTTTGCGAAAATGCATAGGATTCCTTCAAGAGATGAAATGAAAGACTTCATTCGGGAAACATACTCGCCACTGCCACATGCATCGCAGCACCCAAAGCGCGAAAAGATGGGGGAAGGATGTGAATAGAACAAGATTATAAATATTTTGAAAATATATAACACTAAACGGAAAACAGGCAAAGCTCTTCACTCACAATAATTTCAAAAAAAAATTATTTCTGAATTGAAGTTCATACTTTTTGTTTTAAAAACCAAAACGAACGTTGATTTAAAACAGGAACCGAAAGGAAATGTTGTTTTTTCTCACTACGATATTGAAAATATTTTTTTTAAAATATTAACTGCCGTGTAAGATTTTTAAAGACGATTAGTTTGATAATTACATAGAATCGGCGTAAAATATGAAAAAAAGTTTCTGAAAAAATCAGTTTGTCAGCTCGATTCAACGATTCTAATATTTGGATTTCCTGACTTTTGGGAATTCTGAAGTTTCTACGGTTTTGTTTACATCCCATGAAATGTGAGCTGTGCCATTCTATTCATCCTTAATGATTTTCCAAAAACAAATTTCGCCCCCAAAATCTTAGACGTACCATTTTCGAGAAAAAGTTTTCTTAGAGTCGTCTAAGACATCTTCCATACTCAAATTTAGAAAGTTTAAAAATTTATTTCATCATGTCATCATCACGTAATCCACTCTTTAATAAATAATTCTACAGAACATCTTCAACAACCAAGTACCTTCAAAACACTCGTAATTTATAACTTTATGCCATATTATTCGTGGCGGGCCGCATCAAACCAGTCACTAGACTGATGACCAAAAAAAAGCCATATTAAAAATTATCAATAAAAATCTATTTTTATGAGTTAGCAAATATTAATATTTGCTGCCTATGCTGTTAGTTTAAAAAATAGGGTCGCATTTGAGAACAGACAGTAACATTAAGAACTAACGGCTGGTAAGACGCATATTTAGGAGTATTTCTGAAATGTACCCACGAGGGAAACACTTCTGCTCTAACGGCTGAAACTGAATAAAAAATATTTTCAGATACGGAGGGCGTCTCTTCTACCACCCATGAGGGTCATTTATTTGTACAAATGTGTACAACTCATGTTTGAAAGCTAACACTGTAAATAGTACATAAGCACAACCCGCTGAAGAGACAATACCGGCTAACCGACAATATTATGACCGACAGATTCACAACAGTCATACATGAGGTATCATCTGACGAGCATCTAAACATTATCTTAACACAATAGGTGTTAACGCATACAGTACTTACAGAGTAAAGATTTCCAATACAAAAGTTGATGTGTTGTCATACGTTCTTACCGCATTTGACATCTAAGTGCCAATGTGGAGCTTAAATGAGGTAATTAAAATATACCGGAATGGAGAAGTTTCAAAGATCTGGATAACATTATCACTTGAATTTTTATATTGGACTGATGCAGTGTGGCTGAACCGAAAGTGATGTAGCATGTCCACAAGTTGCCCTCAGCAAGAGTGGATACTTATCCATTCCTCTGTGTGTTAATCAATTCATTGAAACTCCACATATCCAGTTGGTTGAAGGATAAGGAAATAGTGTGCGAAAACGCTGGAACTTCTATTTTGGTAAATATGACTCTTTAAGTATTGTATATGTATCATATATTGTGTCAAGCAAATATATAGCTTTTTAATAAATAATATCTAATTTATGACTCTGCTGATCATAATTGTGTGATACAAAGTAGGAGAGAACGTTGTATGCTGATAAACTTTTGACATTCATCTCTAGATAACAGAAGTTTAATATATTTTCTTAGCTCACTTTTAAATGATGGTATTCACTTTTTATGTGATGCAGTCTTTTTCAGAAATTACAAAGATTACTCCGGAAAACAAAGATTTCTCTGAATGTAAACGCATCTTCCAAGGTACAACATGGTTATACACCTAGAAACAAATATTCGATTGAAATCTAAAAGATTTGCAATTGAGGAAATCTTCTAAATGCTGTGTTTAATAATACATGTATTATTACACTAACACAAACCAATAACCAGTAAGCGAAATCAAGTTAAGCAGAAGTATTATCATAACCATTTACAAGTTAAATTCATTTTGACAAAGAAACTAACTCAAATTTTCAGTCTGAAGACAAGTAAAATTGTTAAGACAATAAGCAAACTCACTCATTTGCAAGTATTGTATGTTCCATGATAAAAGACCTTCTTCTGTTCCAAGGTACAAGATGGTGCTCAATCGACCAAGTATGGCTCGACTGTACACAAGTTACATAAATAGTTCTAAAAATATGCAGCATTTAATCACCATAAAATTATGAACCTTAATAATAAACAATATATTCAAAGTAGCTTTAATATATTACAGGGTGTTTGGAAATTTCGTTACAGGTTTCTAGGATTTGTAGAGGAGAGTAAGTAAATAATAATTTGAATAATAATTTGAATAAGATACCGTTCCCGTTCTACGACAGTTTCAATTTATGCATAAAATGCATGTTTCACCATCAGCCGCTTATAGTGGTGTACACTTGTTATTATTATGTTCGCTTCTCAATGTCCTGTGTCGTATATTGATATTCATGACATGCTCTACAGATGATTTAAGTAATGACAAATGTAATGTTGTGGCTTAAACCATTTAACCTTTATCAGTGAAGAGGATCCATGACTGAAAACGGTTGATATTTGGGTTTAAAATAAAAGCGGCTGATGATCGAACAGGCATTTTATACGTTACTTGACGGCTGCTGATAGTCACCTCCGAAAAAACGCTTTCAATTTAGAAGCTAAACTCACTCATTTCTGCTTGGGGAATTAAATTAAGCGTCATACAGTACAATTGTTAGATATCAATTCGAAAGGAAACGTAAAGAAACGTCCATTTATCACTTACGCACATTTTTTGTATTGACACTTAAATATTACGTGTTTACTTTATTCCAAAACAAAAATGCACCCAGCATTACGGCAGCGGCTCGATGTGGCGACCATCAGCGTTGTTACACACATTGTGTCTCCGAAGTATGTTCTGGCACACACTCTCCATCCCACCTGGTGTGCCTTCAATTTCTACTTCAGCGGCCAGAACTCGAGCCAGCAGATCTCTACAGGAGTCTCGTAAATTAAACTTCGCATACGACCCCACAAGTACACGTCATCCTGTCCACCCTACTGCATACCAGGACAAGCATCTCTGAGACTTTTTTCTTTCCCTTAGCAAAAGTGGACGCATTACACATCTCAATTGAAACGGTCGTAGAACAGAAACGGTACGTTTCCGGGCATGAGTTTCTATTGAAAATATTATGTACTCAGTATCCTCTATAAGTGCTAGAAGTTTGTAAAGGGAATTTCCGAACACTCTACACAGCACTTAAATGTGTAGAACGCGAAATATTCACAAATTCTGCGCAAAACACAATATCATGTCTAACAACAAAAACTGTAGAAAAATGTAGAAACTGCATATGGCGGCCTCCAGTACGCATACTTTCATGTGATTCGAAAATCAGTCACTAGATACGCTACCCTCTCCTCTACCGTTTCTTGATTGACTCGTGCTTCTGTAATCTTTACATATCTTCAAAACTCGATTGTACACAAGCGCAGAACTTTGCAGTAAATGACATTGCTGGGTGGTGGGAAAAACACCTTTCTGAACTTTAAAATAATTTTTATTGCTGAAGTGAATGATTGTAGCTCCGTCATAAGTCGCATTGAGAAGTATCTTTTTTTATTTCTTGATGGTGACTAGATTGAGACACCTATGTCCATTTTCAGACGTTCCGTGTAGTAAGTGAGACATGTATAGGCAATATCCTATGTACAAAAGCTACCCCTGCAGAGAAGATCAAAGCGGCACTATGGCCGACTCAACAACAGTAAATACACCACACAGAACGGACATAAGAGAAATGCAGTATGCTGCAAGTTCGTATGTTTTCATTGTGTTTTAGCCGCTACAGATTAGGTACCTCCCTTGGCAGATGAACATAAAAGAGTGTCGTTGATTCAAATAGATCCAGAGTCTAATGATTTTAATGGAAGTATGCAACTCATTCCGCTTAAATGAACATCATGAAAGAAGGTGTCATACACACTGAACGAAGTATCGTTACATTAAGCCGTAAATGTTTATTTGAGGCATCCACAATTAAATTGTAAAGTTTAAAAATGAAGCATTTTTGACAATTATTTACCAACGTTAAACTTGTAGGGTATTGGGATAATGTTCAGCTGGACGTAAGGCTGGAGTAATTAAAATTTGTAGCCGTTGTTTCGAAAAATAACGAGCTTCAACAGTAAGTATTTCAGCAACTCTTTTTATCTTTAAAACGGAAAGAAAATATTCAGTTAAAGCCCCATGTCATTCAAGTTTAAATATTACGTCAGAGGATCAAAGAAAAGATGACGATTATGTTATTACATTGACAGAAACTCTTCCACGCTGGCAGAATGTCCCAGGATATTTAACAAAAGTGTCCAGAAAGATTTTTAACTACTTCGCAGACAAATCTGATACATGACTGAATTTGTAGCGCAACAAGTACTAAGTAACAAAAACAAAATTTCTTTGATATCAATGCTATGTGAGTGCTAAGCAGAAACCTTTTCACCTAACTCTCGGAACAGGCGAAATTTTACTAACTGATGTGAAACAGAACGAACACACATATTTCGTTGCAGAGAGATTTCTTTGTAGTACCCCCGGAAAATATAGTGTAATGCAAAGTATGAAGGACCGTCAGACTAAAATTAAACTCCCGCCACAGTGTGATCATGGAATGGTTTCATTCAAAAGCAGTCACCACACGCGTTAAGACATTTATCCCACTAGGAGACGAGATGATTGTCTCCTGCATCGTAGAGCGCGGACGGCCGCTGACGGATCCGTAAGCACACCCACTCTTACACTTCCTTGTCAGACTCAAACCGGCGTCCACAGACATCTTTCTTCAGCTCGCTATAGATGTGAAAAACACGTGGTGAAAGATCGGGGTTGCAGTGTTTCCCAACCAAATCGCTGAAGCGTAACCTTCGTCTGATTGGCAATGTGGGGACGTGCGTTATCGTAAAATAGAGTACTTCGGATCCGACAGCATTCCGACAGCCTGCGATCAAATGGCAAAGTCAACAGTGGAAAACATTCGACATCTCCTCTGCCGAAGAAATCCAAAGCTGTTCTCACAAGTTCCAATAAGATCACGATCACCTTCTTCTTCGACTGCAGAGCCCCTCTCCTCGTAGAGTTCCTCAAGCGTGGAACCACAATAATGCGCAGTGCTATGAAGACAATTTGCAGAAACTGAGACACAGCATAAGTTTAAAACGCCAAGAAACGCTGTCGGACGAAATCATCCTGTTTCATGATAATGTCCGCCCCCACACAGCCCTCGGACGCAGGCTATGCTTCAGCGATTTTGTTGGAAAACACTGCAACAGCCTCCGTACAGCACGGATCTCTCACCGTGTGATTTTCACATCTTTGGCAAATTGACGAAAGACATGTGTTGACGTTGGTTTCAACCGGACGCACCCACACAGCCCTCGGACGCAGGCTATGCTTCAGCGATTTTGTTGGAAAACACTGCAACAGCTTCCGTACAGCACGGATCCCTCACCTTGTGATTCTCACATCTTTGGCAAATTGAAGAAAGATATGTGTTGACGTTGGTTTCAACCGAACGCCCCCACACAGCCCTCGGACGCAGGCTATGCTTCAGCGATTTTGTTGGTTAACACTGCAACAGCCTCCGTACAGCACGGATCTCTCACCGTGTGATTCTCACATCTTTGGCAAATTGAAGAAAGATGTGTGTTGACGTTGGTTTCAACCGGACGCCCCCACACAGCCCTCGGACGCAGGCTATGCTTCAGCGATTTTGTTGGTAAACACTGCAACAGCCTCCGTACAGCACGGATCTCTCACCGTGTGATTCTCACATCTTTGGCAAATTGAAGAAAGAAATGTGTTGACGTTGGTTTCAACCGGACGAGGAAGTGCAAGAGTGGGTGTGGTTTTGGATCCATCAGCAGCCGGCCACTTTTTACGAAACAGGAACTTATCACTCGTCTTCCAGTGGATTAAATGTCTTAACGAATGTGATGACTACTTTTAAATGAAATTATTTCACGGTCCCGTTGTGGCGGGTGTTCAGTATTCACTTAACTGCCGCTTACAGCGTACGGAAAAGACACCGGTGCTATTTCTTCTAAAGTTTGCTCCAGTTTTTAGAATCTTCACCATATCATATTAAACAAATTAATCTAATGAATCCATCGAAGTGTTGACAGATTTGTTGTGCCGGCCGTTGTGGAAGACCGGTTCTAGGCACTTCAGTCCGGAACGGCGCTGCTGCTACGGTCGCAGGCCTCGGGCATGAATGTGTGTGATGTCCATAGGTTAGTTAGGTTTAAGTAGTTTCTAAGTCTAGGGGACTGATGACCTCAGATGTTAAGTCCCATAGTGCTTAGAGCCATTTGAATCATTTTTCAAAGATTTGTTGTTATGTTACATGGGAATCTTTGCAGAAAATGGTTCAAATGGCTCTGAGCACTATGGGACTTAACTGCTGTGGTCATCAGTCCCCTAGAACTTAGAACTACTTAAACCTAACTAACCTAAGGACATCACACACATCCATGCCCGAGGCAGGATTCGAACCTGCGACCGTAGTGGTCGCGCGGTTCCAGACTAAAGCGACTAGAACCGCTCGGCCACACCGGCCGGCGAATCTTTGCAGAGAAGGTGCCATTATTTTCGCGAAAGTTTAAGTAACCAATAACTGAAAAAATTAAACTATTCTCCTACTTCCTTCGAATATCTCACGTAAGGATCAAAAGAACAATGTAACATAAATTAGGGTTCAGGGATGTACAGTCAGTCACTCTTGTGGAACATCATGTACGAGTGAGGCAAACACTATACAGTGATTTGTGCTATATTTAGGAGTATAGAAGGCAGCTGTAGCCCTTGTTACTGAAATTAACACTCTGGAGTGGACAGGTTAACGCTCAAAATACGTATATGAGAGATCGTACTAGGTACGTACGTAGAGATTGCAGTCTCACGCAGAGAGGGCGTCAATATGCTACCGCTTTTCAGTTATTGTATTTTATTGGCTTTAATAAGTTACCAGCTCTACCCACAAGCAAGTTCACTGCCTTGTGACGCACAAAGTGAACGCCGAAGAAGTAGATTCCATAGAATGTAGGCCATGCAATCAGGCAGAGAATTTTCGTTTTGTAAAAATAACTTACATTCTGAACAACAGAGGCTTGTTTAAGGCCTTTATCTTCTCGAATTCGTTTCATTTCTTAGAAATCCTGTGCATTCCCCATATCTCAGATGCGCGTCTAGTTTTCATACAGGAAACAGAGAGAAAAACAGTTTGCTCGTTAACTCTGTCACCTCCCGCCTTTGATGTTCAGGAATGCCGTAATTGGGGAAGCGCTTCTTTTTACTGCTCCCAGGATGGATCAGATACTGAATCGCGACTTTTAATGAGACGATATTCTTTGGTAGCGGAGCGAAGAATTGTGCTTACGCTACTCGGCCGATGGCTCCGTATTCCACTGCTAACAGACACTGAGGAGTGCGGCAAAAAATGGTTCAAATGGCTTTGAGCACTATGGGACTCAACTGCTGAGGTCATTAGTCCCCTAGAACTTAGAACTAGTTAAACCTAACTAACCTAAGGACATCACAAACATCCATGCCCGAGGCAGGATTCGAACCCGCGACCGTAGCGGTCTTGCGGTTCCAGACTGCAGCGCCTTTAACCGCACGGCCACTTCGGCCGGCCGAGTGCGGCAAAGCGCTCTGTTTTCTTAACTCTTGTCTATGTTCATCACATTGACAGCGGTTTGTGAGAATAAGATGGAGCGACCACAATCGGAAGACCGTACTTATTCGCGCTAATGCTTCGATCCAAAAATCTAATTATATCACGATTTCTGCGTTATGGAGGTCCTAAGTTGTTAGCATTTCATCATTTCAACGTGCCACGTAGTAACGTATGATCGTATTTTATTATATAATGTATGAAAGATGTCTTAGAGAAACCGTCATCAGGGTTAGTACAGTGAAAAACATCGTCTGGATATATGATACAACTTAATTTTCTTAGTTTCTTCTTATTTGGTGCACAGATCGTTTGAAAACAATGATCTATTCACTAGGTCTAAATCGATCCGCAAAATACATCAAAATATTAGTGATCAAGACGTTGTCGTTTCATTAAATGTTTTCTAACTATACGAAGGCTATTCGGAAAGTAAGGTCCGATCGAAATGGAAATGACAATGAAAATCCACTGAAACTTTGCATAGATGTGTTGGACGGTGTCTTTAGTATGCCCCTCGATCATTCAAGTCACTCTTTTCAGTTCTGAGAGCCCAGTGAGCACATAACTTAACCTCAGCTAACCTAACGTAACCCAACCCAGTACATGCCTAGAAAATAGTGTCTCCCGCCAAGTATGAGTTCCTGTCAGAGATTTCCCCGAATGTCACGCAGGCTACACAACGTACCTGTGATGCATTTCCTTCTTCATGACAATTCTCGGCTGCACCCTGCAGGGACAATGATGACGCTACTGCAGCGATTTCAATGGGAAGTGTTTGATCATCCACCGTACATCCCGGGTTTGTGTCCCTCTGATTTTCATCTCTGCTCGCATGAACCGCTGACTATGAAAACATCATTCTCGCACAGGCAAAAAGCTGGTGATCAGAAAGAAAGCACAGGCGGCTCCCTTCTATGACGAGGGTATTGAGAAGTTGGTACAATGCTACGACAAATGTCTTAGTCGGAATGGCGACTATGTAGAGAAGAGTTAGCTGGAAGGTGTGGCTAACTGTTGCAAACAAAATAGTTTGATTTTCACTGTGGTTTTCATTTCGCAACCGATCGGATCTTAATTTCCGAACAGCCCTCGTATTTAGGGAAGGTTGTAGAGTTGGTGCACGTTTATTTTTCAAGACTCTGATACTAAAACTGGCAGATTTTAGAGCGACATCTGATGTTCTACACAAAACAGTTCAAGACCAAATGCATCGTGGACGCTGTACCGGAGTGTGCGCAGTTACGAAACTTACAGGAGGTCCCGAGACAAGCTTCTTCTTCCTTACGGTTTGACGACAAATCAACGGGAAAGTGTACACGCCAGTATGTGACAACATCAATGCATTGGTGGTACGGAAGTCAGGCAATTCATGTGGATTTTACCAAACAGACAGTAGACCTGCTGCAAGCAGAGAAACGATAAAGCGAGAAATATCAATTTTATGAATGACGGACGTGCTCGCCAGTTTTTTGAGAGCGTGGAACTCTGCAGCGTCATTAGGAGTAAGTATCAGGAGTTCGTGTAGCACAGGAAAGAGGCCACAAAGAGTCAGTATCGCCAGCCCAATGTAGCGCTTAGGCCCATTTATTTATTTACTTGTAAGGATCCGTGATAGCATGCAAGCCAAAGCCACTTAGCTAGAGCGAATCAGTGCGTAGTTTATAGAGTGCAGACAATAAAATCTACAAATAAAGAATTTAGGAATTAATAAAACACGGAAAAACTGAGTATACGAATAGATGATACTGTACAGAGAAAACTTCTCAACTACTGCGGGGATTTCCAGTATAGAATAGGAGTGTGCCGCAAGGAAACTTTTGAAGATGAATCTGAATACTTGGGGTTTTATTTGTATCACTCAGTTTTTTTCAGTCCTGCTGGAAACCTATTGAAAATGAAATAATTTCATTCTGAAAAACCAATTAACAGCCAAGAATCCATAAAGTATTTCTTTATTTAAGATAACCTGTTTCAACAGACATTTGCTGCCGTCTTCAGGTCTTAAAACTCTTTTTGCTGTAAAACATTTTCATTTTATGCTTAACCTCACGCACAAGATGTCAAATGGATAAAACTCAGCACATTGTAAAAGATCTGCCATCGTTAAAATACTTAAAAATATAAAGCACTTTGTGCAAAAGACTACATCCATGTACGTATTGCTCACAGATGCTTGTTACATCATACCGTACTGTGTTTTTCTGATGTAACAAGTATCTCTGAGCAATATATATGTATATGGACGTGGCCTTTAGCACGAGGTACTTCATATTTTTAAATATTTTAGCGATGACAAACATTTTATAATGTGCTTAGTTTTATCCACTTCACATCTTGTGCGCGATATAAGCATGAAATGAAGGTGTTTTGCAACAAAAAGAGTTTTAAAACCAGAAGACGACAGAAAATGTCTGTTGAAACAGGGTGTAATAAGTAAAGAAATATTTTACGCGACCTTGCCTGCTGAATGGTTTCTTACAATTAAAATAGATCGCTTTTCGGGGCTTTCAAAATTTGAGAACTCAACGAAATATGTTCATTACCACAAACGTTTCTGTACAATGCTTAAGTAAGTGTTATCCAAGAGTACGTTGCTTACCCTCTAGTGTTCACTGTAGGGAAATTGCAGTTCCTTCTGAATCAGCCAATACTGACAACAACAAATTACATAATGGAATATACACTTCTGGCCATTAAAATTGCTACACCACGAAGATGACGTGCTACAGAAGCGAAATTTAGCCGACAGGAAGAAAATGCTGTGATATGCAAATGATTAGCTTTTCAGAGCATTCACACAAGGTTGGTGCCGGTGGCGACACCTGCGTACCATCACGTTTCCGACTTTGATAAAGGTCGGATTGTAGCCTATCGCGATTGCAATTTATCGTATGGTGACATTGCTGCTCGCGTTGGTCGAGATCCAATGACAGTTATCAGAATATGGAATCGGGGGGTTCAGGAGGGTAATATACGGAATGCCGTGCCGGATCCCAACGGCCTCGTATCACTAGCAGTCGAGATGACAGGCATCTTATCCGCAAGGCTGTAACGGATCGAGCGGCCACGTCTCGATCCCTGAGTCAACAGATGGGGACGTTTGCAAGACAACAACCATCTGCACGAACAGTTCGACGACGTTTGCAGCAGCATGGACTATCAGCTCGGAGACAATGGCTGCGGATACTCTTGACGCTGCATCACAGACAGGAGCGCCTGCGATTGTGTTCTGAACGACGAACCTGGGTACACGAATGGCAAAACGTCATTTTTTCGGATGAATCCAGGTTCTGTTTACAGCATCATGATGCTCGCATCCGTGTTTGGCGACATCGCGGTGAACGCACACTGGAAGCGTGTATTCTTCATCGCCATACTGGCGAATCACCCGGCGTGATGGTATGGGGTGTCATTTGTTACAAGCCTCGGTCACCTCTTGTTCGCATTGACAGCACTTTCAACAGTCGACGTTACATTTCAGATGTGTTACGACTCGTGGCTCTACCTTTCATTCGATCCCTGCGAAACCCTGCATTTCAGCAGGATAATGCACGATAGCATATTGCAGGTCCTGTACGGGCCTTTCTGGATACAGAAAATGTTCGACTGCTGCCCTGGCCAGCACTTTCTCCAGATCTCTCACCAATTGAAGACGTCTGGTCAATGGTGACCGAGCAACCGGCTCGTCACAATACGCCAGTCACTACTCTTGATGAACTGTGGTATTGTGTTGAAGCTGCATGGGCAGCTGTACCTGTACACGCCATCCAAGCTCTGTTTGACTCAATGCCCAGGCGTATCAAGGCCGTTATTACGGACAGAGGTGGTCGTTCTGGGTACTGATATCTCAGGATATATGCACCCAAATTGCGTGAATATGTAATCACATGTCAGTTCTATTATACTATATTTCTCCAATGAATACCCGTTTCTCATCTGCATTTCTTCTTGGTGTAGCAATTTTAATGGCCAGTAGTGTATGTGCAAGGACGTCGGAGTTATAATTCTGAGAAACTCAGAATAACAGTGTAAACGACGTTCTCCAAATCACACCGCAGATCAACCTGACCTCCAGTTTCAGGGCTGAGTCCACTGAGATGACAAACGTCATGCGATACCCCCTAATATCGTGTCGGAACTTCTATTGCCCGCCGTAGTGCAGCAGCTCCACATTTCACGGACTCAACAAGTCGTTGGAAATGCCCATGCAGAAATATTGTGCCAACTGCCTGTATAGCTGTCCATAACTGCGAAAGTGTTTGCAGTGCAGTATTTTGTGCAGGAGCCCACCTCTCGATTATGTCCCATAAATGGTCGATGGGATTCATGTCGGGCGATCTGGGTGGCCAAATCATTCGGTCGAATTGTCCACAACGTTCTTCAAACAATTTGCAAACAACTGTGGCCCATGACATGGCGCACTGTAATCCATAAAAATTTCATCGTTGTTATGGAACGCACAGTCCTAACGGACACGTTCGTCGTACGCCCCACATTGATCTCGCGGTTATTTCGCGCAGTGTTCTTTGTCCGTTACCGCTGGCAACTCTGCGCAAACGTCGCTGCTCTCAGTCGTTAAGTGAAGGCCGTCAGTTATTGCGTTATCCGTGGTGAGAGGTAATGCCTGAAACTTGGTATCCTTGGCACACTCTTGACACTGTGGATGTACGAATACTGAATTCCCTAACGATTTCCGAAATGGAATGTCCTATGCGTCTAGCTCCAACTACCGTTCCGCGTTCAAAGTCTGTTATCTACCGTTGTGCTGCCATAATCACTTAGGAAACTTTTTCACATGAATCAGCTCAGTACAAATGACAGCTCTTCCAGTGGACTGTCTTTTGTACCTTGTGTACGCGATACTACCGCCACCTGCTTATATGCATATCACTATCCCATGGCTTTCATCTCCTCAGTGTATCACAAAATGACATGCGTTTAATGGGCAGGAATTCATCAACAGGGGCCACGTGATCAGTGCGCACATACTATTATCACGCCCAAAGTATGTTTTGAAACTTCCTGGTAGATTAAAACTGTGTGCTAGACCGAGACTCGAACTCGGTCCGTCAAACAGTTTTAATCTGCCAGGAAATTTCATACCAGCGCACACTCCGCTGCAGAGTGAAAAATCTCATTCTGGAAAGTATGTTTTGTGATGCATGCTGCTGGTAACATTATTCATTTGCTGAGAGAAGATGGACAGTCTGTGGATGCAAGTATTCCTCTGAAACGTTTTCATAAATTAAGTAATAGAAATGGAACACCACGACTTATTTTCAAAGTATTTATTACTCAGACGAGTAGTTTCAACCCTACATTTGCGTCACCTTCAGATCCTACTATTAACCTTATAAGTACTTCCAGTCACTCGCTCATGTATCGTAGGACACATAAAATAACTATTTGCCGTGGACCGGTATTCATCAAAAGTATACAGGGTGTAAATATTAAGTTGACAAACCAGAATAACTCGAAAAATAAGCTTCACAGGAAAAAAGTGTAGAATCAAAAGTTGATTATTTTCGAGGGGGATATCTACTGGTGCTAAAATTAGCCCGCGACCCCAGCACCCTGGGCGAGGGGGGGGGGAGGCAACTTTAAAATTTCAAACGGGAACCCCCATTTTTTAAATTGCAGAATCAGATTCTACATAAAAAACTACGTACATTTTGTCTTAAACATTTGTTTTGATTCTTGGTAGTTGGCGCTGTAATTCAAGAAAATCCATGTTCTCATTTTTGCGTGGAAAATGGTTACGGATAAATAAAAAATACTTACTTATTTCGTAAATTTTGATTCGCTAAAACTAAAACTCTCCCTCTTGGGTTAGTCTTTTCCTCAGTTATGGTTCAAATGGCTCTGAGCACTATGGGACTTAACAGCTATGGTCATCAGTCCCCTAGAACTTAGAACTACTTAAACCTAACTAACCTAAGGACAGCACACAACACCCAGTCATCACGAGGCAGAGAAAATCCTGACCCCGCCGGGAATCGAACCCGGGCGTGGGAAGCGAGAACGCTACCGCACGACCACGAGCTGCGGACTTCCCTCAGTTAGTCCTTTACTTTGTTTAGTCTGTAGTTAATGAGTTCACTCGTTACCAGGTAGGCTATTTTGTTAGTTAGTTAGCTAGTGAGATAATTTGTTTGATAATTAAAAGTTGTGTGGCCTCATGACCACGAAAGGAACAAAACTTATCCGAATCTGCGGAAACAAATATTTAGGTCAACATTTGTAAAACTCTAATTCCTCTCTCTCAAACCCCACCCTATGGGGAGAGAGGGAGAGATTTTTGTTTTAGCGAATCAAAATTTACGAAGTAAATAAGTATCTTTCATTTATCCGTAACCATTTTCCACGCAAAAATGAGAACATGGATTTTCTTGAATTACAGTGCCAACTACCAAGAATCAAAACAAATGTTTAAGACAAAATGTATGTAGTTTTTTATTTAAAATCTGATTCTGCAATAAAAAATGGGGGTTCCCATTTGAAATTGTAAAGTTGCCTTCCGCCCCATCCCCATGGGGCTGGGGTGGCGGGCTAATTTTAGCACCAGTAGATGTCCCCCTCGAAAATAATCAACCTTGGATTCTACACATTTTTTCGTGTGAAGCTTATTTTTAGAGTTATTCTGGTTTGTCAACTTAAAATTCACACCCTGTATATTTCTAACGTGAGTCAGAGTTGAAACTAGTCGTCTGGGTAATAAATACTTTGAAAATGCGGCTCTGGTGTTCCATTTCTATTACCTATATTGTTAGCCGGTGTCCACGTCAGTAAGGATGAACTTTAACAACGTTATCATAAATTCACAAGTTTATTATAAACTAGTCTACATTCTCTTGAATGTAAATCATGGAGGCACACAGAAGACCAACATGGACATCGAACCTACGTGCACAACATCCTTTAACTTATCGTCAGCTGATATGCAGAGCTACGTTTGAATCATTTCCTCCTTTTTTGTAATACACAACACTGTGGTGGCAGTATTTGTATATTACTCCCATACATTTTGGCAAGTAAATGTACATCACAGTCTTGTTTAAAAATTTAGCGAGCTAGTAGGCAGTCGGTATAAATATTTAGCGCATATTAAACAGTCAGGACGGAGAACAGATATGTGGGTGAAAAACAGGAAGCGAAAGAGTTCTAAAATAAGTCTGGAGTCACGATGCGCGACAAAAATAGCACTGCAGCGCGGGGCCGATTGGCTGCAGCCAAGGCACAGTTCCGATCTGGTGGACCACTTCCTATACGCCGGCATTTCATCACTGTCAGCTCGCTAACTGAGTGCCTTTCTGTCATTATTTGGCGGCGGAGGGTGAAGAGGGGACTGGAGAACTCGTCCACAGATCGCATCCTGATTTGGGTCATTTCCTCAGTAGGGTGATGGAAAAACAAAAGGTACAGGAAGACAAGGTGGCCGAAAGAATCGGACTGTAAAAGAAGGGTAATAGAACGGACCCCCAAAATTGCAGACCAATATGCTTAGCAACGCTTTGCTGCGGAATTGTAGGATACCTTCTGAGTTCGGATATAATAAATTTCCTAGAGATCGAAAAGCTTATGTCCACGAATCAGCAAAGTTTTAGAAAGCATCGTTCCTCCGAAACTCAGCTTATCCTTTTCTCACGGGATATACTGCGACCTGAGGATGAAGGCAACAGGCAGATTCCATTTTCCCAGGCCCCCGAAAAGCATTCGACACGGTACCCAACTGCAGACTGTTAACTAAGGTACGAGCATACTGATTAGGTTCCCAGATATGCGAGTGGCTCAAAGACTTCTTAAGTAATAGAACCCAGTATGTTGTCCTCGACATCGAGTGTTTGTCGGAGACGAGGGTGTCGTCAGGAGAGCCCCAGGGACCGCAGATGAATGACCGTACGATGATACAAGATGACTTAGACAAAATTTCTAGTTGGTGTGATGAATGGCAGGTAGCTCTAAACGTAAAAACAAAAAAGTAAGTTAATGCAGATGAGTGGGAAAAACACCCGCAATGTTCGGATACAGCATTAGTAGTGCTCCGCTTGACACAGTCACATCGTTTAAAAACCTGAACGTAATATTGCTATATGAAATGAGACGAGCAGGTGGGGATTGTGGCAGAGAAGGCGAATGGTCGACTGGGAAAATGTGGTTCCTCTATAAAGGAGACCGCATAGAAGTCGCTAATGCTGCCTTTTCTTAAGTACTGCTCGAGAGTTTGGAATCCACACCAGATCGGATTACAGGAAGCAGTTCAGAGGCGTGAAGCTAGATTTGTCACTGGTGGGTTCGAACTACACACAAGTGTGACGGAGATGCTTCGGGAACTCAAATGGGAATCCCAGGAGGGATGGCGACGTTCTTTTCGTGGAACGCTACTGAGAAAATTTAGAGAACTGAAATTTGAAGCCAGCAGCAGACGATGATAAGATACGAGAAATTAGGGCTAATACGGAGGCATATAGAGAGTCACTTTTCCCTCGCTCTATTAGACGTAGTTGGAATTAAAATCCATAGAGAAGAAATAAAAGCTTTGAGGTTCGCCGATGACATTTTAATTCTGTCAGAGACAGCAAAGGACCTGGAAGAGCTGGTGAACGGAATGGACCGTGTCTTGGAAGGAGGATATAAGACGAACATCAACAAATGCAAAACGAGAATAATGGAATGTAGTCGAATTAAATCGGGTGATGCTGCGGGAATTAGATTAGGAAATGAGACGATTAAAGTAGTAAATGAGTTTTGCTATTTGGGGAGCAAAGTAACTGATGATGGTCGAAGTAGAGAGGATATAAAATGTAGACTGGCAATGGCAAGGAAAGTGTTTCTCAAGAAGAGAAATTTGTTAACACCGAGTATAGATTTAAGGTCAGGAAGTCATTTCTGAAAGTCAAATGTTGATGGTGTTAGGACAGCAACCAGCCACAAATTTGCTTTGAGTTCCTTTATTCAAAGGAAACCGTTACCGGTTTCGAATCGTTGCGATTCATCATCAGACGGTTTACACGCTTTCTTTCTGACATTTGGTGTGTTTTTTTATACATTAATTGTCCTAAACATAAATAAAACATAATTACAAACACGCCACACACAGATGGTTGCGTTGCAGATTTTCGTTGCATGTGACTTACGTGAAACGTCGGTTTCGAGTGATTGTTTCCATAACGTTCATCCAATCGATGTAAATGCATTTCCACTGCATCCCCGTTGTTGCACACGTAATAGTTCTCAGTGACAAATCTAAAGTGTATAGTGAGAACTATTACGTGTGCAACAACGAGGATGCAGTGGAAATGCATTTACATCGATTGGATGAACGTTATGGAAACAATCACTCGAAACCGACGTTTCACGTAAGTCACATGCAACGAAAATCTGCAACGCAACCATCTGTGTGTGGCGTGTTTGTAATTATGTTTTATTTATATTTTAGGACAATTAATGTATAAAAAAAACACACCAAATGTCAGAAAGAAAGCGTGTAAACCGTCTGATGATGAATCGCAACGATTCGAAACCGGTAACGGTTTCCTTTGAATAAAGGAACTCAAAGTAAATTTGTGGCTGGTTGCTGTCCTAACACCATCAACATTTGTCTTCAAAAACAGCCACGGTCTCCAACATGTCATCATATGGCAAAATTGCATTTCTGAAAGTATTTGTATGGAGTGTAGCCATGCATGGAAGTGAAACATAGACGATAAATAGTTTAGACAAGAAGAGAATAGAAGCTTTCGAAATGTGGTGCTACAGAAGAATGCTGAAGATCAGATGGGTAGATCACATAACTAATGAGGAGGTACTGAATAGAATTGGGGAGAAGAGAAGTTTGTGGCACAACTTGACTAGAACAAGGGATCGGTTGGTAGGACATGTTCTGAGGCATCAAGGGATCACCAATTTGGTATTGGAGGGCAGCGTGGGGGGGGTAAAAATCGTAGAGGGAGACCAAGAGAGGAGACATTAAACAAATTCAGAAGAATGTAGGTTGCAGTAGGTAATGGGAGATGAAGAAGCTTGCACAGGATAGAGTAGCATGGAGAGCTGCATCAAATCAGTCTCTGGACTGAAGACCACAACAACAACAGTTAGACGTAGGTGTATAAAGAACCGCTCCTCATCCACCTCAAGGGCACAGGGAAACCGTGGGAAACCTCAAAAGGGTAGCCTGATGCAGATCTTGGTTCGAATGGTTCAAATGGCTCTAAGCAGTATGGGACAACATCTTTGGTCATCAGTCCTCTAGAACTTAGAACTACTTAAACCTAACTAACCTAAAGACAACACACACATCCATGCCCTAGGCAGGATTCGAACTTGCGACCGTAGCAGTCGCGCGGTTCCGGACTGAGCGCCTAGAGATGCAGATCTGAATCCAGTACTGCATGTGTAGACCTACATCATTAACGCATAAACATTCGTTGAAGTTGGATGTGAAGTTTCGAGTTATATCGAGATGCTGAATATTCTATGGTATTATTCTATAAAACAGGATATGATTGACTTCCTTCCACTGATATACTGCCTCACAAAAAAATGAAGCACTCAGTAGTGGAAGAGGAAACGGAATGAAACTTCGCGGGTTGGAAAGGTATGTGATGTTTCGATAATTATAAAATCGCGTAAAAAACAACAGCGCTCTTGGCAGTATGAGCCCACTTTTCAGTATAACGTTTTACCCCTTGGCCTCAATGTGTGCTCTGATTCTCCTGGGAAGAATGTCATAAAGCTGTCTCCCATAGCTGTTGTAACTGGTCCTCTGTAACGTCGATACTGACACTAGGAAGGATTTAACGTCCAAGATGGTCCCACATATGTTCTATCGGGAAGAGATCTGGGGATCTTGCTGGCTACGGGAGTACCTCAATATCTCGCAGACACCTCATAGAGACACTTATCATGTGTGGACGAACACAGTCCCGTCGAAAAATGGCATCACGATACTGTCGCATGAGATATAACGTATGGTAACATTGGATATCTGTACCATACGGTTGTGCCGTCAGAGTTCCGTCAGTCGCTAACAGGTGTGACCAGAAGTCGTACCCGATGGATCCCCACACGGCGACGTCAGGAGTAACATCGCTTCAGTCCGGAACCGCGCTGCTGCTACGGTCACAGGTTCGAATCCTGCCTCGGGCATAGATGTGTGTGATGTCCTTAGGTTAGTTAGGTTTAAGTAGTTCTAAGTCTAGGGGATTGATGTTGTCCCATAGTGCTTAGAGCCATTTGAACCATTTGAAGTAACATCGCTGTACCTCTTCAAAACATTGGAAGAATAGGACCTTTCCCCAACTCACCGCCATACTCGCCAACGGTGGTTAACCCAGGTAGTGCAGAACCACGGTTCATCGTTGAAAACATTGCAACGTCATTCATTACCAGACCAGACTTCATAGTTAACGTACCAATCAAATCGTAGCCGTTTGTGATGTGGTGTTAATGACAGACTACGCGTGGGACGGTAATTCCATAGTACGGATGTTGCTAGTTCCCGACCTATGATGCGGGATGACACAGGATGTTTCATGGAGACCATTACTTGCTCTCGGATGTAAATCATAGATGTGAAGGGGTTATGATGTGCTATGTCCACAATACGGCGATCCTCAGTGGTGTTGGTCAGATGTGGTCGACTGGAAGCTTGACGACGTGTTCGCATTCAGTCCAACATCGTGCACTGGCACATCTGAATGCTCCATAAATATGGACGCTGCACGATTCGACCAGTCGGGCAAATGGAGACAGACAATGAGGCCCCTTTCAAACTGTGTTAGGCGCTGATAACGCTGTCTTACACGAGTACGTAGCATCTCTGGGACCTTCACAGTGATCACTCAACATCTGACGCTGTTCGCGGACCCTATATACCCTACGAGGATTGGTAACAACGCTAAGCGTGAACGACTGAGCGAGGTGACGCAGTGGTTAGCACACTAGACTCCCATCCGCCCTTCCAGATCTGTCTTACATGATTTCCGTAAATCACTCCAGGAAAATGCGAGGATGGTTCCTTTGAAAAGGGTACGGCGATCCATCACTAACGACAGCACTGTCGACGGGACATTAATCTCAAATCTTCCTTCCTTACTTTTTGTAATCCGAGCTTGTGCTCTGTCTCCAATGACCGCGCTTCAGACGGGACGTTAAACTCTAATCATCCTTTGTTTTTAAACACGAACAACAATAACGCACTCTAGCTGCCGTTCTACCTGCCTCAGAGAATTGAAACTCTAATCATTTATACATCCACCGACTGTGTATATGTGTACAAAGCTACACTGATATCCGACCATGTCTTGCGAGTGTTTCACATTTTTGTCAGGCAGTATTTGCGCTGAGAACGTTGCAGGTACCTTCACACAGCAAAATACGACTATGTTCGCAGCCAAAATAATAGCGGAGAAAGTCAACTACGTATCTCTGTAGTCCTTAAATCTCATTTATTACTCTTTGAAGTTCATTTCCTTCAGTTTTTTATAACGCCATGTCCTTTCAGCTTGCTGTGAACAAATCTCTAGATTCCTAGCTGCTGTCGGTAGCCAATTGCAATCAACATTGACGATAAAGTAAAGAGCTTCACTTTCTCGTCCGAGTATTCTCTTATATATTTCTTTCTCGAATACGATCCTTTTGAAACAATATGTGACTGATATATCTGCTCGGCGAATCGTTGACAGCTGCACAACACAGTACCAACATGACATGAGTACAGAGTTACGCAAAGTACCCTCCGCCACACACCATAAGGTGGCTCGCGGGGTACAGCTGTATATATTGCGATCTCAGCGCGGTCACATCGTCGATACTCCATACCTCAAGCCGTACAGGCATTGTGCTATTCTGGGGCCACTATGTCAAGAGTCGACCGTGAGTACATCGACTTGGCTAATACCAAAGGATCAGTTGCCGTGGCACGCAATGCGCATATAGCGCGGTTCATCGTCTGCAAGTTGGGATTGTATAGCAGAAAGAAAATACCTTGCGCAATGAGTCACATCTCAATTCAAAGCCGGACAAAAACATGTGAGCAGTTATACGGTCGCTTATGAATAGAGAAGCGCTTGTGAATAGAGAAGACAAAAAAGGACATTCCATAAGCCCCCACCTTAACGTCCAGCAATTAGTATGGCTGCAAGTTCACACTCAAGGGATGGTCGACGCGTGGGAGAAATAGCCTAAACTGAGAAATTGCCGTACGTGTGCATGTTGCCTCAATTCGAGCGTATGAGTGCGTGAAAAGAAAGCCCACGAAGTGATGGCTCTTCAACCAGCAGGGTGCATTTTAGAATGCTTGTGTCTTCTCGTAAGGGGAATGTTTACGTGACACAAAACACATCCCCTGGTAAATCTGCGGTATCCATGGACGATAACTGAGGAAAGTGTCCTGATTTGTTTACTGGGTTCTGTAGGTCATTCGTAAGAGCAAAGAGCTTGCAATAGAATTGATGTTTTTCACGTCACCGAAAATGAACACTAGCTCATAGCACTTAAGATGTTCATTTTGAAGCACATTTTCACTGGACAATTTTATCTCGTTTTGGTCCATACTACCACCTCTCAAAACATGGACAGTTTTTATCACCTTTCTGTAACATCACGATCAGAAACCAGAAATCTCAAAATACACTGAGTTTTGTGAAAATTGTAATAAGCAAAATCAATCGTCTAAATGTATCAAGACTAGGTGTCACGTTTGTACTTTGTTTGACAGTACTTCACTCTGAGCTTGGTATAACACTGATCTTTTCCGTCACATGACAAAGGGCTTTGCTGGTCCTGCTTTTACGTCATCTGTACAAAGTCCAAGTCACTCGTTGACGGTTCACTGTTCTACGTATCCACCAGGTGCCACTGTGCCTCGTTGACGTCAAAGGCCAGCATAACAGCATGTGAATGAGATCGAAAGCAGTCGTTTGATCTCTAGGTAATGGAGTTCCCCATAAGTGATATAAGTGATATTTTAGCCGGTTCAAAGCATGCAGCCACTACAGCAGTTGGATAGAAGAGGGTCGCACCTGGCGACGTGCGGATATTGGACCACATAATATCATTATAGAACGGGATGATTAGCACCATTTTTTCTGCATGGTCGTAACGGACAGTACAGTACTGATCCGTCCACTGCAATGGCTGGCCGATGTAGCAGAGTAGAAGGTGACGGATGTGGATCTGTCGATATCGATGGCTGTAGTCCATTTGCTCTTGTCTGGTGTAGGTGCATCTTAGTCCATACCACACGAGGTCATTATATAGGGTGTAACAAAAATGTACGGCACAAATTGCAGGGCACATTGCTGATACATAGCCCTAGAAATTTCGTTATATGTACATGGGTCTGGAAACGCTTTGTTTCCATGTTACAATTGATTTTCTCCGACTCATTAATCATGGGAAACATAAACGGACAGAACGCACCAGCATACAACACGCAACTCTTTCTCCCAGAAGACGTTCAACATGCCCTCCATGGGCTTTGATAGATGCATCAACCCGCCGTCGTAGCGAATCTCGGATGCACTGATGTATCCCTGCAGTATTACGTATGGTTTCACAGCCTTCTATAATACAGACACGGAGACTCTCAACATTTTGTACTGGGGTTACATGCACAAGAGCTTTAAAACGCCCCTACAAATAAAAGTCAAGTGGGCTTAGGTCCGGAGAGCGAGGAGGGCAGGAAATTAGTCCATCTCTGTCTATCCATCTGTCACCGAATGTGTTATTAAAGTTGACGGTCATCAGCCCTAAAATGAAGAGGTGTTCCATAGCGCATGAAGTACACATTTTATCGCACAACTAAAGGCATAATATCTGCAAACAGATTAGGTAGAACATTCCCTACGAAATAAGATAACTTTGTCCGTTGAGCCTGGATGGAAGAAAGTTAGGCCCTACAAAACAGTGACCAATAATACTAGCCCAAACACTGACAGAAAATCTTTGTTGATTACCTACTTCAACAGCTGCGTGAGGATTGACGTCTGCTCTTACATGTCAATTGTGAAATTTTACAATCAGAGCTCGCTGAAAAGACGCCTCATCTGTAAACAGAACCATTTCACTAAAATTATGGTTGACACTTTGTTGAATAAACCACTTGCAGAAGAGTACCCTTGCAGGAAATCAGCTCCTGATAGTGCCTGCACACGCTGTATGGATGCAGCTGGTCCTCGTGTAACACTCTTCAGCAAGTCATGTGGTCAACATCCAGTGTTGCAGCTACCTGTCTTGTACTGACACTAAGGTCATCGTCGACTACATGAAGAACTAGCGCCTTCCGTTGCGGTGTCATCGTCCTTCTAGACTTCCCCGGTCGCGAGTACCAGGCCTAAATGCCCCATATTCCCTAATACGACCATTAATGGCTTCAAACTTTTCCTGTCGGGGCACTTTCGTCCTGGAAATCTCTCCTGGTACAAACGTTGAGCGCGAGCGCCGTTGCCTTCAGCTAATCCATACATCAAATGGGCATCTGCCACCTCTGCATTTGTTTACACTACCATTGCTCGAGCCAAGTCTGTGATTATCTCTACGTAGTAACCCGTGTCCTTGCAACGGTCGTACTGATCGCTGGCACAATTGATGTTGCCTGTAAATAAGCAATGACGTACGTCGCATGGAATGTAATACAGAACACTGGCGGTGCACAAAGTAACCAGATGTCACCAAGCGTGAATGGCCCTCTGATTCTAACTTTCTGTTCTTGTGTGTTTCAAAAATGGTTCATATGGCTCTGAGCACTACGGGACTTAACCGCTGAGGTCATCAGTCCCGTAGAACTTAGAACTACTTAAACCTAACTAACCTAAGGACATCACACACATCCATGCCCGAGGCAGGATTCGAACCTGCGACCGTAGCGGTCGCGCGGTTCCAGACTGTAGCGCCTAGAACCGCTCGGCCACCCCGGCCGGCGTCTTGTGCGTTTCCCATGATTAACGAGTTGAAGAAAATGAGTTGTAACATGGAAACAAAGCATTTCCAGACGCATGTTCATATAATGTAATTTCTACGTCCATGTCCTGCTTGGCTAGGTGGTAACGTGCTCGTTTCCCATGCAAGCGGGTCCGGGTTCGATTCCCGGTCGAGTTGAAGATTTCCTCCGTTCGTGGACTGGGTGTTGTGTTGTCCTCTTCATCATTTCATCCTCATCACCGGCGTGCAAGTCGCCCAATGTGGCGTCGAATGAAGTAAGACTTGCACTTGGCGGCCGAGCTTCCCCGAATAGGGGCCTCCCGGCCAACGATGCCATACGCTTATTTCAATTCATTTCTACGTGTATGTGTGAGGAATGCGTCTTGCAATTTGTGTCGTACATTTTTGTTACACACTGTACTGAAACCAATGTCTCTGCCAGTTGACAGGTATTTCTTCCTGCAGGCGGTTTATGAAATAAGCTTCTTTGCTGTGTTTTCTGCAAAGGTTTTGTATTACCGGGAACTTCAAAACGTAAGTTACACATTATTATGGCAGACCAAGTAACTCTTACTGAATGCGCACAACACTTCAAAGTGACACAGCCGCATGGCAGTAGTTTTCAACATAGCCATCCAGACTGTGTAACCGACGGTCATAACGTTCTACCATCGCTCAATTCCTCGACGATAGAAATCCGCTCCTTGGTCAAGGATCCATTGGAGAACCTCTTTCTCAACGTCCTTGTCGTTGGAAAATCTCTTTCTTCCAGATGTTCTTCCAGATGTTCTTCCAGCTTGCCGAAGAGATGAAAATCGTATTGTGCTAGATCTCCACGGCCGGGTTCCCGGGTTCGATTCCCGGCGGGGTCAGGGATTTTCTCTGCCTCGTGATGGCTGGGTGTTGTGTGCTGTCCTTAGGTTAGTTGGGTTTAAGTAGTTTCAAGTTCTAGGGGACTGATGACCATAGATGTTAAGTCCCATAGTGCTCAGAGCCATTTGAACCATTTTTTTGTGCTAGATCTGGACTGAATAGTGGATGCATCCAAATCTACCATCGAAAACGGTGAAAAAGATTGTGTTGTGCTCTCTGTGTGGCGTTGCATTGTCGTGCAGGGTGTAATGGCACTTGAATTACGTAACCATTACGGTAGCTCACCTCAACCTCTCGATACCAGTAGTATTCTACTGTGTTTCTGTAGAAGTAGTTAACATATTTATGCGACAACATTCAGATTTGATTTCACTTTTGATACATCGATATGTTTATATTGCAATGATATTATTCTTATGTGTATTCCTTCTTTTGTCACTGTGATCTTTGACGAACTTGTAACTCTGATTTTTGGGCGCGTAAGCGATTATTAGTTAGTTGTTAGTTGTTGAGTTGTTAGAGAGTCGGACGTTGAGAAAGTCAAGTGTTGGACGTCATGTTGGAAAGACGCATAACGTAGTCCGCTTATAAAATGTGAACTTTAACAGTGACTGTGAGAGAGATGTTTTCAAGTACGTTTTGCATTGTGAAGTGATGTTTGTGTGTCACGTGATATTGCAATAAAAGCAATTAAAAGGAAGTGTAACTTAATTTCGGAGTGCTGATTATTTTTTTACATCACCATTGTCCAGCAAAAGTGTAATCTTCAAGGATGGTTTGTGAAGCGCATCTACATAACTTTTGAATATAGCGGAATAAAATCTAGGCCTTTTTGCATCCGAGCTTGGAATCATAACCACCTAGATTTTCAACGATTGAGCCATGATTTTACGACGAGACCAGCGTGGGAAACACAAAAAGATGAGTGCCTAGTTCTTTTTGATTATTACGTGAAATGACTTTATTAACTGTGCTCTAATGACACCTGCCACATAATATGACTGTTTTTGCCCGAAAATGCAGTATTTAGCAGCGTGAGCAACACCACAATCGTTATTAAAATGATGACCTTTGTTGTTGTTGGGTTGTTAGAAGGGGAACAATGGCTTTGCCTAATCTTCCACGCCTCTTGCTCTTTATGGTGATGTGCAGCGGTGTCATTGTTGCAAAGTAGGATCGGCATTAATGGTTGTGTCTTTTGCCATAACCTCTGTGCACACAATTCCGTCAAGGTCGCAGAAAACTGTGGCCATGACCTTTCCTCCTGATGTTACTACTTTGAATTTCTCCCCTGGAGGCAGGGGGAGGGGGGGGTGTATCTATTCCATAGACGTTCTTTTTATTGCAGGTGTGAAATGATGGATCTACGTCTCACCGCCTGTAATGATGTTGGTTAGCCAATGATAGCCTTCCACGGAGTAACGCTCAAGGAAGTCCAGAGAGATCATAAACCTTACATCTTTGGGTGCAGGTCACAATGGTCACAGAACCTAGCGAGAGCACAGATTTCGACACTGCAGACGATCTCGGGCGAGCACTACCTCTTGAGCTGCGGATCTGCTGAGCAATGTCTGCGATGATCACTCTGCGATTGTCGTGAATCAGTTCTTCGACTGCCTGGTCATTGTTGTATGAGGTCAATGCTGCTGACCTTCCTTCCCGATCAGGATCATTCATATCCTTGGGAACTTTGTCAAACTGTTGGCACCATTCCACTACGGCTGGACACGATACTGCGGCTGGTCCATATACCGCCAGAGTTTCACGGTGAAACTCTATGCAATGTAGACGCTTTGCTAACAATAATCGTACTGTAGCGCGAAGTTGAGCCTTGAAGTACGTTTCCAGTTCCCGCGCCGTATCACTAGCCCACTCGTGTGCATCTGTTATCCGTACCGCAGCAGAACTATGTCTCTAGGAAACCTGGAATATGTTTTCTCTTTTTGCGCAATGGTCTTAGCGTGCGATGACACGAGTAACTTAGTTTCTGAAGTCCCGACGTATAATGGTGAAGTCTTGTGCAGCGTTTCATTACATCGACAAATATGTGAAAGGAGTAATATTTCGTTACACAGTTTAGGTCGTTTTAAATATACACAAGTCTTGCGAAAACGTTTTCCAATATGAGTTTAATGAATCGTAGGCCGAGACTAAGAAGTGACACCGTTCCAGGGGCAGATGTGAATGATCTTTACTTGAGAGTTGTTACTTGTATATAAATATTAGGAACTAATTGATAATGGTCATTACACCTGTCACTCGTAAAAATACGTACAAAAATTTATTAAATGTCATTTTTTTCTGTTCGTGTTACGAAATTTATAATTTTTTATGTAATATCAATACGGGTAAAAGGTTTCCCACGGAAGAAGTACGCCCGCATCTCGTGGTCGTGCGGTAGCGTTCTCGCTTCCCACGCCCGAGTTCCCGGGTTCGATTCCCGGCGGGGTCAGGGATTTTCTCTGCCTCGTGATGGCTGGGTGTTGTGTGCTGTCCTTAGGTTAGTTAGGTTTAAGTAGTTCTAAGTTCTAGGGGACTGATGACCGTAGCAGTTAAGTCCCATAGTGCTCAGAGCCATTTGAACAATTTTTTTTGAAGAAGTACGAAGAAATGTTTACAGCCCAGCTTTGAAGAAAGAAAGAATTCCAAGGAAAATCACCACACGAAGCTATGCTGCAAACAGTTTGTGCTTGGATGTTTTGACAATGAGGCCTGTGGAATCGAAAGGAAATTGAAGCTAAATGTGCTACCAGTTTTGAATTTTCCACCGCATTTAGAAAACCACCAATTTAGAGTATTATGCGATAAGCGGAAGCTGCATCGGAAAATGTAATTCAATATATATTTTATTTGTACTTTTATCGATGTTAATGCAAAGAAAATTGTTGTGCACAAGTTTCAATCGCTTAAATCTGCAGTTTCATTCAATCTGAAACTATCTTTATCTGAAGTTTGGTTTTGGTTCTATAAAAATCTATGAGGGACACTGTGACTAGTGTTGCTGAGTAGGAACTGCTATGATCAAAGCATTAAACAGTCTGACTGCAAGACTTCTGTAGCAGAATGTGGTACGTATACTTTGTAAGTAGTGAAATGTTAACTTGTGTTCAAAATCAGTGTAGAAAATTTGATCAGCACAATATAACTTCCTTTCCCTGTGTCACAAACTTGTATCTTTACCATAATAATCAGTTTTTCTATTGCGCTCATTGACACTAACCTGAGGGCTATACCGACCTTCTTGGCTGCGATCCTACAAATCAAATTTTTCAAGCACTAGAAACGCACTTCCCAGTGACACTTTACCATATATAGTCTTCTGTGGTCTCATTCTATGACGAAAATTACATCGCTCATTGCTATGCTTACCTGACTCATTGCAATACATTTCTTAATAATAAACGTTTTCTAATATATTCATCTTTATATTTTGACATCATTTCAGTATTTGTACTAGATTTAGTAAACTTCGCAAAACTCAAACCTTACTGGGTGTAAAAACCAGACATGGTACAAAAAACGGGTACCACTTTTTTGAAAGCGGGAAAACAATCTTACACTTATTTTTTGAGAAATTACCTGAAAATTAAATGATTCGTGCTAAATTTATGTTTGAGTGCGCCAGTTCTGTGGAAGATCAAGTCACACTACCGTTAAAACCAATTTTTGATTTTCGCTATAAATGAGGAAAACGGTAACTGTGAGACCCACTTCTCATAGTCCGTGATATAAAGTCTGCTTTATTTCACTCGTCCCTTAATTTAAATATTCAGAATTTAAATATTCAGACTACTATTCTTTTGGCTTTCACTACTCAGAAACCCCAAAGGCAAACTGCTTTATGCACATTGAAGGTCGTCGCAGCGGTGCTGAAGGGGACACTGTATTATTTGGGATACTACTCTACAAGTTCGACACTTACGTGCTGGACAATGCGGTGATAGCACATGCGATCTCGCTTCTACGTATGGACAGCCTTATGTCGGGGGGAGGAGAAGTGGGAATTCACTCTGAGCAGCAGAACTGCTGCACCTAGATAGACTTTGGAGCCCAAGGTGCTGCCCCTCCTTCAGGCAACTGCACATGGGATATTTTAGTGGCACAACTATGTGGCGAAAATTTTGAAGTGTTTATCGAAGTACGACGGGTATAACAGCTTGTATGTTGGGTGCGTTGGCCTGACACATAGTCCACTAAACACGTCTAGAACATGGTTGGTCAGCAGCTTGTTCACTACTGTTCTCCAGGAGTCAAAGGTCGTACATAGTTCTATGACATGTAGCATTTTCTTATTGCCTTGTACATATACTGTCCAGCAGTCGAGTCAACAAAGACCTTAAAATGTCACCCGGAGAAAGAAAATTTGTGTAATCGCAAGGTTTTGGACAATGGTAGGAGGCAGTGTCATGGACAACATACTAAAAATCCTGCCCGTTGGGGTGTGAGTGTGGGGGGTAGGAGAGCGTTCGAAAACCACGGCTTCTAAGTAAAATGCTTCACAGTAAAAAATTAAACTACGTTACTTTTCCTACAAAAAATGTTCAATTTATTTTTTTCTTTAGGACTAATAATTTCCACGTTGAAGAGGATGGAAAAATCGCAGATTATTTAAAAAATCGTGTTTTAATGATATAAAATTGATGTTTGTTGTTAAATGAAGTGGGCTAGAAACAAATATGAAATTTATGTACCACATTTAAATACATCAGAACCGTATTAAGTGATAAGTTGTGTTCTAAAGTGTTACAGTGTGGAATGGAGGCGGGGGTGGTAAGAAGTGTGAGGGCAGGTAGGTCACTGGATTGTGGTCATGCATTTCCCTCCTTCAAACGTCTCTAAAATGAAGAGCAGCAGGCAATTTTCTACGGCATTACGTCACAAAAAGAAACTACAGGGTATTTCAGAAAGTTATAACAACCCCTTCGCAGCTTGCCTTATGAATCACTGGCTACTTATGCGCTGACAGTCCCGGGGAAAGGGGCTGTTTATTTTCCACAAAATGTGTTAACACTACATGGACTGTAGGTATGAATTACTAATAATATTAACGCAAGAATCGCATATGGACAGAATTTACGTGAAGTTCTGCTCACTGTTCTGAACACTACAGGAAACATTCTTAGTCATCCTGTACGGCAGTTGTAGCATCCTTCCAGAAAAGCGACTTCCTCTACCGTGAGCGCTGTCGCTTTTCAGTTTACACATGGGCTATGTCTCCCAGCATTTCTTGTCACGTTCTCTTATGTTAACAGACAAAATAACTTCAGTCATCTCCTGTTTACTTTCAGTTTCCTATAAATAATGGCTGAGAAGTGCTTAATTTGTAAATGCGATGTTGTCAGTGACCTTTGTAGTGTTGGTGAAAAAGGGATTGGATTGGCATTTGTGCCATTTTACGGCTTTCTGTCGTTGGCTGATTGTCATTGTACAACCGTGTAACCTTGTTTCAGTCACTTGGTGGTGAATTAACAAATGACGAGAAAATTTACCGCTCTTCTCCAATTATTAATTGGGTTACTGTTAGACTGAGTAAATCTCTGACACTTATAGAGTGGGCTGCACTGTGTGGAGCCTCTTGCCGCTCATCCAAGTATATCTTGCCAGGTGGGCGTCAATGTGTCTGATGAACTAGGGCTGACCATGTGTAAATCTGTAATGTATTGCTTGACTTGTGTTGAAATATCTGAAGTTCCATAACACGTAAGTGACCTACTTCCACCGCAGAGGAAGCAAATTTAAGACTCTGGGCCTCTTCAGACGCTGAAAGAACTGAGGTTGAGGTGATGCATTTGATTTCCCCAAACTTCGAATAGTATTCCCCTCACTGATAGCGGAGACAATGAAATCGATATTGTCCAATACATCTTGACAGAATGTTACATTTGCAGCAGGCTCTTCGGTTTGATAGACAGATGCCGGCTCCAGCTGTTGAGCTTGTTTACGTAACAGCTCATTTAACAACTGCAAATAAATAATTCATAAACTGTAAATAACTCCACAATACAAATACGAGATCACTGAAGTTATTTTTTCTACTCACATGAGAGAACTGGACAGGAAATGCTGGAGAGATATAGCCTGCTTTTAAATTCAAAAGCGAGCAGCACTCGTCATGGGGGTAGTTCCCTTTCCTGGAAGAACGCTACAATTACCGTACAGGATGAAAAAAAATGGTTCAAATGGCTCTGAGCACTATGGGACTAAATCTGTGGTCATGGGACTAAATCTGTGGTCATCAGTACCCTAGAACTTAGAACTACTTAAACCTATCTAACCTAAGGACATCACACACATCCATGCCCGAGACAGGATTCGAACCTGCGACCGTAGCAGTCGCGCGGTTCCGGACTGAGCGCCTAGAACCGCTAGACCACCACGGCCGGCCGTACAGAATGACTAAGAACCAATTTCCCTCTAGCATTGTAGAACAATGTGCACAGATTAACGTATATTCAGTCCATATCCGATTCTTGCCTTAGTATCGTCAGTAATTCATATGTGTATCCCATGTCGTGTTAACACATTTTGTGAAAAATAAACTTCCCCTCCCGCCGAGACTGTCTGTGCGTTGGTAGCCACTGTTTCATAAGGCGAGCTACGGAAGGGTCGGTATAACTTTCTGAAATACCTTGTAGCTGCTTTTTATAATATAGTGCGGTAGAAAAAATGGGTAAATGCCTGCTCGCTCTTCATTTTGGAGATGTATGACGGAGGGAAATGCATGACCACAATCCGGCGACCTAATTCCCCGACACTTCTAACCTCTGCCACCACCTTTCCGCACTGTAACATCACAGAACACAATTTATTCCATAATACGGTTCTGCTGCGCTTAGGTGTGGTACAAACATTTAGTATTTGTTGTAACCCAGTTCATTTTAAAATGAGCATCACTTTTATTCCATTAAAAGACATTTTTAAATAAGTTGCGATTTTTCTATCTCCTGCAACGAGGGAACTATTTGTCCAAGACAAAAAATTGTATACGATATTTTGTGTATAAAGTGTAAATTAGTTTAATTGTGTACTTGGGGACATTTTCGCTGGAATCCGCGGTCCCAAAAAATTGAGGAAGAACCTAACAAAAGTGACCTTTAAACTCTCCTCTTACCCCCAAATTCACACCCCAACGGTCAGGATTTTTAGAGTGTTATTCATGACGTTCCCCCTAACAATGTACAAAAATTTGGCGAATATACGAATTTTTTCCCCTAATTTTCCTTCGTTGACTGGACTAATAAAGTTCATTTCAGCCTCATTAATTCTTCATTTCTGCAGCAGCTTAATGGTAGGTTACTGTACTATGGAACACAGTAAGAATTCTGTGATATCGGAGGTTCAGGGTACGGTAACCAGGAGGTTCAGGAAATGATAACGAAGAGTAAGTCTTATTATAACTTCTGTCGTCTTTCGACAACTTCTCAGAAAAGTGAAAAATCGTCTTAAACTGAAAGTGATCTTCGAACTGCAATATGTGTTTGCTCCCAAATGAAAAAATGGTATTTCTGATTCGAAGAAGCCCGACAACACACGCTTCTTCGTTTATTGCATTCCGTTGTGAGAGGGACCCTCTTAAGGACATAAATTTATATAAACTCGTTTAATGTGGGGAGAATGATATTACAAAAACAGTTTATACGTACGGGAAAAAGTAACGACCAAAGAGCAATTCATGACAGATATATTGGTCCGTTCCTTGGTGTTGACAATACTGATCTTGTGCTAATTGTTCACTTAAGGTGTGACTATCATGCAAATGCATATGTTTAATTACTGGTCAAAAGACGAGCGATGCAACCAATCTTTTCTTACTTACTACACAGTAGCTTCTGCTGCAAAAAATTTAACTTTGAATTTCGTTTCTAACACTTTCCTGATTCTTTAATTCAGTCTTCAGTCGAAGATTCTGACGCAAGAACTCTATACATTTTTGGACTGCTGTGTGTTTCACTAAATCTTCTAGCAAAGTTTCTTGGTACTCATTAGTAAAGACGGGAAACGAGCCGATTCTGTCCTTTACAAGAATGCCAATGCTATCATATGATGTGTGGCGCTGCTGGAAGTAATTAACATTTAGTGAGAAGACGACTATGTCCCAGAAGTAGACTTTGCCATCTCTCTCTCTATCGTTTCACACTTACCCACAGCAACACAATGCATGAAAGGTTTGCTAATGTTGACAAAATCAAATTTCTTGAGCATTCGCATTATTCACTTTGGTCACAACACGTATTCACTTCGTAGCTGCTGGGTAACTGTCAACTTCAAAGAAATGCAGTGCTGTCGTTCCGTCAGTCCAAAGTCACACATCTAAAAATTCTTGCATCATCCAGGTTCTCCCAGAATTCCTGAAGGTAGACGTTAACTGTGGATATTGTATCACAGACACAGTCCCCTTGACTGTTCAGAGATGTCACTAAACACGCCCAAAGATGTAAACAACAGCATTAGCAGCGCCTATTAGACGGAGGGGGTTAGACAGCCGATCAGTTCCAGTCATTCCACCAGGAAGGAGGTACACGGCTCGTGTTGTCTGTAGTTTAACAATGCCTAGACTGTCAATACCGCGGTTCGATCACGTCCGCATTGTTCCTTTGTCCAGGAAGGTCACTCAATAAAGGAAGTGTCCAGGCGTTTAGAAGTGAACCAAAGCGATGTTGTTCGGACATGGAGGAGATACAAAGAGACAGGAACTGTAGATGACATGACTCGCTCAGGCCGCCCAAGGCAGTGGTAACCACTACTTAAGGATTATACCTTGGAGGAAGCATGACAGCAATGCCACCATGTTGAATAATGCTTTTCGTGCAGCCACAGGACGTCGTGATACGACTCAAACTGTGTGCAATAGGCTGCATGATGCGCAACTTCAATCCCGACGTCCAATGTGAGGTCCATCTTTGCAACCACGACACCATACAGCGCGGTACAGATGGGCCCAACAACATGTCGAATGGACAGCTCAGGATTGGCGTGACGTTCTCTTCACCGATGAGTGTCGCATATGCCTTCAACTAGACAATCGTCGGAGACGTGTTTGGAGGCAATCCGGTCAGGCTGAACGCCTTAGACACGCTGTCCAGCGAGTGCAGCAAGGTGGAGGTTCCCTGCTGTTTTGGGGTGGATTATGTGGGGCAGACGTACGCCGCTGGTGGTCATGCAAGGCGCCGTAACTGCTGTACGATACTTCAATGCCATCTTCCGATCGATAGTGCAACCACATCGGCAGCATATTGTTGAGACATTCGTCTTCACGGACGATAATTCGCGCCCCCATCATGCATATCTTGTGAATGACTTCCTTCAGGATAACGACATCACTCGACTAGAGTAGCCAGCATGTTCTCCAGACATGAACCCTATCGAACATGCCTGGGATAGATTGAAAAGGGCTGTTTATGGACGACGTCACCCACTAACAACTCTCGAAGGGATCTACGCCTAATCGCCGATGAGGAGTGGGACAATCTGAACCAACAGTGCCTTGACGGATCTGGACCAACAGTGCCTTGCCAATCTGGACCAACAGTGCCACGACGAATACAGGATTGCATCAATGCAAGAGGACGTGGTACTGTGTATTAGAGGTACTGGTATGATCAGCAATCTGGACCACCACATCTGAAGGTCTCGTCGTATGGAGGTACAACATGCAATCTGTGGTTTTCATGAGCAATAAAAAGGGCGGAAATGATGCTTATGTTGATCTCTATTCCAATTTTCTGTACATTTCCCGGAACTCTCGGGACCGAGGTGATGCAAAACTTTCTTTGATGTGTGTGTATACCTAAGAGTGATGAGTTGCATGTGAAACGACTACTCAAAAATTACTCGAGGCTTCCGTGTGAGTAAACGAGGAATTGTTGAAGGCATATTGAAGGAGACACGGCAAATAACTTATCCTAAATCACTAAAAACGATTTTCGGGCTCAGTTTAGTATGGATGCTTTTATTCTTAAAGCACTTAAAAACTGATAAATTCTCGCCTCGGTTTAGGTTACCGATTGGCTTGAGTTCTTGAATCATTTGGAATCTATAGGCATACAGTCGTAATTATATGTTCATGTTCGGTTCGTGATGTTTCCAATAATGTCTAGTCATTTTGATGAGTGATGGATCTGTTCTTGCCGGCTTCCCAAAACATTTTCATTCATGGTGGTGATGCTCTATTAGAGCAACGAGATACAAGTATTCTGTGGAATTTAATGTCCACAGTCTGTCCTTTACTTTTATTTTTTATTGCTTATTTAGCCTGACTAGATTAGGGAATTACGGCCCTCTCTTACATCTGACCAGTAAGAACACATACCAAAGACATTACAAAACATTTCCAATAATAATAGTAATTGACAATAATAATTAATGGCATTGAGAATGATATGGATTACCCTAGCAAATTTGAAGCCATGTTTAGTATTATCAGAAGCGAAATCGATCAAGAAAGAGGAGAAGATTGAAATGACAGAGACAGTGGTTGTTAAGAAAGAACAGAACAGAATATCGGACAAGGGGCAGGGAAAAATTGTGTGGCAGGGAGGGGGGAGGTGACGAGAGAGAGCTGCACGCGACATGTGAGAGATGACTGAGACGCGCGGAGTGGCCACGCGGTTTGAGGCGCCATGTCACGGATTGCGCGGCCCCTCGCGCCGGATGTTCGATTCCTACCTCAGGCATGTGTGTGTGTGTGTGTGTTGTTCTTAGTCTTAGCATGAGTTAGTTTAAGTGGTGTTTAAGTCTAGGGACCGATGACTTCAGCAATTTGATCCCTTAGGAATTCACAGATATTGGAAATGACTGTTGTAACAGAAGGTGGGCCATTAGCTGTATTTGAAGTTTGGAAAGAATTTAATTACTCTGATATTTTGAGGAAGATTAATCCAAAGTCTTGTTCCCGATAGAGAAAATGATTAAGAAAACATGCAGGGCTCTGTGATGGTACGGAGAGAATTTTACTTTGTTGTGAATGAGTATTTCTGCTGTACTGTTCAGACAGTAGCGTAAGAGTTGAAGACAAATAAGAAGGAGTGCAGTGATTGAGAAGACGATAGAGCAAACGTATAATATGATAACAGAATGAGATTTTCACTCTGCAGCGGAGTGTGCGCTGATATGAAACTTCTTGGCAGATTAAAACTGTGTGCCGGACCGAGACTCGAACTCGGGAGCTTTGCCTTTCGCGGGCAAGTGCTCTACCAACTGTGCTACCCAAGCACGACTCACGCCCTGTCCTCACAGCTTTACTGCTACCAGTACCTCGTCTCCTACCTTCCAAACTTTGCAGAAGCTCTCCTGCGAAACTTGCAGAACTATCACTCCTGAAAGAAAGGATATTGCGGAGACATGGCTTAGCCACAGCCTGGGGGATGTTTCCAGAATGAGATTTTCACTCTGCAGCGGAGTGTGCGCTGATATGAAACTTCCTGGTAGCAGGCACTTGCCCGCGAAAGGCAAAGGTCCCGAGTTCGAGTATCGGTCCGACACACAATTTTAATCTGCAAGGAAGTTTCGTATAATATGAGCTCTTATGAGCACCTAGCAATGATAATCGTTCATAGGCAGGAGTGATATGGTCGAAAAAGCGTCGACACAAATGTAGCGTACACAAGCTTTCATCACCAGTTCCAGCCTACGTCAGCTTTAATACGAAAGTCTTTCGACAACGGCATCAACATGTCAAGAATGGGGAGTATTAGACTCTCTACGAGCTTCTTTTTAAGCTCGAAAGGAAACATTTTTTTCTGTTTCTGTAGAGAGTGAAGTGACGCTGACACCTTCTTACAGACTTCAGTTCAGTCTAAGTGAAAGTTGAGATTTAGCCCCAAGTTATGTGCAGAAAAAATCTTATTTCTGTGCCGTTTAAAATGAATGGTGGAAGGGATTCTCTGCACTGAAGTGTAATAAGTCTTTTGAGAGGAACTAAACTGCTTGCGTTTCGGACTGGTTAAGTTTCAAATCCATGTTCTGCGCCCACTCTGACAGGGGAAGTAAATCGGCATTTACATGCAGGATGGCTGTGCACAAGTATGTTGGACTTGTACTTCGATATAAATGAGGTTCGTTAGCGTATAGGGGCTATTTATAGTGGGAGAGGATAGTTGACACAAAATTAACATATACTGATAAGAATAAAGGGCCCAATACTGATCCTCGTGGGATCCCTGACACAACAGAGGCCATCCACATTTATGTGACCACCGCCCATATTCGACGTCAACGTGCAGTTACCACTCGCAGACGGCAGGTTGCCGCATTTGCAGTGGAGAGTATATAAAGGGTGTCGGGGGCACACGAAAAAAAGAGCAGTCGTTGACGTAAAGCGGAAACGGATCGATTTATCTGGCGTTCAGAAGGGCATGACAATAGGCTTCCGGGCCACGACTGGAAGCATTTCCGAAGCGGATAAGTCTGTAAAGCGTTCGCGTGCCGCCGTGGTTAAGTATACTGTGCATGGCAAAATGGCGCTATCCGAAACCGGCGCCGAAGCAACTGTGATGCACCACGTGCCGTAGACGACAAGGGTGAACAAATGGCTGCAGAAATGTGTAAGGGCGAACAGATGTACAACTGTTGAGCAACTGACCGCCCAGATGAACCAAGAGGCTACGAAGAGTGTTTCGCGACGACCGTTCAGTGAACGTTGCTGCCTACGGGTCTTCGCAGTAGACGCCCGGTTCGAGCACCAGTGCTGACTGCTGTTAATCGGTGACGAAAGCTCGAATTTTCACGGCAACTGGACGTCCTTTGAGTGATGCTCCATCGGATGGATGGTTGTTGTTGTGTACGGCGTGAAACATCTGAAAGCAAAAACCCTGCTGCAGTCTTTGGAAGGGTCCAGGCTGGAGGAGGAAGCGTTATGGTCTGGGGAATGTTTTCGTGGCATTCCCTGGATGATTCCGTCATTCTGGGAGGCACAATGTGCAACAGTTGCGCATCAATGTTCCTGGGCAGTGTACACCCCTCCATTGTGACCTTTTTGTTCCGATCATTATTCAGTGTTGGCGAGATGGAAGGTATGAGTGGAACCACTGCACAGCAAATCGACAGCCTGAAAAGCTTTGCTGAAATCCAAGAAGCAAATAATAGTCGCCTGTGGTTTGTCGATAGCTCGTTATTGCCATAATTCTTTTTTGGTCTCTAGGGTGACTTTATGGGTGGACGATGTAAACCTAAACGTGTACGCAAATTGTGTTTCGTCTCTTAGAGCATTCATGTATTGGCCCTGCATTTCTGCCATAGCAGCATGCTATTCCGTCGAGTAGCACTATAAACTGAAACAACATAATACAGCGAAGTTGATGCGTATTTTTAAAAAATATGTTCTTTTCGCGACATCTACCACATTTTTAGGAAATTTCCGCTCATTAATAAGCTTGTTTCTCATGAGATGGCTAATAAGGGTTTCCTTTGCTTAAATCCCTCTGCAGAGAAGCTCATTACGTCGGCAAATAGTATGTATTCTTTAGATGCTCCCCATTATATGATCTCTAACGAAATGTTGACAAACTGCACGACACCTTGCTGAATGAAATGGTACGATTTAGTTAATACGACACCCTACAACGTGACATATGCTTGCTGAATCTCGAAACCAGTCATATAAACTTTGGTTAACCGCAATTTACAAAGTCGATCCACCCAACAGCTGAAGTAGTTTCTTTGACAGGGTAACTTGCGTTTACGACCTTGTCTGTATAAAATACAAAATAATACATCGTCTCCACGTTTGTGTATACACATGTGAAGTGCAACCTGACGTAATACTTTGTTTCGAGTGAATTTTATACCTTTCTAGAGAAATAATTGCAATCAATAGTTCGTTAATGTTAAATGGAAAGTCCTGTTAGATGCATATCTTTTAAAGAGCTGCAACTCTGGTCCGGATTTGTTCCGATAAACATAATGAGACGTAAGTGAAGGTACTGTGAACAGGATGGATCAGTGCACGGAAGCGTGTGCAGGTCTGGCTGATACGATTAACACCGTCTGGCTGAACCCAGGCTTGTGGGCTGCGCGCAGTAATTATTCAGACGTGGTCCTACGCAACATTCACTCCTGTGACTTATTGACAGCAGCTGTCGTTGCGTCACGGGCAGCGTAACGGCTTTCCCGAGCACTACACCAGACGACTGCGTGCATGTCTCCTCAATCAATACTTCCGTAGGCTGGACCAATAAATTTACATTTAACTGAACCTGCGCATCCCGATGATATTAAACTGTACGCTTATCACGAAGCCACAATTTTGGGAAACTAATAAGTGTGACGTAAGAAAGAAAGAAACATTAGGTTTAACGTTCCGTCGAATATATATAACGTAAAACTGGGTAATTTTTTGACAATAGTGCGTTCAGACTTTTTATTCATAAAAACTGTAATTCTGGTCAACATTCAACATACACCTTTGCTGCTGTGTGTTCTTGTATAGTACAGTCATTAACGATTAAACCTATAAGTATGTGATATCACACTTGAGCTGGTCAAAAACTGTTTTGTTGGAAGGTGGATAAATGTGTTCGTACATGTCTTGGAAACTTTGAAGAGCTGAGTAACTGAGAGTAAATTGATATAAACGAGGTATATGTGCAGATCGTTCTGTATAAGAGCTACTTTTTACAAAAATTTTGTTGAACCACTGGAAAAGCGAAAGAAGTTAGTAACAAATAACGAAGTTCTATTCCGCATTATAACTTTGTTTTTAAATAAACCTGCAGTTGCTCAGAATGTTGTGTTGGCCGGCCGAAGTGAACGTGCGGTTCTAGGCGCTGCAGTCTGGAACCGCGAGACCTCTACGGTCGCAGATTCGAATCCTGCCTCGGGCATGGTTGTGTGTGATGTCCTTAGGTTCGTTAGGTTTAAGTAGTTCTAAGTTCTAGGGGACTGATGACCTCAGAAGTTAAGTCCCATAGTGCTCAGAGCCATTTGAACCATTTTTGAATTTACTTGTTTAGAGGTTGCTGTGTTAATTGCAAATATTGTGACATGTTGCTTTTTCTCATACGGATCGACTGAACAGATGCATAAATGTGTATGTAGAAGTATTGTTTAATTACCTTGCTTAGTGAAGTTGATTTGTTCATTCTCACTTTGCATGAATGGGGATAGGCCTATAATTATTTAGTTTTTAAGAAAATTAGAAAACTACATCTCACCAAATTGGTCAACTTTGAAACAAATACTTTTCTGCATATGAGTGAACCAAAACTCACAAAAATTGGGCAAATTTGTAACAAAGTTGAAACTGCGTTATAAAGAAATACTAGGTCACCCCATCTTTGCGACAGATGAATTTAACTCAACATTCCCTGCCTTAGACTTCACGTCGCAATGTTGCCCTAATGTGAAGATTAACTTTGTGACAATTAATATTCAATATTCCGAGTACCTCACTGTACATCAAAACTTTATTTTTATCAAATGTAAAGGCTAACGGTTATGAAATTCCATACGTGTACATTAAATGTTCAAATGTGTGTGAAATCTTATGGGACTTAACTGCTAAGGCCATCAGTCCCTAAGCTTACACACTACTTAACCTAAATTATCCTAAAGACAAACACACACCCATGCCCGAGGGAGGACTCGAACCTCCGCCGGGACCAGCCACACAGTCCATGACTGCAGCGCCATAGACCGCTCGGCTAATCCCGCGTGGCGTAAATTAAATGTCTCAGTACAGGTTGGTAAGAGGTTTTGTTAGAAGAAGTGCTAAGTTGCCCAGTTTTACAGTACACACACACACACACACACACACACACACACAGTCAAAAACAGCAATTCGATCCGTCGCGCCATTAAAGAGTTAATTAGCATTGAGGTTAGCCAATGAGGCCGATAGGCGCGGAATTACAAACAGTCTGCTGCTAGAGAGGGTGTTACCAAACCTTTTCTTCGTTTGGTTTTCAAAAACCGAACAAGACTGTTATACAAAATTTGGGCATCGGTCGGTAGTAAGAATCGAACCCGAGCCAAAGGCTGAGCACTCTATTGCGCTATCACCTACGCTATGAAAAAAACCGACTAGTTTTATCTGTCGAACCGCCTGAATTTGCACGTGCAACGGCCTGATTGTCTAACTTCAACGTTAATTAAAGCGGAAACGGCGCACCGTATAGAATTTTTTTCTTAACAATTATTTCTCAGCACTACCTACGCTGCAACACCCTTGCAAGCTTTTCAGATTGTCTCTGACCACCCTGTCTACCAGAGTTTATACCATGTACACTGTTTTAATGATTTAGCTAATTTATTCCTCTTACACCTTGTGGCCAGACGTCCCCAACGTCAGTTATACTAAGGGAAGGAAATCGTGTGCAGCATCTATCTGTGAACTGCGTAAACTCCGTTATGAGTTTTTAGCTGCTTGTGTATCGTATTGTCTAGGGTCACTTTGTGGAGCAGCCCAGCATTTGTCAAAACGACATGGGAAATCACTTAAAAAGCACACTCAGGCTGACCGGTAGATTTGTTAAGACCTTCAGACATCTATTTTTACCTGCGAACAAGAGCTAGACGGGCTAGAAGCTCTCAGATGGCCTTGAAAACTTTATTTCAGAACTTAATTACGTTACGTAAAGAAATATGACAATGCTCTGCGGAAAACTTAAAATATATTCCAGTCTTTGTTGCTAACTTGTCACGATTACCGTCAGGTACTTCGGTATTAACTTAAAGTGCCGTACAACCACTGAGCAATTACTCACTTAACTAAATTTACCTCTCGTAGTTTCAAGTCATTTTTATGTTATAAGAGCATCCGAGGATGACACATACGAGTTCTATTTGGTTCAGTTACGACACGGGATAAGAAACATTGTCGAAATGGTTCAAATGGCTCTGAGCACTATGGGACTTAACATCTGTGGTCATAAGTCCCCTAGAACTTAGAACTACTTAAACCTAACTAACCTAAGGACATCACACACATTCATGCCCGAGGGAGGATTCGAACCTGCGACCATAGTAGTCGCGCGGTTCCGGACTGAGCGCCTGAACCGCTAGACCACCGCGGCCGGCGCATTGTTGAAGATGCTGTCTTCATGCAAAGCAAAATTCCGTCACATGTGAGTGAGTTGCAACTCTAATTCGTGTTTTCTATTTCCTGGGTTGAAAATATTATATATTTCAAGTGAAATGTTCTTCACGTTATGACCAAACACAAAATTAAACAGGTCACAATTTCATGATGAATCCTGAGAAGGTCTTCAGAGACGGAACATCGTTTAAGATAGGAAGGAAAGGAAGAAGGGAGGAACGTTAGCGTTTAAATGGTAAGTAAATCGAGACTCTACGCTGTCGACAGGCGGTAATATACATGAACGGGGACAGTTAAAAATGTATGTTCCGACCGGGACTCGAACCCAGGACCTCTTGCTTACATAGCAGACGCTCTATCCATCTCAAACCACCGAGGGCACAGAGGATATAGCTACTGCAGGGCTTATCACTCGCACGCTCCCCGTGAGACCTACATTCCCAACTTAATTTCCGCCCACTACATTCGTAGTGCCCCTGCCCATTACACTCATTACTCGCGACACACAATTTTACCGAGTCCCGTAAGAGTTCGGGCAATACGTGTGCATCCGCACAGAAGAAGCTCAATGGCCGGTCAGCCTTAACTACATGAAGATGGTATCTGTTCTTCCGGACATGTCCGAAAGAACAGATACCATCTTCATATTAGCGTTTAATGTCTCACTGATGGCGGGCTCGTTAGAGACGGAGCACAGGTTAAGACTGAACAAGGATTGGGGAGGAAATCGATGGTAACATTCACCTTCAATGGCTTAGGGAATCATAGAATACCTATGTCTAGATGGCTGGAGTCCATTCGCTTAATCACAGCATCGAATCACCGTGTCGTTGGAAAAGAATGAGTAAAGGAATTGTCCATAGACTTATCCAGAGAACTACCTATCCATTCGCATGAAGTGATGTAAGGAAACCATGAAAAATCTAAATAAAGACGGCGTGACCGGCATTTAAAAACCGTTCCACAAGCTGCAAACTCAGTGCCTTAAATATTGGCTATGATCAATCGGTAGCTAAAATCGCGTCATTATCTATACAATTGTGGTAACGAATGAAAACTGAATGTCCTTTGACGTATATTGATGCGCTGTTCGGTTACGAAGTAGAGATATTTTATGGTAAACGGTCATCACTAGGTCGAGAGCGCATGCATTCCGTCTAGCATTATGGGCAAGTAACTGACGCCTAATAGTTATGCAACCTTTGATACACGCTTCAGCTCACTGTTCAGTTTTTATGAATTCTCCCTACGTGTTGAAAGATAGCTATTTTTCTTGAAAATATCTCCTCCTCTCGCATGTATGCTAAACATTAATTTTAGGAGAAAATCTCTATCATACAAGTGATTAAATATGGTACTAACCTTATCCGGAAACTATAGTACTTGTACATTTTATGTCTGCGTTGTTTGAAGAAAAACAAAAAACGAATCATACGTTTCCTTGGAGGACTAAACTCACAAAGGAATCTATACTTCCAAGTTTTGTCATTTTAATGTTTTTCGTTCGAGACCCGCAACTGTGCAAGCCTCCTTACGATGTAAGATGGCGGGCGGCTCTTCCTAGTTCCATTCGTGAATGGTTCATGGGAGTAATGGCTATCGATAAGCCTGAATTTCAAGCCTAATTTATCTGATTGTCCAGTCGTGGTAATTTCGCGAGATGTGTATGAGAGGAAGTAATAAGTTGTTTGACTCTTGTTGGAGCGTATGCCATAGGAATTTTCTCAATAAACTTTGTCATAAAGCACAACGCTTCTCTTCTATCATCTGCCACTCTGGTTTGATGAACATCTCCGAAACGTTCTCGAACTTACTAAACGATCCCGTAACAAAACGCGCCACTCTCCTTTGGTACTTGTCTATCTCTTCTGCACGGCCTAGTCACATTAATGTGACCACCGCCTATGTTCGATGTCAAAGTGCAATAACCACTCATAGACGGCATTTGGCAGCCATAGTAGTGGAGGGTATATAAAGGGTGTCGGGAAGACGCGGAAAAATAGCGCAGTCGTTGTCCTAATGCGGAAACGGACGGTATATCTGACGTCCAAAGGGGCATGATCAATGGCTTTCTGGCAAAGGGCGGAAGTGTTTCCGAAACGGCTAAATTTGTAAAATGTTCACGCGCCGTGGTAAATTATACCGTGCGTGGCAAAATGGCGCTATCCAAATCCGGCGCCAAGACAAGTGTGGTGCCGGCCGGCGTGGCCGAGCGGTTCTAGGCGCTTCAGTCTGGAACCGCGCGACTGCTACGGTCGCAGGTTCGAATTCTGCCTCGGGCACGGATGTGTGTGATGTCCTTAGGTTAGTTATGGGATTGATGACATCCAATGTTAAGTCCCATAGTGCTCAGAGCCCTTTGAACATTTGACAACTGTGGTGCACCGCGGGCCATAGATGATAGGGGTGAACGACGGATGCCTGCATGTATACGGGTGAACAGATGTGCAAACTGTTGAGCAACTGAGCGTCCATTGGTGCTTATGGGCCTCCTCAGTAGGTGCCTAGTTCACGCACCCATGCTGATTGCTGTTCATCGGGGACGAAGGCTGGAAATTGCACGTCAGCACCGCAAGTGTACGTCCACTGAATGACGTCAGGAGCCCTTTTCAGAAGAATCATGTTTTATGCTCCATCGGACAGATGGCCGTTGGCGTGTACGACGTGAAACGTGTGAAAACCAAGACCTTGCTACAATCGTCTACAAGAAAGCACAAAAGCCGAAGGAGAGAATATTATGACCTGAGAAATGTTTTCGTGGCATTCCCTGGGTGATCTCGTCATTCTGGAAGGCAGAGTGGATCAACACAAGTATACATCGATACTTGCGGGCATGTCCACCCATAGTTGCAGGGTCTTTTCCCTCTGTGTGATGCCATCTACCAGCAGGACAATGGAACGTGTCACGCAGCTCGTAGTGTACCTGCGTGGTTCGAAGGGCACCAGGATGAGTTATATACTCCCCTGGCTATCAAACTCCCGGATGTAAAACCAATCTACAATATGTGCGACCACTTCAAAAATGGCTCTGAGCACTATGGGACTCAACAACTTAGGTCATAAGTCCCCTAGAACTTAGAACTACTTAAACCTAACTAACCTAAGGACATCACACGCACCCATGCCCGAGGCAGGATTCGAACCTGCAACCGTAGCAGTCCCGCGGTTCCGGTCTGCAGCGCCAGAACCGCACGGTAACCGCGGCCGGCGCGACCACTTCGATCGAGCTGTTCACACCATGGATCCTCACCCGAGAAACCTATCGGAGTCGGCCACGGCACTGGAATTGGCCCCAAGTCCCTGTCGGTAGCTTCCAGAACGTCACTGACACTCTTCCTGTGCGTCTCGCAGTGGTCCGGGTTGCAAAAGGCGGTTCATTCAGGCTTCGACTCGGTCTTTCGGGACCAGTGACCTTGACATTAAATCGATGCATTGGACCATCTCCATCATCCCCGGAAGTTTGTAACATCATCACGAAATCTCCCGGTCTATAAGCAACACCGTACAATTATCTACTCTGAGAGTCATCTGCCATTAATGTGACTGATCAGTGTATTAATTCTACCTAATAAGGGTCACAAACCGACGAAAACCCTCAAGAATCGGTTCAACGAGTTTGTAAGCCACTTCTTTCGTGCATGAACTGTACTTCCTCAGGACACTTCCAACGAATCATAACCTGGCATCTGTTTCTTTGCAGCTATTTTAATGTGGTTGTTGCACGTTAAGTAGCTCCGGACACTTACTTCTGGGCATTTTACGCTTGATATTTCCACTGACTTACTACCAGTACTGTAATCGAGCATTAATGTATCTCTCCGCTTATAGAGGATGATCCCGTAATAATTTCATAAAGTTTCAAGCGTGATGGAGAGGCGGGACCTTAAATCGATGCATTGGATCATCTCCATCATCCCCGAAAGTTTGTAACATCATCACGAAATCTCCCGGTCTATAATCAATACCGTACAATTATCTACTTTGAGAGTCATCTGCCATTAATGTGACTGGTCAGTGTATTAATTCTACCTAATATGGGTCACAAACCGACTAAAACCCTCAAGAATCGGTTCAACGAGTTTGTAAGCCACTTCTTTCGTGCATGAATTATACTTCCTTAGGACACTTCCAATTAATCATAACCTGGCATCTGTTTCCTTACAGCTAGTTTAATGTGGTTGTTGCACGTTAAGTAGCTCCGGACACTTCTAGGCATTTTACGCTTGATGTTTCCACTGACTTACTACCAGTACTGTAATCGAGCATTAACGTATCTCTCCGCTTATAGAGGATATCCCGTAATAATTTCATAAACTTTCAAGGGTCGTGGAGAAGCGTGAATGTATCAATTCGAGGTAAGAGACCCTTGTCTGGAAATGGTAGAGACGAAATTTATAAGCGAAAATCGTTGTGGTACCTCTGACAGTGGAATACATGTACAGGTGCTGTTGTTGCTAAGACTGTAGGGTAGGTAACTTTCAGAGTAATGCATACCTTAAGAGCGATGAGCAATTGTTCGTCTTCCTTACTGTGAAACACATGTCTTCTGTTGAACAAGTGCTCATAGCTCTTCAGGTATGCATTTTGAACTCATGTTTACCCTTTTTTTTCTGTTTTGGTCAACCTGTGAAAGTTGCGTTCCCTACAGTCTTAACAACAACATTACAGGTGTATTCCACTGTCAGAGATATCATAAGCATTTTCGCATATGATTTTTGACACGGTCGCATCCGGACCAGTGTACTTGACCCTGATGCACTGGCCCATCTCCATCATCCCTGGACGTTTGTAACATCATCTCGAAAACTCCCGGTCTATAAGCAATACCGTACAATCATCTACTCTGAGAGTCATCTGCTATTCTCGGCGCCATTCATCAATCCACTTCAGATCATCCCGCTTACCGCTACAGTCAGTTTGCGTTGCAACTTTCGTACAGGCAACGGCACCGTGTGCGAATAACCTCAGAGCTTCAGGCATTATCCAGGAGCTCATTTGTAGGGGCCTATATACTCGTATATTACAAACAGTAACACTCCCGGACCCCTATTTAGTGGTACTCCATATGCTACGTTTACATCTGAAGATTTCGTCCCATTAAGAACAAAGTGTTGAATTATATCTGCTAGTCAGCCACTCGTCCAAAGCGTGCAACTTGTACCGACATCCTGCTAGACCAGCCATCCTGCTCTGAAGCAAAAGTCTTTCTTCAAGAGCTCTTCGGTTCTTCTCGTATCGCTTTCTGTAGCCTTTTCCCCACGCAGCGCGTGGCTTGGTTTGCTTATCAGCACTTCGCATTATCTTGTTAGGGCCTTAAAACTGGGCGCAGCGGCACATCGACCGACGCCAGCCGGAGACGGTACAGCTTTGTGCCGGCTCGGCTCTTCTTAGCCACTATTTCAGGCTGTGTGGACGCACGCGACTACCGTTAAACTTGGTCTCCATTGCTCCCGATTGATTTTATGACAGCACAAGTTCTTGTACCGATAATGAAGGAATTTTTTATATTCTTTTCGAATCACCATTTTCGCGTTTTCGTCGCTGTGTCTGCAGACAGTAGGAAGAGGTTCCCGTATTTCTGACTATCGATTCGATTGAGTAAAATTAGGACTGTTTTATAGAACATAATTATTTAGCTGTAATTTTGCGAATTTTGCGTGCATCTGTTCCATGCTGCACTGGCTCATCTTCCTGCCTTACTTACCCTGGGATAGGTGCGCAGAGGATCTCAGTCCGTAACGGAAATGACACTGTGGCGCCCGACGTGGAAACAGACAGATTGAAAAAACTTCCACCGCGGTGATTCAAAGTGACAATTCCGTGATTGAGCGCCACAACAATAGCGTGCGTTAGCGACTTCCACCACTGAGGAAGGTACGCTGTCTGCACCAACTGCCAGCCCTCAGCCTTCCCGTAGCTCGCTTGTGGCTCTTAGAAATGCAAACGATACATCGATTGTCAAAAAAATGTGTGTGAAATCTTATGGGACTTAACTGCTAAGGTCATCAGTCCCTAAGCTTACACACTACTTAACCTAAATTATCCTAAGGACAAACACACACACCCATGCCCGAGTTAGGACTCGAACCTCCGCCGGGACCAGCCGCACAGTCCATGACTGCAGCGCGTCAGACCGCTCGGCTAATCCCGCGCATCGATTGTCAGATGTGACAATGTAGAGGTACCGATATTCGTGCAGTATTATTACATTCACTATACGAGGTGATGCCGTGATGATGATACAAACTTTCAGGTGTGATAGAGAAGGGTAAATGTACCAATTTCAGGTAAGGGACCCGGGTCCGGAAACGATCCAGTCGATAGTTATAAGCTAAAATCTTTTTGATACCTTTGAGAGCGGACCTCTTCTACTGCAAGTCCTTTGCCTTCTATATTTTGGAAGGAGTTCCTATGGACCAAAACAAGAAAAAATTGTCTCGTAAACATGGGCTCTAAAAGGCATACGTTAAACGCTTCGAGCACTTGTTCACTTGAAGAGACGTGTTACACAGTAGCAAATATGAACAAGTGCTCATAGCTCCTTAGGTATGCACGTTAGAGCCCATGTTTGCTAGACATCTTACACTACTGGCCATTAAAACTGCTACACCACGAAGATGACGTGCTACAGACGCGAAATTTAACCGACAGGAAGAAAATGCTGTGATATGCAAATGATTAGCTTTTCACAGCATTCACACAAGGTTGGCGCCGGTGGCGACACATACAACGTGCTGACATGAGGAAAGTTTCCAACCGATTTCTCATACACAAACAGCAGTTGACCGGCGTTGCCTGGTGAAACATTGTTGTGATGCCTCGTGTAAGGAGGAGAAATGCGTACCATCACGTTTCCGACTTTGATAAAGGTCAGATTGTAGCCTATCGCGATTGCTGTTTATCGTATGGCGACATTGCTGCTCGCGTTGGTCGAGATCCAATGACTGTTAGCAGAAAATGGAATCGGTGGGTTCAGGAGGGTAATACGGAACGCCGTGCTGGATCCCAACGGCCTCGTATCACTAGCAGTCGAGATGACAGGCATCTTATCCGCATGGCTGTAACGGATCGTGCAGCCACGTCTCGATCCCTGAGTCAACAGATGGGGACGTTTGCAAGACAACAACCATCTGCACGAACAGCTCGACGACGTTTGCAGCAGCATGGACTATCAGCTCAGAGATCATGGCTGCGGATACTCTTGACGCTGCATCACAGACAGGAGCGCCTGCGATGGTGTACTTAACGACGAACCTGGGTGCACGAATGGCAAAACGTCATTTTTTCGGATGAATCCAGGTTCTGTTTACAGCATCACGACGGTTGCATCCGTGTTTGGCGACATCGCAGTGAACGCACATTGGAAGCGTGTATTCTTCATCACCATACTGGCGTATCACCCGGCGTGATGGTATGGGGTGCCATTGGTTACACGTCTCGGTCACCTCTTGTTCGCATTGACGGCACTTTGAACAGTGGACGTTACATTTCAGATGTATTACGACCCGTGGCTCTACCCTTCATTCGATCCCTGCGAAACCCTACATTTCAGCAGGGTAATACACGACCGCAAATTGCAGGACCTGTACGGGCCTTTCTGGAAACAGAAAATGTTCGACTGCTGCCCTGGCCAGCACATTCTTCAGATCTCGCACCAATTGAAAACATCTGGTCAATGGTGGCCGAGCAACTGGCTCATCACAATACGCCAGTCACCACTCTTGATGAACTGTGGTACCGTGTTGAAGCTTCATGGACAGCTGTACCTGTACACGTCATCCAAGCTCTGTTTGACTCAATGCCCAGGCGTATTAAGGCCAGAGTTGGTTGTTGTGGGTACTGATTTCTCGGGATCTATGCGCCCAAATCGCGTGAAAATATAATCACATGTCAGTTCTAGTATAATATATTTGTCCAATGAATACCCGTTTATCATCTGCATTTCTTCTTGGTGTAGCAATTTTAATGGCCAGTAGTGTATTCTTGTTTTCGTCAGTGCTACCTCTATCCAAAATATGGAAGGCAAAGAGCTTACGGCAGAAGTCATCCACTGTCAGAAGGGTCAGAGCGAATTTTTCTTTTAAATATCGACTCGGTCATTTCCGTAGCAAGATTCCTTATCTCAAATTGATACATTTACCCTTCTCCATAATCGCTCAAATTTTTAACATCGTCATGGAATCACGCTCTTTATCGACACTATTGATACATATTCCCGACAAAACAGAGTCCCACAATAAATTTTTACTGGACGTTGAAAGTAAGTAGGCATTTGGTTTTAACACATATCCCACCAAACAAGTTTAACAAAGATTCATTAAGTATTTCCAGCATCACATAGATAGATGCTTACAAGCTAATCTATGTGGCATGTGCTTAGTTGTTTTTAAAAGAATTCATTGCGACTTCTAGATGTTTCACACATGTCACACTTATTCGCGTCCGTCACTACAAATAAACATCGAACAAGTCGATTGATTCCCATAATACTTCAAAATGTCTATTCGGTGAACCCTCCGTCTGTGTGAACCAATAAACTCGGTAAGTTCATTGCTTGTCCGAAGCGTATTGTGCCTCCCCATCTGTTCAGTTCGGGTGGTTCAATCGAATCCACGTGCTGTGTTAATTATTGGAAAGTAGTTAACGGAGTTACATATTGAATCTTCCGCAATGTTTTAAAGAGTGTGTTGTTGGGTACTAAACTGACAAAATGAAACATGTCTTCTAAAAGTGATGTGGATATACTTTCAAAAAGACGGTACAGCGGACGATATGTGCAATAATTTGAAACATCTGAAAACAGAATGAAGACTTTCACGGCAGGTGTTTTCATCACTTAACACTTCCGGGCTGAGATGCTGTAGTCCATACATAAAACTCTCCCCTGACGTTTCACCTTCGACTGCGGAGGGCGAAACGTCAGGGGAGAGTTTTATGTATGGACCGCGGCATCTCAGCCCGGAAGTGTTAAGTGATGACATCTGAAAACACTTCACACATTACGACCCAAATGCAACTTCACACATTAAAACAAGAAGTGGCTGATATAAACTATAAATCAACAGGAATCAAATCAAGTGTGATGGATATCTACAAACTAGTGACCGACAATATGCCCTGACAAACCTGATTTTGAAACTTAGTAGCAGGATAAGGCTAAGTTTGGAAGACGGGAATTCAGCGCGCGTTTTAAAATCGCTCGTTTAGACAACCAACATTGAACTCAGAACCGATCATATGAGCGAACGTTAACACATAGTGGCGCATGTTAACGCAGAGTTCACGGAGGAAATATATATATATATATATATATATATATATATATATATATATATATATATATATGCAGCCGAATGCGCTTTGACGCGCGGTTAGAAAAATACGTGGCGCCCGTGCGCTGTTCAGTTGACAGCGCGGTTTTTGTCGTGAATAAACGTATTTCCAATTTGTTCCTGTTTTTTCTCTTTACTGGATGTCAATAAAATCCAGTTAAATCGAATGTGAGAATGTTGACATCGAACTGCTAATTGACGAAGTACAAAGAGTTTTTTTTTCTTTATTGTGATTTCATTCCCCTGCCCCATATGGGCAGGGGAGGGCTGTCAGCAGCACAATCCGCCGCTCTTCAGCCGAGTGACACGACAACTAATACAAGAATAAAATAATACATACAGAAGGAGATAAAAAAGAGGAACATAAAACAGAGTGAGGGGAGAAAATGGAGGTAAAAAGACATGGACATGTAGACGCTCATGGGGGACAGTTAAAAAAGTCACCAGAAAGTTAAAAAACACAGTTGGCGATTCTTAAAACACAGAGAAGACACTGGATGCTCATGCACAGGTTAAAAGTTGGCCACAGTATTAAAAACACTCCGAAACAACACGCTTAAAACCCACTTGGAACACACACAACGAAGAATAAAACGACCAGGGGGGACCTGCCGAGGGAAAGGTCAGAGAGAATGGAAAAGGAGGGGAGAGCATGGGGCAGCTGGGGAAGCGGTGGGATGAAGAGAGGAGGAGCAACTGTGGTTTCACGAAGAGGCAGGAGACACAGGGGGCGGGAGAGGAAAAGGGAAGACAGGGCAGGAGGGAGCGCAGAGACACTGAAAGAAGGCACAAGAGATGGAGGGGGAGTAGGAGGGGAAATCTGCTCAGAAGGAGGGAGGGGGAGGAGAGGGAGCCCTGAGGAGGAGGCAGGAAGAGGGGGTTAGAGTTGGTAGGAAGGGTAGATGGCAGGGCGAAGCTCATCATCCGGGAGGGGTAGACGGTGGAAGTTGTGTTGGGAAAGGAGATGGAGGGTGTGGATATGGAGAGAGGGAGGGACACAACGGTAAAGGCGCGGCAACTGGGTGGGAGTGGAGAGAAAGGGAGACACCAGGGGGTGAGGGGGATCAAGGCGGCGGACTATATATAGTGTGCGGATGTGTTCAAGGAAAAGGAGAAGGTGGGGGAAGGGGATGAGGTCATAGAGGATGCACGTGGAGGACAGAAGGCGGATGCGGAAGGCGAGGCGGAGTGCATGGCGTACGATCACCGTCGAGAGTTCCTATGCTATGAAGAAACATTGCGTACTGTTCAAATCCTTGAGATATATCTTCGTCTGGAATATACTTCACAATGTCTGTTTACTTCATCAAGATAACTTTGCACACTTGACGAATAATCCCAAATGTAGTCGATTTTGCAATTTTGTATGAGTAGTGTAGCTCCGTCACTGAACACACATTTGGCAGATATCTGAAACCGAAGCGGACCGCGAGACAGTAACTGCAGCGACTAACGCGCTCTAGCACTCGTCATCTGAACTTTTTTGAAATTCGATCGCGGGATAGCGTGCGTCAACGCTCGTTACTCCTCAACAACTGTATGTCGGTAATCGAACCAGGAACCACGCCTTTCGCGCTCAACTGAGACGTCCAAGGATAACTCGCGAGTCGCCCTCATAGCTTCACACTGAATTGACGAAAGTCATGGGATAGCGATATGCACATATACAGATGAATGTAGTACCACGCACACAAAGTATAAAAGTGCTGTGCACTGGCGTAGCTGTCATTTGTAGTCAGGTGATTGATGTGAAAAGGTTTCCGACGTCGTTATGGCCGCAAGACGGGAATTAACTGAATTTGAACGCGGAATGGTAGTCGGAGCTAGGCGAATGGGACATTCTGTTTCGGAAATCGTTAGGGGAATCGGTACTCTGCGAGCCAGAGTGTGCCGACAATACCAAATTTCGGACATGAGCTCTCACGACGTACAAAGCAGTGGCCGACGGCCTTCACTTAACGACCCATGGCAGTGGCAGTTACGTAGAGGTGTCATAACTAACACACAAACAACACTAACAAGGAGACGGCACGACCGTGGGGTCGGGGATTTGTCAGAAATTTTGTGTGGTGAAAGAGGACCCCTAACACCTCACGTGGTTAAAATATTAGGACGCACTACCCGGAAAATTCCGGGAAAAATTGATCCAAAGTTTCTTAGGTGCCTTATATGAAGTTAGTCCATTGCTGAGCCGCCGTCTCGCCCAGATGGCTAGGTTCAAATGGCTCTGAGCACTATGGGACTTAACAGCTGTGGTCATCAGTCCCCTAGAACTTAGAATTACTTAAACCTAACTAACCTAAGGACATCACACACATCCATGCCCGAGGCAGGATTCGAACCTGCGACCGTAGCAGTCGCGCGGTTCCGGACTGCGCGCCTAGAACCGCGAGACCACCGCGGCCGGCAGATGGTTAGGGCTCGGACTTTTACGCCAGAGGTTTCGGGTTCGGTTCCTCCTCTGGCACTTTTTTTTTCTTCTTCTGTTTCATTTTCTTTTGTTATTCCACTAATTATTCAGAAAGTTTCCCAGACTTACATTATCTTTAACAAATTAATTACATTATTGCATGAAAATTATTTTCTTTTTGTCCAACAACACAATTCATGGCGGTGGGTTTTCCATTTTTCATTGTAAAGTATATGAGGAGAAACATTGGGTTCTTAATCAGAATAACAAAGTCGATTGGGAAACATTCAGTTTTTATACATACAATAATTATAAACAAGAACCGCAGTGGTAATTATCGTAAAAACAAACAAAGCAATAATTTTTGCGACATCTTGCGCAACATATAAATGCGGAATTTTTACAGTCACAGGGCGTTTGCAATAAATCTGTACAAAAACATACCCCATTAACATTTACGAAAATGTTTCGAGTTTCTGATAATTTTTAGGCAAACCAGGCATATTGAATCATGTCTCGGAATATTGGTGACGATAATTGATGGTGAATTATAGAATTAATTTTTATACAATTTTCCCGGGAATTAATTTCACAATTCTCCTGTAACAATGCGCTGCAATTTTGCAAGCGCTTTATGAAATTTTTAACTTGCCTGTAAAAGTGAACATCACAAGGTTGCACCAAAGAAGTGCATTTTGGATGTATGACTATTACAGACCAGGTTGGCATATTTTCGTCATCTTGAAAAATTGCATCATATATCTCCGGATTCGTTTGACCTCCTCAAGAGTCAATGAGAAGTAAATATATATTCTCCCCGACGTAAGATTTTAAACATTTCCGGAGAAAATCCATGTATAAAACTGTTGTTAATTTTCCGGACTTCGATGATGTTACGATGACGTTCGTATAAGTATTGGCATAGCCATCTATTAATTTGTGAATACGAGGTCCGAAATGACCGGTCGCTTCTTGTAAGCATATTAACCATCTAACCCAGACGGCAGCTCGGCAATAGACTAAAATTTTATACTCATAAAGCACCTAAGAAACTTTGGATCGTTTTTTCTCTGGATTTTCCGAGTAGTGCGTCCTAATATTTTCACCACGTGAGGTCTTAGGGGTCCCCTTTCACCACACAAAATTTTGGACAAATCCCCGACCCCACGGTCGTGCCGTCTACTTGTAAGTGAAATAAACGCAGAAACCAATGTGGGACGTGCGACGAATACGACGAGCTTTTCCATTAGGAGAGAGCGGCGAAATTTGGCGTTAATGGTTTACGGCAGCAGACGATCGACGCGAGTGCCTTTGCTGCGGCTTTCCTGGGCTCGTGACCACATCGGTCGGAACCCAGCTCGCGCTATTCGTCCACGAAACTCAGAGGGCCATAGACACGGGTTCACAGGTAGATGCCGTGTTTCTTGACTTCCGCAAGGCGTTCGATACAGTTCCCAATAGTCGTTCAATGAACAAAGTAAGAGCATATGGACTATCAGACCAATTGTGTGATTGGATTGAGGAGTTCCTAGATAACAGGACGCAGCATGTCATTCTCAATGGAGAGAAGTCCTCCGAAGTAAGAGTGATTTCAGGTGTGCCGCAGGGGTGTGTCATAGGACCGTTGCTATTCACAATATAAATAAATGACCTGGTCGATGACATCGGAAGTTCACTGAGGCTTTTTGCAGATGATGCTGTGGTGTATCGAGAGGTTGTAACAATGGAAAATTGTACTGAAATGCAGGAGGATCTGCAGCGAATTGACGCATGGTGCAGGGAATGGCAATTGAATCTCAATGTAGACAAGTGTAATGTGCTGCGAATACACAGAAAGATAGATCCTTTATCATTTAGCTACAAAATAGCAGGTCAGCAACTGGAAGCAGTTAATACCATAAATTATCTGGGAGTACGCATTAGGAGTGATTTAAAATGGAATGATCATATAAAGTTGATCGTCGGTAAAGCAGATGCCAGACTGAGATTCATTGGAAGAATCCTAAGGAAATGCAATCCGAAAACAAAGGAAGTAGGTTACAGTACGCTTGTTCACCCACTGCTTGAATACTGCTCAGCAGTGTGGGATCCGTACCAGATAGGGTTGATAGAAGATATAGAGAAGATCCAACGGAGAGCAGCGCGCTTCGTTACAGGCTCATTTAGTAATCGCGAAAGCGTTACGGAGATGATAGATAAACTCCAGTGGAAGACTCTGCAAGAGAGACGCTCAGTAGCTCGGTACGGGCTTTTGTCAAAGTTTCGAGAACATACCTTCACCGAGGAGTCAAGCAGTATATTGCTCCCTCCTACGTATATCTCGCGAAGAGACCATGAGGATAAAATCAGAGAGATTAGAGCCCACACAGAGGCATACCGACAATCCTTCTTTCCACGAACAATACGAGACTGGAATAGAAGGGAGAACCGATAGAGGTACTCAAGGTACCCTCCGCCACACACCGTCAGGTGGCTTGCGGAGTATGGATGCAGATGTAGATGTAGACCGTAGGGTGTAAAACCGTGATCTGGTCAGATGAGTCCCGATTTCAGTTGGTAAGAGCTGATGGTAGGGTTCGAGTGTGGTGCAGACCCCACGAAGCCATAGTCCCAAGTTGTCAACAAGACATTGTGCAAGCTGGTGGTGGCTCCATAATGGTGTGGGCTGTTTTTACATGGAATGTAAAATAACGAAATTAACTGTAAATAGTTGTGTTCGCTGCTTAGAGACTATCTGCAGCCATTAATGGACTTCATGTCCCCAAACAATGATGAAATTTTTATGGATTACAATCCACCATGTCACCGGACCACAATTGTTCCTGATTGGTGTGAAGACTATTCTGAATAATTCGAGAGAATGATTTAGCCACCCAGATCGGCCGACATGAATCCCATTAAACGTTTATGGGACATAATCGAGAGGTCAGTTCGTGCACAATATCCTGCACCGGCAACACTTCGGTAATTACGGACGGCCAAAGACTTCGCAGAGCTCCAAAACTTAGTTACAGATCTTGCATCGGAATGTCAGCTGGTTGGCTTGAACATGAACCTTTTCAAAACAAAAGTAATATCCAACAAATGGGTCCCAGCTGGAGATGTGAAAGTCTAGGACAGTCTACTAGAAGAGGTCAGTGAATATGTCTACCTTGGCCAGATTATATATATGAAGGGAGACATAAGACCAGAAATCTATCGACGCATCAAGCTTGGTTGGCAAGCATTTGGGAAGAATTCAAAAGTATTCAGATCAAAAATGCCAGTAAATCTGAAGAAAGCAGTATTTGATCAATGCATTCTTCCTGTGATGACGTACGGATGCGAGACATGGACACTGAACTCATTCACAAAAGGGAAACTTAGGACAGCACAGAGAGCCATGGAGAGATCAATGCTGGGCTATAAAAGAAGGGACAGGAAAAGGGCAGATGACATCCGGTCTGTGACGAAGGTTAATGACATCTTAGAGAGAGTAGGTTCCTTGAAATGGCAGTGGGCTGGCCACGTTGCAAGAAGAAAAGACAACAGATGGACGAAGCTAGTACTGGAGTGGAGTCCGAGAGAGCACCGGAGGCCTAGAGGAAGACCACCAGACAGATGGGACAAAGACATCAAGAAGATCGCTGGTAACACCTGGCAGAGAACTGCCCAAGACCGTCCCACTTGGAGAAGACTTCTGAAAGTCTACCTGAATCCACGACTCGAAGAGGCCACATCATCTAATGATTGAATTGGCTGATGATGATGATGATGATGATGGAGGCAGTATTTGTACAGGTGAATTCCATGGACTTTTTGAGCCCATGCCACATCGTGATGCTGCTCTTCGCCGGGCAGACGAAGGTCCGACACGATATTAGGAGGTATCGCAGGACTTCTGCTACCTCAGTACACTTTTGCCATTACGTTCTGTGAGCACGTCAGAAACCATACAAAACGGCACATACCTCTATCCCGTTCAAATAGGCGGTGTAGGTATTATCGTGTGAAGAATGTGCCTGTCCGATGATAACGGCATCACTTGTGCTTCTGTCAACGTGTCTCACTGACGAACGATATGGAAACCTAGTTTGTGATTATCTGGTCTGTTTGTTCACTAACAGTAACCTGCAAATAATGTACCGCCGCATCGCTGGCGAATTATGTCAGAATGGTTTGAGATACAGTCTACATCTACATTTACATCCGTACTCTGCAGATCACTGTGCAGTGCATGACAGAAGGTACTTTCCATTTTACCAGTTATTAGGGCTTCTTCTCGTTCCATTCACGCATGGAGCGCGGCTGGAATGAGTTCCTCTTTTGGCGCTGTAATTAATCTAATCTTGTCCTCACGATCCCTAGGGGAGCAATACGTAAAGGATTGTAGTACATTCCTAGAGTTATCGTTTAAAGCCCGTTCTTGTAACTTTGTAAGCAGGCTTTGTCGGGATAGTTTACGTCAATCTTTAAGTGTCTGCCAGTTCAGTTTCTTCAACATCTGCGTGGCAGTCTCCCATGGATCAAACATCCCTGTGATCATTCTTGCCGGCCTTCTCTATACACGCTCAGTATTCCCTGTTAGTCCTATTTGGTATACTTGGGCAATATTCTCGGACGGTTCGCACGAGTGATCTGTAAGCAGTCCCTTACTTAGCCAAAAACATTTCCCTAGTATTTTACCAATAAACCGAAGTTTCTCACCTACTTTACTTACGACTGGGCCTATCCCTACAAAGTGTTACACCCAGCTGTTTGTATGACGTCACCGATACCAGTTGTGGTCCTGTGATGCTGCAGTCATCGGATACTACGTTTTTTTCATTTTGTGAAGTGCTCAGTTTTGCATTTCTGAACATTTCAGTAAGTTGCTAATCATTGCACCATTTTGAAAACTTATCAAGATCTGACAGAATGCTTATAAACTCTTTCGACAGTACTTTATATATAACTGCATCATCTGCGAAAAGTCTAAGGATAAGGTCATTAATATACAACATGAAGAGAAAGGGTCCCAAAACACATCCTTAGGACACACCCAAAGCACTTCTACATCTGCCTGTCACTCCCCATCCAAATAAACTTGCTGCGTCCTCTCTACCAAAAGAGCCTCAGTTCAGTCACAAATTTCACTAGATACTGCGTAAGATCTTAGCTTTTATAAGGTGTCGTGCTGAGCAAACAACTTTTCGGAAATCAAGAAATACTGCAGCTATCTGACTACCTTGGTCTATGGTTTTCACGATGTCTACATCTACATCTATATGGACACTCTGAAAATCAAATTAAAGTGCCTCGAGAGGGTTCATCGAATCACCTTCACAATTGTCTATTGTTCCAATCTCGTATAGCGCTCGGAAACAACAATCACCTATGTCTTTCCGTGCGAGCTCTGATTTCTGTTATTTGATAATGGTGATCGTTTCTCTCTATGTAGGTCGGCGTCAACAAAGTATTTTCGCATTCAGAGGAGAAATTTGGTGATTGGAATTTTGTGAGAAGGTTCCCCCGCAACAAAAAACGCCTTTGTTTTAATGACGTCCATCCCAAATCCTGTATCGTTTCAATGTCACTCTCTCCCCTATTTCGCGGTAATACAAAGCGTGTTGACCTTCTTCGAACTTTTTCGATGCACTCCTTCAACCCTACCTGGTAAAGATCCTACACGGCGCAGCAGTATTCTAAAAGAGGACGGACAAGCGTAGTGTAGGCAGTCTCCTTAGTAGATCTGTCCTGTCAATAAAACGCAGTCTTTGGTTCGACTTCCCCACTGCATATTCTGTGTATTCCTTCCAATTTCAGCTGTTCGTAATAGTAATTCCTAGGTATTTAGTTGAATTTATGGCCTGTAGAGTTGACCGATTTATCATGTAACCGAAGATTAACGGACTCCTTTTAGCACTCACGTGGATACCTCACAATTTTCGTTATTTAGGGTCAATTGCCAATTTTTGCATCATACAGATGTCTTTTCTAAATCGTTTAGCATCTGTTTTGATCTTCCGATGCCTAGTCGATAAACGACAGCGTCATCTGCAAACAACCTAAGACGGCCGCTCACATTGTCTCCCAAATCGTTTATATAGATAAGGAACAGCAAAGGGCCTATGACACTACCTTGGGGAACGCCAGATATCACCTCTGTTTTACTCGATGACTTTCCGTCAATTACTACGAACTGTGACCTCTCTGACAGGAAATCACAAATCCAGTCACATAACTGAGATGATATTCCATAAGCACGCAATTTCACTACGAGCCGCTTGTGTGTTACAGTGTCAAAAACCTTCCGGAGATCCAGAAATACGGAATCAGTTTGAAATCTCTCGTCAATCGCACTCAATACTTCGTGCGAGTAAAGAGGTGGTTGCGTTTCACAAGAAGAATGTTACCTAAGTCCGTGCTGACTGTGTGTCAACAGACCGTTTTCTTCGAGGTAATTCGTAATGTTTGAACGCAATATATGATCTAAAATCCTGCTGCATATCGACGTTAATGATATGGCCCTGCAGTTTAATGGATTACTCCTATTACCTTTCTTGAATATTGGTGTGACCTGTGCAACTTTCCAGTCTTTGGGTACGGATCTTTCGTCGAGCGAACGGTGGTATATGACTGTTAAGTATGGAGCTACTGCATCAGCGTAGTCTGAAAGGGACCTAATTAGTATACAATATGGACCGGAAGACTTGCTTTCAAAAAAAAAAAAAAAAAAAAAAAAAAACGGCTCTGAGAACTATGCGACTTAACTTCTGAGGTCATCAGTCCCGTAGAACTTATAACTACTTAAACCTAACAAACCTAAGGACATCATACACAACCATGCCCGAGGCTGAATTCGAACTTGCGACCGTAGCGGTCGCGCGGTTCCAGACTGTAGCGCCTAGAACCGCTCGGCCACTCCGGCCGGCAGACTTGCTTTCATTAAGTAATTTAAGTTACTTCTCTACTCCGAGGAGATCTATTTCTACGTTACTCATGTTGGCAGCTGTTCTTGATTCGAATTCTGGAATATTTACTTCGTCTTCTTTGGCGAAGGAATTTGTTTCCGCAACAGTGTTCTGATCCGTTTTGTTTGCCAACGAGGATCAGCTCCGTCGTTTGTTAATTTATTCGGTATAAATCTCTCAATTGTTGTCGATACTGTTTCTTTGAATTGAAGCCACGTCTGGTCTACACTTACATTGTTAATTTGGAAGGAGTGTAGATTATCTCTCAGGAAGGCGTCAAGCGAATTTTTATCTGCGTTTTTGAGTAGGTATATTTTTCGTTTATTTTTGGAGGATTTGTGGGTTACACTATTCAGTCTCACTACGACAGCCCTGTGTTCACTAAACCCTGTATTCGTTTTGATGCTCGTTACTAGCTCCGGATTATTTGTTGCCGCCAAGAAGTCAAGTGCGTTTTCACAATTGTTTACTATTCCCGTGGGCTCATGAACTAACTGCTCGAAATAATTTTCAGAGAATACGTTTAGGACAATTTCGGATGACGTTTTATGCATACCTCCGGAATTAAACATGTATTTTCACCAACACATCGAGGGTAAATTGAAGTCACTACCAACTACAATTGTATGAATCGGGTACGTGTTTGAAATTCCTTTGAACCTTTCAGCAATTGTATCATCTGAATTGGGAAGTCGGTAAAAGGATCAAATTATTATTTTATTCCAGTTGCCAAGAATGACCTCTGCCCATACTACTCACAGGAGCCATCTACTTCAATTTCGCGACAAGATAAACTACTTCTAACAGCAACAAACACGCCACCAACCTCGTTTAGCGTATCCTTTCGGAACAGTGTTAGATTTTTCGCAAAAATTTCGACTGGACATATCTTCAGCTTGAGCCAGCTTTCAGTGCCTTTAATGATTTGAGCATCAGTGCTTTCTATTAGAGCTTGGAGCTCTAGTACTTTCCCAACACAGGTACGACAAGTTACAACTGTTATACCGATGGTTCCTGTATACCTATGTACTTCCTGTGTTCGGCCTGCACCCTTTATGACTGAAGCCCTTTTTGAGTTTTCCCGGGACCCTCTAACCTAAAACACCGCCCAGTCCACGTCACACAACCCCTGCTACCCGTGTAGCCGCCTCCTGCGTGTAGTGGACTCCTGACCCTTCCAGCGGAACCCGAAACCCGAAACCCAACCACCCTATGGCGCAAGTCGAGGAATCTGCAGTCATGTGAGAAAAGCGTGAGTTAGTTTTCCGCCTGGTCGATGTCTCCGGTATTCATTCTAGTTGGCAGGTGATTCTGTTCGAGAAATCTCATTACACTTGATGTCAGAATATGTTACAAGATTCTACAACAAATGGACGTCAAGGAAGTATAGGGACACGCACCCTTCTTGCAGGTCACCTGACGTCAGTCTTACTGAGCGCATCTGAGACTCCAACGAGTGGGATGAGTCGTCCTAAACCCATCACCTGTTGTTGCCAGCAATTGAGAGGTCTTATATCGGATATCCCCCCACAGCTTTCAGCGTCTCGCGGAGTCCATGGCACGACACTTTTTCTCTGGTATTATGAAGAAGGAAAGAGTTACACGCTATCAGATAGGCGAAATCTTTGCACCTCGGATGCATTCAGTAAAAGGTATTCTGACAAAAAGCATCGACTAGAAAGTGTATGAAACAGTAGTTGTCATCAACCGAAACGGTGTCTATCATTTCGTCCATCGCTGGTTTGGCTACACAAAGTGAACCCGACCTTCACTGACAAAATTTTAGAAATGTTCGGGGATATTTTCTAGGCACTATGGCATCAGGGACCCGTGGTCTACTGTGAATTGTTACGGAGAAATTGTATTTCGTTTGAACAACAATGGATTTCCCGAATGAATTTTCGCTCTGTAGAGCGCGGATAATGATTGGTGCTCGGGTAGCTTAGGCGGTGGAACACTTTCCCGCGAAAGGCCAATGTCCCAGTCCGGCACAGAGTTTTAATCTGCCAGGAAGTTTTAACAATGCATTTTTCCCGGTGGTCCTGTTACACGGTCTGCTCGGTCGCCAGACGTGACGCAAATGGAGTTCTACTTTATCGGACACGTGAGGAGAACAGCTGACGAGACTCCTGCCGAAACTCACTGTGCCTGGCTGCTTGGATTGTCGCAGCAGCGAAAGTAGTGCTGTAAACTCCTGGGATTCTTGAGCGTGCAAGACGGCCGATGGTGCACGCTGTACACCCTACCGTCATCATGGTGGTTGACATTTTGAACAAAATACTTCTGTTACTTACTGGATTGTACCCTGACAAAATGTTTTCAACAAGCTGTGATTAACCAGAATGTTTTTCGTCTGAGGGTTGTTTCGTCACTCCGTGTTTTGTGATATTTTTGTGATTGCATATTACAGGTTTTTTCACTATTGCAAAAGTATTTTCACGGAAACATAGGTAATCCGGGGTAACAAATGGAATAAATCATAATAACGTTACCACTCTGTAATTATCCACCAAATACCACAGATCCCTTACATCAAAATATTCTGCAAATATCCCTGAACAGCATCCGAGAATTTGTTGGTGGAGTTATGCCATCCATGCTACATGGCGTATTGGCCCATGCTCTTTTCTATAAAATGATGTTTGTTCAAAAACATTAATGGCAAAGAGTGGTGATGATAAACTGATCTGAGCAGTGAATGCAGACGATCCTGATCAGCATCTAACAGTCCACATTTGTTTGAAACTCCGTTGCTACCAACCCATCTTTCTAATCGATAAACTTGAGTCTAACATAAGCGATGTCTGTATGACATGGAGAACAGGGAAAGAATGGGAAGGAATGAGTGGGACGTGACTCTCAGCCGCACAGGGAACTGCGGTAAAGCAATGGTGAAAGTTGAAAGTTTTTGCTGGACCGGGACTCTAACTCGAATTTCCCGCTTCTCGTGAGCGGTTATCTTAACCGCTGTGTTAACTTCATTTTCTTCGTCATTGTTCTCGGCGCTTGGTCTGGGTGGACGTCACGTGACATTCCTCCATGTTAATCGCTGAATACTTCACTCGTTTTCTTTTACTACAGAGGGCAGCAAGCCCTCCGACACTGTTTCGGCCATCTGGACACGGTCCCTTACCACTCAAATTTCCATCTTAATGCATCCTGTAACGCAGCGTCCCTCGTCCATTAGTCCCATACTCGCAAATTATTGATTCCCGTAGGAGATTGGACCATATGTGTGCATCCGTACAGAAACAAGCGTCAAGAAGCCGTCGCGCTCTTACAGAAATGTATATATTTGAGCGATGCCTGTTCTATTGGAAATGTACGACAAAATAAGTACCACTCACACTTATACATTAACAAAGTCGGCACTGTGCCTACGACGCTATCCAGAAGACAGAGTATACAAGCCATACAGATGCGTAAAGGGGGTCCCGCCTGCTGAACAGACAGAGGAGCACGAGACGAAATGTAATGTGTGAACACTTCTTTTCTACAACCAGTTACTTAGACAATTAATCAACAGCGCGATAACGTGAAGTCTGTACTGTATGTATAGCTAGAAGACAGGGACACAGTAGCATTTGCTTCTCCCAGACCTAGTTTACCACGACAAATATTGCCACTGCAGTAGGACAAAACCTTTGAAGATCGTTATAGAAATGATACTACATGTACGAGCAAGTCAGGGTTACTTATTAATGAATCTAACGGTATATCGATGTACCACTCTTCCATGTGTGACGCCAGATCTGAAATGAAAGATAATTTCTTCTTTATCTATACTGCATAGCTCAGCTGCTTATCTTACGGGACAGCATAGTGTTATCGTGTTTCTTATTTTGTTAGATGACGTTCTACGTTTGAAAGGTGTTTTAAATAGATCAGCGTGATTGTAATCATTGGTACATTGTGAATGAGATCACCTAGTGTTACAAAATGAGCCAACCACTTTTGCTTCTATTTTTAGTCGATGATCAGCCTTGCCAAAGCCTTCTAGAGAAACTAAACCCTTTTCCTTTTACCTTTCAGTTTCACGTAAGACCACATAAATTGTAGCCGTATTCTCTTGAGGAACTACCAGATTACATAGGCACTGGGCCTCATATCCGCTTACCTTCGCCCGTCGTCACCGTACGCTGCACTCAGACCGAAGGTTTAGTGTTTGGATATTATTCAGACTGCTCTGAAGTTTGTTGTTTTTAGCATAAATTACTCCAGATGCATATCGAGGTGCAAGGCCACAGTCGATCCCATCTTTTATCTCATAAAATCTAAATCACCATTCGTAGCGATTTCACTGTTTGCGGCGCATGGAACTTCTCACTGGCCGTGCTCCCCCATCCACAGATCGTTACCGCAGAACAAAAATGATCCGCGTTATCCTCAGATATAGAGAGAATGTCGATAAAAATTGGAGAAAAAATTATGTTAACAATAGCTGTGTTTATTTTGTACATTTGCTCATGGTCTCACGAACGTGGGTCATTGGCGTGATAGTCGCTAGTGACAGATGGTGGAACAGAATCACACACAGACGGTGTTATGCTTCGTAACTTGATGCACTCCAGTTGTAATTCTCAAAAATACAGCTGGAAGTTCTATACATCAATCTGGTTATTTCCTAAACGTCTGCTGTCTCGATTTGTAGAAATAACTATGAAGATAACTGTCCACTGCTTTACCGAGTTGGCAGTTATGTACTTTGTAGGTAAAATATTCATTTACCTCTTCCACTTTTTGTTTAACAAAATGGCTCAAATGGTTCTAAGCACTTAACATCTGAGGTCATCAGTCCGCTAGACTTAGAATTACTTAAACCTAACTAACCTAAGGACATCACATACATCCATGCCCGAGGCAGGATTCGAACCTGCGACCGTAGCAGCAGCGTGGTTCCGGACTGAAGCACCTAGAACCGCTCGGCCACAGCGGCCGGCTTTGCTTAGCAAGATGATGTGTTGCAGTCGATATGAAACTGTGCACAACGTTTCGTTTATTCTGTGGAAGAGATCAAATCGAAATTTCGTAACTAAACTGTTTTCTGGACAATTCTATCAGCCAGTTCTACATAAAGGCAGTGTTATAGCAGTTTACTATTCTTGTGGTCCTGTTCGTTTAATTTCCAGAGACTGAAATCGTAATGGACCTGCGCATTTCTTCTGGTCACAGGTGGTCATCCACCTTTGTCTCCACGTAGACATTATCCAAACACCGCTGTTTCGCTCCCGTAAATCTGACGAAAGAAAAACAGCTCTCACGTCTGCAGTGCCTGGTGTCGGCTTCTATTTACAAGTATGTTCTGAGTTTTGCTGGTGCGATATTATGCAGTGTTAATGATTTAGAAATGTGTGTTGATAATGTTTTTTCTTAGTTATCGGTTCATTACCCCAGTATCCGCTAAGAGAAACATAATTTGTGAAATTCAATGTTTAAGAAAACCAGTTTCTTTTTATCTTCTATGTACCGCGAATGTTATTAGCGAGTACAAAGAGTTGGGCTCGGTATGAGTAGATGTACGACACAGCAATAGCTCACAGTGTGCTTGGAGACAGCACAGCGATAATGTATGGGAGCGCTGCTTTCAGCAGCTAAGTAGTACGACTGGTTCGGTTGCCCAGGTCTGCGGATAATCAGGAAATCTGAAAACGTTCCATCATATACGTTGGCTATGATACCTGCTCGGACCATTAGCACATGTCCGCAGTAGTCATTACATTCTAATATAATTTGTGAATCGTACTTGTACTCGTTCTCTCCATAACAACTGGTGTCCAGAATCGGTCGTTGCACTGAATCTGGATTCATGTAAGAACATCTTCCTGACACACGATGTTCAGAATCTTGATGCAAACTCACAGCGGTGGCTGACAGTCACTGTAAAGCGCCGCATCGGCTTCCGAGCATGGTAAACTCATCGTGAAGTAGTTCTAGTAGAAATAAGGCTAACTAGAGAGGTCTGAAGAAGCTTGTGTAGTTGCGGTTTTGATCCTGTTCATTTGGCTGGCAACTTACCGATACTCATATCCTCTCGTACAACTGTCACGAACTCTGTGGTACTAACAACATAGCTGCTTCTTTGGTAACACCAACATCTTTTCCCTTCCTTTTATTCCTTTCTTTTTGTCTGACCTTCCGTTACCTGTAAGGCCAACAGAGACGGCACGTCAAATGATTTCCGACTATGGTCACAGAAAAGAGACGCCATGTATCTTGCGAAAATTTGCTTAGAAACTTCTAATGATCTGATTTCATTGCTGAATCTAAGGATGTCAGAACATTTCGGTACAGGTTTTTTGCCCCCAGCATGTTTTGGCGATTCGTATGTGAGTTTATGATATGGCGAGAATCCAAAATTTCTTCAAATGAACCATTTCTTTTCTTATCATCAGCGTGGCATTTAAACCCAGCATCATACGGCGGTGTACATTTCTTGTGTAAATACTAACGACTGACGTATGAGTCGCTTCACACTCGCAAGCTTAGGAAATATCACGTATTTTCAAGAACATTGACTGAATGAGTTTAATATTTCCAAAGAAAATGCCTGAATGGGAAGTCAGCACTAGCGATGAAATGAAACAGAAATTACCTGCAACTGTAGTAACAATTACGGCCTACCTATAAGTTAGTTTTTTGCGATGTTAAGCATCGAAAATAATTTTTTTTACCATAAAACGGGTTGTGAAAATTATGTAAGGGCCGTTCAATGTGCATGGTAAAATATTTTATGCAGTCTGCAGCATCACGTAGCACAATATCAAATGGTCTTATGAGAAGATATTCTCTCTAGGTGCCACAATCGTGTTTTCGATGTACTGTCTGTAAGTGTGGTAATATTTCTGTCTTCATAACAATTCCATACTCAAATCTAGAGGCGAAAGGGAATTTTTGGTCTGCTCTTTCCGTCATTCAAACTGCTACGTGTACCTTCAGTTCCCACAGTCTAAATTAGTATGGCTGCTACCGCCTACACGCAAAAGACCGTGCTATAACGCCGTGGAATTGAAACCGACTCTCAGTGTGTCGCTGTGTGCTAATTAGGTTCTCCATATATCTCGTAAAGGAGGACTGAGTTCAAACACAGATTACTGCCGACATTCTCTTGTGGCCTAGATGTTCAATGAAACGCTCTCTCTCTCTCTCTCTCTCTCTCTCTCTCTCTCTCTCTCTCCCTCTCCCCCTCTCCTTCTAACCTTCACGTTCTAATATTGATTTGTTTGGTTTCAGAGGTATGCGATGTGTGTGTGGCACTGTATTTTATTTACGCAAGGTTGTGCCTTCCGTACGTAATATCGTTATTACACAGTTGAGGTTGAGGCTTTCACACAATCTACAGTACATACTCCAAATCAAACGTGGCAGGCCAGATTTTCACCCTGCTACTACCATGCTGGGTAGATCACATAACTAATGAGGAAGTATTGAATAGGATTGGGGAGAAGAGAAGTTTGTGGCACAACTTGACCAGAAGAAGGGATCGGTTGGTAGGACATGTTCTGAGGCATCAAGGGATCACCAATTTAGTATTGGAGGGCAGCGTGGAGGTTAAAAATCGTAGGGGGAGACCAAGAGATGAATACACTAAGCAGATTCAGAAGGACGTAGGTTACAGTAGGTACTGGGAGATGAAGAAGCTTGCACAGGGTAGAGTAGCATGGAGAGCTGCATCAAACCAGTCTCAGGACTGAAGACCACAACAACAACAACTACCATGCTACTGAGTCGTGCTACGTATCTCCCGACTGTTTCTCATCTATGCTTTAGAAAGAGGTGGTGATATGGGTGCCTTCACAGCTTCAGATTTTCATCTCATAACGAAGTTTAGATGAAACAATTACTATCTTAAAGGTTTCTACATATGATAGAATCTGGAGGAAAGATGTTAGTTGGAAAACATATTCCAGACTGGTAGCCTCTGGTAGGATCTGATGGATCTATAACAATTATACTGAAACCTAGAGAGAATGCTCATTTACGAAAATGAACTCAGAAGAAAAATCTCATTATTATGCATATTATGTACATCTTTTGGCATATTGAAAAGTAGAACAGCTATCATACCGTCCTATTTCACGACTTTCCTTAGAATTGTCCCAATTTTTTCTAGAAATATGTTGCTAAAATTGGAATCATCAGAGTTCTAAACAACGTACGCTGGAGTCTGTTAGAGATAATATGCTTCCCCGAGGGCATTATATTGTACATTCGCTAGGAGATTCGAACAAATATTGAACAGATTAAATCAGCCTGTCCAAAAACACTTTTGCCACTGAATCCCGAGGCCAGAGTCGGAGAGAGATAATATGAACTTTGAAAGCTCAACTTGTGTGACAGCGTCAGCAATGTGGACGGAAAGAAAAGGGAAACCGTAAGCACCAAGATGCTTTCCGGGATGGCAACGTAAGAAACGCACTCGCTCACCAGCGCTTGAAAGATGATTGCCTAGTCGTTGCCGTTTGAATACTTTTCTAACAAAATAAGCGCTACTACTTAACAAATGTTGAGGAGAGAACTGAAGGTCTACAAGTAATTACTTTAGCATATGTTTTCGATAAGATGAAAAGGCAGAAAAGTGAATATTTTGACTGAATTCCATAAGGCAGGTAAAGACTCGTTTCCATCTTAACTTCTTCCCGTCGTATAGTATGATGTAATAGGAGGTTGGTAAATTCCAATTTCGAGGTACCAGAACGGACGTTTCGCGTGTATTCGAAACATTTTCCAGTTAAGCGAAAGCTAGTTTCAATAACTAGAGGCGACAAACTGCAGTATCAGTGCGCTACGACATCTCGGCTTCCGAGGAAGAGAAGTGAAAGTGTCTGGCGTAAGGATTTCATCAGCCGCTGTACCATGGACAGCGGCCGCCTGTTTCGTGTCCGGTAGGTAACTGTAACGTCCGGGACCAGAAAACGTCCCCAAAAACACTCTTATGCGCTCTTCTGGAGAGCTGGAGTGTTTACAGCAACCAGAAACGCTTTTCCAAACATGACTGGAAAGGTTATCCCGCAGCCCAGACGATATGAGTGGAGTACTTTATAGTTAGGAATATGTTCCTTGGAACATATTTATGGATAACGTTAAGATATGAAACGTTTCAACTGGACAAAAATATAGAACAGTCTTTTTTTTTTCAAATGACGCAAGTTCTTGTTTTGTTGTGTTTCACTTACTACATCCAAATAAATGTATATTTCGTTTATCCCGCAGTCTCTAATAAATTATGTGAAATCTATCGGTTGATTTTGAGCCAATTTGCAGTATGCACACGACACTGCATTCCGCGTCTATAAATTTGAAAAGAAGAGAGACTACAATTTAATACCCAGCCGGCAACGACATGATTAGAGACGGAGCACACGGCAGGATTACTGAGGGACGGGAAAGAAAATCCGCTATGTCCTTTTCAAAGGGACCATCCCAGCATTTGACTTCATCTATTTAGGGAAACTATGTAAACGTTAAATCAGGAGAAGTGGACGGAGATTTGAAGAAGTATCATACTACTGTGCCACGTGAATCTATAAATTTAAGGTAGTCGAGACGTGAGTGTCTAGGTTGTAGCTGCCACGGTTCTTTACTTGACCTACTTGATTGAAAAATCTCTCAAACTGCAGCCATACATTTAGCAAATAGAGGAATCTCATTAAGTTTTGGCGGGAAAAGGATCAATGTGTTTTACTTTTGACGGCGGATTCAAAAACAACGTTCGACTAAAACTGTATGAAGTCGTGACTTACGTCGTTCTGAGTACTAAGAGCAGTTATCATTTTCTTGAGGGCTGGCCCCACAGGCTCTATAAATCTGAAGAAAGACATAATTCCACCAGGCTGTTTTTTTTTATTGTTCTTTATTTAGCACTATTAGTTTCGGGAACAACCCATTTTAAAAAAATGGTTCAAATGGCTCTGAGCACTATGGGACTTAACATCTGAGGTCATCAGCCCCCTAGAACGTAAAACTACTTAAACCTAACTAACCTATGGACATCACACACATCCATGCCCGAGGCAGGATTCGAACCTGCGACCGTAGCGGTCGCGCGGTTCCAGACTGAAGCGCCTAGAACCGCTCGGCCACAACGGCCGGCCAACTCATCTTAAAGTGCATCTAAAAACAGAGCAACACATCATAATGGAAAGAAAGTTACAACTTTACCGGAAACTGGCGCTTTCAACTGATTATGAATCAAAATACACTACAGGAATTTCTCCGGAACTAATTTCACATAAGTTTTCTGTTTATTTATTTATTCTTTTAAATTCATTCACCATATGTATAATTATTGGAGGAATAAGGTCAATGGAATTTCATTATACACTGGGAAACATTCGTGCAGGAATCTTTTATGGGCATCGGCACATAAATGAAAAAAACGATTGTTTTAGTTTTTATGAACGTAGTAGTCATACCTATAACAGATGAGGATACATCTTCCTCATACCTGTATATTCACATCTGTTACAGGTAATTACTTTGTGAAAACACTTCATCCACTGTAGTTGTATGGCTTTTATCTTCTAACTTTCGTTTCATTATTGTGTTTTGCTATGTTTTTAAATGCACTTGAAACTAGTGGCACCGAATAAAGTACAATTTGAAAATAGAGCTCGGTGGAATGGTATCTTTCTTCAGAATAAAAGCAGTAGCACGAAATGGCGTGTGCTGCCTAACAGTGGGACGCAGGTTGAATTTTCGTTGCAGCTAGACGCGTTCGCTTGCGCCTAGGCGGACGCTGTACAGCGTGACACAGGCCCGGCGACGCCGCCCGCTTCTGCCAGCGCGTGTTATTACAGTCTGTCTAGCATTTCTTCGCTCTCGTTTCATACCGCACTCGCTCTTTCACCGGACGCAGTTTTATATTACGCTCCTCCTATACTGAACTATCCGAATTAAAAATAAATCTCAGAGGAAATTTTACTCGATTAACCGCAAAATAAAACTGATTCAACATATAGGTACTTTCAAACACTATTATTTGGCGAAAAAGACAACAGCAAAATAATTGCGTTTAGTACACTGTAGGTGGATGTTCGTCACTGATTACCACGGGCGAAGCAACTAATGATAACGCTTGATCGAAAACTAAGAACTTCCATTTTTTCCTGCAGGCACTGACTGTCAACAATGTATTTACTCGTACTTATGACGCTTTTGGGAATAGATCACGGTGAGATTGAATGATACGTAGACAGACGAGCCACTGTTCGTCGAAGTGGTGTTTCATTACAGATGAACTCGTAGTGAACAGTGTAGGTGCTCGTCACGTGCCATTAAAAAGCAGCATCAAAGGTACGCATTCCTCTCGCTGCTCGATTTCCTACATAAAGAAAATCAATAATGAAGTGGCCTCGTTCCGCGGGACAATCCGTGGAGCGTTGCATGACTAAGGCAATTGTTTCATGCAAGGCATCACAGACCTAAGAAACTGTCTAAAACGTGGCCAATTTCTTTCTGGTGATTTACGAAAAAAAATTATATCTGGGGAAGCGAGTGCTGAGGACTGGTGTGTGAGCCGCGACAGCCTAGGTGAGAGTAGGAGTGAGGGAGGGTTGTGGTGGCCCGAGCAACAAGTGGCGACTCACCCAGGTGCGCCATGAGCTGCTCCAGGTCATTGTCGACGTCCATGTCTAGGCTCTGCGCCGCGAGCTGCTGGCGAACTGACGGCCGACGGCGCGGAGCAGCCAGCCACGACCAGCCGCCGACTCCGCACTGCGCACGCGCGCCGCCGCCCCCTCCACGCGACGGCGTCTTTGCCACTACTCTGCCGTCAGTAACCGCCGCTCTTTGCTACCGACGGTATGCACCCGGCGTTGTCTTCATTACTCACTCTGCATGCACAGTACACCATCTCGCACCCTGCGTACGGAGGCTGGACGAAGTAGTGTTAAGACACACGTACTAGTGCGTAGGGCGACACTGACATCTGAAGGTGCGGCGTTAATGGCAGCACGAGCCTAGCGGTGGTATCCGCCTGCCTGTTCAATGGCACTCCTTTACGTAACTGAATGCAACCCTTTCCAGCGTCTTTAGTCGCGCAACGGCAAAGACACAAAAGCGCTGCGCGACATGACTAAAGAGGAGCACACGGCGACTGCCATAACCCGATTTACCGGACACTTCGCCCAGTAGAAGAGGGGTCAAAATAACGCCACACGTGTTTCGGATTAACCGCACATACTCCACTGTTTCTGAGAACACGACAGTCAAAGTTCTCGTGATACTTTAGTGCCTTTCAGCGAACAAATTGTTGAACTGAAATGGTGACACCGTAGGTAGCGTCGCAGCTTTGCACTTTCGTGCCACGTGTTCGAACCCCGGTTGTTACTTTTATTTTTTTCATTAATCTACCGCTGCCCATAAAAGATTCCTGCACGAATGTTTCCCAGTGTATATTGAAATAGCGTTGTCCTTATTCCTCTACTGATTATATCTATGGTGAATGAATTTAAAAGAATAAATAAATAAATGAAAACGTTATGTGAAATTAGTTCCGGAGAAATTCCTGTAGTGTATCTTGATTCATAATCAGTTGAAAGCGCCAGTTTCCGATAAAGTAATCCTACACTACTGGGCATTAAAATTGCTACACCAAGAAGAAATGCAGATGATAAACGGGTAGTCATTGGACAAATATATTATTCTAGAACTGACATGTGATTACATTTTCACGCAATTTGGGTGCACAGATCCTGAGAAGTCGGTATCCAGAACTAGCAACTCTGGCCGTAATAACGGCCTTGAGACGGCTGGGCATTGAGTCTAACAGAGCTTGGATGGCGTGTACAGGTACAGCTGCCTATACAGCTTCAACACGATACCGCAGTTCATCAAGAGTAGTGACTGGCGTATTGTGACGAGCCTGTTGCTCGGCCACCGTTGACCAGATGTTTTCAATTGGTGAGAGATCTGGAGAATGTGCTGGCCAGGGCAGCAGTCCAACATTTTCTGTATCCAGAAAGACCCGTACAGGACCTGCAACGTGCGGTCGTGCATTATCCTGCTGAAATGTAGGGTTTTGCAGGGATCGAATGAAGGGTAGAGCCACGGGTCGTAACACATCTGAAATGTAACGTCCACTGTTCAGAGTGCCGTCATTGCGAACAAGAGGTGACCGAGACGTGTAACCAATGGAACCCCATACCATCATGCCGGGTGATACGCCAGTATGGCGATGACGAATACACGCTTCCAATGTGTGTTCACTGCGATGTCGCCAAACACGAATGCGACCATCATGATGCTGTAAACAGAACCTGGATTCATCCGAAAAAATGACGTTATGCCATTCGTGCACTCAGGTTCGTCGTTGAGTACACCATCGAAGGCCCTCCTGTCTGTGATGCAGCGTCAAGAGTAACCGCAGCCATGGTCTCCGAGCTTATAGTCCATGCTGCTGTGAACGTCGTCGAACTGTTCGTGTAGATGGTTGTTGTCTTGTAAACGTCCCTATCTGTCGACTCAGGGATCGAGACGTGGCTGGACGATCCGTTACAGCCATGCGGATAAGATGCCTGTCATCTCGACTGCTAGTGATACGAGGCCGTTGGGATCCAGCACGGCGTTTCGTATTACCCTCCTGAACACTCCGATTCCATATTCTGCTAACAGTCATTGGATCTCGACCAACGCGAGCAGCAATGTCGCCATACGATAAACCGCAATCGCGATAGGCTACAATCCGACCTTTATCAAAGTCGAAAACGTGATGGTACGCATTTCTCCTCCTTACACGAGGCATCACGACAACGTTTCACCAGGCATGCCGGTCAACCGCTGTTTGTGTATGAGAAATCGGTTGGAAACTTTCCTCATGCCAGCACGTTGTAGGTGTCGCCACCGGCGCCAACCTTGTGTGAATGCTCTGAAAAGCTAATCATTTGCATATGACAGCATCTTCTTCCTGTCGGTTAAATTTCGCGTCTGTAGCACGTCATCTTCGTGGTGTAGCAATTTTAATGGCCAATAGTCTATATACGTAGTTTGCGGCGCAATTACTGCCAACGCGTGAAATCTTCAGCTATGTTAACGACGTGTCTTCTCGAGTGAGATTCGTACGAAGAAATGTCAGTGTGCCAAACCTGGCTTCGTGCAGTGACCATGGCGTTCGGAATTTCGACGTTTAGTATGTTTATACGATTGGTATCATCCAAGATATGCACCAAACTTCCGAAAGAACAAACATAAGAAAAAATCTATAACAATTAACAGAATAATTGATAGAATAATGAAATATAAGAATATCAGAATTTAAAAAGACTGTAAAGCTTCCAAATATCATACACACATATATTATAGAGGCTGGTCCATTGATAGTGACTGGGCCAAATATCTCACGAAATAAGCATCAAGCGAAAAAACTACAAAGAACGAAACTCGTCTAGCTTAAAGGGGGAAACCAGATGGCGCTATGGTTGGCCCGTAGATGGCGCTGCCATACGTCAAACGGATATCAACTGCGTTTTTTAAAAGTAGGAACCCCCACTTTTATTACATATTCGTGTAGTACGTAAAGAAATATGAGTGTTTTAGTTGGACCACTTTTTTGGCTTTGTGATAGATGGCGCTGTAAAAGTCACAAATAGTATAAGTACGTGGTATCACGTAAGGATCCGCCAGTGCGGACGGTATTTGCTTCGTGATACATTGCCCGTGTTAAAATTGACCGTTTACCAATCGCGGAAAAGGTCGATATCGTGTTGATGTATGGCTATTGTGATCCAAATGCCCAACGGGCGTGTGCTATGTATGCTGCTCGGTATCCTGGACGACATCTTCCAAGTGTCCGGACCGTTCCCCGGATAGTTACGTTATTTAAGAAAACAGGAAGTGTTCAGCCACATGTGAATCGTCAACCACGACCTGCAACAAATGATGATGCCCAAGTAGTAGTTTTAGCTGCTGTCGCGGCTAATCCGCACATCAGTACTAGACAAACTGCGCGAGAATCGGGAATCTCAAAAACGTCGGTGTTGAGAATGCTACATCAACATCGATTGCACCCGTACCGTATTTCTATGCACCAGGAATTACATGGCGACGAATTTGAACGTCGTGTTAAGTTCTGCCACTGGGCACAAGAGAAATTACAGGACGATGACAGATTTTTTGCAAGCGTTCTATTTAGCGACGGAGCGTCATACACTAACAGCGGTAACGTAAACTGGCATAATATGTACTATTGAGCAACGGAAAATCCACGATGGCTGCGACAAGTGGAACACAAGCGACCTTGGCGGGTTAATCCATGGTGCGGCATTATGGGAGGAAGGTTAATTGGCCCCACTTTTATCGATGGCAATCTAAATGGTGCAATGTGTGCTGATTTCCTACGTAATGTTCTACCGATGTTACTACAAGATGTTTCACTGCATGACAGAATGGCGATGTACTTCCAACATGATGGATGTCCGGCATATAGCTCGCGTGCGGTTGAAGCGGTATTGAATAGCATATTTCATGACAGGTGGATTGGTCGTCGGAGCACCATAACCGGCACGTTCACCGGATCTGATGTCCCCGGATTTCTTTCTGTGGGGAAAATTGAAGGATATTTGCTGTCGTGATCCACCGACAACGCCTGACAACATGCGTGAGCGCATTGTCAATGCATGTGCGAACATTACGGAAGGCGAACTACTCGCTGTTGAGAGGAATGTCGTTACACGTATTGTCACATGCATGCGTTCTCAGAAATGATAAGTTCACAAAGGTACATATATCACACTGGAACAACCGTAATAAAATGTTCAAACGTACATACGTTCTATATTTAAATTTAAAAAACCTACCTGTTAGCCACTGTCGTCTAAAATTGTGAGCCATATGTTTGTGACTATTACAGCGCCATCTATCACAAAGCGAAAAAAGTGGTCCAACTAAAACATTCGTATTTCTTTACGTACTACACGAATATGTAATAAAAATGGAGGTTCGTATTTTTAAAAATGCAGTTGATATCCGTTTGACCTATGGCAGCGCCATCTAGCGGGTCAACCATGGCGCCATCTAGTTTCCCCCTTCGAGCTAGACGAGTTTCGTTCTTTGTAGTTTTTTCGTTTGACGCTTATTTCGTGAGATATCTGGCCCGGTCACGATCTTTGGACCACCCTGTATGATAAATGTATGACACCTATTGTGAAACCAAGTTGTAATTTTACAATTAAAATAACACCCTTATATTCCCTAACTTGATAAGAAAACGTTTGTGTAGCAACCTTCAACGGACATTGGCAGACAAATGGAAAGAAATAAGAAATAAAATAATTAAAAAGAATAATCGGGTTTCGAAGACGGGGCTCAAAATTGAGAGCCCGCTACGCTAACGACTGCGCCACTGTTTCGACGGAGAGTAGCACTCGCCAAAAGACCTGTAAATTAAGTAGAAAACTTTGCCCGTCGCTTTCTCAGAAACGCTTGAGTATCTATGGATAATCTGACTCCTCTTCCACTGAGCGAAGTTTCTGGGAAACTGGGCTATGGCACTTGCCGCGTTCTCCACGTAAGACGCCATTGGAAACGGTTGTTTCAAAGGTGCATTTACACCTGTGCACCTTTGCATAGTCGCCACGCGCCTGTGTTTCCCTCATACACAACAGAAGGCTGCGTGTCGGTGCATGCCGCTTTTTCGACGTGTGCGCATGCGTGATTCCATTGCTGCAGCCATCAAGATGTCCGCTTTGCTAACAGCAGATATCGCTATAGCCGGTCTGTTTTGAGACCAAGACGAAACTGTAAAAAGGAGCCCACGTACAGGAATATTTAACCCTCGCAGTACGAAAAGGGGGGAGGGAGTGGAAAGGTACTTTATGCCCAAAAAAATGGTTCAAATGGCTCTGAGCACTATGCGACTCAACATCTGAGGTCATCAGTCCCCTAGAACTTAGAACTACTTAAACCTAACTAACCTAAGGACATCACACACATCCATGCCCGAGGCAGGATTCGAATCTGCGACCGTAGCGGTCGCGCGGTTCCAGACTGTGGCGCCTTTAACCGCTTGGCCACCACGGCAGGCCTTTATGCCCACCTTCTGAAAATATTGTAATCTAGATTATTTCTTTATGTTTTAAATACTAAAAGAAAATATTTATTGTTTTTAAAGAATTCTGCAACCAAGTTCCATATATGTTTTAAATTTTCCAGTTAAACATAACCCAAAATTTAAGTCTCAGTACTAGATGTCACTTCCCCACTGAAGGTCGTATTCAATATTTCCAGGTTCAGGGCCTTAGCTACACATCAGTATCTCTTCAGAAAGTATGTTGAGAGAAAAAGCCAACAACAATGAACGAAATTTCCATTTTTTATATTTTTTTGTGTTGGTCACATAGTTGGTACTACACGTTGTTGCTAAGAGTGTGCTAAAAGATATTTTCAGGTTCTGTACCGTGATTACACATCAGTACCTCTTTCAAAAGTATGTTGTTAGTATACTGCAACAACACTAAAGATTTTTTTAATTTTTTATGGTGGGCACAAATTACCACCCTTCCCTGGCAATGCTAGTTTTGGTAAGTTCGTTGGCATTGCCAGGGTTAATACCTTTTCCGTAATCCATGTGTGAGCAAGATGACTCACTTAAACTTAGTCCTTCAAATGCTATGTAGCATATTGGGCAACAAGTTTCCCCCAGCGTATACGATCAGCTACCAGGTTTATAGCTTCCTCTCAGTTTATGTCCATACTTTGAAGATTCTTTGCAAAAGTTTGTTTCCAGGTATTACGAGGTCTTCCACTACTTCTGTATCCATCTTCCCACAGCAGGACTGATTTACCGAGTCTTCCATCTTTCGTGTGCAAAACATGACCCACAAGCTTCAGTCTTCTCTGAGCAACGTTTTCGTGCAGGCTGCATAGACCAATTCTTCTCAGCACTTGGTAATTTCAAAGGTGGTCGCTACAACTGATCAATTATTACGGATCTCACGTGAGTGTATGGTTATCGGGGCCATGATAGAAGAGTACAGCCGATTTTGATTACATACGTTTTCACTTTTTATGCACATTGTGTTTGGCTTTTAACTATTTATTGTTACGTCTACAGAGCTCACCATCCCATCCACCTTGGTAGTCATCAGCTGTAAACATTCTGGTGTTCCTGCTAGAAGAAAGATACCACCAGCAAAATCCAGATCCGTAAGCCTAGATTGTTGATTCCAACGTACACCCATAGTTTACCTCATGAAGCAATATGTGGTTAATATGAAAAAGTATTATATTTAGTGACTGTAGCTGTGATTAAGAAGTAATATTTCATCCTGTTGGGACAGTAATAGTGAAGGAAAGTATACAGCGACGCTATACAAGTGGCAAGAAGGTTAGCTCGGAGACTTCGAATTCTGGATACTGGAACAATTACCTCAACTGGAAGTTCCAGTTCAAACTACTTACTTCACCGAAGTATAACATCATCCCAGAAGTTTTCCTAGCCCTGGCGAAATCTCTCTAAAAGTATATTAAGTTAGATTGACGACCACATAACGGTTCCTTCACTGCAATCGAAACATTCATTTCATGCTTAGCACATACCGTATCTATTCGGAAAGTAAGTAATGATCGGTCGCAAAATGGAAAACACAGTGAAAATCCGATGAAACTTTGCACAGATGTGTTGCACACTGTGTATAGTATGCTCGTAGATAGCGTGGCATCGCTCTTTTCAGTTCTGAGCGCACAATGAGGGCGTAAAGATGCCTAGAAGGTAGTTTCTCCCGCCAAGTACGGCTGCCTGCCGAGAGATTTCGCCTGATTTCATGCGACCCCGCATAAAGTAACTGTCATGCATTTTCTTCTTCATGGCAGTGCTCGGCGGAAAACATTAGGCGCAATGAGAACGCTCCTGCAGCGATTTCTGTGGAAAGTGTTTGATCACGCTCCGAACAGCCCGGACTTGGCTCCCTCTGGTTTTCATCTTATCACAAGTGAACAGCTGGCTACGATGACATTTTGGCAGGGACAGCGAGCTGCAGTAAAGCCCATAAAATAGCCGGAAAGCTCAGGAGGCTGTCTTCTATGACGGAGGTATTGGGAAGTTGGTAAACGCTACATCTGCCCAATTCGGAGCGGCAACTACGTACAGAAGTAGCTGGAAAGTATAGCTAACTATTGCAATTAAAACAGTTTTTATTTTCACTGTGGTTTCCATTTCGCGACCGCTTGTTCCTTACTTTCCGAATAGTTCTCATATGCGTGCGTGCGCGGGCGCTTGTGTGTGTGTGTGTGTCTGTGTGTGTGTGTGTGTGTGTGTGTGTGTGTGTGTGCGTGTGTGTGTGTATGTGTGTGTGTTCGGGCAGGCTTTGGAGGGGAAACGCATGATTTTGCAGTATCCATACTACAGGGGAAGAAGCTATTTGTACTTGGTGTGCAAAGTACACTCCTGGAAATTGAAATAAGAACACCGTGAATTCATTGTCCCAGGAAGGGGAAACTTTATTGACACATTCCTGGGGTCAGATACATCACATGATCACACTGACAGAACCACAGGCACATAGACACAGGCAACAGAGCATGCACAATGTCGGCACTAGTACAGTGTATATCCACCTTTCGCAGCAATGCAGGCTGCTATTCTCCCATGGAGACGATCGTAGAGATGCTGGATGTAGTCCTGTGGAACGGCTTGCCATGCCATTTCCACCTGGCGCCTCAGTTGGACCAGCGTTCGTGCTGGACGTGCAGACCGCGTCAGACGACGCTTCATCCAGTCCCAAACATGCTCAATGGGGGACAGATCCGGAGATCTTGCTGGCCAGGGTAGTTGACTTACACCTTCTAGAGCACGTTGGGTGGCACGGGATACATGCGGACGTGCATTGTCCTGTTGGAACAGCAAGTTCCCTTGCCGGTCTAGGAATGGTAGAACGATGGGTTCGATGACGGTTTGGATGTACCGTGCACTATTCAGTGTCCCCTCGACGATCACCAGGGGTGTACGGCCAGTGTAGGAGATCGCTCCCACACCATGATGCCGGGTGTTGGCCCTGTGTGCCTCGGTCGTATGCAGTCCTGATTGTGGCGCTCACCTGCACGGCGCCAAACACGCATACGACCATCATTGGCACCAAGGCAGAAGCGACTCTCATCGCTGAAGACGACACGTCTCCATTCGTCCCTCCATTCACGCCTGTCGCGACACCACTGGAGGCGGGCTGCACGATGTTGGGGCGTGAGCGGAAGACGGCCTAACGGTGTGCGGGACCGTAGCCCAGCTTCATGGAGACGGTTGCGAATGGTCCTCGCCGATACCCCAGGTGCAACAGTGTCCCTAATTTGCTGGGAAGTGGCGGTGCGGTCCCCTACGGCACTGCGTAGGATCCTACGGTCTTGGCGTGCATCCGTGCGTCGCTGCGGTCCGGTCCCAGGTCGACGGGCACGTGCACCTTCCGCCGACCACTGGCGACAACATCGATGTACTGTGGAGACCTCACGCCCCACGTGTTGAGCAATTGGGCGGTACGTCCACCCGGCCTCCCGCATGCCCACTATACGCCCTCGCTCAAAGTCCGTCAACTGCACATACGGTTCACGTCCACGCTGTCGCGGCATGCTACCAGTGTTAAAGACTGCGATGGAGCTCCGTATGCCACGGCAAACTGGCTGACACTGACGGCGGCGGTGCACAAATGCTGCGCAGCTAGCGCCATTCGACGGCCAACACCGCGGTTCCTGGTGTGTCCGCTGTGCCGTGCGTGTGATCATTGCTTGTACAGCCCTCTCGCAGTGTCCGGAGCAAGTATGGTGGGTCTGACACACCGGTGTCAATGTGTTCTTTTTTCCATTTTCAGGAGTGTATATGCCAAACTCGATTTCAATGTTCTTTTATTTGCTCTCGTCGATGCGAACTATTTATAAACCAAAGCAGCTCGTAAAGGAACCAACACGGTTTCGGCACATCAGAGGTTCCAGAATCAGACTTCTCATTCAAAATTTATTCATCGGAAGTACGAACGAAGGCCTTTTATATTGCTCAGCTTTGCTATTTCCAAATTGTTCTTAGTTGTGAGGAAGTGTAGAAATCATTTCGTTCTACTCTGTCTTCACAGGCTGTGTATTAAACCCAACACAAACAAGGAAATGCACACGACAATATTTTTCAAATTCTAAATATTTCTCGCTAGACCACTCAGCCAAAGTGCTAGCGCAAAGGCAAATTTGAATTTGTGAGAAGGAAGTAAAGCTTTGACAGGAAGACGTAGTAAAACAAACCACCAAACGATAGAAGTATGGACAGCTAGTATTGTGATTAAAATCTCATAAATTAATTTTGCTTGCTTCTTTATTTTATTTTCTAGGAAAATAGCAATTAAACAGATTTATATATTTTTAGTAAGCAGGTATAAATTTTCAGGTTAAAAACACTGATATAAGCCTGAAATTTAACAGGTCTCTCTTATAATCTCATCAGTATGTTTCAGATCCATTGAAAAATTTCGCACACACGAGACTAAAAAGCAGAAAATAACTACATAAATAAAATTAAATTTTAATTACCATGTTTTTTAGATCAGACTGAAAAGTGCAAAATAATTTCTCCTGGTCCCGTACAGAGTTCTCACCCCATACAAATAGACCTGAAAATTTTGATTGTAAATCACATTCTATACATAATTGATGCATGAATAGTTTACCTTCAAACTATTACAGCACTTACTAATTAATGCATGAATAGTTCACCTGCTCACTATTATCTGTTGCACGCAACCCAAGTTTTTCGTTTTAAATCTTACAGGTTTCTTTATAGCTATTAAAAATTCACACTTATAAATTTTCAGGTCTGTTTGTATGATGTCAGGAATCGGGGCTTGGAGAAATTATTTTTTATTTTTAGTCGTATTTAGTGGGGAACTCTATCGAATGCCTTACGGAAGTCAAAGCAAACGGCAGTAACCTTTGTCTACAGCACTCTGGATCTCTTGGACGAATAGAACGAGCTGAGTTTCGCAAGTTTTCTGTTTCTTGAATGCATGTTGACTTTTATAGAGAATAATTTCTTTCAGCAAAAACATCATAAAGCGTGAGCGTAAAACATGTCCGTATTTCTACAACGGACTGACGTCAGCGATATAGGGCCACAAATATGTGTATCTGTTCGACGACTGTTCTTGAGAACGGGACTGACACATATTTTTTTCCAATCGCTAGGAACTCTTCGCTCCTCCAGAGACTTACGGTGCACTACAGATAGAAGGCGATCGATGTATTTCTAACAATCTCTGCAGAAGCTCACAGGGATCCCGTCGTTTCACAAAGGTTAGGGCAACGTGTAAGGTTCTCGGCCTGACAGTAAAAACCATCTTTAAAATATAACATGCATTTTTGGGTCCATGCACTTTGTCTAGTCTGCACCCAGTCAGTGTCCTGATGTACCATGGAGTGCAATTGGAGAAGTTCTGTAACATTTCAGTCTACAGCGTTCATAACTTCTACACTGAATTAAAACCTTTTGCAGCGACTCATTTACTTGAATACAGGAACAGGGAGAATTTATAAGGTGCGAAGTGTGAAGTGCAGGGTGAATGACTCTGCCTCTTGTACTTCAAACCACCAGTTTTCTCATGTCCTGACCACTTTTGTAAGCAAATACACTGACCTGATCAAAGATGATTTATTCTGTCTGATTCGAGATAACTGCTCGCGCATTCTTTCACCCAGTTGGGCCTGAAGACTTCGTTAATTATAATTTCAGCCATAAACTTTCCAGCAGATGAAATCGACTTCGACTTTTCTAGCACAACATCACCGATAGCTAACCATTGCTTTGCTATGGTTACCCCATTTGCTTTAGGTCAGAATTCAACAAATTTCGTCACCCGTCTTGAACAAAGTTTTCTCATAGGTATGTCAGGTGTTTATACACCTCTAATTTCCTAGCGTCCAATAGAATATTGTGCAATTTTTCTACATTTTTATGCATGGTTAAAATTTTGGGATGTCATTCATGTGAACCACCTTCAACTGAAATGTATCAACGACTAGATTTAGTTTACTATTTAGTAAGTATAAAAGATGAAAAGCAGACTCCTTATAGACCTTAGCAAACTTTTGATGGATTTTAATTCACAATCAGCTGTACCAAATAAATATTTTTGTGATATGTATTTCACCCTGCCCATTAGTACGAAACAGTTACAGCTCAACTATTTCAAGAGCCGCATATGAAGTCGATGCCTGGCTCACGTTATTATGCAACATCTAGCAACAAAATAAAATAAAAATTTTCTTTAATTATTAGGTCATCTCTTTCCCAGTTATGTAGATATCTCCAGCAGCTAATCATCTTTTGTCTTCTCCATATATTTATACCATTATCGAATACACTTTCCTTTGTTTAAATGTCCCGCAGTAAATGTGGGGAAGAGTAACGATCTGAAAAGATGTAACTGACGTTACGAGGAAAATATATATGTCGATAAGTGACAGACCAACACGAGACAATTAGCTTCTAAAACAGGGGACAGCAAAAGTGAGTGTTGCCAGGTACTCGCTGTCTGACCGCGCGCATGCCGTTTACTAGCTGTCTCCTGTGTGTGTTTTATGGACACATTCTGGAATTATTGCCCAGTACCCTCCTGGGTGCCATCCATTTGGTTCTGTTCTGTTGTGGGGTGTTTCATGTTCAGTAAAGGCTGAGTGTCATGTCCTCATTAAAAGCCAAATGTCACAATTTGTCCTTGACTCTCATCAAGGATCCTGCAAATAAGTTGATTCATTGCTGTGGTTAACGTAAATGTCATCACTTCCAGAGGATAATCGTGATTGCTATTCAGAATACGGAGCACGTTGTATAATTATTCTCATTATATAAAAGCCACCACCACGTAAAGACTCCGCCTCATTCGGTACAGTTAAATCACTCCAAATATTTAGATTTTTAATCCCGCATGCAGCCCGCCATTTATCCGATAGCTGCCCGCCCGTCCCCATCTGTGCTTTTTTAAAAATCATCTTTCATTCCCTCTCGTAAACGAGGACCCATGTAGAACTTAGTTCCTCTGAGCTATGAAACTTTAGCTGGAATTAAGGCAGCACGAGCCCAGTGCGGAATAATAACCTGTCTCACGCCACGTTAGGTTTGAACTTAGTCACGTCAGTAAGAGGTGCACGCGGGCCTTCCGTGAACGACATTAGACGTCAGTGGTTCAATTTTGCTATTTTCTACGACAAAAATGTAGCCAAGTATCAAAGCAATTGTGAAATCAGTCGATTGTCACGTTACCTATCTAAATTGTGTAAATAATGTCTCCATAAAAATGCGTTATTGCGTTTGTATTTATTAAATAAAATGAATCTTTGTGAAACAAGTGATATACAGCGCGATTCAGCTGCTCATACTGATGTCGTTCTATTCCACCCACAATGGTATACAGGGTGAGTCACCTAACGTTACCGCTGGATATATTTCGTAAACCACATCAAATACTGACGAACCGATTCCACAGACCGAACGTGAGGAGAGGGGCTAGTGTAATTGTTTAATACAAACCTTACAAAAATGCACGGAAGAATGTTTTTTAACACAAACCTACGTTTTTCTAAATGGAACCACGTCAGTTTTGTTAGCACATCTGAACATATAAACAAATACGTAATCAATGCCGTTTGTTGCATTGTAAAATGTTAATTACATCCGGAGATATTGTAACCTAAAGTTGACGCTTGAGTGCCACTCCTCCGCTGTTCGATCGTGTGTATCGGAGAGCACTGCAACATACATCGCGTTTCTACAGAATTATCTGCCAACGTTGCTCGAAAATGTCCCACTGGAAACGCGTCGACGTATGTGGTATCAGCATGATGGTGCACCTGCACATTCCGCAATTAACACTAGGCTGACCCTTGACAGGATGTTCGACGGGTGTTTCATAGGACGTGGAGGACACATAAATTGGTCAGCCCGTTCTCCTGATCTTACACCTCTGGACTTCTTTCTGTGGGGTACGCTAAAGGAGAATGTGTACCAGCCCGCATCTCGTGGTCGTGCGGTAGCGTTCTCGCTTCCCACGCCCAGGTTCCCGGGTTCGATTCCCGGCGGGGTCAGGGATTTTCTCTGCCTCGTGATGGCTGGGTGTTGTGTGCTGTCCTTCGGTTAGTTAGGTTTAAGTAGTTCTAAGTTCTAGGGGACTGATGACCATAGATGTTAAGTCCCATAGTGCTCAGAGCCATTTGAACACATTTTTTGAAGAATGTGTACCGTGATGTGCCTACAACCCCAGAGGATATGAAACAACGTTTTGTGGCAGCCTGCGGCGACATTACACCAGATGTACTGCGGCGTGTACGACATTCATTACGCCAGAGATTGCAATTGTGTGCAGCAAATGATGGTCACCACATTGAACATCTATTGGCGTGACATGTTGGGACACACTCTACTCCACTCCGTAATTGAAAACGGAAACCACATGTGTACGTGTACCTCACCCCTCATGGTAATGTACATGTGCGTCAGTGAAAAATACCAATAAAAAGGTGTTAGCATGTGGACGTAATGTACTGTTCCAGTCTCTTCTGTACCTAAGGTCCAACACCGTTCCCTTTGGATCCCTACGTAATTCGGTGCTCTCCGACACACACGATCGAATAGCGGAGGAGTGGTACTCAAGCGTCAACTTTAGGTTACAATATCTCCGGATGTAATTAACATTTTACAATGCAACAAACGGCACTGATTACGTATTTGTTTATATGTTCAGATGTGCTAACAAAACTAACGGGGTTCCATTTTAAAAAAAAACGTAGGTTTGTGTTAAAAAACATACTTCCGTGCATTTTTGTATGGTTTGTATTAAACAATTACACTAGCCCCTCTCCTCACGTTCGGTCTGTGGAATCGGTTCGTCAGTATTTGATGTGGTTTACGAAATATATCCAGCGGTAACGTTAGGTGACTCACCCTGTATATGGCCTTCGTGAGTTTCATATTCTCTCGCTCGCTGCGCACAAACTAATAGCCCTACAGAAAAAATGAACAGGACCTTTTGAAGGAGATTTAATGTAGTTAAATTTTGCACTGGGATACGTTTTCGCTGGACGCCACGGTTTTCGAGTTATTCAAGAAAAATGTACAAAATTGACCTTCAAACGCACCTACACACTGCATCTAAATCTATATAGAGACTCCGGAAGCCAGCGTACGGTACGTGGCGGAGAGTACCCTGTACCGCTACTTGTCATTTCCTTTCCTGTTCTAGAGCTTGGGAAAAACGACTATCTATATGCCTCCGTATGAGCCCTTATCTTCGTGATCCTTACTCGAAATGTATGTTGGCGGCAGTAGAATCGTTCGGTAGTCAACTTCAAACACCGGTTTCCAAAATTTTCTCAGTAGTGTTCCTCGAAAAGAACGTCGCCTTTGATCCAGCGATTCCCATTTGAGGTCCCGAGGCATCTCCGTAACACTTACGTGTTATTCGAACCTACCGGTAAGAAATCTAGTAACACGCCTCTGACCTGCTTCGACGTCTTCCTTCAATCCGACCTGGTACAGATCCCAAACTCTCGAGCAGTACTCAAGAGTAGGTCGCGCCAGTGTCCTATGTGCGATCTCCTTTAAAGGTGAACCTCTCTTCCCTAAAATTCTCCCAATAAACCGAAGTCCACCATTCGCCTTCCCTACCACAGTTCTCACATGCTCGTTCCACCTCATATCGCTTTGCAACGTTACGCCGATGTATTTAAACGACTTGACTGGTCTTGTATCTTCCTACAGTCACTCAACTTTGACACCTTACCGTACACCACGGCATCATCAGCAAACAACCGCAGATTGCTACTCACCCTGTCGGCCACTCAACCCTCACCAGTCAGGATTTCTCTTATGATGTTCGTGACACTCCCTCCTATTACCCTACACAAATTTCCAACAACACGAACTATTCCCGATATTAGCCTTTTTATGATCTCCACGGTTGGCTTATTACGTCACCAGAACAGTCGGCTATTTCGTTAACATTATTAATTTAAACGTGCCCGTGAGGGTTATGAAATAAAAACGGCTTTTGGAGACGTTACTCTGAAACTAATTACGTTGAAAATTCGATTCAAACTTAAACCTTACAAGCACAGTGGTTTCATAGTCAGAACGCCTGACGAATGCAGCGATGTAATTGTTTATTTTATGATGCTAAAATTCACAAAACTGTTAGGCAAAATTTACACAAACGTCAGATTTACAATTTGTAAGTGCTAGACTAAGCTGGCGGCGTAATAAAGTCAATCAATGAAGACCAAAAGAGGTAGAATGTGGGAAATAATTCGCGCAGTCGCAAATTTTTGTGCAATGATAGGAGGGAGTGCCATGAAGAACATGTATCCGAACAACATGTAATCCGAACAACATGTAATCCGAACCGGTGGGGGCTGAGTATGAGAGTTGGGGTGCATTTGAAGGTCACGTTTGTACTTTTTTCTAGACTAACTCGAAAACCGTGGCCTCTAGCGAAAACGTAGCCCAGTACAAAATTTAACGGCTTAAGGGTCGTCAGCAAACAGCCGCAGATTGCTACTCTGGTGTTTCGTGAGATACCTGCAATTTCCCTTTTGCAGTGTGTAACTGGACTCAAACCAAACAAATATTACTCATCACGTCTTTCATGCGACGCCTAGTGTTGACGGAAAGCGTTGGTTTGTTTCCCATTACAAACAAAATTATTTTTGAAGCGGAATTTGACGTGCCCGTTCGTTATGGCTGAGCCAAACTATTCAGTTGTGATATTTTTGGAACCGCGCGACCGCTACGGTCGCAGGTTCGAATCCTGCCTCGGGCATGGATGTGTGTGATGTCCTTAGGTTAGTTAGGTTTAAGTAGTTCTAAGTTCTAGCGGACTAATGGCCTTAGAAGTTGAGTCCCATAGTGCTCAGAGCCATTTGAACCATTTTTTTTTTTTATATTTTTGTTTGTCACTGTGTATTATGGTTCAAATAGCTGTAAGCATTATGGGCCTTAACATTTGAGGTCATCAGTCCCCTAGACTTAGAACTACTTAAACCTAACTAACCTAATGACATCACACACATCCATGCCCGAGGCAGTGTTCGAACCTGCGACCGTAGCAGTAGCGCGGTTCCGGACTGAAGCGCCTAGAACCGCTCGGCCACAACGGCCGGCACTGTGTATTAACAGGGACAGTAAAACACGATGGATAATCAGTACTCCAGCAGTAACAGCACCGCTCTGGATTGCACTGCAGGAGCGCTTCCTACTTGCTGCTGGAGTGCCAGTCATTCCTCGTGTATTATTTGTTCCTGTTAATATATACTGATGAAACGACTATCGCACTAGACTAATGTGGGACGGCTCTATCGAATGGGCACGTAAAATTCCGCTTTAAAAAATCATTTTATTTGTAACAGGAAACAAACCGACGCTTTACGTCGACACTCGGTGTCGCATGAAAAATGTGATGAGTGGAGTTTTTTGGGCTGGCTCTAGTTACACATTGCAAACACTAAATAGCACATATTTGCCAAAACACCAGAGAAAATACGTCTAATGACTCTTCGGAGACATCCTACATTTACCGATATACCAGGTGGTCCATGCACACCGTCCTCCGTTGACATTAGTGAATCCCGGATATCACAGACGCCGAAAGGTTTACCTAAGCAGAACAGTAAAGGGTACTCCACACCAACAGAGAGGAGACCATGCCAAACGTAAGATCAGCGCTTGAAAACAAACACTTTACAGCTGTATATGGTCCTATAGCTCGTCGCTAGAAAACTTGCTTGCTGTGGAAGGGGTGCTGGGTTCGATTCTTGAGCTCGAGAAAGGTGCCTGTGAAGAAAAATTATTGCTCCTGACCAAAACAATACGCGAAAGGACCAAAGCACATTAATTACCTGTTTCGAGGCATATCAACTAATGACAGCTAATTTATTAACAACACACAATGCACCAATTCGTGCTTCACAATTGTCAGTATTACATAAATGCTATCGTGTCTTTGACTGCAATGAAGAACATTGAATATAATTAATACCATAAATTATGTTCCTTTAGACCTACATTATAGACTGATAGATCTTTATAACTGCATTACTCATGGTACAAACTTTCAAATGCATGTCTGTCTTGTTGGATGAATTGATGTTAGCTCCTCTCGGTATTATCATGGACACCTCTTAACATTTCCGCAGATACTGAAGCGTAAGCGTGACGTATTCGTTCTTTTAATACATCTGGATTTTCCGGTTCCGTTTCGTAAATCTTAGCTTTGTCATAACCCCATGAGTAAAAAATCCAAGGGCGTTAAATCAGACGATCTCACTGGCCATCAAATGCAGCCACCACGACCTTCCAACTTCGGAGTACATATTGTTGATACATAGCTAACCCCTCTATAATAACGGGGTGGTGCACCATCATGCTGAAACCAGTGCCTCACAGCTAACAGAAGCAGAATGTCTTCTAGGAGACGCCCAAGATTCAGTTCATTCTGTAGGAATTGCAAGTACAACCGACCAGTTAGTCTGGGAGCCAAAGAAACTGGTTCAGTAATGTGGTCTCCTATAATTCGGCACCGTACATTAATTTCCCAGTGCGCTTGAATGCCATGTGGTCGTAACCAGTGAGGATTTGCAGGAGCCCAGTAATATAGATTGCGTCTATTGTCAGTGGCGTCATTGGCGACATAGCATTCATCAGCGCATAAAATCTGCCTGATGAAATCGGGATTTACGGCTGCTTTATTTACGAGACGTCTGCGGAACGATACTCGATTTTGGAAATCATTTCCAAATAGTTGTTGGTGTAGGTGCAGCTTAAAGGGGTGCCATGTCCTATGGGATCCACAGTATTTACATCAGGCGAATTTGATCGCCGAGACATCAACGTGAGTTCACTAATAACGCTCCTCAAACCACTCTAGCACGGGTTTGGCTCGAGACACGGACAATTATACTGCTGAAAGATGAAATCGCCGTCGGGGAGGCCATCAAGCATCAAGGGATGCAGATGGTTCGCATCTGACGACGTGCTTTCGATTACTACCACAGGTCCCATGCAAGCGCAGGATCTCTCCCATTGCATAATACTGCTCCCACCAAGGCTGGAATAATGTAAGTCTCGAGCCGCCGTTCACCTCGATGACGGCGTTTGTGGAGACGACCAACGACCTAGTGTAACAAAAATGTGGTTCACCTGAAGAGCTGACACGTTTGCATTGATCGATGGTCGAATTCCTATGGTCCCGTACCCACTGCAATCATGATTGACGACGTCGTTGGGTCAACATGCGAACACGTAGGGGTGGTCTGCTGCGAAGCTCCATGTTCAACAATGTAAGATGAACAACAATGTACAACAAACGGTGTGCTCCGAAACACGTGGGCCTGCACCAGCACTGTGCTCTCTCGGCAGAGATGCCACAGATCACCATCTATCCTATTTTAGAGAGCAGACAAGTCTCTGAACCCCATGTTCTGTGAAGAGTCGTGTACGTCCAACCAATTAGCGCTTAGTGGTAGTTTCACTGTCCTTCTACCTCCATCCGTAGATGCTCACGACAGTAGCACCTGAACAATCGACCAGCTTCACCGTTTCCGAGATACTCCTTCACAGACTCTGCGTAATAGTAATCTGCTCTTTGTCAGAGTCACTTATCTCAATGGATTTCCCCTTTTGCAACCCATATCTTCGCTAGGGTGATCCCCCGTCCGTCTCTGTTCCACTCCGATACTTCTGTTAACCGTGTCACATGCTCGCAACGCTATCAGGTGGCATCCAACGTCGAGGTGGCAGTGGTCATAAAGTTCTGGCTCATCAGTGTAAACGCAATAACACGACAGCACTTTCGTTACACTACATTTTCCGTACGCCGTATTTCCATTTAAGCTATGCTTACCGTGCTTGAGATGTGCTCCAAAATACTCAATAACGTTCCAGGCAACATCGGGTGCGTCGCGGATTGGACTTTCCACGGCACGTTGTATGTGGAAAGCTCCCTCGGTTCTTAAACGCATCTCTGTACGTGTAAAAACGTGCACAGAAGGTAGACGTCGCGTTGGAAAACGTGAACACAGCCTTTGGACCTGAGCTGCTTTGCGGTGCGTCTCCCCATACATCATTATCATATCGGTGTGATCATCGCTGGAGTACGCTGCAGTTGTTACCTGTTTGACTGTAAGACGTAATCGAACTACAAACAGACGTCGACCCGACGTTATCAGAAGGGAACCAGGAGGACAATGCAGGCAGGTGGAGTCACAGCTCGGCTTGTGTGGGCCACCTGGTACATACACACATCAAAAAAAAGTTTTGAATCACTCCGGTTCCCAGAACTCTTGAAGACAGACGTTGACTGTAGATGTTGTATCACAGACACAGTCCCTTTGACTGTTCGGAGATGTCACTAAACACACCCAAACATGTAAAAAACCATGCATGAACAGCGCCTGTTAGGCGGAGTGGGTCCAACAGCGGATCATTTCCAGTCATTCCACCAGGAAGGAGGTAACGGCTCGTGTTGTCTGTAGTTCAACCCTGCCTAGACGGTCAATACCGCGGTTCGATCGCGTCCGCATTGTTACTTTGTGCCAGGAAGGGCTCTCAATAAGGGAAGTGTCCAGGCGTCTCGGAGTGAACCAAAGCGATGTTGTTCGGACATGGAGGAGATACAGAGAGACAGGAACAGTCGATGACATGCCTCGCTCAGGCCGTGCAAGGGCTACTACGGCAGTTGATGACCGTTACCCACGGATTATGGCCCAGAGGAACCCTGACAGCAACGCCACCATTTTAAATAAAGCTTTTCGTGCAGCCACAGGACGTCGTGTTGCGACTCAAACTGTGCGCAATGGGCTGCATGATGCGCAACTTCACTCCCGATGTCCATGACGAGGTCCATCTTTGCAACCTCGATACCACGCAGCGCGCTACAAATGTGCCCAACAACATGACGAATGGACCGCTTAGGATTGACATCACGTTCTCTTCACCGATGAGTGTCGCAGATGCCTTCAAAAAGACAACTAGTCAACCTGGTCAGGCTGAATGCCTTCGAACACTGTCCAGCAACTTGGAGGTTTACTGCTGTTTTTGGGTGGCATTATGTGGGATCGACGTACGCCGTTGGTGGTCATGGAAGGCGCCGTAACGGTTGTACGATACGTGAATGCCATCCTCCGACCGCTGGTGCAACCATATTGGCAGCATATTGGCGAGGCATTCTTCTTCATGGACGACAATTTGCGCTCCCATCGTGCACATCTTGTGAATGACTTCCTTCAAGATAACGACATCAAAAATGGCTCTGAGCACTATGGGACTTAACAGCTATGGTCATCAGTCCCCTAGAACTTAGAACTACTTAAACCTAACTAACCTAAGGACAGCACACAACACCCAGCCATCACGAGGCAGAGAAAATCCCTGACCCCGCCGGGAATCGAACCCGGGAACCCGGGCGTGGGAAGCGAGAACGCTACCGCACGACCACGAGATGCGGCATAACGACATCGCTCGACTAGAGTGGCCAGCGTGTACTCCAGAGATGAACCCTGTCGGACATGCCTGTGATAGATTGAAAAGGGCTGTTTATGGACGACGTGACCGACCAACCACTCTGATGGATCTACGACGAATCGTCGCTGAATAGTTTGACAATCTGGACCAACAGTGCCTTGATGAACTTGTGGATAGTATGTGACGTCAAATGCAAGCATACATCAACGCAAGGGGACGTGCTACTGGGTACTAGAGGTACCGATGTGTACAGCAACCTGGACCACCACCTCTGAAGGTCGCGCTGTATGGTGGTACAACATGCAATGTACGGTTTTCATGAGCAATAAAGAGGGCGAAATGATGTTTATGTTGATCTCTATTGTATATAAGGGCGTGCTGAAAAGTACTGTCTCCAAATTTTTCACGTGACGGGTTTTAAAGCTTTTTAAATAAAACAAACGTTACTAACATTCTAGAACTTCATTTTTCATCTCGACATATTTATTTCTCAACATAGTCATCTTGATGACGAACAAACCCAACGAGAGACCAATTTGTTGATACCATCGCTGTAGAATGTTTGACTTTGTTGATGGAACCACAACCTCACATCTGCTTGTCCCTCTTCATCATTATCAAAATGAAGCCCTCGAAGGTGTTCTTTAAGTTTAAGAAACAGATGAAAATCGGATGGGGCCAAGTCGGGACTGTATGGAGGATGATCGATGACAGTGAACCAAGGCGTCATACTATTGCAGATGTCGCAGCTCTTGTATGTGGCCTGCCAATGTTCTGCTGAAGGGAAAGGTGCTCCATGTGTGGAGTAACCCTTCTAATTCGTGCTTTCAGTTTCTGAGGGTCTCGCAGTACGTTACATAATTTTTGACGTTGCCCTTAGGGATGAATTCAAAATGTAGCACACCCGTAACATCCTAAAACACTAGGAGCATGAAGCTGCATGCCGATGGCATGGTCTTGAACTTTTTTGTCGTCGGTTATTCTTTGTGGCGCAACTCCTTTGATGATCTCTTGTATTCGGTACCAAAATAGTCGATCCAGTTTTCACTGCCTATCGCAACGTTGTTAAGGAGCTCATCACCCTCATGCTCAATACGCAAAAGAAATGGTGAACATGTCCAGGAGTGAGAATTCGAGGCACCTACCGTGCACAAAGTTTTCTGTATCGCAGTTCTGCAATAATGGCCTGTAGACGCTCTCGTGACATGCCACTCTTACCTGCGAGCTGTGTCTGTGTTATCCGACGATTTTCTCTGATGAGTTCATCAACGTGATTCTGGTGAGTCTCGTTGGTTGCTGTATGCAGTAGTCCACTCACAGGGCTGTTACATGCGTTGAGGTTAGCACCACCGTTTGCTTTATTAAGAACACGAAAAACCGAACGTCACACATTACTGATGTCGATGCAATTATCACCACACAGGGCTTCATTCTTCTATGGATTTAAATCGGAAGCACGTTTCCTGCGGTTACAAGCTCGATTACAGCACGCTGTTTTCAGGTACCGACATTTAACACGCTACAAGTTGGAGCCCTCTTGCGGCAGAGGGTTGCAACTTGCGTCAACGGAGGTGAAAGTCGCCCAAATATTATGCATGACATGTAATACCTCAACTGATTTTGAGAACAGGATAAAACATTCGGAGGCATTACTTTTCACCAAACAGTGTTTTTCTTTTCTTTTTTTCTGCATAGTACTAGCAAGTCTCTACATCCCTAATTTAGATGGTTATGAAACCTTCCTTAGTAATTTACTCTCAAACAGTTTCCTTAATAAATGTTCATTTCCAGTAATGCAAAATGGGGTGAATAGAAACAGTTTAAGCTTTAAAAGGAAAATTGATTTTTATTTTTAAAAAGAAATATGAAAAGTAAAATTTTAGACGTAACTCATGCTTTTGTAGAAAAAATAGTGATTTAATGTTTCTACTCACCTCACATAGAGGCGTGGATAGAAACAGCGGTATCTTATTGGTTATTGGGTGAATAGGGGTATGTCAGTCTCATCCGGATCCAAGAGAGTAACAAACAAAATTTATCTGGTGCAAAAAAGTGTTATTCAGTTCATCAACAGAAAATATTGGATGAATTGTGGTCTACATCTACATCTACATCCATACTCCGCAAGCCACCTGACGGTGTGTGGCGGAGGGTACCTTGAGTACCTCTATCGGTTCTCCCTTCTATTCCAGTCTCGTATTGTTCGCGGAAAGAAGGATTGTCGGTATGCCTCTGTGTGGGCTCTAACCTCTCTGATTTTATCCTCATGGTCTCTTCGCGAGATATACGTAGGAGGGAGCAATATACTGCTTGACTCTTCGGTGAAGGTATGTTCTCGAAACTTTGATAAAAGCCCGTACCGAGCTACTGAGCGTCTCTCCTGCAGAGTCTTCCACTGAAGTTTATCTATCATCTCCGTAACGCTTTCGCGATTACTAAATGATCCTGTAACGATGCGCGCTGCTCTCCGTTGGATCTTCTCTATATTTTCTATCAACCCTATCTGGTACGGATCCCACACTGCTGAGCAGTATTCAAGCAGTGGGCGAACAAGTGTACTGTAACCTACTTCCTTTGTTTTCGGATTGCATTTCCTTAGGATTCTTCCAATGAATCTCAGTCTGGCATCTGATTTACCGACGATCAACATTATATGATCATTCCATTTTAAATCACTCCTAATGCGTAGTCCCAGATAATTTATGGTATTAACTGCTTCCAGTTGCTGACCTGCTATTTTGTAGCTAAATGATAAAGGATCTATCTTTCTGTGTATTCGCAGCACATTACACTTGTCTACATTGAGATTCAATTGCCATTCCCTGCACCATGCGTCAATTCGCTGCAGATCCTCCTGCATTTCAGTACAATTTTCCATTGTTACAACCTCTCGATACACCACAGCATCATCTGCAAAAAGCCTCAGTGAACTTCCGATGTCATCCACCAGGTCATTTATGTATATTGTGAATAGCAACGGTCCTATGACACTCCCCTGCGGCACACCTGAAATCACTCTTACTTCGGAAGACTTCTCTCCATTGAGAATGACATGCTGCGTCCTGTTATCTAGGAACTCCTCAATCCAATCACACAATTGGTCTGATAGTCTATATGCTCTTACTTTGTTCATTAAACGACTGTGGGGAACCGTATCGAACGCCTTGCGGAAGTCAAGAAACACGGCATCTACCTGTGAACCCGTGTCTATGGCCATCTGAGTCTCGTGGACGAATAGCGCGAGCTGGGTTTCACATGACCGTCTTTTTCGAAACCCATGCTGATTCCTACAGAGTAGATTTCTAGTCTCCAGAAAAGTCATTATACTCGAACACAATACGTGTTCCAAAATTCTACAACTGATCGACGTTAGAGATATAGGTCTATAGTTCTGCACATCTGTTCGACGTCCCTTCTTGAAAACGGGGATGACCTGTGCCCTTTTCCAATCCTTTGGAACGCTACGCTCTTCTAGAGACCTACGGTACACCGCTGCAAGAAGAGGGGCAAGTTCCTTCGCGTTGGCAGGGACAAAAATCCAGTGAAATTTTTTTAAGTGCTTTATCTCTTTGTAAAATTGAACTGGTATCCCATCAGGTCCAGAGGCCTTTCCTCTTTTGAGCGATTTTAATTGTTTCTCTATCCCTCTGTCGTCTATTTCGATATCTACCATTTTGTCACCTGTGCGACAATCTAGAGAAGGAACTACAGTGCAATCTTCCTCTGTGAAACAACTTTGGAAAAAGACATTTAGTATTTCGGCCTTTAGTCTGTCATCCTCTGTTTCAGTACCATTTTGGTCACAGAGTGTCTGGACATTTTGTTTTGATCCAGCTACCGCTTTGACATAAGACCAAAATTTCTTAGGATTTTCTGCCAAGTCAGTACATAGAACTTTACTTTCGAATTCGTTGAACGCCTCTCGCATAGCCCTCCTCACACTACATTTCGCTTCGCGTAATTTTTGTTTGTCTGCAAGGCTTTGGCTATGTTTATGTTTGCTGTGAAGTTCCCTTTGCTTCCGCAGCAGTTTTCTAACTCGGTTGTTGTACCACGGTGGCTCTTTTCCATCTCTTACGATCTTGCTTGGCACATACTCATCTAACGCATTATGTACGACGGTTTTGAACTTTGTCGACTGATCCTCAACACTATCTGTACTTGAGACAAAACTTTTGTGTTGAGCCAACAAGTACTCTGAAATCTGTTTTTTGTCACTTTTTCTAAACAGAAAAATCTTCCTACCCTTTTTAATATTCCTATTTACGGCTGAAATCATCGATGCTGTAACCGCCTTATGATCGCTGATTCCCTGTTCTGCGTTAACTTTTTCAGATAGTTCGGGTCTGTTTGTCACCAGAAGGTCTAATATGTTATCGCCACGAGTCGGTTCTCTGTTTAACTGCTCAAGGTAGTTTTCAGATAAAGCACTTAAAAAAATTTCACTGGATTCTTTGTCCCTGCCACCCGTTATGAACGTCTGAGTCTCCCAGTCTATATCCGGCAAATTAAAATCTCCACCCAGAACTATAACATGGTGGGGAAATCTACTCGAAATATTTTCCAAATTATCCTTCAGGTGCTCAGCCATAACAGCTGCTGAGCCAGGGGGCCTATAGAGACATCCAATTACCATGTCTGAGCCTGCTTTAACCGTGACCTTCACCCAAATCATTTCACATTTCGGATCTCCGTCAATTTCCTTCGATACTATTGCACTTCTTATCGCTATAAACATTGCTCCCCCTTCACTTTCCAGCCTGTCTCTGCGGTAAACATTCCAATCTGAGTTTAGGATTTCATTACTGTTTATGTCTGGTTTCAGCCAACTTTCTGTCCCTAGTACTATATGGGCGTTGTGACCGTTTATTAATGAGAGCAGTTCTGGGACCTTTCTGTAGACGCTCCTGCAGTTTACTATTAGCACATTAATATTGTTATTCCCTGTTGCATTTTGTCTACTCCTACCTTGCCGCGTCTCAGGAGGCGTCTTGTCGGGCCTAGGGAGGGGATTCTCTAACCTAAAAAACCCCCATGTGCACTCCCCACGTACTCCGCTACCCTTGTAGCCGCTTCCGGCGTGTAGTGCACGCCTGACCTATTCAGGGGGACCCTACATTTCTCCACCCGATAGCGGAGGTCGAGAAATTTGCACCCCAGATCTCCGCAGAATCGTCTGAGCCTCTGGTTTAAGCCTTCCACTCGGCTCCAAACCAGAGGACCGCGATCGGTTCTGGGAACGATACTACAAATAGTTAGCTCTGATATCACCCCGCGAGTGAGGCTTTCGGCCTTCACCAATTCCGCCAATCGCCTGTACGAACTGAGGATGACCTCTGAATCCAGACTGCAGGAGTCATTGGTGCCGACATGAGCAACAATTTGCAGTCGGGTGCACCCAGTTCTCTCTATCGCCGCCGGTAGGGCCTCCTCCACATCTCGGATGAGACCCCCCCGGCAAGCAGACAGAGTGAACACTGGCCTTCTTCCCCGACCTTCTCGCTATTTCCCTAAGGGGCTCCATCACCCGCCTAACGTTGGAGCTCCCAATAACTAATAAACCCCTCCCCCCGTGTGCCTGCTCGGACCTTGCTGAAGGAGCAGCCACATGTCCACTCACAGGCAGAGCGGGCGATGCCACACGGCCAGCCTCCACATTGACCCTCCGCCTCGTGCGCCGCGAACGCCGCTGAACCCACCACTCCCCTTGGCGAGAGAGTGGCCCAACCGCGTCCGGTGCCCGCGAAGATGTCTCGACAGCAGGGACAGTGGGTGAAGCATGTAACACCTGGGGTGTACCTTGCGACGCACCAGACTCCCCACTGCCGCTACACTCCGAGGCAGCAGCCTGAAGACGGCTGACCGCGGCCATCAACACGCTCAGCTGTTCGCGAACAGTGGCCAGCTCCTCCTGCGTCCGTACACAGCAGTCACACATCCTATCCATCCTAAGGAATCAGTTTACTGAAGAGAGTTAATCAACCTTTAACTAGACTGCTAATTCACTAAAGGCGGCTGTTTATTCACTAAACTGTGGTTGCTAGCCACTTCTTGTAGAAAACAATGAAAATAGCACTACCTGTCTCTGGACTGTATTGAAAACAAACACCAGTACTACTGGCACTATGGCTGACTAAAGGGACTCTCTCTGACTGTATTCAAAACAAACACGAAATCTATGGAACACTATTAATAGCACCCGACAATTAAAGCTTCCTAAAAGCAAATACACACGGAAGTAGAAGTGACAAGTAAGAAAAATACAGTTAATACTTAAATTAAGGTAGCTCGCTGCGCAGCAGACGTGAAGCAGACGGCAGTTACGACGACACTGACTCTACTGGCACTATGGCTGACTAAAGGGACTCTCTCTGACTGTATTCAAAACAAACACGAAATCTATGGAACACTATTAATAGCACCCGACAATCAAAGCTTCCTAAAAGCAAATACACACGGAAGAAGAAGTGACAAGTAAGAAAAATACAGTTCTAAGTTCTAGGGGACTGATGACCTCAGAAGTTAAGTCCCATAGTGCTCAGAGCCATTTGAACCATTTTTTTCTTCCATACATTTAATCACAGCATGATTTCCTTGGTTGATAACAGCTTCAGGTGGTTCTTCATTTCCGTCAAATGCCTGCTTTTCTTCTGAAGAAACATTGACGATTACTGTTTCTATTCCTTCTACAAATTGGGAAAACACAACCCTACATTTACAATTAGTCGGATCACAAGTCTGATTAAGATGTACTCTGAAACTGAACTTGTCGTTAAATAAACGAAAATACAAACGTATTTACCAGGTACGTAAATTAAAACAACACGATTTAGGTTGGTACTTACAAATAGCCGGCCGAAGTGGCCGCGCGGTTCTGGCGCTGCAGTCTGGAACCGCGAGACCGCTACGGTCGCAGGTTCGAATACTGCCTCGGGCATGGATGTGTGTGATGTCCTTAGGTTAGTTAGGTTTAACTAGTTCTAAGTTCTAGGGGACTAATGACCTCAGCAGTTGAGTCCCATAGTGCTCAGAGCCATTTAGCCACTTACAAATAAAGATAAAAAGGTTCAGCACCACATCTGTGGTTGTCATAGGGTGAACAAAACAGCAGTGTCGCCAACTTTGAAGATCATAATTTCCCTGTTAGATTGGTCCACTACGAAACAAGACAAAGAAATCTTTGTGTGATATTACAGTTTATCTTCTGACACGATAGTATAGAAATTTATGGAAGTTTGTTTCTATTGACCTCGTTGTTTCTATTCACTCTATTTCACGGCAACTGAATGTTAGTGTATGTGTCGTCATGACTGCCACCACTTTCTCGTGTCACTTAATTCTACATATTAAGAACTAGTTATTATCAAATTGATTGACTTGTAACGCGTAAATGGTAAGTTTTTATTAATATCTACATATAATGTTGTGTTTTTATGCATAAAAATCTTTTTGTTGATTTCTCAAGTCTTATGAGACATTTGCCTACAACTATCTTTACGTGTGTTTTTCCAGCGTTTTTTTTACGTGTATATGTGTATGCGTGTGCTTGTGTGTCGTAGGGGTGGCGGAGGTGTTACTCTTATATGACCAGTGATGAAAAACATATAGACGAACGTTAATTTTGAGCGGGAGTCGGACTGTCGCCTCAGACACGTTCGTCTGACGAAGCTCAAACGTTAATTACTTAATCACCATGAACTCAAACGTATGGTATTGTAACCTCCCCCTCTCTTATCGACCTTAATGACAGTTAAAAATTAAACCGCGTGTACCTAATGGAAATTTGGGAAAAGCAATCGTCACCGAAGTTAATTTGTCGGTAAAGAGGGAGGAAAGGGTTACATCTAAATGAAAGGAAAAATGCAAATGAAATTGGTGGAAATTAATTTTGAAAAGGGGTAAAGTTAATAAAGAAAGTAAATGTGCGGCCGTTACGTTAACAATTAGCTAGCGGTAATTAGATATTTGAGATTTGGGGGAAATTACGGTCGCCAGTCCTAAGGACAATTATTATAGTAACTGAAAAAGAAAGGTAATTACACATATAATTAGCACTAGAAGCGTGGCAACTGAAGGTTGACACGTGTTGTGTGAAAACTGAAAGTTTGTCAGAAGTAATAAATTTCGCTACACTCTGACTTAATTTAGCAAAAGAATTGATAAAACCGGAAAATCGAAAGTTAATTTAGTGACTGAAGTTAATAGTGAGCTTTCTTTCTGAAGCACATCGAAATTCAGTAAAATACGGTTAGTCTTGGACTACCTCAACAATCATTTCAAAAGCTACTTGAATCTACGCAATTTAGAAATAAGAGATTTAACTTTGAACTTGAATTAAATGATTCTGAACAATTAACAATAGTAAAATTTAGTACGTACCAAGCTGAGCTGCAGTCACAGGTAAGCTAAAATACGGTAACAAAACTCGCACTCTTAATTTGTGCTTGTGTAATCTAAATATTGTAGCCAGCTATGAATACCTTAACTGAACTTTGAAATTAAAGCAGTGAAATCGAATGATGCTGGCGTTTGAATTTCAACGACACTCGGGTTCATTCCGGAAAAGGAAGGGACCCTGCTTGGTAATGCAATTGGGACAATGAGCAACAAACGTTCATTCTATGTTGCTGTAATTTTGTGCTTTGAACAGTTTGAAAAGCTGAGGTCTGCCATACAGTTCTAAACCTTTACGTGCTTCCAGTCTTCCATGTTGGTTGATTGAAGGTTTGAAGCCGTCGATCGAGGAGGTGGCGACAGTCACTCATTGTCGGCCGTCGCTGTTGCAGAAGCTGGATGTTGGCGCGCCTTCTTCTCGACACGGTCACCAGGCGAAACAGGCTCTTGATGTGCGCCAGTTAATGCTTCCCGTCCGCGACACCGTGTCAGAAACTATCATAGCAAGTCGAGCGCAATTACATGCTGCCAAACCCCGAAAGCGCGGCAACTCGCGGAAGCGTCACACAACCCACCTGCTCCACTGCACCACCCCAGCCAGACTCCCTGCCCGCGCTCCACGCGACAGAGTTAACACTATCAAAGATCCTAAACACTTTGGTTCTCCACACGACCTATCGATGTATTCGTTCGATAGCATAGTTTTCCCTAGGCCAGACCCAGCGTATAAATACAAATAATATTCACAAAACAAACCAACATAAATGCATATATATATACAAACAGTAAAACAATTACAATATATAAAGAGACGGAAATGTCATATCTTGAGGTAACAAAACAAGGAAAAAAAATTATAGTACAATAGATGGAAATAGGAGGATATGCATTTCCGGCGTTACAGTGTTACGAACAGATACATAAGTCACATAATAGACGCGTAAGCCTTCTCTAGGGATTTTCTCGGAATTTCCACAGTATTGCACCTTACTACTTGCACATTATGTTGTTTTAATGGCCTACTGAAGGTGTGCAAAGTTTGAAGTAAATCTGTGTTCCCAACGTCGTGGCTTCCCCCTGTGAGATATCATACAAAGATTACAGCAGACCTTACAGTTATAAACTAGAGAGACAAGTACACTTATTTTGAGATAGAGAAACTAGCTTTTCGGAGTTTCTGCCTATGGCTGTAACAAGAGGCACTACAACGATATTTTACCCGTGTCAGCTCCGCTCAATACCGTCTGCTGGTTTGAAAAGTACAAGTCAAGGTCTCAAGTTGTTTGGAATGTCTATAGTTGAAGTTGGAATAGTGCTATAGTTGCTTTAGTGCTTTAGTAAAAGGATCGGTGAAGGCAGCTTCCAGTCACCACTGTACACTTGATAACTTTTCTATCCCATCTTGCCACAAATGTCCAAAACAAAGTCTCCCACGCCTCGAGGTATCGAATATTCTTGTATGAAACAAACTAAGAGGAACGTAGATTGGCGACGGGTCTAAGCCCTTTCTTTTCTCGTACGTTGTACCGAAACCGCTGAGACGTCTGAGACAACATGAATTAGAGTTTTCAAGAGTCATCTTCCACAAAACGGCAGTGAGGTGCTGACGTAAAGAGCGCCGCAATGCTGACTATCTGATAGCGCCGCGAAAAAACACTAAAGCAAGGTAACACAGTACCGTGAGATGAGACAGCATCTACGTGACAAGGAATGTCACACAATCCAATGGTCGGCATTATAGGGAGGAATACACTGTGTGTACTGGTGGCCAATAAAATTGCAATACTATATATAGTGCATGCAACAAATGTCAAACTGGATTGAAGCGTACTGCACGGGTGGATAACTGAAATGATTAGCGTTTCAGCGCAGCTACGCGAAGTAGATGGCAGTATGGCCGTCTACATTCTGAATATAAGAATTTTCTGCAGCAGCTGACCAAATGTGCACTGATAGAAAAAATCGCAACACCAAAAAATAATTGATGTAATGAAATTACGGGAATACATTGGTCCAGGTAGCGTATTTCAGTGATTAACATTGCAAGATCACAGATAAATGAAAGTGCGAGATAAGCCATCACATATGTGAAATTCTGATACATTAATGCCCGTGTAACGGCCAGAATGTTTAAAACAGGCATGAAAATGTGCATGCATTGTGTTATACAGGTGTTGGACGTCAGTTTCTGAGATGGATTTCCATGCATGTTGCACTTGGTCGGTGAGTACAGGGTGGTTAATGCTCTTTATGGATGACGCTCGAATTGTCGTCCAATGATGTCCCATATGTGTTCAACTGGAGACAGATCTGGTGATCGAGCAGACCACGGCAACATGTCGACACTCTGTAGAGCAAGTTGGGCTACAACAGCGGTATGTGGGAGAGCGTTATCACGTTGGAAAACACTCGCCTGGGATGCTGTTCATGAATGGCAATATAACAGGTCGAATCGCCAGCTTGACGTACAAATTTGCAGTGAGAGTGCGGGCGACAGCCACTACATTGCTACTGCTGTCATGCGAAATCGCACGCCAGACCATGATTACAGGTGTTGGTCGAGTGTGTCAATGGTTCAAATGGCTCTAAGCACTATGGAACTTAACATCTGAGATCATCAGTCCCCTAGACTTAGAACTACTGAAACCTAACTAACCTAAGGACACCACACACATCCATCCCCGAGGCAGGATTCGAACGTGCGACCGTAGCAGCAGCGCGGTTCCAGACTGAAGCGCGTAGAACCGCTCGGCCACACCGGCCGGCTTGGGGTGTATCTAGCAAGCAGACAGGTTGGCTGCAGCCCTCGACTGGTCTCCTTCTAACCCATACACGACCATCACTGGCACCGAGAGAAAACCAGCTTTCATCAGAAAACTCAACAAACCTCCACCCTGCCATCCGATGAGCTCTCGATTGACACCACTGTAGTTGCAAATGGTGGTGGTTTGGGATCAGTGCAACGCACGCTAAAAAGCGTCTGGCTCAGAGCTGCCCTTGAAGTAACCTATTTGTACCAGTTCGTTGTGCCACTGCGGTGCCAACTGCTGATTAAACTGTTGCTGCAGACGCAGTACGATTCGCCAGATCCAACGCCGAACACGATGGCTTTCAGCCGTCCGGTGTGGCCGAGCGGTTTTAAGCGCTTCAGTCTGGAACCGCGCGACCGCTACGGTCGCAGGTTCGAATCCTGCCTCGGGCATGGATGTGTGTGATGTCCTTAGGTTAGTTAGGTTTAAGTAGTTCTATGTTCTAGGGGACTGATGACCTCAGATGTTAAGTCTCATAGTGCTCAGAGCCATTTGAACCATTTCGATGGCTTTCCTCGCGGTAGTGCCACATGGCCGTCCAAAGCCCTATCTTCTTGCGACCGTACATTCCCGTAACCACCGCTGCCAGCAGTCATGTACTCGTACAGTGGCTACATTCCTGCAGAGTCTTTCTGCAGTACCGCAGGAGGAACATCCAGTTTCTCATAGCCCTATTACACGACTCAGTGAGGTGCTCATAATGGCATTTTAGTCGCCTTAAAGGCATTTCTCAATAACATCACTTCACCATGTCCAATCTCAAAGGTAACCTGATTTGCATCTTCATAGTGGCGCTACTAGCGCAACTCTTATGCGACTGGCACGAAATCTGAATATACGTCATCTTTCAGATGTAGAAATACGCCTACCGACTTTCGTTTATGTCGCACAACTCCTTCTTGGTGTTGTGATTTTTTTCCTTCGGTGTATGTGGTACGCATTTAACACATTTAACAAGATTTACTAAGTCTTAAAGTAGACGTACGCTCTTTTGTAACTATAAAGTATGTGTTCTGTTCCTTTTTTGCTTTTTTCATACAACTGGTGATCTCTGGGAGAATACATGACTCTTCTGAAGACGAAGCTGTGCATAGTGGCTGGTCACCAGTGGCAAATGTGTCGAAGGCCATCGCTGCTCTGAGAAGCGCTCGTATATTTTCCTCATTGTAAAAGCCTGGAGATCTGTTATTTGTATTTACCAACAAGTTCAAATGGTTCAAATGGCTCTGAGCACTATGGGACTTAACTTCTGAGGTCATCAGTCCCCTAGAACTTAGAACTACTTAAACCTAACCAACCTAAGGACATCACACATATCCATGCCCGAGGCAGGATTCGAACCCGCGACCGTAGCGGTCGCGCGGTTCCAGACTGAAGCTCCTAGAACCGCTCGGCCACAGGGGCCGGCTTACCAACGAGTTATATATTTTATTGTTTTCTGGTGTATTGTAAGTGATAACTGTCACCATGCTGGATTATGGTCAATTATGTCGATCGCAAATTGGCGATTCTTATTTCTGTGAAGATAGAGGATAACTCAGCAAAATATTTCAGACTTATTAATATTTCTGAGAACAATGTCAACGACTGATTTATTTTATTTGTACAAGCTGCGAAGAGAAAGTCTGCACAGAATATTTTCAATAGAACATAATGAATGGTTTTTTCGAAGAGAGTGAATATACTGCACGAGACGCAACAATTTATATACTGTGCTTTCTTACATATATACAGTCTGTGACGATCAGAGGCAGATATTTGATTTAAATGACGGCAGAGCAAGTTGAAGAGTTTAATAACTGTCGTCAAGCCTGGTTTTCCCGTACCAGCACTTCTCTCTCGTGTTGACAGAATAACCTGCAACGACACTTTTTAATTAATTGAGAAGCGAGTTTGGTTAAAAGCAGGGAGAGTATATATAATTAAAAGTATTGGCATTCCTTGATAGACAGGGATGATATTTATGTGGGATACGAAACACGGTCAGCCAGCAGTTAAATTGTTAAATAAACGAAAAAGAACAGTACTGACAGCACGTTAAAACTAGAAGTAACCTCATGTCTCACTATTATTTGACACAATACTAAATTATAGCATGACCTCGGCCAAATTGAAAGTTTTACGATGTTAATAAATTATATTTCTGTTCTGTCCATAATCATACGTGTAAAACGAATATGTATCTGTAATGCCAAATATCTGATAGCGATCCGAGACATGAGAATAAAATCTCAAGTCATTTCAGTGCACATAAGTATACAAGCAAAAATCATAAGTACCTTACAAAAAAATTCAAATCCAATACAGGTTTTGTTATTCACTGTTGTAACACGTTTTAGGACCACCACATTTCCGTTAATAATGAAGAGTAAACAATCTCAGAAATTCGCTCTATCGTTAGGAGCTATTAAGTTCCGTGCTCATACTCGAGCTGCGCCTATTTTAAAATTAATATTCCGAAAAGACGCTCTTTTTTCGGCTATTTATGATTATTTTTCTAGCTTCATGCCACTATCTCTATCGGAATATTTTGTTCCTCTCTTACAAATGAACTTCTTCAAAATACTGGTAGTCAATATGTTGTTTGGTACTTTAGTGACGGCCTCACATCTAGGACGATAAAAAAACATATCCTGTGCACTCTCATTCCTTTTATAGTTCAAGTGGAATTGCTTTGCAAACAACTATAAAATTTCAGAATGAAATTTTCACTCTGCTGCGGAGTGTGCGCTGATATGAAACTTCCTGGCAGATTAAAACTGTGTACCCTACCGAAACTCTAACTCGGGTCTTTGCCTTTCGCGGGCAAGTGGTCTACCAACTGAGCTACCCAAGCACGACTCACGACCCGTCCTCAGAGTCACCTGGCTGTGAGGACGGCTCCTCAGTCGTGCTTGGGTAGCACAGTTGGTAGACCACTTGCCCTCGAAAGGCAAAGGTCCCGAGTTCGAATCTCTGTCGAGCACACAGTTTTAATCTGTCAGGAAGTTTCAAGTATAAAATTTACCGTACGTAATGGCTTCCATTTCATTACAACTATTTGTACATTACGCAAATGAAAGCGAAAAATGTTTTAAGCTGTACAGTGTAATAGAAACGAATATAGTTTTACTACTGCTAACTGGTAAAGTGAAATGGCCACAGTCAACGAACCTTTCTATTAGCGTTACGATGAGTTGCATGTCTTTCCATTACTTCCGTTCATAGTATCGTAAGTCACCTATATAGGTAGGCATGTAAATTTTGTGCAGATTTTGCCATTTCGTATGTTCATATTACATATAGCTATGCGAACTGTGCATCAACAAATCATCCCACTTACCACTTGTCCACCTAGTTAAGCGTTCAAATCACAACATTATACATAATCTTCCCGCTTTCTATGCAGTGCTCATAACAGATTCAGGAATTAATGGTGCAAATGGCTCTGAGCACTATGGGACTCAACTGCTGTGGTCATAAGTCCCCTAGAACTTAGAACTACTTAAACCTAACTAACCTAAGGACAGCACACAACACCCAGCCATCACGAGGCAGAGAAAATCCCTGACCCCGCCGGGAATCGAACCCGGGAACCCGGGCGTGGGAAGCGAGAAAGCTACCGCACGACCACGAGATGCGGGCCAGGAATTAATGAATGAGCACGTATCAGTATCTACTATGTGTTAAATAACATCTTAAGCGAATGTTATATTTTGAATGTCAGTAATCGTTATGAGTTATTTCTAAACGCTCTCGTATCGATCTTCATGAGATCGCATCAGTGTAGTTGCTCCACGTGAAGTAGTTGTTGATTACCTGCCATTTAAAGCGACTGAGCGCAGTTGCCCCTGAACTCATAACGCCTGCATGTTATGCCGCCCGACAAACATCAGCGTGAGAAAGGCTCCGTAAACTCTGCAAACTCAGGAGTAATTCCGTTGCTGACAGCTGCTACGCTGGAAAAGAAGCGCTCGTGTCACCACGGAGCCGGAATAGTTGGACATATCGCGATACTTAGATATCGTCAGCGCTGCAAATGGCCGTCAGTGTGACAATGGAGCAGTGGATGAGCAAGATGAGCGACTGAACGCTGCCCGACACACCACACCAGACACTCATTTTCCGACGTCGTACAGGAACTGCGCTTTCCACGTGTCGCTGTGTCAAGGATGTACCGTGAGTACCTGCATTCCGGGAGAGACGTCGCTATCAAAGTGGAAACCAACGTGTTGATGACAAGGCTCTTCGCTGATACACTCCTGGAAATTGAAATAAGAACACCGTGAATTCATTGTCCCAGGAAGGGGAAACTTTATTGACACATTCCTGGGGTCAGATACAACACATGATCACACTGACAGAACCACAGGCACATGGACACAGGCAACAGAGCATGCACAATGTCGGCACTAGTACAGTGTATATCCACCGTTCGCAGCAATGCAGGCTGCTATTCTCCCATGGAGACGATCGTAGAGATGCTGGATGTAGTCCTGTGGAACGGCTTGCCAAGCCATTTCCACCTGGCGCCTCAGTTGGACCAGCGTTCGTGCTGGACGTGCAGACCGCGTGAGATGACGCTTCATCCAGTCCCAAACATGCTCAATGGGGGACAGATCCGGAGATCTTGCTGGCCAGGGTAGTTGACTTACACCTTCTAGAGCACGTTGGGTGGCACGGGATACATGCGGACGTGCATTGTCCTGTTGGTTCCCTTGCCGGTCTAGGAATGGTAGAACGATGGGTTCGATGACGGTTTGGATGTACCGTGCACTATTCAGTGTCCCCTCGACGATCACCAGTGGTGTACGGCCAGTGTAGGAGATCGCTCCCCACACCATGATTCCGGGTGTTGGCCCTGTGTGCCTCGGTCGTATGCAGTCCTGATTGTGGCGCTCACCTGCACGGCGCCAAACACGCATACGACCATCATTGGCACCAAGGCAGAAGCGACTCTCATCGCTGAAGACGACACGTCTCCATTCGTCCCTCCATTCACGCCTGTCGCGACACCACTGGAGGCGGGCTGCACGATGTTGGGGCGTGAGCGGAAGACGGCCTAACGGTGTGCGAAACCGTAGCCCAGCTTCATGGAGACGGTTGCGAATGGTCCTCGCCGATACCCCAGGAGCAACAGTGTCCCTAATTTGCTGGGAAGTGGCGGTGCGGTCCCCTACGGCACTGCGTAGGATCCTACGGTCTTGGCGTGCATCCGTGCGTCGCTGCGGTCCGGTCCCAGGTCGACGGGCACGTGCACCTTCCGCCGACCACTGGCGACAACATCGATGTACTGTGGAGACCTCACGCCCCACGTGTTGAGCAATTCGGCGGTACGTCCACCCGGCCTCCCGCATGCCCACTATACGCCCTCGCTCAAAGTCCGTCAACTGCACATACGGTTCACGTCCACGCTGTCGCGGCATGCTACCAGTGTTAAAGACTGCGATGGAGCTCCGTACGCCACGGCAAACTGGCTGACACTGACGGCGGCGGTGCACAAATGCTGCGCAGCTAGCGCCATTCGACGGCCAACACCGCGGTTCCTGGTGTGTCCGCTGTGCCGTGCGTGTGATCATTGCTTGTACAGCCCTCTCGCAGTGTCCGGAGCAAGTATGGTGGGTCTGACACACCGGTGTCAATGTGTTCTTTTTTCCATTTCCAGGAGTGTAGTTAATAGACGTCCGCAGCTCGTGGTCGTGCGGTAGCGTTCTCGCTTCCCACGCCCTGGTTCCCGGGTTCGATTCCCAGCGGCGTCAAGGATTTTCTCTGCCTCGTGATGACTGGGTGTTGTGTGATGTCCTTATGTTAGTTATGTTTAAGTAGTTCTAAGTTCTAGGGGACTGATGACCATAGATTTAAGTCCCATAGTTCTCAGAGCCAGTTAATAGACGGGCCACATTGTAAGAAATCCCTCAGTGGAGGGGCTACACCACCACATCACAGGTAGAACAACCATTCGTTTTGTTTTATTGTGTACAAATTAAAAGCTGTGGTGAAAGAAAGAAGTAAGTAACGCGTAAAATAATCACGAAGTAACATCCGACTTAATTTTTTGATGATGTAGTCAGAGACTATCCCTGTTTACAGTGGGCGAACAACAACAGTTACTGTAATTTATATATTTAACTATTGTCCCAGATGATCGTTTCCATGAAATTCACAAGGAAATGGCACTACCTGGAATATTCTGTTTACGATCAGGCCTCCTGTGATTTGTCGCATCCATTCCTACATACAATGACGGAAAAACAAAATTGCAACATCAAGAAGAAGGGGTGCCACATAAACGAAAGTTGGTAGACGTATTTCTGCATCTGAACGAAAACATATATTCAGACTTGGTGCCAGTCCCTTAAAAATGGCCTTAGTAACGTCACTATGAAGACGCAAATCAGGTTTGCTTTAAATACACTGTAATGTTTCTTTATTTACGTGACCATTACGGCACTCCAACCCCAGTCCTCGATACCAGTAATATCGTACTACTTTTCTGCGAAGTAACAGACATATTTATGTAACAATAGTCACATTTGGTTTTATTAATGTATAGGTACTCCGATGTATCGATATATTACAGTGATATGGTTCTTGTGTGTATTCATTTCTGTGAGACTGCAATAATCTTTGACTTACTTGTAACCGTTTTGGCGCGAATGCGGACAGGGCAGTCTTTGTTACACTTTGCAGAAGTTAAGTTGTTATTTCGCTTTGTAAAAGAACAGTCAAGTCTTGTGTTTGGTTAAAGTGGAAATTAAATATATGAATATTGACACAAAACTGTTTTCTTGATGATGTGACAATTAAGAAGAAGTGTATGTGAATTTGCAAGAAGTTTAATAAAAATGTGAATCGTGTTCACCAACTCAAAAATTATTTCTACCATACCATTGTTCTGATCTGGGATTGTTTCATCATTAAGAATTTCCTGAAAAACGTATTTGTTAGGTCTTCAAATATTGCTAAAATACAGATCTGGACCTTCTAGTAGTCAAAGTGGAATCACCCTAGAATCAACAAGATGAGCCATAACAACTTCGACGAAATCTACGTGGGAATCCATTCAAAATAAGTGTCAAAATTAATTAATTTTTTACAGTGACTTCATTATTTCCATTCTGACGATACCATCCACAGTCAATAACTTTGTTGTTGCCCGATAAAGCGAACATATGCTGCGTGAGCAACATTATTAATTTGATTTCTAACCTTCTTTGCAAGCGGTGGTATTGTTAGAACACGCTATAACGGTTGTGAGCGTCAGTTACCTTTGAGATTGGGCGTGCTGAAATGATATTATTCAGGAATGCCTTTAAGGCGACAAAGACTCCATTTATCAGCACCTCACCGAGTTTGACCGAGTTCGTGTAATAGGGCTACGAGAAGCTGGATGTTCCCTCTGCGATACTGCAGAAAGACTAGGTAAGAATGTAACCACTGTACATGATTGCTGGCAGCGGTGGTCACGGGAATGTACTGTCGCAAGAAGACCGGGCTCCGGATGGCCACGTGGCACTACCACGAGGAAAACCATCGTATTAGGCGTATGGCTCTGGTGCATCGTACTGAGTCTGCAGCAACAATTTAGGCAGCAGTTGGGACCACACTGACACCACGAACTGGTACAAATCCGTTACTTCAAGGAGAGCTCCGAGCCAGACGCTCTGTAGCGTGCGTTCCACTGATCGCAAACCACCGCCATTTGCGACTACAGTGTTGTCAAGCGAGAGCTCATTGGAGGGCGGGGTGGAGGTCTGTTGTGTTTCCTAGTGAAAATTGGTTTTGCTTCGGTACTAATGACGGCCGTGAATTGCTTGGCAGGAGACGAATTGAGGGCCTGCAACCAACCTGTCTGCGTGGTAGACACACTGAACCTACACCTGGGCTATGGTCTGGGGTGCAATTTTTTATGACAGCAGTAGCGCTCTCGTGGTTATCCTACACACCGTGACTCCGAATTTGTATGTCTCTCTGGTGATTCAAACTGTTGTGCTGCCACTCGTGCACAGCATTCCGGCTGGTTTTTTTCAACAGGATAACGCTCGCCCACACACCGTTATTGTAACCCAACATGCTCTACAGGGTGTCCACATGTAGCCTTGGACTGCTTGATCACCAGATCTGTCTCCAGTTGAGCACATATGGGACATCATCGCATGTCTCAGGGAGCTTCCTATCAGCCGATGCCTTATTTTAGTCACGTTGTGACATAATTCTCTTTTTTCCCAATCTGGTCCACTACATCCTACTTAGTTACTCGGTCTACCCATCTGTCAGCATTCTTCTATAGCTGTATATATTAAAATCTTCTATTGCCTTCTTGTCTAAACTGTTCACTTCCGTACACGGCTACACTCTAGCCAAATACCTTTAGAAAAGTCTTCCTGGCATTTAAATTTACATTAGATGTTAATAAATTACTCTTTTCTCCGAAATGCTTTTCGTACTATTGCCAGTCTCCATTTTATGTTATCTATGCTTCTGACATTGTTACCTTTTTTGCTGATTCTTATTAACTTTTAAAAACACCCGAAGCGACATAGATGACGCCGAGACGAGTAATTTGATATATAACACTTGGGACCCTAATGTCGGGAATACCCCAAAAGTGGACGACAAATGTAGAACTTGTGACGTCACCAGATGACGCACGTACAGCGGTTGGGATTGTCCCCGTTAGGGGACAGTGCTACACATCGCTCCGCTAGGATACTCAGTTTCCGAACATCTTTTGTAAATATATGTTGTAAACGAGTTGTTCTCGCTGTAAGCAAGCAAACGCTGCTCTTATTTTGTGTTTCTTTCGTTTGTTCCTTATTTCTTTGTTTACAGACTTTATTCAGTAAAGAAAATGTAGAACATTTACTGGTCGCTGTACAATTGGGAAGTTTACACTCATTTACTTGTTACACAATGTAGTAGGTTTCTGTAGTACTGTAATTCACAGTTAACTATCGAAGACCGCGAGACCGGTAGATAACTAATGAATATTACCTCAATGGAAACATATAACTGTCTAACGGAACACAAAATGAATACCACCTGCCAGGCGTAGGACTCAAACCTGAGCCCCACGTGCTAAAGTCGCGCACGAGGGCCAAGACCACATCGAGGTGAATGCTTGCCTTGGGGTGGGATGATCAGGTGCGAGAGAGGGATAGGCTCTACCGCTGCACATGCTGCGAGGTACTTCTCTGGTGACGTCACGTGTTCAGCATTTGTCATCCAGCTTTCGGGATTTCCAGACATTTGCGGCCCCGTCTGTCTTATGTTAAATTACTTGTCTCAGCATCATCTACGTCGCTTTGGAGTTTTTTTAAACGTCAATAAGAATCACCCCGTACAGCAAAACACGTGTTACTATTAACCTCTTATTTCCGTATCAGTTCCCTCAGCATCTACTGATTTAATTCGACTACATTTCATTACCCTTGTTTTACTTTTGTTGATGCTCATCTGATAACCTCTTTCCGAGACACCATGCACTCCGTTCACCTGCTCTTCCAAGTCCTTTTCCTGTTCTGGCAGAGTTTCAATGTCATCAGCAAGTAAAAGAAATACCGAACACAAAAGATACAATTTTGTATAGGAGACACATGTAGGTCATTAATTTCGGAAATGAGAAGTAGTCCAAAGAGAAACGATGTACAAAGTATTTTGTATTATTTAAATCGTATATATCATTTGCTTACCATATTTTTCAACTTTAAATGTGTAAGAAAAAAACTGTGCTGTGTTAGAGTCAACCTCGAAGACTTTGACATGCAGCTGGGGTACATTACAGTTTAATCACCAGAACAGTCGCTTATGTAAAGAGGCTTTTGGTTGATCATTGACTAATGAAATTAATAACCGAGACACTATCTTGAGCACCTACCTGAAAAGATGTATGGAGATGGTATCTGTTCTTTCGGACATTTAGTTAAGGCTAACCGGCCACTGATCTTCTTCTTCTGTGCTGGATGCACACGCATTGCCCGAAATCTTACTGGACTCGGTAAGATTGTCTGCCGCGAGTAATGAGTGTAATGGGCAGGGGCACTACGAATGTAGTGTGTGGACAGTAAGTTGGGAACGTGGGTCTCACGGGGAGCGTGCAGGGAATAAATCACTGCAGTCACCCTATCCGATGTGCCCTCGGTGGCTAAGATGGAAAAAAATTGCAACCCTAAAAGGTAGTGTAATGAAATTTCGGGAATACATTTGTCTAGGCAACATATTTAACTGATTAACATTGCAAGATCACGCAAGATAAGCCATTGCAAATGTGAAATTCTGCTATATTAATCACCAATTTAACTGTCAGTGTGTGGAAAGCGAGATTGGAAAAGTACATGCATTGTGTTGTACAGGTAGCGGATGTCAGTTTGTGAGATGGAGTTCCTTGCTTGTTGCACGTGATGATCAATACAGGGAAGGTTAAAGCTGGTTGTGGAAGACGATAGAGATATCGTCAAATGATATCTCACATGTGCTCGGTTGGAAACAGATCTGTTGATCGAGTAGGCCAAGGCAGTAAGTCGACGCTTTGTAAAGCAAGTTGGATTACAACAGCGGTATGTGGACGAGCCTTAAAATGTTTGAAAACACCCCTGGAATGCTGTTGATGAATGACATACAAAATTGCAGTCAAGTTGCATGGATTAACCACGAGAGTGCACCCCAGACCGTGTAGGTCCAGCACGTCTACCACGCAGGCAGATTGGTTGCGTGTCCTCAACTGGTCTCCACCTTACCAAATACGGCCATCACTGGTCTGAGGCAGAACCAGCTTTCATCAGAAAAGACAACAGACATCCACCCTGTCCTCCAATGAGCTCTCGCTTGACGCCACTGAAGTTACAAAGCCGGCCGCAGTGGTCTAGCGGTTCTGGCGCTGCAGTCCGGAACCGCGGGACTGCTACAGTCGCAGTTTCGAATCCTGCCTCGGGCATGGGTGTGTGTGATGTCCTTAGGTTAGTTAGGTTTAAGTAGTTCTAAGTTCTAGGGGACTTATGACCTAAGATGTTGAGTCCAATAGTGCTCAGAGCCATTTTTTGAAGTTACAAATGGTGATGGTTTGAGGACAGAGGAATGCATGCCGCAGGGCGTCTGTCTCGGAGCTAACCGTGAAGTAATCGATTTGTAGCAGTTCATCCTGTCACTGTGGTGCCAGCTGCTGCTCAGATTACTGCTGCAGATGCAGTACAATGTGCCAGAGGCCTACGTCGAACACGATGGTCTTCCCTCTCGCTAGTGCCAAGTAGCCGTCTGGAGCCCGGTCTTCTTGCGACCTACATTCCCATGAATACCGTTGCTAACAGTCATCTACATCTACATCTACATTTATACTCCGCAAGCCACCCAACGGTGTGTGGCGGAGGGCACTTTACGTGCCACTGTCATTATCTCCCTTTCCTGTTCCAGTCGCGTATGGTTCGCGGGAAGAACGACTGTCTGAAAGCCTCTGTGCGCACTCTAATCTCTCTAATTTTACATTCGTGATCTCCTCGGGAGGTATAAGTAGGGGGAAGCAATATATTCGATACCTCATCCAGAAACGCACCCTCTCGAAACCTGGCGAGCAAGCTACACCGCGATGCAGAGCGCCTCTCTTGCAGAGTCTGCCACTTGAGTTTGTTAAACATCTCCGTAACGCTATCACGGTTACCAAATAACCCTGTGACGAAACGCGCCGCTCTTCTTTGGATCTTCTCTATCTCCTCCGTCAACCCGATCTGGTATGGATCCCACACTGATGAGCAATACTCAAGTATAGGTCGAACGAGTGTTTTGTAAGCCACCTCCTTTGTTGATGGACTACATTTTCTAAGGACTCTCGCAATGAATCTCAACCTGGTACCCGCCTTACCAACAATTAATTTTATATGATCATTCCACTTCAAATCGTTCCGCACGCATACTCCCAGATATTTTACAGAAGTAACTGCTACCAGTGTTTGTTCCGCTATCATATAATCATACAATAAAGGATCCTTCTTTCTATGTATTCGCAATACATTACATTTGTCTATGTTAAGGGTCAGTTGCCACTCCCTGCACCAAGTGCCTATCCGCTGCAGATCTTCCTGCATTTCGCTACAATTTTCTAATGCTGCAACTTCTCTGTATACTACAGCATCATCCGCGAAAAGCCGCATGGAACTTCCGACACTATCTACTAGGTCATGTACAGTGGCTGCATTCCTGCCAAGTCTGCAGTATCGCAGAAGGAACATTCAGTTTAAACGTATAACACGTCAGCCTCAGTTGCAATTAGAAACCAATCTTTACCTAGGTTTCAACCAAAATAATTTGGCCCTCTTCAGAAGCTATTGACAGTAAACTATTGCGTGCCATAGCTTGGCCATGTCAAGTATAAAACTGTAGCAGCGTAGTGCCCAGTCATAAATCTACATTACTTAGCTGAAGAGAAACAGCAGGCCCCACTGCACGGACGAGGTCGGTAGGCCGCGACAGCTGCGCCGGAACTAATCGCAGCGAGCAGCTTTGTACTGACAAGGAAACGTCCCCATCGCACCCTCCTCAGATTTACTTATAAGTTGGCACAGTGGATAGGCCCTGAAAAACTGAACACACATCAATCGAGAAAACAGGAAGAAGTTGTGTGGAACTATGAAAAAATAAGCAAAATATACAAACTGAGTAGTCCATGGGCAAGATATGCAACATAACAGGGAATTGTGACCTCTGGAGTGCCGTGGTCCCGTGGTTAGCGTGAGCAACTTCGGTATGAGAGGCTATTGGTTCACGTCTTCCCTCGAGTGAAAAGTTTAGTTTTTTATTTTCAGACAATTATCAAAGTTCAGGCACTCGCACATAATCAACTTCGCTCTCCAAAATTCCAGGACATGTTCAGATTTGCTTGAACATATGCAGGATTTGACGGTCTACGCACGGAAAAATTTGAAAACGTTAAAAACATATGTTTTGACAGAACACAGGGAAAACTGTACGACTGTGAAACTGTTGCATTCATTTGTTGCAGTTTATGTGACAAACTCTTATGTTTTCATCACTCTTTTGGGAGTGATTATCACATCCACAAGAAAATCTAAATCGGGCAAGGTAGAAGAATCTTTTCACCCACTCGCCAAGTGTAAAAGTTAGGTGGGTCGACAACATATTCCTGTCATGTGACGCACATGCCGTCACCAGTGTCGTATAGAATATATCAGACGTGTTTTCCCGTGGAGGAATCGGTTGACCTATGACCTTGCGATCAAATGTTTTCAGTTCCCATTGGAGAGGCACGTCCTTTCGTATACTAATCGCACGGTTTTGCGGTGCGGTCGCAAAACACAGACACTAAACTTACTACAGTGAACAGAGACGTCAATGAACGAACGGACAGATCATAACTTTGCGAAAACAAAGAAAGAAAAATTTTTCACTCGAGGGAAGACTTGAACCTAGGACCTCTCGCACCGCAGTTACTCACACTATCCATGGGACCACGGCGCTTCTGAGCTCAAAACTTGCTGTGATGTTGCCTATGTTACGCATCGACTTCTCAGTTTGTATATTTTGGTTATTTTTTTCATAGTTCCACACAACTTCTTCCTGTTTTCTCGATTGATGTGTGTTCAATTTTTCAAGGCCTATCCACTGTGCCAACTTATAGCTAAATCCGAGACGGGTGCGATGGGGAGGTTCCCTTGTGAGCACCGCTGATGGTCATGCGCGTGCGCGCGTGTAAATATAGATGCATCAACAGCAGATACATTTACGTTAGGAATTGGATTAATATAACCATTTCCACGCACGCATGCGCATGACCATCAGCGGTGCTCAGTACAAAGCTGCTCGCTGCGATTAGTTGCGGCGCAGCTCTCGCGGCCTACCGACCTCGTCCGCGCAGTGGGGCCTGTTGTTTCTCTTCTGCTAAGTAATGTAGGTTTATGACTGGGTACTATGGTGCTACAGATTTATACTTGACATGGCCAAACTCTGGCATGCAATAGTTTAGTGTCAATAGCTTCTGAAGAAGGCCAAATTATTTTGGCTGAAACCTAGGTAAAGATTGGTTTCTTATTTGCAACTGAGGCTGACGTGTTATATGTTTAATTATCACAGTTACTGACGGGGCTGCACGATGTTAAAAATTCTTAAACATTCAGTTTCTCGTAGCCTATTACACGTGCTCGTTCAAACTCAGTGAGGTGCTGATAACCGGGTCTCTGTCGCCTTAAAGGCATTCCTGGATAACATCGTTTCACCACGTCCAATCTCAAAGTTTACTGACCTCACGACCAATACAGCGTGTATTTAAAGCAAACCTAATTTGCATTCTCATAGTAGCGCTACTAGCGCGACTGGTGCGAAATCTGAAGAGACATCATCTTGCAGATGTGCAGTAGAAAGAAACACGCCTACCGACCTTGATTTATGTTGCACAGCTTCTTCTTAATGCTGATTTTTTTCGACAGTGTAATACTGAATGGAGATGTAGGAATCCCTCACCAATAGTACTTTGCCAACCGAGGCATTGGATCTTTTTAGCACGGCGAACAACGTAGGAAACCACCGAGTCTATGCATCAAGCTTGCTGACAGAACAAATTTCAGGCATATGGTGCAGGTACTCTCTTGTGGATGATTATTATATGTAATGAAATATGATGTCCCTCATACGTCTGTCGTCATTCCTTTTCACCGAATAATACGAGAATCCACTGTCCCATCGTGGGCATCCGTTTATTGGCTTCCAACATCCCACATCCGACATTCAGTAAAACAGTGCACCACCACATCACGCCCTAATTGTGTCAAAATGAGCACTGCACGGACATAAATGTGCCTGTGTCGCGACTTACTTTGCCTCCTTCCGACCACAACTAAGACACAATCGAGAGGGGATAGGAGTGCGTTGGATCCGACTGTGAACAATCTCCGTGAGTTGTGTGTTGCACTTAAGCGGACATAGGTGCGGACAGCTGCCCGATGCGTTTCATGTCGTCGCCACGACGCGTCGCCACTGTCTACAGGACGCAGATGGGTGCTACACCTTGGAAGTAAGGTACCGGTATCTCTAATTTCATTGTTCATGGCTATAAAGTGAAAAACGTATTAAACATAACGTCATGATTAAATATTCATTCCATTCGGAACCGATACCCTCATCGACATAAGTAAGTCGTGTCACGTACATGCCGGCCGTTGTGGCCGAGCGGTTCTAGTCACTTCAGTCCGGAACCGCGCACACGCTACGGTCGCAGGTTCCAATCCTGCCTCGGGCATGAATGTGTGTGATGTCCTTAGGTTAGTTAGATGTAAGAAGTTCTAAGTCTAGGGGACTGATGACCTCAGATGTTAAGTCCCATAGTGCTTAGAGCCACTTGAACCATTTTTTGCCACCTACACGGGCACAAATACACTCTTTATATTCCTTATGATATGGAAACAAACAACCTCTGAATGTCATCTTGAGGAATTCTTTCGCATGCCTGAAACGCATGCTGTGTCAGTTCATGAAGATCGCTGATTGAAGGCTGGTGAAAAAGTATGCATCGCATCCTAGACATTCTCTGTTGGTGACACATCAAGGGAGCTATAGGTAATTCAAGAATCGACACGATCCTCAAGCGGTTTGTAGGATGAACTGCAGCTTTGGATATTACATCATCCTGCTGGAATATGTCAAAAATGGTTCAAATGGCTCTGAGCACTATGGGACTCAACTGTTGTGGTCATAAGTCCCCTAGAACTTAGAACTACTTAAACCTAACTAACCTAAGGACATCACACACACCCATGCCCGAGGCAGGATTCGAACCTGCGACCGTAGCGGTCTTGCGGTTCCAAACTGTAGCGCCTTTAACCGCTCGGCCACTCCGGCCGGCCCCGAATATGTCATTTGTTACTCTGATCATTAAGCGTATAACATTGTTTGCAATTCTTGCCACAAACTGGCGAGTATTCAGCGTCCCTTCAGTAGTCAGAAAATCAGTCCTGTTGCAAGTCTAGTAGCCCCCTGCACCATCATTCCAAGACTTATGGAGGTATGAGTCGAGAATCACTGCTTTCACCATGTCGTCTATGGACACGCTGGTGTCAGTCTTACCACCACAAACAGAAGTGAGACTTCGCTGAACACCATTCCGCGTCCCAGTCGACTCTGGTGTCAGCGGTAAATGATACAAGGCAGCTCGACATCTCAGCCCAGCTTCCAATAATCTGTTCCCGGCAGTTTGTGGTGACATTCTACATATAACCTCTGCCCGGATTGATGCAACATTGTTTGCCCCGGCCGCTGGCAACTCGGTCGGGTGCGACAGCAGTAGCGCCAGCACATCGCCCGGCAGTACTGCTGAGTCGACGGAAGCCTCGCATGGGAGCCGTTACGTCACGGACGGTCGATGGCCCCAGGCGTTGCATCTGGCGTGGCCCTCGATGGACGGCGGCGAACAGCATCTTCTGCAAGCCGATTTCCGACCCTCTCCTTGCGACGAGCGCCCAGGAGACTACTCCCCTCCCTCCCAACCTGTAGTACTTGTTATCGTGTAGAGTTCGACCCGCGGCCTCCAGTTAACAGATAGACGTCAGCAGCATCAGTGGAGGAATTGGGTAACAGCAACACTGGCTCCCACTCACGACGGAGGATGGCTAACAGCTTCTTGGCCCTGCTGGTCAAGCCACCAATAGGCCAACAGAATGATGGCGGTCTCTGCATCCCATCAGTGTTAATGGCAAGGTTGGCTCTGCAGCTTACAGTGGCTTGCGGCACCATAGATGATTGTAGACGATCAAGCTCAAAGAGGGTCGACACATACAGCCTCCCCCGTACCACGGGACAGCTGCGACTGAGAGCGAGATTAAGAAATGCGCAGTCTTTATTCTGGCCTTTCTGTTCGCTCTGCTGCGGGGGAGAGGGGGGGGGGGGCGGGAACATCACGTGTCACTGCTACACCACTGCTGTGGTCTGCTCTCCTAGTGGCTTCAGACTTCCTTACCTTTGGCTTTCATACGCTCTTTTCTGCTGCGTCAGTGGCTGAATAATTATTGTTGCGAAGTATAACTGTGCTTTCTTGTGACACACTGTTCTGTTACCAGTATGACAATATCTGTCTATTACCGTGATGGCAGTGTGCTTCGTCTACGAAATGGGTCTGTCGGCCGGTCCCACTTTTCGCAATCACTTCCCTGTTCACCCCTCGGCCTGTTCAAAATTTCCTCCTACCTGACAGTTTTCGTCTTACTTATGGTGTCGCCAGTGATGGACTTTAACACATTTTTTGTGTTAGCCTGGGATACCATTCCGGGATGCAACGTACATTGCTCCCACATCCCTCGTGCCAATAATTCGATCTTTTTCAGAGCCTAAGATATGACGACAAGCTGCACGTGTACATCCTCTCGGCATGCGTGTTGCGATCTCTGTCTGAAAATAACATTACTGTTAGTTACACCAAAAACTATGCTGTCACACCATTCATTGGTGGATTGGTTTTGTTCTGTACAGAAAATACTGAAAATAAACTGACACATGTATGAAATTTTTATTAAAATATCCCATTGACTTGGAAATGCTGGACTACCCGTTTGGTGGCGTTCGATTATGTGTTCATGGTGTAACGCCTTTCATTTCCATCAGTGAAGTAATGTTCTTTTATTTTGACATCTTTACGGATAACGTTTCCAGTTCGTTATCTTAGTCGGCCGGAGTGGCCGAGCGGTTCTAGGCGCTTCAGTCTGGAACTGCGCGACTGCTACGGTCGCAGGTTCGAATCCTGCCCCGGGCATGGATGTGTGTGATGTCCTTAGGTTAATTAGGTTTAAGTAGTTCTAAGTTCTAGGGGACTGATGACCTCAGATGTTAAGTCCCATAGTGCTCAGAGCCATTTGAACCATTTTTTTTTTCGTTATCTTATTCATGAAAATATGTTTACCAAAACATTTCCTTTAACTACAGTCATTTGACACTGTTCTATGCTGTGCTTTACGATGAAGCAATGACGTTTCCTAAATTCATTAATTCTTAAAAATCGTAAATACATTTCATAGCATAACGTAGCGTAATACACTGACGTGTCTAAAGTTACGGGATAGCGATATAAACATATCCAGGTGGCGGTAGTATCGCGTACACAAAATATAAAAGGACAATGCATATGCGGAGCTGTTATTTGCACTAAGGCGATTTACGTGAAAAGGTTTTCGACTTGATTATAGCCGCACGACCGGAATCAACAGATTTTTAACGTGGTTTGGTAATTGGAGCTAGACGCTTGGAACATGCCATTTCAGAAATCGTTAGGGAATTCAATATTCCGACATCCACTGTGTCAACAGCGTGCCGAGAATACCAAATTTCGGGCATTACCTCTCACCACGGACAACGCAGAGGTCGATGCCCTTCACTTAACGACCGACAGCAGCGTCGTTTGCGTAGTCTCGTCAGTGCTAACAGAGAAGCAACACTGCGTGAAACAACAGCAGAAATCAATGTAGGGTGTACGACGAACCTGTCCGTTAGGTCAGTGAGGCGTTAAGGGGCCATGGCAGCAGGCAACTGAGTCGAGTGCCTTTGCTAACAGCACGACATCACCTGCAGCACCTCCCATGGTCTCGTGACGATATCGGCTGGACCCTAGACGACTGGAAAGCCGTGGCCTGGTCAGATGAGTCCTGATTTCAGTTGGTAAGAACTGATGGTAGGGTCCAAGTGTAGCGCACGTCTCATGAAGCTATGGCCCCAATTGGTCGCAATTGGTCTGAAGAACATTCTGTCCAATTCGAGGGAATGGTTTGGTCTACCAGATCGCTCGACATGAATCCCATCGAACACTTATGGGACATAATCGAAACGTCTGTTCGTGCACAATAGCCTGCACTGCCAACACTTTCGCGGTTATGGATGGCTATGGAGGCAGCATGGCTTAGTATTTCTTCAGAGGACTTCCAACGACTTTTTAAGACCATGCAACGTCTAGTTGTTGCACTGCGATGGCCAAAAAGAGGTCCGACACGACATGACGAGGTATCCCAAGGCTTTTTTCACCTCAGTGTATTAAGTGTACGACAAAGTAACTGCACGAGAAGTTACTTTCGCCATGAAAGCGTAATCACCTTTTTGTGCCTCGGATTACGATCAAATTTTGTTGAATGTTTTCGAACGAGCCCTAGTGGTTCCACTTCATATACCAGGGGAAAAGTAGTGCTCGCGCTACAGTCCAAAGGGGAAAAGTAGTGCTCGCGCTACAGTCCAAAGTGAACAGAAATGTAAACAACGTACCTCTACATAGCCATGCGGTCTACTCGCGCCACCTGGCGTGTTTAGTAGAACTACTTGGAGAGGTAACGTCGGTTTACATAAAACGGAGCAATGCTAGTATGTTCCAATATGTATGTATATATACAATAATTAAAGGTACAATACTGTACGTGTCATTATTAACCGTTATTTGAGCTTGCTATTCCGTATTCTAACCAATAACTCACGTAGATCACTTCCATCTCGCTCCGTTGTAATATGGAGCATGGTGTTTCCAAACTTTTGGAGGGCAGTGTATATCAGAATATTACTTCATAAGAAGCACAATTGAGGTTAATTTCAGGAACGAGTTAACTCTTGCTTTTTTTAAAACAAAATTTCAACATGAACATCGATCACACGGTCTCATTCCTAAGTCACAACATGTTTACAGCGTGATGTGTAACCCTTGACGTGATCGTACAATGAAGTGTGTTACGTTCAATATCATTATCTGAGAACTGCGCTTTCTTCGTCCTTTCTGTTGTATCGCGTCGTCTTGTTGTTCTGATAGCACACGCAGTGCAGAGAGCGCCCAGTTCAGCCTGGCCTACACCATATGTGTACGACTCGGCCCGCAGCGGCTGTACTGTTGCGCTCTGTGAAGAAAAAAATACGCACCACGAAGGAATGGGTCGGAAATCGGTAGATGTGATGTACATGTACAGACAAACACAGGATTACAATTTCAGGAAAATTGCATGATTTATTCAAGTGAAAGAGCTTCACAAATAGAGCAAGTCAATAACTCATTGATGCACCTCTGGTCCTTATGCAAGCAGTTATTCAGCTTGGCATTGATTGACAGAGTTGGTAGATGTCCTCCTGAGGGATATCATGCCAAATACTGTCCATTTGGCGCATTATAGCTTCAAACTCCCGAGATGGTTGGACGGCCTTGCCCATATGCTCCAAACGTTCACAGTTGGGGAGAGATTCGGTGACCTAGTTGGCTAAGGTAGGATTTGGCAAGCAAGAAGACAAGCAGAAGAAATTCTCGCCGTCTCTGGATGGGCATTATCTCGCTGAAATGTAGGCCTAGGATGGGTTGCCACGAAGGGGAACAAACCGGGCCGTAGAATATGGTCGACGTACCACTGTGCTACAAGTGTGCCGCGAATGACAACCAAAGGGGTGCTGTTAGGAGAAGAAATGGCACCCCAGATCATCGCTCGTAGTTGTCCGGCCTTTTGGAGGGCGACGGTCGGGCTGGTAGGCTACCACTGTCCGGGACGTCTTCAGACGGGTCTTCACTGGTCATGGGGGCTCAGCTCGAAGCGGGACTCATCAATGAAGATGTTTCTACTCCTCGCAATGCTATTTTCGGAAAAACGTGAAGAATTTGAGAAACCAACATGAAATTCGCGTAGTTTACCGCTAGGTGGCGTGTGTTTAGGAAGTTCGTTTATGTCGTTATGTGTATACTAAACCTTTTCAAACTCCATGCGTACCACTTTCATTACACTTTTGCGAAAACTCATTTTCCAGATCCAAAGTTACTTTATATGGATACGGATAGCTTCATCTCTTGAGTGAAGGGTTGCAATCTTTATGAAGCAATTTGCAGATATGGATATATGGCCGATAATCCTTATGGTATATAGTCAGCTACGAAGGAGATTGTCTGTCTAATGAAAGAAGACATGTGTAGGACGAGAGTGTAGAGTTTATGGGTCTTATATCGGAAATGTTTACGTACCATACAGAAACAGCTGCCACACAAATTCCAGGATGTGAAACGTGCGACCTCAATTTCTCTAATGATTGATGACTACGAGGAGTGCCTGCTTGGTGATTTTGGTGCTACGCCACCTCCCTCACAGCATACTGTTCGCCAAGGATGCATTCGATTTCAAGTGGTACACACTGTACTGCAATTGAAAATCAGTCTGTCACGTTATGACGACAAACGGTTCATTTATGAGGACGGGACTGAGACCTTCCCATAGTCACACTATTCACTTCTACATCTACATTTATACTCCGAAAGCTACCCAACGGTGTGTGGCGGAGGGCACTTTACGTGCCGCTGTCATTACCTCCCTTTCCTGTTCCAGTCGCGTATGGTTCGCGGGAAGAACGACTGCCGGAAAGCCTCCGTGCGTGCTCGAATCTCTCTAATTTTACATTCGTGATCTCCTCGGGAGGTATAAGTAGGGAGAAGCAATATATTCGATACCTCATCCAGAAACGCACCCTCTCGAAACCTGGCGAGCAAGCTACACCGCGATGCAGAGCGCCTCTCTTGCAGAGTCTGCCACTTGAGTTTGCTAAACATCTCCGTAACACTATCACGCTTACCAAATAACCCTGTGACGAAACTCGCCACTCTTCTTTGGATCTTCTCTATCCCCTCCGTCAACCCCATCTGGTACGGATCCCATACTGATGAGCAATACTCAAGTATAGGTCGAACGAGTGTTTTGTGAGCCACCTCCTATGTTGATGGACTACGTTTTCAAAGGACTCTCCCAATGAATCTCAACCTGGTACCCGCCTTACCAACAATTAAAAATGGTTCAAATGGCTCTGAGCACTATGGGACTTAACACTATGGTCATCAGTCCCCTAGAACTTAGAAATACTTAAACCTAACTAACCTAAGGACAGCACACAACACCCAGCCGTCACGAGGCAGATAAAAGCCCTGACCCCGCCGGGAATCGAACCCGGGAACCCGGGCGTGGGAAGCGAGAACGCTACCGCACGACCACGAGATGCGGGCTTACCAACAATTAATTTTATATGATCATTCCACTTCAAATCGTTCCGCACGCATACTCCCAGATATTTTACAGAAGTAACTGCTACCAGTGCTTGTTCCGCTATCATATAATAAAGGATCCTTCTTTCTATGTATTTGCAATACATTACATTTGTCTATGTTAAGGGTCAGTTGCCACTTCCTGCACCAAGTGCCTATCCGCTGCAGATATCCTGCATTTCGTTACAATTTTCTAATGCTGCAACTTCTCTGTATACTACAGCATTTTCCGCGATAAGCCGCATGGAACTTCCGACACTATCTACTAGGTCATTTATATATATTGTGAAAAGCAATCGCTTGGGTGATAGAGAGTGATTCGACAATAGTACTCTTACCGTTCCTATTAGTGTTGTATTGTGAAATCGTCGAATGGTGTTTACATGTCAGTGGCACATTAGATGGATACACCGTATTCAGCGAATATTTACTATTTGCACGATATACGAGAGAGAATTGTCAGAGGATGTGCTTCGATAAGTGCCGATGTGATTAAGGAATACCACTCAATCCATGATAAGAAGATTGCAGCACTGCATTGATACCAATGGTCATCATTTCGAACACCTTGGACGTTCATGACATTTTTGTGACCTTCGTTGACCTTCAAAGACCTTACTGTTACACGTCATTGAATTCGTCTCGATAGTCGCTATCAGAAAATAAGTATCAAACTATAGCATCCCATTTAAAAAAAAAAAATTTGACCTTCATATCTCTGAAGCGACCCCACCTAGCAACAAAAAACCAACATCATATTATGGTCCCCGTTGTCCCATGCAACTTTTATCCCTCAAACTTTTCTGCTACTATCATACTTTCGGAGCTATTCTTGGTGGCAATAGTTAGTGACTCGCCATGTGTATATATATATATATATATATATATATATATATATATATGTGTGTGTGTGTGTGTGTGTGTGTGTGTGTGTGTGTGTGTGTGTGTGCCTTTCCGTGTGTGTCTGTGGGTGTGCGAGTGTCTTCTTCACTTTATGCTAGTGGTCTCAGAGTTAATAGTGTTACATATTTTCTACATCGTATGTAAAAAAACACCTCTATTGTCAAAGAACATAATGGTAACCGTACTTCTGTACGGCTTCTGTTTCGGGTTCTTCAGCTGACATTAGTTTGATGATTTTTCTGAGGTTTCCCCAGCACTAGTGGCTGGCATTGTCAAATCTTCACGCTCCATTGCTGGTGGCAGACCGGAGGGTGAAGCTTTAACAATGCCAGCCACTCCCGCTGGCGAAGCGTCAGACAGATTATCGAACTAATGTCGACTGAAGAACGCGAGACAGAAGCCAACAGGCAATTTGTCGACAAGTGGCCAAGAAAGTTTTAACAATTTGGTATCCCTAATATTGCATTAACTGCATTAAAGAATCTAAAAAGTATCTAATAAAACAGTTTTATCAAAGAATAATAACTGTAACATTTATAAACAAAAAAGGACTGCCCTGGGAGGTGTACTATACAGACTATGTTTTAGTTTTAAAGTAAAAATGTTTCTAGTCATTATTATTAAACGGTATCAGTGGAAAGTATCGACCAAAGAGAAATGAATCTCTGTATTTCCAGTCAATATTATTAAAATATCTCTGTACAAAAGAAAAAATTGTATGTATTTTCCTAGTGAATAAATCAGAAATTCTTTTGTTATTTACAAAAACAATCCAGTCACATTGGCAGTTCCACTGCATAATAAAAATATAGTACACTACCCACTCACTGAGCTACAACAGCTGTGTATCTTCACCTACTTGAAATGAAAGTTTTAAACAATCATTTATTTTCTTTTCTTAATCTCAGATAACTTTGTAAAGAGCATGTACATGTATGCATGTATTTATTTCGCAACATTGGGAAGGCATGATGCTTTATATTTTCTGCATACAGAATCACAAGGAATATCGAATCTAGTACGCAGAACTAAATGTTTTCATGAGTGAGATTCTTGAGAGCATACCATGTTGCTGTGGTCTTCAGCCCGAACACTGGTTTGCTGCAGCTCTCCATGCTAATCTCTCCTGTGCAAACCCTCATCTCCGAGTAACTTCTACAGCCTACATCCTTCTGAATCTTCTTACTCTGTTCATCTCTTGGTCTCCTTCCTCGATTTTTACCACCCACACTTCCCTCTGATACTAAACTGGTGATCCCTTGATGTCTCAGAATGTATCCTACTAACCAGTCCCTTCTTCTAGTCAGGTTGTGCCACAGATTTATTTTCTCCCCAATTCTATTCAGTTACGTGATCTATCCATCTAATTTTCAGAATTCTCTTGTAACTCAACGTGCCAAAATCTTCTATTCTCTTCGTGTCTAAACTGTTTATCGTCTATGTTTCACTTCCATAGATTGCTACACTCCATAGAAATACTTTCAGAAAAAACTTCCTGACATTTAAATCTATACTCGATGTTAACAAATTTCTCTTCTTTAGAAATGGTTTTTTTTACCATTTCCAGTCTATTTTATATCCTTTCTACTTCGACCATCGTCAGTTATTTTGCTACCCAGCTACTTCAAATGTCTCATTTCCTAACCTAATTCTCTCAGCACCACATGACTTAATTCGGCTACATTCCATTATACTCATTTTGCTCTTTCCGATATCCCTCTTATAGCCTTCTTTCAAGACACTGCCCATTCCGTTCAACTGCTCCTCCAAGTACTTTGCTGTCTCTGACAGAATTACAATGTCATCGGCAAACCTTAAAGTCATTATTTCTTCTCTTCGAACTTTAATTCCTACTCCAAGCTTTTCTTTGGTTTCCTTTGCTGCTTGTTCAAGATACAGACTGAATAACATCGGGGATAGGCTACAACCCTGTCCCAGTTCCTTCTCACCACTGCCTCCCTTTCATGCTCCTGGCATACCATATATACCCGAAAAAGCAATACTCATACCCTCACCACCCGAGATGGTCATTCACAGCACATTGCATGTCCGAGCTAGCAGACATCAAGTTTGTGAACATTGATTCCTGAAAATGAGTGCACTGTCACTATTCCCGTTGTTGTGAATTTTGATTCTTCTTTGGTAGTGTCAAACACGTGCTGTATGGCAGTCCAGTAACACAGAGACCATTTGAGCACTGCACAGTGAGGTCAGGTATGAAAAATTTTGACATAACTTGTAAGGTGGCTATAATTTCGCACCTTACAAGCACTCATCCATATACTTTGCCGTGATCTACAAACAAAATTAGGTATCATGTGATAGGTTGTACATCATACGTATGAATATACAGGGTGTCCCAGCTATCTTGTCCACCCAAAATATCTCTGGAACAATAACAGCTACTGGAAGACGACTTTCACTGGTATCAATGTAGGGCTGGGGCCCATGAATGTACATATTTGGAAACATTCTAAAACGAAAGTATATGTGTTTTTTAACACAAACTTATGTTTTTTTAAATGGACCTCCTATATTTTTTCTTCAGCAATCCATAGCATGACAAAGCGCATACACAATGGCGTTGATTGCATCGCAATATTCCCATTACATCCCGAGATACTAAGACGCGAAGTTGACGCTTGAAACACCCGACATGCGCTGCTAGTGCACGTCCTGAGGCTCAGGCGTGATCCCCATGCTGCCCGTAATGTGATTGACATGCGTAATCACACTTCCATACTTATCAAGAGGTCCGAAACGAATAATACGGTCTGCTGCCATCCTGCTGCGATTACGGGCAGCATGGGGTTCTCGCCTGAACCTCAGGACGTGCGCTAGCAGCGCATGTCGGGTGTTTCAAGCGTCAACTTCGTCTCAATATCTCGGGATGTAATGGGAATATTGCGATGCAATCAACGCCATTGTGTGTGTGCTTTGTCATGCTATGGATTGCTGAAGTAAAAATATTGGAGGTCCATTTAAAAAAACATAAGTTTGTGTTAAAAACACATATACTTTCGTTTTAGAATGTTTCCAAATATGTACATTCATGGGCCCCAGCCCTACATTGATACCGGTGGAAGTAGTCTTCCAATAGCTGTTATTGTTCCAGAGATATTTTGGGTGGACAAGATAGCTGGGACACCCTGTATAAAGGAGACTGACATTGGCACGTCCGTCTTGTAAATAATTGTTAACGCTTATTGCTTGAAAGGTGACGGAGTGTCGTAATTAAAAAACGGCGTAATGAATGATTGCCTATACTAGTAGAGGTTGGAACACCAGTAGAAATGAAACGGCTGGCGGAACTGAAGCCTGGTTGGAAGGCCCACACAAGTGTGTTGGTGCTGCTTAAACATAGGAAATAGCAAGACGGACGTCGTAGCACCTAAGCGCTGGAGCACAACAGAGTCGCGACCGAACGCTTTTGTAGCCGAACCGGAACGATTATACTTCGGAAACGCTGAAAATCTTGGACGCAGATGAGAGGAACGAAGAAGCGGCACCTCGGAAACCACGCAGGCTGGGTTATTTCCAAGAATTTTTACTCAGAAACGTACCATTGTACGAGTATAGGTTTTTCCTCGCAAACTTTCCTCGCTGGATGACAAAAGACTGCAATATGGTTGGTCGGCGTTCGGAAGAATCCGTAGAGAGGAAGAATATTCCGTGGTTTCAGGAATATGATTCGTTTGCGGAATTACGAGGGTGGGGAGCCAAGCCTTGCTGGGAAGCCAGCGCTGGAGAGACAGGGTCTTCCGTTATGAGCTCCCGTGTATGACGGTCGCCCGATATCAGCTTTGTTGATACAGACAGACTTGCTGCCTTAGCTCTCAGGAGAGTTTATAGTTAGAACAGTTAGGCACTGTACTGATGCGAACCTATACGAGCCTGGACTTCACCTCCGGTTAGAAGTCGTCTTTGAGTATGCAGCGTTTAGCAATTGAGAGCACTTCCTCTGCCTGTACTTACGTTGAGACGTTATCTGAACTCCGTCCTTGTGGCTGGGAGTTCGCGTTTCTCGTCTGTAGGGCACAGAGAGGAGAAGACAGTATTAGAGTATATTAGTCAGAGGACCTCCTTATGCCGTCATAGTGTTTTGAAAGAGTTTATTTGTGGCTGGAGTTCTTCCATCGCCGCAAACGAGTACGAGAACCATTACTGCGACACACCAGATGCAGTCATACGGTGATATCGCAAATTGCTTCGGCTTATAAGGGCTATAAAAGCTAAAGAACTGTGATCACGTTAGTTTATTTCCACTGGGGTTCCACACCACCGTAGATCATCTTTGAAAGTAGTGTCTTCTAGTGTTTGGTACGTAGATGATGTCAGTCATTTCGCGTTATGGATATTAGACCGCGCAGTCATAATAAGGGGCAGAGTTTGGCAATTGATTAGTAATTTTACTTGGGAAATGTATCCGCCCCCGGTAGCTGAGTGGTCAGCGCGACGTACTGTCAATCCAAAGGGCCCGGGTTCGATTCCCGGCTGGGTCGGAGATTTTCTCCACTCAGAGACTGGGTGTTGTGTTGTCCTAATCATCATCATTTCATTCCCAACGACACCCAAGTCGCCGAAGTGGCATCAAATCGAAAGACTTGCACCAGGCGAGCGGTCTACCCGACGGGAGGCCCTCGTCACACGACATTTCATTTCAGTTGGGAAATGTTAACTTTGTAACATAAAGGTTTTTGTTTTCATCTACAATAAATATATAAGCAGTAACAACGTTTATCATTTAGTAGGATTAGTTGCCTTGATCATTCATTTATGTTTAGATTGTAATTTATGGAATTAAGAGATCCTAAGATCTGCTTCAGGGGGTAGTCAGACAGGGCCAAATCTTCACTTTAGCGTGTATTATTCTCCGTTGAGCACATTCATTTTACACCCGCCTGGAGTAGCATCTTAGAAACTGACACCACTCATAGGATGCACGCTGCTAGAAAGGGGATTTTTAAACACTACCACTGAGTTGAACTCTTCTCTATAAGACGCGCCCACAACGATATCCTTATAGCCATTCACATTTAGATTGTACTTTACTGAGAATAGCATCACTTTAACACGCGAGGTATACCATCATAACAGCCTGATGAGTAGTGCTAACGTCTTGATTGCAGGGACTTTCAGTCCCGGTAGAAGAGTTTTTTTATGCCCTGCTGCTGCTGCTGTTACTGTTGTGATATATCGCTGGTGCACTGCTGTGGCACGCACTCGCCGTCAGGCAAAGAATCAGGTGATGGAAACTCGAAGTTTCATTAATCAGGTATGTGCTGTGGTGGTGGTAACTCAGTTGGCTCCAATAAATCTGGTAAGTTGACTGCATCATCATCAGGGCTTCACTGTGCTCTGGAAGAAATAATATAAACAATAAATGAAAATCACATGATAATAATAATAATGAAATTTATTCGATAAACAAAAATTCCAAGACAAGGGCATAGGATACATAAAACTGATACTGAAGGTTTGAAAATGAAGAAACAAGAATTTCAGGAACGCCTAAATATAGATTCAGAAGACTGAGAGGAGATTAAAGTAAAATTAATCAAAATGGCTCTTGAAATAGCGCCACCCAAAACACACAAATAGCACAGATGGCGGAACGAACAGTGTGAAGAAGCACTATAGCTAAGAAACCGGTAGAAATGGTACTCCAGCGTTCGATTGGAAGGAAACCATCTTATATAAAAACCATCTTATGAAGGCTAACATTTTATATTCATGAAATGTTTCTATGGTCAAATATGAACTTTTGTTATTCATACGTACATTGATAGACTTTATGCTTACACTTACATTTAAGGCTGTGATTTGAAAATGGACGTGATGTTTCGAAACTAGTCGCAACAAAGAGATGACTGTTATCGCAACTATAGCGGATACTGGAAAAATTAAAAATATTTCACACTCAAGCTGCTAATCCTACCCTCCACTATGCTGGAACTTCATAAAAAATGTTTTCTTATGAGGGCCGTAACACGATGCCACTGCCACATATGCACCATGTGATCAAAAGTATCCGGACACCTGACTGAAAATGACTTATAAGCTCGTGGCGCCCTCCATCGGTAATGTTGGAATTCAGTATGGTGTTGTCCCACTCTTAGCCTTGATCACAGTTTCCACGTCAGCAGGCATACGTTCAGTTACGTTTCTTGGGGAATGGCAGCCCATTCTTCACGGAGTGCTGTACTGAGGAGAGCTATCGATGTGGGTCGGTGAGGCCTGGCACCAAGTTGGCGTCCCAAAACATCCCAAAGATGTTCTGTAGTATTCAGGTCAGTACCCTGTGCGGGCCACTGCATTACAGGCTGTTATCGTCGTGTAACCACTCCGCCACAGGGCGTGCATTATGAACTGGTGCTCGATCGTGTTGAAATATGCAGTCGCCATCCCAAACTTGCTCTTCAACAGTGGGAAGCAAAAATGTGCTTAAAACATCAATGTAGGCCTGTGCTGTGATAGTGCCACGCAGAACACCAAGGGATGCAAGCCCCCTCCATGAAAAACACGACCACACCATAACACCACCGCCTCCGAATTTTACTGTTGTCATTCCATACGCTGGCAGATGACGTTCACCGGGAATTCGCCATACGTACACCCTGCCATCGGATTGCCACATTGAGTACCGTGGTTCGTCACTCCACACAACGTTTTACCACTGTTCAATCGTCCAATGTTTACGCTCCTTACACCAAGCGAGGCGTCGTTTGGTATTTACCGTCTTGATGTGTGGCTTATGAGCAGCCGTTCGACAATGAAATGCAAGTTTTCTCACCTCCCGCCTAACTGTCATAGTACTTGCAATGGGACCTGATGCAGTTTGGAATTCCTGTGTGATGGTCTGGATAGATGTCTGCCTATTACACATTACGACCCTCTTCAACTGTCGGCGGCCTCTGTCAGTCAACAGACGTGGTCGGCCCGTACACTTTTGTGCTGTACGTGTCCCTTCACGTTTCTACTTCACTATCACTTCGGAAACAGTGGACCCAGGGATGTTTAGCAGTGTGGAAATCTCGCGTGCAGATGTATGACACAAGTGACAAACAATCACCTGACCATGTTCGAAGTTCGTGAGTTCAGCGGAGCGCCCCATTCTGCCCTCTCATGGGTGTCTAATGACTACTGAAGTCGCTGATATGGAGTACATGGCAGTAGGTGCAGCACAATGCATCTAATATGAAAAACGTATGTTTTTCGGGATGTCCGGATATTTTTGATCACATAGTGTACAATGAATATTATAAATGCGATGAACTCTGAGGCTATGGCTCTCCGTTGTTGGATGCATCACTACTTTACTTTTCTTATGTGGCTTAAAACAGATCTAATTTAAGATTCGCCCAGTGTTACTGGACTTTGCCCTACAGGAAAGAAGGAACGTCGAGAGCTTATCCTGTTATGTTGATTGACCGAATGTGAGTCAGAGTTTTCAAGAGGGGATCGACTTAACAGCATATATCTGACAGTCTTTTTGTCTGGATACGAACATTGGATGGCTCTCTTCCGTTACGCCTTTAGCTCCATGTATCAAAGTGTTTAGTGCATCTCTCCCGTTCGAATGTTGCCAGAAACTGTGCGTTTAGAGGTATCGGTCCATGTGGGTCTGCTTTTGATACGTCCGCAGCTCGTGGTCTAGGGGCTAGCGTTGCTGCCTTGGGATCACGGGATCCCGGGTTCGAGTCCCGGCCGGGTTGGAGATTTTCTCTGCCTGGGGAGTGGGTGTTTGTGTTGTCCTCATCATATCATCATCATCATCATCATCATCATCATTATTTGTGAGAGTGACTAGACTGGATTGTGAAAAGAAACTGGGCTGTATAAAAATTGGGACTTTGTACGGGCGTTGATGACCGCACAGTTGAGCGCCCCACAAACCGAACGTCATCATCATGATCATGCTTAGGATACACAGAGTATCCAAGTCAACCGTTTTACTTCCACTCAGCTAGAACGTCTAAGAAAGGCCGCTTTTCATCCATTTCCATTTCTAACGTAAACTTTACGTTGGTATCTAAGCTATTCATCTGATGAATCAATTGGTACATTGTCTCCCTACCAGGACGCCAAATCAAAAAAAAAAAAAAAAAAGGAGTGAGGGGTTTAGGCGACGTTCTTCAAAAATCATCAGGGTAGAAATTGGTCGCGGCAAGTGAGAGAGATAATACCATGGCCAGAAACGCGTCTTCTACAGGTAACTTCGTGAATATAGATTCCGCTTCGGAAGTGACCATAGCTTACGTACTATTTTATACAACTGTTTAGTGATGTCATGGTAACGCTTCTGGCCCCGAAGTGCTGTGTTGGAAAGAGCAATTCTTGCAGCTTCTGTAGCAGTCTATAAGATGTACGTAATTGATGTCAAATGACAAGCACCTCAGGAAATTCATACAGACTTTTCCAGATAAGGGTTCCCCGAGCTAGAGGCTGGTGAGCGTTGACAGTCAGCTATCAAAATCCGTCAGAAAACTAAATATAGGGAATGCGATTTACTGCTCTTCTTACTCAGAAACGGCACGAGGAACACCAACTGGTTGTTTCACCAGATGGTACCGGACATTCGACAATGCGCCTGTTAGATCTGGGGTGATGCAGTGTGCACAGTCAGAAACACATACAGTAAGTGTTTATTTTTTCATTAAGTACCTTAATATCATACAAAACACAGTACATGATTCGTGTTTCGAATCACCATGCTATATGCTGAGAACTGGGACCATATCCGGAAAACCTGCAGAAACTGCAGTAACTTTAACGAGGGCTATTCGGAAAGTAAGGTCCGATCGGTCGCGAAATGGAAACAACTGTCAAAATCAAAAATATTTTATTTGCAACAGTTCGCTACACCCTCCAGATACTTCTCTACATAGTCGCCGCTCCGGCGTGGACATTTTTCGTAGATTTTTACTAACTTTCCAATGCCTTGTCGCAGAAATAAGGCGCCTGTGCTTTCCGCCACTACCGGCCAGAGTGGCCGAGCGGTTCTAGGCCTACAGTCTGGAACCGCGTGACCGCTACGGTCGCAGGTTCGAATCCTGCCTCGGGCACTGATGTGTGTGATAACCATTTTTCTTTCTTCACTTCTCTACACTGGTCAGCAGTTCGTTTTCTGTTCTAAAATATTGTCTTCACAGCCAGCGGTTGATGTGAGCAGAGATGAACATCGAAGGGAGCCAAGTGCAGGTTGTATGGTGGGTGATGAAACACGTCCCATCGAAAGCCCTGCAAGAGCGTCCTCTTTGCCTCTGAAGTGTGCGGCAGAGAATAGTCATGAAGAAAGACATGCAGGACAGATACGTTATGTGGGGCCGCATGATATCAGGCGGAACCACGCAGTGGCCATCCATAGTTAGCAGGAGATGCTATTGTTCTAGGCGTCTTTACGTGCTCACTGTGTGCTCAGAACTGAAAAGAGCGACGTGACGCAATCGACAGGCATACTATAGACACAGCTCGATCCATCTGTGCAAAGCCGCGTAATCGGATTTTCACTGTCGTTTCCACTTCGTGACCTATCGGATCTTACTTTCCGAATAGGCTTCGTATGAACTGCTACAGATATAACGGGTGATCAAAAAGTCAGTATAAATTTGAAAACTGAATAAATTACGGAATAATGTAGATAGAGAGGTACAAATTGATACACATGCTTGGAATGACATGGGGTTCTATTAGAACCAAAAAAATACAGAAGTTCAAAAAATGTCCGACAGATGGCGCTTCATCTGATCAGAATAGCGGTAATTAGCATAACAAAGTAAGACAAAGTAAAGACGATGTTCTTTACAGGAAATGCTCAATATGTCCACCATCATTCCTCAACAATAGCTGTAGTCGAGGAATAATGTTGTGAACAGCACTGTAGAGCATGTCCGGAGTTATGGTGAGGCATTGGCGTCGGATGTTGTCTTTCAGCATCGCTAGAGATCTTTCACGCGTCTAGCAATATGGGGTGGAGCGCCATCCTGCATAAACATCGTACGTTCCAGCAGGCGTTTATCAGCCAGGCTGGGGATGATGCGATTCGGCGTACCTCTCACCCGTCACGGTAGTAGTTACAAAACCAGAATCACGTATTTCCACGAATAAAAAAGGCCTGATAACGGTAGATGTGGTAAATCCAACCCATACCGTGACTTTCTCGCCGTGCAATGGAGCTTCCACGACAGTTCTAGGATTTTCGGTAGCCCAAATTCTGCAGCTGTGGGCGTTGACAGACCCTCGGAGCGTGAAATGAGCTTCGTCGGTCCATAACACGTTACTCAACCAATCGTCATCTTCCGCCATCTTCTAAAACGCACATGCCCTCCGCTTCACTAAATCGCCAGGTAACAGTTCATGATACCGATGGATTTTGTACAGATAGCATCGGAGGGTACGCATAACTGACAACCAAACAGTAGTGTATGGAATGCCGGTGCGACGTGCGACTGCACGAGCGCTGACTTCCCCGTGCATAGACGAACCCGCTACAGTCTCCATTTCTTCCTGAACTGTCTCAGCAGCATTACGCCTTGCGCTCGGTCGGCCACTACGGGGTCTATCGTGTAACAACCCGTGGCTTCGAACTTCGAAATCATTCTCGCCATAGCAGCATTTGTCAACGGACCTTTACCCGTTCGAATCCCCTTCCTATGACGGTAGGATCGTAACGCTGAACTAGCACATTCCACATTCTGATAATGCAGCTTCACTAAAAGCGCCTTTTCAGGTAACGTCAACATGCTGCGACTGCTGGCGCATCTGATTCTCTCTCTCATTACAGCTCCTTTTATACACGATTGTCATGCGCAGTCACTGACGTTTTGCTTTCCAGCGCCATCTGTCGGACATTTGTGACCTTTTTTTTGTTCTAATAAAACCCCATGTCATTCCAAGCATGTGTGTCAATTGTTACCTTTCTATCTACATTATTCCGTGGTTTATTAAGTTTTCAAATTTACACTGACTTTTTGATCACTCGGTAGAACGCAGCGTATGTCCATCTATATGCATATATGTCAACAATTTACTCACAGGCGCGTGAACAGATTTGAATAGGGTTTTCAGCTGAAAAAAAGCTGCACAAATTTTATCGGATCTTGATAAAATTTCAGAGTGGTGCAAAGATTGGCAATTTGTCCTAAAATGTTCAGAAATGCAAAATTTTGCACTTCACAAAACGTGAAAACGCAGTATCCGATGACTACAATAATAATGAATCACAGCTGGAATTCGTCGACTCATAAAAATACCTGATGGTGGCAGATGCGGTTGGCAGGAAACACAATTCGCTACTGTTTGTGGTTATACTGTGTACCCACTTCTCTGCAGTGGTGTACGCAGTGGGCCTGCCGGTGTGACCGAGCGGTTCTAGGCGCTTCAGTCTGGAACCGCGCGACCGCTACGGTCGCAGGTTCGAATCCTGCCTCGGGAACGGATGTGTGTGATATCCTTAGGTTAGTTAGGTTTAAGTAGTTCTAAGTTCTAGGGGACTGATGACCTCAGATGTTAAGTCCCATAGTGCTCAGAGCCATTTGAACCATCTGTAGGCAGTGGCCGGGAGACGCGGCAGCCCGTAATACACGTCTGTGTTGCGTGCCGGTGGATCCTAGGAGGATACAAAAATAAGAAAACATTATCTACAGACCTCAAGAAAGAGGAGGTCCCGTTACGCCTTCAATCAGCTCAGTCAGCTCACTCACAAGGGAACATCCCCATCGCACCCCCCTCAGATTTAGTTATAAGTTGGCACAGTGGATAGGCCTTGAAAAACTGAACACAGATCGATCGAGAAAACAGGAAGAAGTTGTGTGGAACTATGAAAAATAAGCAAAATATACCAACTGGGTCGTCCATGCGTAAGATAGGCAATAAAAAGGGAAATGTGAGGCGAGGAGCTCCGTGGTCCCGTGGTTAGCGTGAACAGCTGCGGAACGAGAGGTCCTTGATTCAAATCCTCCCTCGACCGAAAATTTTAACTTTTTATTTTCAGTTTATGTGAAAAACTCTTATGTTTTCATCACTTTTTTGGAGTGATTATTACATCCACAAGAAAACCTAAATCGGGCAAGGTAGAAGAAACTTTTCACCCATTCGCCAAGTGTACTAGTTAGGTGGGTCGACAACATATTCCTGTCATGTGACGCACATGCTGTCACCAGTGTCGTATACAAAATATCAGACGTGTTTTCCTGTGGAGGAATCGGTTGACCCATGACCTTGCGATCAAATGTTTTCGGTTCCCATTGGAGAGGCACGTCCTTTCGTCAACTAATCACACGGTTTTGAGGTGCGGTCGCAAAACACAGACACTAAACTTATTACAGTGAACAGAGACGTCAATGAACGAACGGACAGATCATAACTTTGAGAAAATAAAGAAAGCAAAATTTTAAGTGGAGGGCAGATTTGAACCAAGGACCTCTCGTTCCGCAGCTGTTCACGCTAACCACGGGACCACGGCGCTCCTCGCCTCACATTGCCCTTAATATTGCATATCTTACACACGGACGACCCAGTTTGTATATTTTGCTTATTTTTTCATAGTTCCACACAACTTCTTCCTGTTTTCTCGATTGATCTGTGTTCAGTTTTTTAAGGCCTATCCATTGTGCCAACTTATAACTAAATCTGAGGGGGGTGCGATGGGGATGTTCCCTTGTCAGACCACTTTGTGTGATCCCCAACGCTGGCCCACACCTATGGCATGCAGGCTGTTGGGTTGGATTCCAGGCACAGCTACTGACCCGTGGTAAGTTACTTTTCATGGTAGTCCTCAATGGGATAAAAACTCTGACGCCACTTCAACCAATTTTGCTCATGCAGTGCACCCTTATCCTCCAGATTCTTCCAGGTTGGTATCGGCCTCCCTCTCCACCTCGACAGTATAACGTTACATAACAGTATCACCCTGGAACACCTTTATGAATAAGCCTGCCCTGCTTCTATTCTTCTTCAGCGGGCATCAGAGAACCCACTAAAGCGGAAACGCTGCCACTGGTACTGCCACTGCCACCTCTGTTTCTGTAACACAGGACACCTTCCCAGAACAGCCAGCTCCCACCGCATGTGAACAGGACCTGGTGGACAACTTGGACGCCGATGTCTCAGACGACGCCTCTCCAGATGTCGAGATGGGTCCACACTTGTAGTTGGAGTTTTTGGCCAGGTTACTTACATTAACTCCTTCCTCCGGTTTTGGCGTCACCGTCAATGGCCCAGACGTTTTTGGCGCTATTGGTCAAGTATAAGGGGGAGGACTTTTGTATTCCAGCCTGCCGACAACTCAGGCTCCAACTCAGACATTGATATTGACACTGCACAATGACTGACCCATAGCACCTGAAGCTAGGAAGAACTCACACCACATCTAGTGGTGCCCTAAACCACAACACGTGGACACTATACAGGGAGCAGCATCGGTTGTGCAAGATCACTATGTATCTTTAAGCAGTTACTGACATCGCCCAAACCAATTGAGAAAATATGCCATTACCTGTGCACTTGGACACACACAAGGTTTCTACATTCGAGAGTTTAGTTATAAGGTATGGCAACTTGTCTTGACTCAATGAACATTCTGATTAAACTGTCATGTTCTGTTTTACACTTTAGTGGACTCTGAGTCAGCACAGACAGGTTACAAACAAATTCGATTGTTGTACTTGGATTGTACTTTCAGTGTGTGGCCGGCCGCTGTGACCGAGCGGTTCTAGGCGCTTCAGTCTGGAACCGCGCTGCTGCTACAGTCGCAGGTTCGAATCCTGCTTCGGACATAGATGTGTATGATGTCCTTAGGTTAGTTAGGTTTAAGTAGTTCTAAGTCTATGGGGCTGATGACCTCAGATGTTAAGTCCCATAGTGCTTAGAACCATTTGAACCATTTGAATTTCAGTGTGTGAATAAGAGTATTCGTCAAGTAAGTGCCGAATATTTCACTACGGGACATCTGCTACATCTTACTTGGGTTTTACCTGAGTCGAATTTTGATTCCATAGCCTCTCAGTGTGATGATAATTTATCACATTTCTCATGACAAGAAACCCTCCAATTTAGAGGGCTCGATAGGGTAGTTCACGAGAGCAGTCGTCCAATGCCAGAAAACTGAGAGTAGTAACAGGGTACATTTGAATCGAAACGTATTTATTGTAACTGAAAGGACGAAGGGGCGTTCGACGTGGTGTCTCCTTCCCATACTCGAAGAAATGTAAGCCACGGATCCACAGCACTTGGCCGGAATACAGAAGCTGTAGCCCACGATTATCATGATACAATACGACCTGGGCTAACCACATTTCACCTCGCTAGAAGCCCCAGGCACACTTTCCAACATACACTCCTGGAAATTGAAATAAGAACACCGTGAATTCATTGTCCCAGGAAGGGGAAACTTTATTGACACATTCCTGGGGTCAGATACATCACATGATCACACTGACAGAACCACAGGCACATAGACACAGGCAACAGAGCATGCACAATGTCGGCACTAGTACAGTGTATATCCACCTTTCGCAGCAATGCAGGCTGCTATTCTCCTATGGAGACGATCGTAGAGATGCTGGATGTAGTCCTGTGGAACGGCTTGCCATGCCATTTCCACCTGGCGCCTCAGTTGGACCAGCGTTCGTGCTGGACGTGCAGACCGCGTGAGACGACGATTCATCCAGTCCCAAACATGCTCAATGGGGGACAGATCCGGAGATCTTGCTGGCCAGGGTAGTTGACTTACACCTTCTAGAGCACGTTGGGTGGCACGGGATACATGCGGACGTGCATTGTCCTGTTGGAACAGCAAGTTCCCTTGCCGGTCTAGGAATGGTAGAACGATGGGTTCGATGACGGTTTGGATGTACCGTGCACTATTCAGTGTCCCCTCGACGATCACCAGTGGTGTACGGCCAGTGTAGGAGATCGCTCCCCACACCATGATGCCGGGTGTTGGCCCTGTGTGCCTCGGTCGTATGCAGTCCTGATTGTGGCGCTCACCTGCACGGCGCCAAACACGCATACGACCATCATTGGCACCAAGGCAGAAGCGACTCTCATCGCTGAAGACGACACGTCTCCATTCGTCCCTCCATTCACGCCTGTCGCGACACCACTGGAGGCGGGCTGCACGATGTTGGGGCGTGAGCAGAAGACGGCCTAACGGTGTGCGGGACCGTAGCCCAGCTTCATGGAGACGGTTGCGAATGGTCCTCGCCGATACCCCAGGAGCAACAGTGTCCCTAATTTGCTGGGAAGTGGCGGTGCGGTCCCCTACGGCACTGCGTAGGATCCTACGGTCTTGGCGTGCATCCGTGCGTCGCTGCGGTCCGGTCCCAGGTCGACGGGCACGTTCACCTTCCGCCGACCACTGGCGACAACATCGATGTACTGTGGAGACCTCACGCCCCACGTGTTGAGCAATTCGGCGGTACGTCCACCTGGCCTCCCGCATGCCCACTATACGCCCTCGCTCAAAGTCCGTCAACTGCACATACGGTTCACGTCCACGCTGTCGCGGCATGCTACCAGTGTTAAAGACTGCGATGGAGCTCCGTATGCCACGGCAAACTGGCTGACACTGACGGCGGCGGTGCACAAATGCTGCGCAGCTAGCGCCATTCGACGGCCAACACCGCGGTTCCTGGTGTGTCCGCTGTGCCGTGCGTGTGATCATTGCTTGTACAGCCCTCTCGCAGTGCCCGGAGCAAGTATGGTGGGTCTGACACACCGGTGTCAATGTGTTCTTTTTTCCATTTCCAGGAGTGTATTTGTCTACACTAATTGGTATCCAGAGCCATCGAAGATCTACAAGCTACTTCTGTTTCTTAAAACTAAACTAAACTCCGTCCGAACAGACTTTGGAAGGCCCAACGGCACCGACCAGCGCCATGCTATTCTCAGCACACAGGCGTAACTGGATGCGGATATGGAGGGACATGTGGTCAGCACACCGCTCTCCTGGCCGTATGTCAGTTTACAAGACCGGAGCCGCTACTTCTCAATCAAGTAGCTCCTCAGTTTGCCTCACAAGGTCTGAGTGCACCACGCTTGCCAACAGCGCTCGGCAGACCGGATGGTCACCCATCCAAGTGGTAGCCCATCCCAACAGCGCTTAACTTCGGTAATCTGACGGGAACCTGTGTTACCACTGTGGCAAGGCCATTGGCTACTTCTGTTTCTTAAACCCAAGATACCCCGTACAACTGATCCATTAGCTTCACGTCTTTCTACAAAAACTTCTTTGAATTATCTTCTGCACTATTGTCTGTAATTTCTGATGAATATTTAAGATTATATATTCCATGTAAAATCATCTTTTATCTCAGTATTTGCATGATTCACATTATGTAGGCGCTGTGGCGTAGTGCCAAAATGTAATTCTTGTTGGCCTCCTGCTGTAAACTGATTGGCCAGAACATTCGTGTCTTTCAATCCGTTTATGTCGCCGTGGACGTAAAGCAGGCTCTAATTCCAGTGTCTAAGATAATAACTAAGAGGGACACACAGTTTACTATGTCAAACTTAAAGTGGATCGACAAAAATATGGAACCCCCAAAAACACAACCCATTACCATGAATAATACGGTGTAGTAAACCATTTGGCATTCAAAATAGCGTCCATTCTTCTCGGAATGGATAAATACAGGTCCTGTATGGTTTTTAACGTAATCTTATACCATTCTTCCTGCAAAACAATGGCAAATTAAGGTAAAGATGATGGAAGTGGATAGTGATCAAGCAGCCTTCCCTCCAAAGTAGACCACGAAGTCCTCGTAATATTGAGATCTGGCGACTGGTGTCCAGGGGAGATGCGATAATTCATCCTCGTTCTCAAAAAACCAGTCCTGGATAATGTGTGAACTGGGGCCTGCTGTCTTTGAACACAGCATCACCACTGTGTAACAAATATTACTTCATCGGATGGACCTGGTCAGTCAAAATGGGCACATAAACCTTTTCAGTAGACCTCCGCCATGTTCCAATTTTGGAACGTAATCTTTGCCAGAAGTTGGAAACAGCGTGTAACAAGCCTTATCCGTCCAAATGACATTCTTCCATTGCTTAGCCGGCCCATGTGGCCGTGCGGTTCTAGGCGCTTCAGTCGGGAACCGCGCGACCGCTACGGTCGCAGGTTCAAATCCGGCCTCGGGCATGGATGTTTGTGATGTCCTTAGGTTAGTTAGGTTTAAGTAGTTCTAAATTCTAGGGGACGGATGACCACAGATGTTTAGTCCCATAGTGCTCAGAGCCATTCGAACCATCCATTGCTTCGGAGTCCAAGTTTTGTGGCTTCGGCACCACGTTTTCCTGATTTGCATCACTGCTAAATGGCTCTGGAACTCTAGCTCGCTCTAAAATTCCTTGCTTATGGAGCTCCCTTAGCTTTCTTTTCGTACTGACAGGTTTCACGACTGCGTCATTCAGTTCCGCAGCCACTTCTACAGCTGTCTTCCTCTTGCTTTTCTTCACAATCCTCTTCAGTCACCTTCCGACACGATCACTCAACACACACTTTCTTCCGTGTTGTGACTTCTACATTTACATCTTGTAACGTCTACGCTCGGGCGTACGTTAACTCTTTAAGGCCTGTACTATGATAAGTTGACGGGCTTCACCTTATAAGAAAGGATTTTAATAAATATGTTGACCGCGTGTACCTGAATGGAGGCAAAATCAGACTTACAACCACTCAGTAACAACAAGGATACGTCAAGCAAGTCCAAAGTGTAACTGCACGTTAGGACGGACAAGAAACATACACAGCAGATGCTACCAATTGTTAATAATACGGTCGCCAGCCTAGTTAGGCATAAACTGAGTTTCTTCCCTGTACAAGAGGAAGTACGTTCAAGCATAACAACACGTAGTAATACTGCATTATATGGTAAATTTTAGAACCAGAAAAATCTACTGAACTAAGAATCTCACTTTCTGTACTAATATGGACACACCATAAATACACAACAATACACTATAATGTTTACTACAAACTGCGTTTTGTCTATTGATCCGACTGAAATCGGGCATAGGTTACCCTAGAAATAGCACTTTTGAAACACACATACAATGTCAATTTAAAGAAAGGTAAAACACTGATAAATTTAGCTTTTATATTGACTATAACTTTACTGGTCAAATCAGTTCAGTACACTTCAGAATTCAAATGAATAGAAAAGAAAAAGGGGGGGGGGAACCCTGAAACTATTATGATCACTGTAGTGAAAGTTTGATTTTTGAGAGCATTAAGTATTCAAGATTTCCAAAATATGATTTACCGCTCTTTTTGTCTTATTTCCTGCTCATTTGACTACCGTTATTTTTGTCTCAATTTAAATAAACTTCATTACTAAACCAATTTCAACATTATCTTACAACTTTGTCATACCTATATTATTCGTCCAGTATTCATTAACAACAAAGTTCTTTAAACATCATTCTAACATTGATAGGTCTGCAGGTAATTATTATTAACATAAACTTTAAATCTTCATCTTGGGACACTCGGATTGCACAACATGTGGAAAGGTCCCTGTCTAGGTTAGTTGTGAGGATAATTAATTGATAGGACAGTTCTGGTAAAATTTAAGTTGTTATTGAACAGTATGTAGCAAAAGTGACACTGGTCCGCACGAATACAGTACTGAAAGTTTCAACCTGTTCGTATCGATGAGGCGGTCGGCAGGCGGCGAGATGGCGAGGCACAAAGCACACGTGCAATTACAGCGATGGCTCTTGAAATATTGGCACTTTACTTCTTCATAGCGTTGCAATACTTTTCCATTTAGTGCCTATGGAATATTGCCATGCTGTATAGGCGTCGGAAACAGCGTATCCGAGGCTCAACGAAACCACTTTTTCCAGGAGAGCCTCTTCGATCCAGCACGTGTTTCTCAGATCGATGCCCAACTCCGACTACTACTGCTGAGCCCGTTGTGCCGTACCGTGCCCGTGTGCATTTTCCCGCGCTCGCCTGCCTCCACCTTTTACCGATCCCCTACAGACAGGGTATTCACCAAAGGTTTTACATTCTACTTATCCTAATACATTACCTACGTATGGACCAGGCATACAATTACATCTTTCACATCTTACAATATTTCCAACATTAGTTCCACTTCCCTTTGATTACAACATTACTTGAAATTTGACGTAAATATTAAAATTTACATCGAAAATTGTTTATAGCTTCTTCAACATAATGGCATGAAACAAAAAAGAAACGAAACCAGAATATCGATTATACTAATTTATTGAAATTCAGAAGAAAAAAATTTATTACATATACAGTAGGATAACGTTAGTGTTGTTACAATCTACATACATACTCCGCAATTCACCGTACTGTGTGTGGTGTCGTTTCCTTTCCTCTTCCACTCGCAAACAGAGCGAGGGAAAAACGACTGTCTGTATGCCTCCATATGAACACTAATTTATCGTATCTTATCTTCGTGGTCCCTACGCGAAATTTATGTTGGCGGCAGTAGGATCGTTCTGCAGTCAGCTTCAAATGCCCGTTATCTAAAGATTGTCAGTAGTTCTCTTCTAAATGAATGTCTTCTTCCCTCCAAGGATTTCCATATGAGCTGCCGAAGCATATCTGTAACACTTGCATGTTGATCGAACCTACCGGTAACAAATCTACCAGCTCGTCTCTGAATTGCTTCGATGTCTTCTTTCAAACTTTGCTGGTGCGTATCCCAAATACTCGAGCAACACTCAAAAATAGGTCGCACTAATATCCTATTTGTCGTCTCCTTTACAGATGAACCACACTTCCCTTAACATCTCCCAATAAACCAAAGTCGACCATTCTGCTTCCCTACCACAATAAGCACATGATCGTTCCATTTCATATCGCTTCGCAGCGTTACGCCCAGATATTTAAACGATGTGACTGTGTCAAGGAGGACGCTGCTAATGCTCTATCCGAACATTACGGGGTTGTTTTTTCTACTCATCCGCATTAACTAACATTTTTCAATATTAAGAGCCAACTGCTATTCACCACACCAAATAGTAATTTTGTCTATGTCATATTGTATCAGTCTACAGTCACTTATCTTAGACACCTTCCTGTACACCACAGCATCATGATCGAACAACCGCAAATTGCTGCCCACTCTGTCTGCCACATCATTTATGTACGAGGGTTGGAACTTTAATAGTGACAACTATTTATTTACAGCTCGTACAAAATGGATACGTGTTTCAAAGTTTTACTGACCTTCAAAGTAGTCACCAGCATTTTGTACAACCCGTTGCCAGTGCTGTGGAAGTCGTAGGATACTCTTAACAGTGCCAGCTGTGTTGACAGTTCGAGAGGCGCGGTCTATTGCCCGACGAATTAGTAGCAGTTCTGAAGCGGATGCCGTGAAGTGTTACCCTCAGTTTATAAATCGAGTTGAACTTAGGAGGACTTAAGTCAGGGGAGTGCAGTAGGTGGTATAGCACTTAGCATCCCCATCAGTCAAAAAAATCAGTAACAGCTCGCACTGTACGTGCTTGAGCATTGTCCTGCAAAATGATAGTCAGGTCTTGCAGAAAGTCTCATCATTTCTGTCTCTAAGCTGGTCGTAGGTTGTGTTCCACAAAAGAACAGCATAGAGACAGAAGTGATGACACTTTCTGCAGGACCTGACCATCATTATGCAAGACAATGCTCAAGCGTGTACAGTGCAAGCTGTTACTGATTTGTTTGACTGATGGGGCTGCTAAGTGCTATACCGTCTTCTGCACTCTCCTGACTTAAGCAGTCGGTAATTTAACTTGATTTCTAAACTGGAGGTATCACTTTACGGCATTCGCTTCAGAACTGCTACAATTTCGTCGGGCAATAGACCGCGCCGCTCGAACTAAAAATGGTTCAAATGGCTCTGAGCACTATGGGACTTAACATCTATGGTCATCAGTCCCCTAGAACTTAGAACTACTTACACCTAACTAACCTAAGGACAGCACACAACACCCAGCCATCACGAGGCAGAGAAAATCCCTGACCCCGCCGGGAATCGAACCCGGGAACCCGGGCGTGGGAAGCGAGAACGCTACCGCACGACCACGAGATGCGGGCGCTCGAACTGTCAACACAACTGGCACAGCTAAGAGTATCCTATGACTTCCACATCGCTGGCAACGGGTTATATACAATGCTGGTGACTGCTTTGAGGGTCAGTAAAACTTTGAAACACGTATCTATTTTGTACGAACTTTAAATAAATAATTGTCACTATTAAATTCCAACCCTCGTTTATAGAAAATAGCAATGGTCATATTACATTTCTCTGGGGCACTCCTGATGTTACCCCCGTCTCCGATGAACAGTTTCCGTTGAGTAAAAAATACTAGGTTCTAGTACTTAAGAAGTCTTCGAGGCAGTCATATATCTGGGAGCCTATTCTGTATGCACGTACCTTTGTTAATAGTCTGCAGTGAGGTACCATGTCGACTACTTCTCGGAAATCTATAAATATGGAATCATCCTGTTGTCCTTCATCCATAGTTCGTAGTATATCATGTGAGAAAAGAGGAAGCTGGGTTTCACACGAGCGATGCTTTCTAAAGCCGTGCTGATTCGTGGACATGAGCTTCTCGGTGTTTAGGAAATTTATTATATTCGATCTCAGAATATGTTCTATAATTCGGCAGCAAACCGATGTTAAGGATATTGGTCTGTAATTTTGGGGTCCTTTCGTTACCGTTCTTACACATAGGAGCCACCTGCGCTTCTTTCCAGTCGCGTCGCACTTTGCACAGGTCGAGAGATTCGCGATAAAAGCAAACTAAGTAAGGGGGCACTGAAGTACAGTACGCTTTGTAAAACCGAATTGTGATTCCATCCGAACCTGTCAATTTGTTTGTTTTTAACTCTTTCAGTTGTTTCTGTACGCCAGGAATGCTTATTACTATGTCATCCGCACGGGACTCTGCGCTATGGTCAAACGACGCTACGTTTGTACGGTTCTCCTGCGTGAACAAATTCTTAAAGGTGGAATTTAAAACTTCGGCCTTCCCTTTGCTAGCTTCTACTGCCGAATCAGACTGGTCAACGAGGGACTGAATGGAAGCCTTAGACCCGCTTAACGATTTCATATAGGACTATAATGTTTTCGGGGTCTTCGCCAGATCTTTAACCAAGGTATGACGTTGGTAGCTGTTGTACAGTATGTTCCGCTCTTAGATCTTTTCACAGACGCACGAATCTCTACTAATCTTTGCCTGTCGTCATTTGCGTGTCCTGTTTTGAACCGAGAGTGCAACAAACTTTGCTTCCTCGGTGACTTTCGAATTTCGTTATTAAACGACGGTGGGTCTTTTCCGTCCTTAATCCACTTACTAGGCACATACGGGGTGTTCAAAAAGTCTCTCCGCAGTGCCGTATGATTGTTAGCCGCGCGTGCCGTATGCCGCAGTGAATATACCGAAATGAAACACAGTGAAATACAAGTCATTAATTTATTGAATATTCATCTTTACTTACAAATTTTCACATTAAATGTTGAAAGTGTCCCCCCTGTTGAATACACAATTCAATTCGTCTAATCATGTTTCCAAACACAAGCTGTAACTGATACGCCCGCCTAACCCGCTGGGCAGAACAGGTGATTAGGATTGTGGAAAGGGCCAAATAATAAGATGTCGGTCAGTTTCACTCAAAATTGTAATTTATTGTAATTTAACAACACATTTAAACCAAAACCGCACATAGCCGAATCTTTACAGCTACGAGTTTCAAAATCGAATTCTTTCACGGCTGAAGGCCTCAAAAGAAGAAATCTTAAAAATCAACAAGATAAATTTCAAGTGACTAAAACACGCAGTCAAAATTACAAATTATATATATATATATATATATATATATATATATATATATATATATACACTCCTGGAAATGGAAAAAAGAACACATTGACACCGGTGTGTCAGACCCACCATACTTGCTCCGGACACTGCGAGAGGGCTGTACAAGCAATGATCACACGCACGGCACAGCGGACACACCAGGAACCGCGGTGTTGGCCGTCGAATGGCGCTAGCTGCGCAGCATTTGTGCACCGCCGCCGTCAGTGTCAGCCAGTTTGCCGTGGCATACGGAGCTCCATCGCAGTCTTTAACACTGGTAGCATGCCGCGACAGCGTGGACGTGAACCGTATGTGCAGTTGACGGACTTTCAGCGAGGGCGTATAGTGGGCATGCGGGAGGCCGGGTGGACGTACCGCCGAATTGCTCAACACGTGGGGCGTGAGGTCTCCACAGTACATCGATGTTGTCGCCAGTGGTCGGCGGAAGGTGCACGTGCCCGTCGACCTGGGACCGGACCGCAGCGACGCACGGATGCACGCCAAGACCGTAGGATCCTACGCAGTGCCGTGGGGGACCGCACCGCCACTTCCCAGCAAATTAGGGACACTGTTGCTCCTGGGGTATCGGCGAGGACCATTCGCAACCGTCTCCATGAAGCTGGGCTACGGTCCCGCACACCGTTAGGCCGTCTTCCGCTCACGCCCCAACATCGTGCAGCCCGCCTCCAGTGGTGTCGCGACAGGCGTGAATGGAGGGACGAATGGAGACGTGTCGTCTTCAGCGATGAGAGTCGCTTCTGCCTTGGTGCCAATGATGGTCGTATGCGTGTTTGGCGCCGTGCAGGTGAGCGCCACAATCAGGACTGCATACGACCGAGGCACACAGGGCCAACACCCGGCATCATGGTGTGGGGAGCGATCTCCTACACTGGCCGTACACCACTGGTGATCGTCGAGGGGACACTGAATAGTGCACAGTACATCCAAACCGTCATCGAACCCATCGTTCTACCATTCCTAGACCGGCAAGGGAACTTGCTGTTCCAACAGGACAATGCACATCCGCATGTATCCCGTGCCACCCAACGTGCTCTAGAAGGTGTAAGTCAACTACCCTGGCCAGCAAGATCTCCGGATCTGTCCCCCATTGAGCATGTTTGGGACTGGATGAAGCGTCGTCTCACGCGGTCTGCACGTCCAGCACGAACGTTGGTCCAACTGAGGCGCCAGGTGGAAATGGCATGGCAAGCCGTTCCACAGGACTACATCCAGCATCTCTACGATCGTCTCCATGGGAGAATAGCAGCCTGCATTGCTGCGAAAGGTGGATATACACTGTACTAGTGCCGACATTGTGCATGCTCGGTTGCCTGTGTCTATGTGCCTGTGGTTGTGTCAGTGTGATCATGTGATGTATCTGACCCCAGGAATGTGTCAATAAAGTTTCCCCTTCCTGGGACAATGAATTCACGGTGTTCTTATTTCAATTTCCAGTAGTGTATATATATATATATATATATATATATATATATATATATATATATATGAGGTCTATCCACAAAGTACATTATGTTTTGGAATTAAAAATAAATAAAGTATTGGAAATTTATTTTATTATATACAGATGAAAGCCACACTTAAATACCACTTTTCTACATAGTTGCCATTTAAATTAAGGCACTTATCGTAGCGATGGACGAGCTTGGAAATTCCTTCGTCGTAAAATTCGGCCGCCTGCGCCTTCAACCACGTGGTTACCTCTTCTTGAAGCTGTGCGTCGTCATCAAAACGCTGCATAGCCAACCACTTTTTCATTGCTGGGAATAAGTGGAAGTCGCTCGGTGCCAGGTCGGGACTGTACGGCGGATGTGGAAACAACTCCCACTTAAAAGATTCGAGAACTTGTCGAGTGGCATTTGCCGTGTGAGCCGGGGCGTTGTCGTGAATCAGCAAGAGCTTTGAGCCCAACTTTCCCCTGCGCTTGTTTTGTATTGTTCTTCTGAGGTTGTGCAGAGTTTGGAAATACCTTTGAGAGTTTATTGTAGTGCCTCTTTCAAGGAAATCCACAAAAATCACACCTTTTCTGTCCCAAAAGACAGTCGCCACGTGGTTGGAGGCGCAGGCGGCCGAATTTTACGACGAAGGAATTTACAACCTCGTCCATCGCTACGATAAGTGCCTTAATTTAAATGGAAACTATGTAGAAAAGTAGTATTTAAGTGTGGATTTCATCTGTATATAATAAAAAAAATTCCAATACTTTATTTATTTTTAATTCCAAAACGTAATGTACTTTGTGTATATATATATATATATATATATATATATATATATATATATAATCACAGCTAGGCTGAAAGCCTTAAGGCAAAAGTGGATAGACAAACACAAACAAGATGCAATACAGACGGCTGAAGGTCGACACTAAAATTTTCAAGATTTTAAAATAAATTGCCATAAACTTGCAAAGGTAGAAGGCCGCAATGTTTAGGCTTGAAAGGTAATTTTAAGAATAAGGTTCCAAGCGGCTGAAGGCCCACAACTGATTTTTCAAAATTCAAAAATATCATAAACCTTTAAGGGCAGAAGGCCGCAATGTTTAAGCTTGACCGCCATAGGGCAGAAAATTCCGCTGGTGCACTTGAATTGTAGTCAACCAATATAGTTAACTCCACCGCATGGCGGCTAAATTTCAGCAATACAAACACTCGGTGTGAAACCAACCACACAACATGAATGGACGTGGCCTGGGTACTTAAAACACCACTCAACTTTGACGTTCTAGGTCGGTGAGCCACAAAGCTCGTAGCGATCGGACAGCTCCACACACGCTCCGACACTGCGCAGAGGCCTCCAACGGACCCAGCCGACCGCGCCGCACGGAGATATCCTTCCTGATCCTCCTCTCAGAATGCCGACATCTAAAATAGTCGTCAGTGGAAATAACGCCAACAACACACAACCTGACAAACACTTGCACCAAGACCTGAACGATACCCAACAGTAACTATGGACGCACGAAGACCAATCGGGAGTCGATGAACACACACACAACCGACTCATGAACGATCGGCGAGCCAAAATGCGTCGTCCGGTAGGACGACCGACCGACAATCCACCAAGACCGTGGCCCGGTTCAAGAGATGCGTGGCGGCAAATGGTCGGGCGAGCCATGACGACGTAGACCTTACAGCTCCAAACCGACTGCGCTGGTGCCGCATTTCAACTCCCCGACTGGCGGGTTCGGACTGCGCTCGAGACGCGTTTCAACTGAGTGGCATCCCGAACTCGGCACCCGAACTGGCTTACGACAGACAAGGACCGGGAAGTAATAGCAGTCGAGCAAAGATACTACGAGAGGGGATATATTGATACACGGTGCTAGCGCCGCTCACGGTCAGGCAAAGCAGCAACTCAGTGACACCAGTAATTTAAATTAACGTAGTGAGGTGGAAGTACGTTAAAAACAGGGTGTAATACATGACAGCGGGAACATGAGCGACGCGCGGCTCAGTAACATTTCTTCTGTAACAGAAGTAGTGAAAGTGGATATTGCAGTTTTCAATTCATCGATGGATTTTGGACGGTTTTTATAGACAACTGCTTTCGCTGCACCCCAGAAGAAAAAGTCAGGTGGTGTTAGGTCAGGCGATCGTGGACGCCAAAGTCCCTCCAGGCAGGCGAACAATCATACGGCACGCGCGACTAACAATCATACGGCACTGCGAAGAGACTTTTTGAACACCCCGTAATTGTCCAGAGCACTATTTACAATCTGTTTAAACTTTGCCCATAATTCTTCTATGGGCATCATTCTGGAACTAAATGATTGCAGTTCATTGCAGTTCAGTGAGATGCTAACAACTGCTTATCTGTTCTTTCCAACAGAGACACTCTCCTAGGCGTCTTGACTGATTTATTCACTTTCACTATCATATCGCTATGATGGCCTCATGCTCACTAATCCCCGTCTCTACACTGATGCCATCGATAAGGTCCGGCCAGTTTATAGCTTAACTTAACGGATAATATTTTACCGCTTCCCAACATGCAGTATAAATGTCCGACATGGTACCTATTAAAACACCAAGCACTTCGGCTACCTTGGTTACGGAAGCATGCACTACACGAGCAACAAAAATTTTCCCACGATCGAACGCACGGAGCTCCGTACGGTACTCACAACTACACAGAACACTGTTCTGACTACGACTGACATTTAAACGTACTGAGGCCAGATGCTGTTTGTGATCAAATACAACAGTACAGCCTGCAGGCTTGACTATCATCTGCACTCATGTTCAGGCATGCATTTCTTGCAGTGTTGGCATACTTTTGTACATCCCCGGTCATTCAGCTATAACGTCAGCGGCGAGCTACACACGCTACAGTCGAAAATTTGTTTCCTTCAGTCATCATACTTTATTAGTTACGCTAAATTACCAGCTCACGGAGTATTCCCTATTCTTTCAGTCATGTTGTTGTTGTTGTGGTCTTCAGTCCTGAGACTGGTTTGATGCAGCTCTCCATGCTACCCTATCCTGTGCAGGCTTCTTCATCTCCCAGTACTTACTGCAACCTACATCCTTCTGAATCTGCTTAGTGTATTCATCTCTTGGTCTCCCTCTACGATTTTTACCCTCCACGCTGCCCTCCAATGCTAAATTTGCGATCCCTTGATGCCTCAGAACATGTCCTACTAACCGGTCCCTTCTTTTCGTCAAGTTGTGCCACAAACTCCTCTTGTCCCCAATTCTATTCAATACTTCATCATTAGTTATGTGATCTACCCATCTAATCTTCAGAATTCTTCTGTAGCACCACATTTCGAAAGCTTCTATTCTCTTCTTGTCCAATGTTTCACCTCCATACATGACTACACTCCATGCAAATACTTTCAGAAACGACTTCCTGGCACTTAAATCTATACTCGATGTTAAAAAATTTCTCTTCTTCAGAAACGCTTTCCTTGCCATTCCCAATCTACATTTTATATCTTCTCTACTTCGACCATCATCAGTTATTTTGCTCCCCAAATAGCGGCGTCCAATGTGAAACGTACTGTAGCCTCCAGGAGCAAACGGCTGTGATTTAAGATTTTTTTGAGGGCCCTTGTGCACATTCGGTCATTTTGTAAGCCTAATTACAAATGATTTTATGCCATATTGTTTATCATTACATGTTTGTTGTCGGAATGTCTGAGGCAACAGACACCACACAAGTAATAATATATTTGCAACTTGATGGTAATGACCAGTTGTACAAGTTGTACACTATGGCCGGCCGTTGTGACCGAGCGGTTCTTGGCGCTTCAGTCCGCAACCGCGCTGCTACTATGGTCGCAGGTTAGAATCCTGCCTCGGGCATGGATGTGTGTGATGTTCTTAGGTTAATTAGGTTTAAGCAGTTCTAAGTCTAGGGGGCTGATGACCTCAGATGTTAAGTCCCATAGTGCTCAGAACCATTTGAACCATTTTTTGTACACTATGTCCGAACACTTGAGGGTATCAGGTATGGCTGCAAACGATGACAATGGACACTGGACGCTACGTATGTAGTGTGCGACAAGTTGAGAATTTGGAGTGGAACGGAAGCGTGTTCGAATAGCCGAAGCCGGAGCGGCTACTGCGTAAAACGGGAAATCAGGGTTAGATTCCCGATACGGCACAAACTTTCACGGGTCGCCATTGCGTTTCATTCAATGCCCAACTGCGCCTGAGATCCGTAGTTTTCGTAAATCACGTATATACAGGATGGTCAGAATAGTCTGAAAGTTTGTAAGGGTGTTGCAGGATAAGTTGCGCTGAGAAATAACTTTCAAGAAAAAAATTCGATATGTTGAGCCATTTCCGAGTTAATTAGCATTAGAGTCAGCCAATCAGGTCGTTGCGCGAGCGAATTCAAGCGGCCTGCTATATACAGTTAGTGCCAGCTGTTCTCATGTTCTCATAGCGTAGATGACAACGCACGAAACTTATCAACCTTACTACCCCCCCCCCCCCCACCCATCCCCTTTCCAATTTATGTATCGCTCTCCTGTTTGGTTTTAGGAAACCAAATGAAGGACACGTATGGCGACGCCGCCTCTGACGGGCCCCCTGAATATGCCCACGCAACCGACCTGATTGGCTACCTTCAGTACTAATTAACTTGGAAATGGCGCAACGCATCAACTTTTTTTTCTAAACAACTGTTTCACTGCAGAACCTACCCTGTAACACCCTTACAGGCTTTTCAAACAGTTTCTGACCACCCAGTATACACATAGCCGTTGTATCAAAAATTGTATTAGCTTACAACTGGGCATAAGTGAATGAAAAACGCCTATAATAGACACAACTGGATAATTAGTATTAATAGTACACTCGGCACATTCGCTGATTCATGTCTGCCTCTCCCACGCTTGTTGGAAGCAGATGATCAACCCGATGAATCAACTGAACAGATTGTGTGTAACTATAATCTTAATAAAATATTTCTGTTTAATCTTCTGGCGACGATACCTGCCAAACATAAATATGTTCCAGTTTAAAAGTACCTTTACTGTAAGTTTATGGAGGAATGACGGCTGTTATATAGCGTGCGAATGTTGGTAAAAAGTATATGACTTCGTATTCGTCAGCACTCTGCAACAAATCATGAGAGACATTCAGAAATTCCATTCAGATAGTTACGTGGCTCTAGCGCTTCGTGTTCACATCTAACAGCCCATCCCCAAAGATATATTTCAACCAACATCCGATATAGTAATGTTGCGTTGTTGTGGTCTTCAGTCCTGAGACTAGTTTGATGCAGCTCTCCATGCTACTCTATCCTGTGCAAGTTTCTTCATCTCCCAGTACCTACTGCAGCCTACATCCTTCTGAATCTGCTTAGTGTATTCATCTCTTGGTCTCCCTCTACGATTTTTACCCTCCACGCTGCCCTCCAGTACCGAATTGGTGATCCCTTGATGCCTCAGAACATGTCCTACCAACCGATCCCTTCTTCTAGTGAAGTTGTGCCACAAAATCCTCTTCTCCCCAATTCTGTTCAATACCTCCTCATTAGCTATGTGATCTACCCATCTAATCTTCAGCATTCTTCTGTAGCACCACATTTCGAAAGCTTCTATTCTCTTCTTGTCTAAACTATTTATCGTCCATGCTTCACTTCCATACATGGCTTCACTCCATACAAATACTTTCAGAAACGACTTCCTGACACTAAAATCTATACTCGATGTTAACAAATGTAATGTGATGTAATCTCTCTAATTATTAAAACAAAGACATAGCCTCAACAATCACAACAACCGCCGTCAAATTAAGCGTCACAGTAAAATAATTTCATGTTGCAATGTCAGCTAACAACCACTGTGTCTTGGACTACAGGTTACTCTATTTCCTATCTACGTTCATGCTTCAGCTTGAGGAAGGCATCTGCAGAGTATTCTGACGGCAACAACAATGACGAAATATTTTTTAAAAGATTTCTTCATGTCTTCAGCTGCCATTCTCTTTATTTCATGTACGATTGTAAAATTTCGGTCTTAGGTCATTTTCAAGTACCTAAAGCGGAAGTATTATACATTAGATACTTTAGTGACACTTGTGATTTTGATGTAGGAACAAGTCATATCTGTAGATATACTAGGCGCATTACAACTTACTTCATGGATGATTGTTTAGTAGTAAATTATGTCATGTATGTCGTTGCTCCTATGACTCCATGTTATGCTCATAAAATAAATCCGAGATATTTACGCTATGTCAGGAGCACGTTACTTTTGGGCAGTTGTTGCAAAGCTCTTATATATAAGGAATGCAGTCATATTTACACCAGTGATGAACGATAATTAAATGTAATAGAGAACAGAAGCATATGCAGGTTAAGTACCAAATTTCTGAAAAATAATTATAACCTTCCTAGTGTTAAGTACGTTAAAACATGGCCTTGTACATAAGAGCTTTGCAACAACTGCTCGAAAGTAACGTGCTCCTAAAATAACGTAAACATCTCGGATTTATTTTATGAGCATAACATGGAGTCATAGGAGCAACGACATACATGACGTAATTTACTACTAAACAATCATCCATAAAGTAAGTTATAATGTCCCTAGTGTATCTACAGATATGACGTGTTCCTACATCAAAATCACAAGTGTCACTTATGTATCCAATGTATAATACTCGTTTTAGATATTTGAAAATGGCCCAAGGCCGAAATTGTACAATCATACTTGAAGTAAAGAGAATGGCAGCTGAACGCATCAACAAATCTTTCAAAAAATTTATCGTAGCTGCGGACCCTACCGCACTGAAAATTACAGAATCACTGTCCAGCCAAACACAGGGTAAAGTAGTACAGTATCAACGGATCAAAGTGAAGGTATTGAACGCCACGGAAGTGATCAAGTTTAACAAACAGAGTATACGAGACAATATCACACCGAAATATGCCAGGATCAAAATAAGAAACAAATCTAGTGTGGCACAACGTGTAAAACAACAGTGCGAACCCAATTGGGTGACCAATAAAACCGTTAAAAATTTAAACGTAAGAATAATTTAAATGTTAAACTGTATGTAGCTCATTTAGATCTTGCTAGTGTCCTGTCTCCCTCACAAACAAATCACATTTTATCAGCAGTCGATAAATTTATAAGTTATATGGATACAAACACTCTACTAATACATAAAAAGAAGATACATAGGCTCATACAAGAAAAAGATTTAAATATACACAATGAAAATAAATATCACATACAGAGTAACTGCAAATTCTTCCAGATGGTTGAAAAGCTGACCAACATTAGATTTACTCCCACAAAAATGAACGTACTAAACAAAGGCCTGAAATTTAATATGCAACCACCCCTTGGAAACATTATGATTAAAAATATTATTGCAAACACTGAGTAGCGATTGACATGATCCAGTTGCTACATCATGAGCAAAACCACGTTCCTTATGAAATTGGAAAAATAATACAAACACAAATAAAACGAGAAAGTAGGACCAATATAAAAGCGAAGAGCAGTAGTATTATACGTCAGATAAATAATAATATTCAAAAAATAATGCAATTAGTGGAAAATCAGATAAAGGAAATACATTGACGATTATCTCAGAAGAAGATTACAACAGACAAGTTCTAGAATTTTTCGACCAATATATCAAAATCATCGACCGATACCCAACCGACAAATTTAGTGCGCAACTAAAGAAATCACTAACAAGATGTAACTCCATAGTCACAGAGAAAGATATAAAAGATTACATTGTAATGAATCCAACAACACCATCATTACGTGCCCAGCCCAAGGTACATAAAGAACAAATCTCGATTCGTCCAGTAGTTAACACGGTTAGTAGCCCAGTGCATGCTGTCAGTAAAAAGCTCTACATACTTCTTAAGCAATATTACACATACGAGAAAGAATACACTACAAAAATTTGTTACGATATCGCCGATAAAATTAAAAATATAAAAATATCAGAAAATGGAATACTCTTATCACTCGATATATCTAACATGTACACAAATATTCCAGTAAGAGAAACTATAGAGATAATTAAAAACAACTTTCTCAACTATAAGAAAATCACTCAAGGAGAAATTTGTGAAACAACAGAACTTCAACAATTAATCACTTCCTAAATTATTTCTCATTTCAGAACAAAATTTATCTCCAAAAAGATGGGGTAGCAATGGGCTCAAGTCTAGCGGGCACATTTGCTGATGTTTGTGTTAACACTTAAGAAGAAAATTTTTTTACAGGTACACTCAAACAGCCAAAAAAAATCCTTTTTTACTATAGATATGTCCATGACACGTTAATCCTATTCGATGGTGCAGTAGATGAGAGCAACGTCATGCATTCACAATCCAACAGTTGGCATCCAAAAATTAATTTCATAGTGGAAAGAGAAAAAAATAAGAGCATAAACTTCCTGCATTTAAAAATTTCAAACGAAAACTCTGAACACATATTAGATATTTTTCGTAAACTAACGACAACAGACATAATTATTCACAACCAGTCATGCCACCCGAGAGCACACAAGCTTGCATATTTTCATTCTATGTTACATAGACTAAACAACTTACCACTGAAAATATAAAAAAACTGAGAAAGAACTAGATCTTCTCCGAAGTGTAGCTATAAGCAATGGTTATCCTAAAAAGTTAGTAGACACATTATTAAAAAAGAAAACCAAACAAACACATGCCAGTCTCATAGATGAAATAACTTTAACTAGAAATAAAAACGAATCACAGTAAAATAAAGTTCTTGTATGCCCATATGTAGGCATTATTTCCGACAAACTTACTAAATGTTTCAATAATACAAAATTATACACCAGTTACAGAATCATTAACAATCTACAACGATCATTGAGAAACATACCACGTAAATCAGAGCCGTTGTCCCAGTCAGAAATCTAGAAAATTTACTGTGAAGAGTACCCAGAATTTTATATTGGACAAACAGGAAGAAAAGTTAGTACACGATTTAAAGAGGACACGACAATAAGCGACAATAGCCCATCCACATTTGCTGCACACATAAACGACACCAACCACAAAATACCTAATATAAATGGACCACTTTAAATATTACATAAGTTACAGAAAGGAAAAATCATGAATGTAACGGAAGAAATTGAAATTTACATCCATCTAAAAGATCAGTTAGACAGAGTATTAAATGAGCAAAAAGACCTGTGAAATGGGAAATTTCTGGACAACTTTCTAGCAGTTCTACGGCGAAGCATTACAGAACCATAGGATGTAAAATTATCGCTACAATTAATAATAAATATGCTCGAACAGTCCACGGGTGTACTGCCGGTCCATAGTGTCCAACGGGCCCGTTGGGCCGGCTGCGGTAGTCGGGTGGTTCTAGGCGCTTCAGTCCGGAGCCGCGTGACTGCTACGGTCGCAGGTTCGAATCCTGCCTCAGGCATGGATGTGTGTGATGTCCTTAGGTTAGTTAGGTTTAAGTAGTTCTAAGTTCTAGGGGACTGATGACCTCCGATGTTAAGTCCCATAGTGCTCAGAGCCATATGGGCCCGTTGGACACTATGGACCGGCAGTACATCCGTGGACTGTTCGTGCAAGAAATACGCAGGGAGAAGTTGAAAATCACAATATGACTGTAATGCGAAACATAAAGCAGTTTTACTCGGCTCTCGTAGTTCTCAGTACTGTTTCATTAGAGTACTGTGATAGATTTCATATGTAAGATCTTTGTACCAACTATTCAAAAACAACGTGCTCCCACAATAAAAGAACAAATATTTACAAGTTTTTTAAAGAGATTACATACAGTCATATTTTCACCAATGATGAACGATAATTAAATATTATTGATAACAAAAGAATTGCCGGTCAAATAGCAAATTTCTGTAAAATAATTATGATCTTCCTAGTGTTAAGTACGTTAAAACATGGTCTTATATATAAGAGCTTTGCAACAACTGCTCGCAAGTAACGTGCTCCTGACATAGCGTAAATATCTCGGATTTATTTTATGAGCATAACATGGAGTCATAGGAGCAACGACATACATGACATAATTCACTACTAAAAATCATCCATAAAGTAAGTTATAATGCGCCTAGTATATCTATTGATGTGACTTGTTCCTACATCAAAATCACAAGTGTCACTAATGTATTCAATGTATAATACTTCCGTTTTAGATAGTTGAAAATGGCCTAAGGCCAAAATTATACAATCGGACATGAAATAAAGGGAATGGCAGCTGAAGGCATCTACAAATCTTTCAAAAAATTCATCGCAGCTGCGGAACCTATCGCACTGAAAATAACGAAATAAAAAAACGCAACACTAAGAAGGAATTGTACGACATAATCGAAAGTTGGTAGGCGTCTTTCTACACTCCTGGAAATGGAAAAAAGAACACATTGACACCGGTGTGTCAGACCCACCATACTTGCTCCGGACACTGCGAGAGGGCTGTACAAGCAATGATCACACGCACGGCACAGCGGACACACCAGGAACCGCGGTGTTGGCCGTCGAATGGCGCTAGCTGCGCAGCATTTGTGCACCGCCGCCGTCAGTGTCAGCCAGTTTGCCGTGGCATACGGAGCTCCATCGCAGTCTTTAACACTGGTAGCATGCCGCGACAGCGTGGACGTGAACCGTATGTGCAGTTGACGGACTTTCAGCGAGGGCGTATAGTGGGCATGCGGGAGGCCGGGTGGACGTACCGCCGAATTGCTCAACACGTGGGGCGTGAGGTCTCCACAGTACATCGATGTTGTCGCCAGAGGTCGGCGGAAGGTGCACGTGCCCGTCGACCTGGGACCGGACCGCAGCGACGCACGGATGCACGCCAAGACCGTAGGATCCTACGCAGTGCCGTAGGGGACCGCACCGCCACTTCCCACCAAATTAGGGACACTGTTGCTCCTGGGGTATCGGCGAGGACCATTCGCAACCGTCACCATGAAGCTGGGCTACGGTCCCGCACACCGTTAGGCCGTCTTCCGCTCACGCCCCAACATCGTGCAGCCCGCCTCCAGTGGTGTCGCGACAGGCGTGAATGGAGGGACGAATGGATCGTCTTCAGCGATGAGAGTCGCTTCTGCCTTGGTGCCAATGATGGTCGTATGCGTGTTTGGCGCCGTGCAGGTGAGCGCCACAATCAGGACTGCATACGACCGAGGCACACAGGGCCAACACCCGGCATCATGGTGTGGGGAGCGATCTCCTACACTGGCCGTACACCACTGGTGATCGTCGAGGGGACACTGAATAGTGCACGGTACATCCAAACCGTCATCGAACCCATCGTTCTACCATTCCTAGACCGGCAAGGGAACTTGCTGTTCCAACAGGACAATGCACGTCCGCATGTATCCCGTGCCACCCAACGTGCTCTAGAAGGTGTAAGTCAACTACCCTGGCCAGCAAGATCTCCGGATCTGTCCCCCATTGAGCATGTTTGGGACTGGATGAAGCGTCGTCTCACGCGGTCTGCACGTCCAGCACGAACGCTGGTCCAACTGAGGCGCCAGGTGGAAATGGCATGGCAAGCCGTTCCACAGGACTACATCCAGCATCTCTACGATCGTCTCCATGGGAGAATAGCAGCCTGCATTGCTGCGAAAGGTGGATATACACTGTACTAGTGCCGACATTGTGCATGCTCTGTTGCCTGTGTCTATGTGCCTGTGGTTCTGTCACTGTGATCATGTGATGTATCTGACCCCAGGAATGTGTCAATAAAGTTTCCCCTTCCTGGGACAATGAATTCACGGTGTTCTTATTTCAATTTCCAGGAGTGTATATCTCAAAGATTAAGTTTATTCAGATTTCGCGCCAGTCCCATAAGAATGGGTGGAAGCGTCACTATAAGGATGCAAATCAGGTTTGCTTTAAATACACGCTGTAACGCTCGTTAGTGTTAGTTACCTTTGAGACTGGACGTGGCGAGCTGATGTTAAGCAACAATACCTGTAAGGCGACAAAGACGTCATTATCAGCACCTCACGAGGTCGAGTAATATGGCTACAAGAAGCTGCTTTTTGCTTCTGCGATACTGCAGAAAGACTTGGCAGAATGCGGCCACTGCACGTGACTGCTGGCAGCGCTGGTCACGAAAATGTACGGTCGAAAAAAGGAGTGGGCTCCCGACAGCTACGTAGCTCTCCCTAGAGGGATGACCATCGTGTTCGGCGAGGGGCTCTGGCGCATCGTACTGCATTTGAAACAGCAATTTGAACAGTAGTTGGCACTACAGTGACACAACGAGCTGTTACAAACGATAGCTCCGAGCCAGATGCCCTCTTGCGTGCATTCCACTGGCCCCCATACCACCTACATATGCGACTTCAGTGGTGCCTTGGTGCTAGTGACAGTTGTGTGTTGGTTAGGAGGCGGCCAGCTGAGGGCTTGCAAACCGACATGTTTGGGTGATAGACACACTGAACCGAAACGGGGAGTTATGGTCTGGGTGCAATTGTATGACAGCAGAAGCACTGTCGTGGTTATCCCACACACGTGCGACTGCAAATCTGTACGTCAATCTGGTGACTGAACCCGTTGTGCTGCAATTCGTGGACAGCGTTCTTGGGAGTGTTTTCAGACACGATAACGCTCGTCCACATACCGCTATTGAAGCCCAACGTGCTCTACGGAGTGTCGACAGTGTGTTGCCTTGACCTGTTCGATCACCAGATCTGTCTTCAGTCGGGCACACATGAGACATCGTGGGACTAGAACTCCACCGTCATCCACAAACAGCATTAACCATCCTTGCACTGACCGACCAAGAGCAACAGGCATAGAACTCAATCCCACGAACCGACATCCAGCACCTGCACAGCACAATGAATGAAAGTTTCCACGCTTGTATTCAACATTCTGGCGGCTACATCTGTTACTAATAGACCAGCATTTCACATTTGCAATGTCTTATCTCTCGTTTGTGATATTGCAATGTTAATCACTTAAATATTGTACCTGCGGCGCGGGGTAGCCGCGCGGTCTAGGGCGTCTTGTAACGGCTCGCTCGGATCCCCCGTTGGCGGTTCAAGTCATCCCTCGGGCATGGGTGTGTGTGTTGTCCTTAGCGTAAGTTAGTTTAAGTTAAATCAAGTAGTGCGTAAGCCTAGGGACCAATGACCTCAGCAATTTGGTCCCTTAGTCCTTACCACAAATTTCCAAAAGATTGTATCTAGACAAATGTATTCCAGAAATTCCATTATTCTACATTAATTATTTTTTGGTGTTTCGATTTTTTTCCGTCAACGTATTTAATACTGCACTGCACCTCGAGTGTTCAACAATTCTCGTCGCCCATTTGCAGTTATTTTGTAAGCGGCACATGCACCAGCTGAAAGTAAAAATAATACAATTCAGAAATGTTTACATTTATGCGATTTAGCCCTGTATATATATATATATATATATATATATATATGTGTGTGTGTGTGTGTGTGTGTGTGTGTTGGGGGAAGTGGGGGGAAGGGGTTCGACGAACATTAGTTTGCACAGTAACTGTCGAACAATGGGAATGCATCGCAAAAGGTTCTGTCGATAATCCCAAACGACACTTGGGGAATATCAAAACAGACACCATTTTCGATGTAGTGAGATAACACTGGACTAGAATTCAGAATGAAAGGTTTTCAAATGCCCGGCCAGCCATCTTGATTTAGATTTTTGTGTTTCCAGTCAGTAGCTCCAGGTGAATGCCATAAGAAAAAGGAATGCCGTGTTTCCTTCCTCATCTCAGTCCAATTCGAGCTTTCGCTTCATTTTTGTTGTTCGGGACACTGACTGGACGTCTAGCCACTATCTTTCTACGTACCATGCTATTTCTGAAAGCTGAGCTTGAAACTGCTGGCAGACGCATATTGATCGGTGCAGATCGTTAAACGAAACCAATTACGAATTCTGATCAACACAATTAATTAACTGAGAGCATTTAATGAAATGCAAAAGTGGAAAAAATGTTTCTTTGTTTCTACCCCTGGATCGTGACGCTAACAAACACTATCGGAACTACCTACCATTCGCAAGAGACGTCAACATCGACTTCGTATACTGTCTAATGCCTCGTAGTTAATACCTCGGACAGCTGTTAATCATGACTGAAGATAGACATGGGATATTTCCACATATTAAAAAAAGAACCTAATCATTTAATCACGAATGTGTATGCAGGCTCTGTGTCTCCCAGCTTCGTTTGCAACGCAAATTACCGACGTGATTTTCAGAAATACAGGCTTTTGTACATCATATTCAAATGTACTTTTTGAACGGAAAGCATTACGACTCTGCTACGTTAGTAAGTTCTGGGAGTCTGCTATTGACGATTAAAGAGAATATTTTATACGCATCTACCTATCTAATTATCAGGAAGCACCGAGCATTCTGGGTACACTCTGGCATGGATGGGGACGGATATTTTAGTCCGGATTGCAGTTACCGCCGAATAAGTAGAAATTCAACACATTATTATTTCCTTGCAAGATGGATTTGGTTTCTGAATGTGATTGAAATTGCATTAGAGGGGCATGGACGGTTGCCTTCGTCAAGAAGTGGATTGAGTAATATTAATTATAATTGATTAATGTAACTAATTCTTTTCAAATTCATTGTTTGAGCTCTCCTCGCAACTCCTACGCTGTTTTCACAGGATGCACTCAGAATGCAAACAGAACAGGGTAGAAGTGTGCAAGTAGCCAAGTGGGCTTAGGATGACGAGAAAGATGTTTAAATACCAGAACACTGTAATATTGCGAATACTGAAAAAACATCTTCAAGCGGAGTTTTGCGAAGTCCGTCTTTCGCTGCCAGTGTCAGGACCTGACAAGTGATGATATAAATTACATCCTCTTTCAATTTACAATGTATGAGAAAAACAATTCCAAACTTCTAAAATTTTGTTTGACACCATAGCCAGATTTACAGCAAAAGAGGACTTACAAATCTAAAAGTTAAGATCAATGATTAGTTCCAAGAAAGTGACAGGAGTAAATATTGTTACTACAAATAATTCTTTAGATATCAAGTCAAATGTAGTCTAACCCTAATCCTGTAATACTTACAACTTGAGAAGAGCATTAACAGTCTTGTTTTTGTTTATTTTTTATTGAAATCTGTAATTTTGTAACAGTTTTAATGAGCCGCTATAAATATGGTACTGTATAAAATTTGGATGGCGTCTTCAAAGGAGAATATAAGATGAACATCAACAGAAACAGAACAAGGACAATGGAAAGCAATCAAATTAAATCAAGAATTAGATTAGGAAACAGGACACTAAAAGTAGTAGATGATTTTAGCTATTTGTGCAGCAAAATAACACATGGTGGCCACAGTAGAGAGAATATAAAATGTAGACTAACAACGGCAAGAACAGCGTCTGTGAAGAAGAGAAATTTGGTAGAATCGAATAGAGATTGAAGTCTCAGAAAGTCTTTTCTGGAGGTATTTGTCTGAAGCGTATCCATCTATGGAACTGAAATATGGACTGTTAATAAATATGCCTGTAATGAAGACCATGACTGTAATTTGACTGAAGAAGACGTCCGTATAAATATCGAAACCTAGGTCAAGGGTTAAATAAACCTTTGGGTTTCAACTGGTTAGCTGGTTTTCTTGACCTCTTCAAACCTATACAGTTGCTAAATCGCAGCGATGTGTAATATTATGAAAAAAATACGTGTTTCAGGTTTTTGGAAATTCAAGCACTAAGGGGATAAAATAGGGGTGAAAGTATTTTTACGTAAATCAAATGGTTCAAATGGCTCTGAGCGCTATGGGACTTCACATCGGTGGTCATCAGTCCCCTAGAACTTAGAACTACTTAAACCTAACTAACCTAAGGACATCACACACATCCATCCATGCCCGAGGCAGGATTCGAACCTGCGACCGTAGCGGTCACGCGGTTCCAGACTCAAGCGCCTAGAACCGCACGGCCACACCGGCCGGCTTACGTAAATTATTATTAAAGAACTACTAAAGCATTTTTTTAGTTATATCTATGAAAATTGGTACTTGACTTCTCGGCTTAGAAGAAAGAAATTCGCGTTTCACCATTTTTTGAAATTGAACAGCCTAAGAGGGTGAAATAGGGGATAAAAATTTTTGAAATTATTTCATTGTGGAAGTATTTTCAATGCTAAGTCTATGAAAATTTGTATTTGGCTTCTCTATTAGAAATAAAACAAATATAAAATGTGTGTTTCTCTGGCTTTTGGAAATTCAGCCCCTATGGGAGTGAAATAGGGGTTGAAATTTAGTAAGCACATATTTTGTTATATTAAAATAATTTAAAAGCCGAATTATGAAAATTGTTATTTCAAATCTCAGGTAGATATAAAGAAATATATGTAAGGGAATAAAAGTTTCTAGTGAAATATCACCGCAAGAAAGCAAAATTCACGATTAACAAAAACAATGGTCTCTAGCTGCCAGAAGCACTTTTTCGTCAGAAGTACATTCATCAGAAAACATGTTTCTATAGCCTTAACTAACGTGAAAAGATTAGAAGGTTTTGTAGATTGTGAACAACATAAAATACTGATTAAAGAAAAACAAAAAAGTCTGTGCAGACCACGCAATCTACTCGAGAGAAGTAGCGGGTGGTAAGCCAATATATCACTAAATATGTAAAAAGAACTAAACTGTAGGCAGTAACTAACCTCACATAACGCAAGTAATGCACACGAAAATGTCTGAGTGACATTTGTGGATGTAGACGGCTGTTAAGACGAAACAGTCTTGTACCTTGACGTAATGTCAACGCAAGATCCAAATCAGACATCGATATCGACACAGCACAACTGCTGACATGTACCACAGCCCGCGCTGAAAAGCGTTCGCAACAAGTCAATTGATAACGTCGACTACGCACATGACCAGTACATAGTAACCAGAATCGTCCGTGCGAGATCACTTCAGATTTTGGAGCAGCAACTGGCATTGCTTGAACCGACAGCAAAAACCTGCCGTTGCCCGTGAACTTGGACATGCACTCGGTTAATACCTTGTGAGTTCTGCTACTGCGTACAACGATTTGGACTGGATCGCTGGACATTCTGTATAAATTATCATGTTCTGTCTTCGACTGTAGAAGACCTTGGCCTGGTACAGAGAGGTTATGAACTAATTCATGTATTGTACTGTGACTGTAATTTCGTTGCGCAAATAAATCAGATCACTCGTCAAATCAGTGTCGAATGCTTCCTTGGAGACGACGACTCTCGTTAGTGCATCGACTGGACTCAAACCCCGCCCCCTGTCTGTAACACTCAGTGCTGCCATGGATCCAGAATTCTTGAAATTGTGGCAACTGCTGCAGTAGGCTGAGGAACAAAGAAACAAACCACGCAAGAACCTAGGGGCAACTAACACAGTGGTCTGTTTCTCTATTGCAACACACTCGTACCATAACTGTCCTCAAACCTGAGAAAGACGACATGGACAGCTTGCGTCGCAGTATTGTGCTGCACTTTCAGGTATTTAAATCACAGGTGTTGTTCAACGTCGTAGTTTTTTAGTAACCAGTCCTAAGTTAATCTCTGTCCTTCATAAACTGCGTTCTCTTGTAGAAACTCAGACACTAGCTTTGCAGGCATTTGTAACATGTTGATGATGATGTTTGGTTTGTGGGGCGCTCAACTGCGCGGTCATCAGCGCTCGTACGAAGTCCCAATTTTTATACAGTCCAATTTTTTACACAGTTCAATCTAGCCACTGTCGCGAATGACGATGAGGAGGAGGAGGGGGAGGAGAAAGGAGGAGGAGTACAACACAAACACCGAGACGCAGGGCAGAGAAAATCCTCAACGCGGCCGGGAATAGAACCTGGGACCCCGTGATCCAGAGGCAGTAACGCTAGCCATTAGACCACGAGCTGCGGATATATTCTCACCCTTTTACGTACAATAGTGTTACGTGGTCGCTACTAAAGTATGTCTGCAAACTGAAATCCTAGCAGACGAGTCCCCACGCTTTCTACACCACTACCTTATACGAATCACCTACGGGTTTTTTCACACGGATATACTGACGCTTCCGCAGCGCGCCTTTTAAATCTGTAGCGACGTGGGCTGCAGACACGCCTGGACAATGTTAATTTTAGGCTAAACGCCTTAAAACTGTACGGAATACAGAAGCTGGTAACGAATATAACTAACACAAGAAACGCACAGGAACAGAATTTTCATAAATCGCCATACGCTGCGCTGAACTGGTAGTCGGGAAATTGATTCTTAATCACTCTCTACGGCAGTTGTCACGTTCTTCCAGGATCTGCTACTTCCCCACCATAAGCGTTGCTCGGTCTACAGTTTACAAACATGATACAGGCTCGAACTTTTCAGTGTCGAATGCAGACCTTAAACAAACTTACGCAGCTTGGACGGAAGATTTAAAATACGAGGGTTGTGCATCAAGTAAGTTCCGATCGGTCGCTAAATGGAAACCACAGTGAAAATCAGAAACATTTTATTTGCAAGAGTTAGCTACACTTTCCAGATACTTCTCTACATAGTCACCGCTCCGACTTAGACATCTGTCGGAGCGTTATACCAAATTTCCAACTCCATCGTCATAGAAGGCAGCCACCTGTGCTTTCCGATAATTCTCTATGCTGGTCTATAGCGCGTAGCCTGCGTCCAGGTGTTGTCTTCGTATCCAGCGTTTCATGTGAACAGAGATGATACTCAGGACGAGCCAAGTAGGGCTATGTTGTGGGTGATCGAACACTTCCCATCGAAAGACAGCAGGAGCGTCTTCACTGCCCCTACAGGGTGCGGCTGAGAATTGCCATGAAGAAGGAAGTGCGTGGCAGTTGTGTTAGGTGGGCTGCATTCATTAAGGCGAAGCCTCTCAGCGGGTCCTCCTACTTGGCGGGAGACATCGTTGTTCTAGACACCTTTACTCGCTCACAGTGCGCTCACAACTGAAAAGAGCGTCTTGATGCCATCGACGGCCATACCAGAGACACTAACCAACACATCTGTACAAAGCTTCATCGGATTTTCACTTTGGTTTCCATTTCGCGACCAATCGGAACTTACTTTCTGGGCAACCCTCGTATCTTTCCCTAAATAGTTGGTTTACTAGTGAAAACATTGTCAGTGGACAGTCGTATGCAGAATCTTCAGTGCACGATGTCATTCTTTACGCTTATGATCGGAAAGTGGCTTAACAAGGCTTGAAATTAGACCAACTCACCCTAGACGAAGTTCTTGCAATAGCTAACGCTTATAAGAATTCTACTTCACCACACCGTTCTTTCGATGTATATGCTTTGTCTAATCCTTTCCGTTCTGAAAAAAATGATAGGAAGCACTGGCCAACAGATCTGTCTTCAGCTTATTCGTGTCCATGCAGGTCCTTGCGGGGCCAGACAGGAGAGTTCGTGGACAGGGTGTGATATAGCATATCGTTCTGTTAAAAGAAACACTGAAAACTACACAAGTTTCTCCGGGTTGCCATCGGTATCCTACACGGGACGAGGAATGAGATGACTGCGGCAACGCATCAGCTGCCGGCCCAGCTGCAGTCACCATCACCACGAACAGCTCACGTTGGGCACGAACAGCCCCTGACACCGCAGAGCAAAAATGTCAACAAGTTTTTCACGCAACTCGACCTGTGCACGACAAGACCTAAGCAGATACTACTCCAGTTTGCTATGAATAGGACTTATAATCAATTTCAGCACGATACTGTCTCGTTAGCAAATGAGCCCACATACGAACAACCGCGTGTGCCATCCATCAAACTTACTTCACCCACGTTGTTGAGGCGACAGATTATTCCACTTTGCGGCGTTTGCGAATTGCACGCAATGTACAAAAAGTCAGGCCGTCTCTCCTTCTTGGTTGTCGCTCCTATCCGAGTGTAGAGCATTTTTCAGTCATATGCGTTTCAAGCCTTCGGTCCCCTGATCGATGACAAAGACTATAATGTGTCACAATGTGTTCCCTACTATACTTCAGAGGCGTTGCGTTACGACTCTCTTTGACGACAGCCTGGGATGTGCAGAAGGCTATATTGCACACGTCATGCTCAAACCCACAGTCACGCCAAAGTTCCACCGCGCCGTACCTATTCCTGTCGCCATCCGTGATTCCTTCAAACAAGAACATCATTTCGAACGAAAATAAATTCTGGTGCCTGTCTCTTCCATTCAGTGGTCTACGCCTCTAATAGTACTAAAGTAATTTAATGACAAACTTCGCCTCTGCATCGATTTCAGTTCGTCTATCAATACTCAACCCATGGTGGATTCATACTCAATCCTCACCCAGATTACCTTCTGACCAAACTTGTAGGCTGTCATTTCTTTTCCAAACTCGACCTGCGTACCTCCAGCTACCAGCTGACAAACCGTCCCTTTCACACATTGTCGTCAACGCACCATTTGTTTTGTATTGCAACACTTGCTTGCCTCTCGGCTTTGCCACTTTAGCGATTTTCCAGCGCTTCCTCTAACAACTTATCTGCAACAGTTTTGGCAATTGCATGGAAGATATAATTCTCACGGGCCGTAATGTAAACTGAACACCTTCAAAATTGGCACCTGCTTTTCACCAGAATCCAGCAGACTGGTCTAAAGGGCAATTTAGATAAATGTGTAATATTCAAACCTCAAGCAGAATGTCTGGGACATTTTTAGCATTAGAGATTTAGAACGGAGAAAGAACAAGTGGAAGCCATAACTCATACACATGCAACAACAGACCTCAAGATCTCCAAGTTTACTTATGAAAAGTAAATCATTACTCTAAATTCGTATCGCAGGCATTTGAGATTACAAACCTTTTACAATTTCCTAAAAACACATACACTTCTTTTACACATCCGTCTATCAGGCAGCATTTGAAGCTTTAAAAAGAGATCTTAAAAATCTGCTGCTTTGCTACTTTTAATCCCGACTAAGCTCTCACATTACAAACCAAAAATGGCATCAGAGTGGTTCTGTCCCATAAAAATCGTAAGAAGTTTGCATAAACAGTTGCTGATGCATTAAACTGTGACCCACAGCTCAGGTTAACTACAGCCAAACCGAGAATTAAGCTCTCGTCAATATTTTTGCTGTGGAAATATTACAAACACTGAGGCGACAAAAGGAACTGGATACCTCCTAATATCGTCTCGGACCTCCTTCTGCCCGGGTTAGTGAATCAGCTCCACGTGGCGTGGACTCAACAAGTCGTTGCAAGTCCCCTGCGGAACTATTGAGCCGTACTGCCTCTACAGCCGTTGATAACTGCGAAAGTGTTACCAGTTCAGGATGTTGTGCACGAAATTACCTCTGGATTATGTCCCTTAGATGTTCGATGGGATCCATGTCGGGCGATCTGGGTGGCCAAATCATTCGCTCGAACTCTCTAGAATGCTCTTCAAACAAATAGCGAACAGTGACATGGTGCAGCGTTGTTTGGAAACATAAAGTCTATGAAAAAGACCTCCAAGTAGCTGAACATAACCATTTACAGTCAATGATCGGTTCAGTTGGACTAGAGTACTCAGTCCATTCCATGTCAACACTGCCCACTCCATTATGGAGCTACCACAAGCTTGCACAGTGCCTTATTGAAAACTTGCCCCATGGCTTCGTGGAATCTGCGCCACACTTGAAACCTACCATCAGCTCTTACCAACTGAAATCGGGACTGATCTGACCAAGCCACAATTCTCCAGTTGTCTAGGGTCCAACCGATATTATCACAAACCCAGGAAAGGTACTGCTTGCGATGTTATGCTGTTAGCAAAGGTACTCGTGTTGATCGACTGCTGCCATAGCTCATTAACGCCACATTTCGCCACACTACCCTATCTGATAGGTTCATCGTACGTCCCACACTGATTTCTGTGGTTATTTCATCCAGTGTTGGTTGAGTGTTAGCGTTAACAACTCCACGAAAACGTCGCTGCTCTCGGTCGTTAGGTGAAGGGTGTCGGCCACTGCGTTTCCCGTGGTGAGAGGTAATGACTGAAATGCGGTATTCTCGGTTCACTCTTGACATTGGGGATTCGGAATATTGAGTTTCCTAATGATGTCCGAAATGTAATGTCCCATGCATTAGGTGTTCAAAGTCTCTTAATTCCCATCGTTCGGCCATAATAACGTTGGAAACACTTTCACACGAATCACCTGATTACAAGTGACGGCTTCGCCGCTACACTGCCCTTTTGTACCTTGTTCACGCGATACTACCGCCATATGGGTATGTGCATATCGCTATCTCATTGCTTTTGTCACCTGAGTGTACGTTCCTGCATGGAACCAAATTTCACTCAATAACTGATCACAAACCAGTCGTTGTATTTTCGAACCTAAATCTAAGTTGCCCGATAAAACAGACCAACCACCGAAACCAATTCCATAAAAATGCCCATATGACTGTCCCTCCAGAATGAGTTACAGGTCATCAAGGGAATAATTGCCCACCTCCTGGAAAATAAGACTACAAGGTGAGTGTGACTCAGCAACTACACCCCCATATCCTGGAGATATTCAGTGTGGGCATCACTTTCATGAAGGCGATGGAATGCCGTCACATATACTGGCCAGGAAAGGACAGAGACTTCTACCACACGGCTATCGCCTGCACAGCCTGCATCATCCACCAGGCTGCTCCGTCACAGCGCTATACATCCTGGCCCATACCACAGGCTCCATGGGACCGTATCCACTTAGCAGGTTTCCTTCGTGACATGTGGCTGCTCTTCGTTAACAATAATTAATAATATCCTGTGGCTCAACGAACTGGTGCAAGCCATTTCGGCGACTTCCATGTCCCTAACCTTCCCCATTGTTTCTACAGGGAAAGGACACCTTCGAATCACGTGTGGTTCCTGGTGGATCTTCATCATACTCTCTCGTAATGGCAGGTATGAACTCTACTGCTGCTCATGCAAGCATCTAGGCTCTCAAAGTGAAGTTGTTATAGAAGGGGTACTTTGGACCCCTGTACTCTACAGTGACCCACAATTTGTCTCTGCTGAATGCTATCCCTTTGACATTGTAATGCCTTCCATTTGCCATCAAACAGCGAAGCAGAACACTACGTGCATCCCTTCAAATAACAACATAAGAAAGCAATAACACCACAACAAATAGGATGCGCTGGCAGGGTCTCGCTCTTAACACTGAACCTCTCTAATACAGGGCCGTCTGAGGCCGAGGTACTCCATGGCCACTGCATCCCACAATGCATCCATCAGCTCAGTCAGCTCACTCAAGCTGCTCTGTGTGACTCCCAGTATTGGTCCCTAGCTATGGCAGGATGCTGGTTGGATCCTGGTCTCAGTTGCTGGCACCCGTGGTGAGAGGCTCACACAATTGCTCCATTAATCAAAGAGGGGAGCTTGATTCTTACTGATCCTGCGATATAATGGGGGAAGGGGACCATGAATGTACCTTTTGCAATATGCCCCTGTGCATGGGCAAGGTGGGTTTTCACACGGGAGAGTGGAACTGGGGTCGGGGGGGAGGGGGGGGGGAGGGGGGGGAAGCCGTAGAGATACCAAGACCAATTGCCTCAGGTGTAACCGGGTACCCTGGAACTCTTATCTTAACTTATCAGTGGCCCTGATATCTGCGCCAGAAGTGATATTGATACCCTACTCGAGACTTTTACATTGAGCTCCGTTGTGACTTTTGCAGATGTCATCCTCTTATTTTTCGTCAGAGTTCCCTTCAGTGACGTTTGTCACGATGACTCAACACACACTTTCGTCTTTGTCGTGACAGCGGATGATGTTTCCCAGATTTCACTTTATGCGGTACAAATCTTCAATATAGTACGCCTAGAAACATCGAGCACTTCAGTTACCTTCACTACGGAAGCACTCACTATAGGAGCGTCAACAATTTGTCCTCATTCGAATTCATTTAGGCCCGATATAATGCACTCACAACTAAACATAATACTGCTCTGACCTTGATAGATAGTTGAATCGTATGAAGGACATTGCGCAAGTGCCCTTTGTGGTCAAAAACAACAGAGCAACCTGCTGCTTTGGCTAGCATCAGTATTTAAGTTTAAGAACGAATTTGTTGCATATTTTTGTCCAACCACTGTATATCTGTAGATGTACCAATATTAGATCTCCGTTTTTCAGACTTTTTATGTATTGTTTAATAAAGTTTGAAACTCTCTCTACCTAGAGGAATGTAGTAACAATTTCTATTAACGTTGAAAACCATTCAATTTATTCTCATTATTATCATCATCATTATTACTCTCATCTTTTTGGAGACGTTGTCCGTCTGCGCAACCAATAATAACTATGTTTGTTTTATACCACACGAGCATCCTTTTTTTCACGAAGCATTCTCTAATACAGATTTGTTGCATGTATACTATAAATGCGTTGTATAATGTTTCCAGATATGTTGCTATAGTGCAGTTGTTTTCTTCAAATTCAAATGGCTCTGAGCACTGTGGGACTTAACATCTGAGGTCATCAGTCCCCTAGAACTTAGAACTACTTAAACCTAACTAACCTAAGGACAACACACACATCCATGCCCCAGGCAGGATTCGAACCTGCGACCGTAGCGGTCGCGCGGTTCCAGACTGAAGCGCCTAGAACCGCTCAGCCACACCGGCCGGCGTTGTTTACTTTTTCTCTTATTGTTACCGAGCGAAGTGGCGCAGTGGTTAACACATTGGACTCGCATTCGGGAGGACAACGGTTCAAACCCGCGTTCGGCCATCCTGATTTAGGTTTTCCGTGATTTCCTTAAATCACTTCAGGCAAATGCAGGGAGGGTTCCTTTTATTTGATAGGCATGGCCGACTTCCTTCCCCATCCTTACCTATTCCGATGGGACCGATGACTTCGCTTTTGGTCCCCTCCCCCCAAATCAACCAACGAACTAACCAGTCTTATTGTTAGATAAGAAACAACTTTCTGGAGTGCAAGTTTCGTAAGGATAAATTATTGTTTGATTACTCTTACGATTTTCAAGATTTTACTATCCCCCCATGAACCATGGACCTTGCTATTGGTGGGGAGGCTTGCGTGCCTCAACGATACAGAGAGCCGTACCGTAGATGCAACCACAACGGAGGGGTATCTGTTGAGATGCCAGACAAACGTGTGGTTCCTGAAGAGGGGCAGCAGCCTTTTCAGTAGTTGCAGGGGCAACAGTCTGGATGATTGACTGATCTGGCCCTGTAACACTAACCAAAACGGCCTTGCTGTTGTGGTACTGCGAACGGCTGAAAGCAAGGGGAAACTACAGCCGTAATTTTTCCCGAGGGCATGCAGCTTTACTGTATGATTAAATGATGATGGCGTCCTCTTGGGTAAAATATTCCGGAGGTAAAATAGTCCCCCATTCGGATCTCCGGGCGGGGACTACTCAAGAGGATGTCGTTATCAGGAGAAAGAAAACTGGCGTTCTACGGGTCGGAGCGTGGAATGTCAGATCCCTTAATCGGGCAGGTAGGTTAGAAAATTTAAAAAGGGAAATGGATAGGTTAAAGTTAGTTATAGTGGGAATTAGTGAAGTTCGGTGGCAGGAAGAACAAGACCTTTGGTCAGGTGAATACATGGTTATAAATACAAAATCAAATAGGGGTAATGCAGGAGTAGGTTTAATAATGAATAAAAAAATAGGAGTGCGGGTAAGCTACTACAAACAGCATAGTGAACGCATTATTGTGGTCAAGATAGACACGAAGCCCAAACCTACTACAGTAGTACAAGTTTATATGCCAACCAGCTCTGCAGATCATGAAGAAATTGATGAAATGTACGATGAGATAAAAGAAATAAATTCAGGTAGTGAAGGGAGACGAAAATTTAATAGTCATGGGTGACTGGAATTCGACAGTAGGAAAAGGAAGAGAAGGAAACATAGTAGGTGAATAATGGGCAGATTTGAGGAATGAAATAGTGGAGGCAGCAGAGGATCAAGTAGGTAAAAAGACGAGGGCTAGTAGAAATCCTTGAGTAACACAAGAGATACTGAATTTAATTGATGAAAGGAGAAAATACAAAAATGAAGTAAGTGGAGCAGGCAAAAAGGAATACAAACGTCTCAAAAATGATATAGACAGGAAGTGCAAAATAGCTAAGCAGGAATGGCTAGAGGACAAATGTAAGGATGTAGAGGCTTATCTCACGAGGGGTAAGATAGATACTGCCTACAGGAAAATTAGAGAGACCTTTGGAGAAAAGAGGACCACTTGCATGAATATCAAGAGCTCAGATGGAAACCCAGTTCTAAGCAAAGAAGGGAAAGCAGAAAGGTGGAAGGAGTATATAGAGGGTCTACACAGGGGCGATGTTCTTGAGGACAATATTATGGAAATGGAAGAGGATGTAGATCAAGATGAAATGGGAGAATGATACTGCGTGAAGAGTTTGACAGAGCACTGAAAGACCTGAGTCGAAACAAGGCCCCGGGAGTAGACAACATTCCATTAGAACTACTGACAGCCTTGGGAGAGCCAGTCCTGACAAAACTCTACCATCTGGTGAGCAAGATGTATGAGACAGGCGAAATTCCCTCAGACTTCAAGAAGAATATAATAATTCCAATCCCAAAGAAAGCAGGTTCTGACAGATGTGAAAATTACCGAACTATCAGTTTAATAAGTCACAGCTGCAAAATACTAACACGAATTCTTTACAAACGAATGGAAAAACTGGTAGAAGCCGACATCGGGGAAGATCAGTTTGGATTCCGTAGAAATGTTGAAACACGTGAGGCAATACTGACCCTACGACTTATCTTAGAAGAAAGAATAACGAAAGGTAAACACATGTTTCTAGCATTTGTAGACTTAGAGAAAGCTTTTGACAATGTTGACTGGAATACTCTCTTTCAAATTCTAAAGGTAGCAGGGGTAAAATACAGGGAGCGAAAGGCTATTTACAATTTGTACAGATATCAGATGGCAGTTATAAGAGTCGAGGGACGTGAAAGGGAAGCAGTGGTTGGGAAGGGAGTGAGACAGAGTTGTAGCCCCTCCCCGATGCTATTCAATCTGTATATTGAGCAAGCAGTACAAGAAACAAAGGAAAAGTTCGGAGTAGGTATTAAAATCCATGGAGAAGAAATAAAAACTTTGAGGTTCGCCGATGACATTGTAATTCTGTCACAGACAGCAAAGGACTTGGAAGAGCAGTTGAACGGAATGGACAGTGTCTTGAAAGGAGGGTATAAGATGAACATCAACAAAAGCATAACGACGATAATGGAATGTAGTCGAATTAAGTCGGGTGATGCTGAGGGAATTAGATCAGGAAATGAGACACTTAAAGTAGTAAAGGAGTTTTGCTATTTGGGGAGCCCAATAACTGATGATGGTCGAAGTAGAGAGGATATAAAATGTAGACTGGCAATGGCAAGGAAAGCGTTTCTGAAGAAGAGAAATTTGTTAACATCGAGTATTGATTTAAGTGTCAGGAAGTCGTTTCTGAAAGTATTTGTATGGAGTGTAGCCATGAATGGAAGTGAAACATGGACGATAAATAGTTTAGACAAGAAGAGAATAGGAGCTTTCGAAATGTGGTGCTACAGAAGAATGCTGAAGATTAGATGGGTAGATCACATAACTAATGAGGAGGTATTGAATAGAATTGGGGAGAAGAGGAGTTTGTGCCACAACTTGACTAGAAGAAGGGATCGGTTGGTAGGACATGTTCTGAGGCATCAAGGGATCATCAATTTAGTACAGGAGGGCAGCGTGGAGGGTAAAAATCGTAGAGGGAGACCAAGAGATGAATACACTAAGCAGATTCAGAAGGATGTAGGCTGCAGTAGGTACTGGGAGATGAAGAAGATTGCACAGGATAGAGTAGCATGGAGAGCTGCATCAAACCAGTCTCAGGACTGAAGACCACAACAACAACAACATATCTCAAAAAATCGTGAGCACAAACAAACTGAAGGAGGATAAGTTGCGCTTGTGGAAGAAAACTGGTCATCTCCTTTTTACAGAAAACATCCTTTATTTAGCGAAAGCACAGATAACCTAAATCCGTCTGCCAGGAGCGGGTTTGAAGTGCCATCATCCCGAACCCCGGTTCGTGTTTCACCACCGCTGCGCTACATCGCTCGATACGCCTCTTTTAGCAACTGAAATACTTTTATTAGTGCTCCAACGTTTACATGCATAGTAAAGTGGTTGCTATTTTGTTCACTGCGCTATGCTTTGAACAAGTGCATTTACTGCTCTCTGTAAGTTCTCAGTGATAAAACGTTTCTACGTAATGCCTCTAGAGAATTTTATTTTTAATTTGACGTTAGTGCATGCACGGCAGCGCTTTAGAGCAACCATCATGTTGCACCTTACTGTACTTACAAGCAAACATAATGACACAACTGAGTCAGGTTACTAGTGTTCACTAACTAAAAGTTTTTGGTCGCGCAGCGAATGTGGTTTCGAGTTCAGTACAGGAGTTGGTACCGACAGAGTGTTATTAATAAAGGTACTCTTATCCATCTTCTATTATCGACCTATTAACCACAAATGACACAGGATGAAACTCATTTAGGCCTCTCTGCTATGCCTTAAATTTCACTAGATGTTTTCTGAAGACGCTCTCTGCTTCCACAGATAAGTATAAGGGCAGTCAAATAAAATCTAGACAGATGGAAAAAAATAAGTAAACTGTTTATCATTTCAAATATAATCACCATAACTGTTAATACATTTATCGCACTACGAGACAAGACACTCAATGTCTTCATGCAAAAATGTTTGCAGTTGCCTGCGGAACCACGGTTGTACCCAGGCTTCCATCTCTTCGTCCGAAGCAAATCAGTGGGCACGAATGTCTTTCTTCAGGGCTCCAAAAATTTTGAAATCGCACGGGGAGATATCGGGACTCTATGGACAATGAGTAGGGTCTTCCTAGCGAAACTTCTGCAGTGTAGACGCAACAACCTTTGCAACATGTAATTCGTCTACATTTCATTACTCTTGTTTTGTTTTTGTTGATGTTCATGTTATATCCTCCTTTCAAGACACTGACCATTATGTTCAACTGCTCTTCCAAGGCCTTTGATGTCTGTGTTTGAATTACAAATCATCGGCCCACCTCAAAATCTTTATTTTTCCTCCCTGAATTTTAATTCCTTCTCCAAATGTTTCTTTGGTTTCCTTCACCGATTGCTTAATGCACAGACTGAATAACATAAAAGATAGACTACCACCTAGTCTCACTTTCTTCTCAACCATTGCTTCCCCTTCATGTCCCTCGACTCTTGTTACTGCCGTCTGGTTTCTGTACAAGTTTTAAATAACCTTTCATTCCCCGTTTGTTACATCTGCACCTTTAATATTTCAAAGAGAGTAGTCTAGTCAACAATGTCAAAAACTTTCTTTGAGTCTGAAACTGCTATAGACCGTTCTTTAACATATCTTCTAAGAGAAGTCGTAGGGTCGCATGTTCGTACATTTCCCCGGAATCCAAGCTGATCTCCCTGAGGTCGATTCCTACCAGTTTTTTTAATTCCTCTGTAAATAATTTGTGTTAGTATTTGTCAGCCATGACTGAGCTCATAGTTTAGCAATATTCACACTTGTCAGCACCTACCTTCTTTGAAATTCGAATTTTACATTCTTCATGGAGTCGGAGGGTGTTTAGTCTGTCTTATACATCTCGAACACCTGTAATAATAACATTGTTATGGGTGCCTCTCCCAAGGTATGCCGTCTACTCCAGGTGCCTTGTTTCGAAATGGTTGAAATGGCTCTGAGCACTATGGGACTTAACATCTGAGAACTACTTAGAACTACTTAAACCTAACTAACCTAAGGACATCACACACATCCATGCCCGAGGCAGGTTCATAACTAATAAATTGTGGTCAGAGGCCACAAAATTCCTCTTTCATTCCTATCCTCGAGGCATATTCACCAATTATTTTTCCTCCTCTTCCTTTTCTTCTTTCGAATTCCAATCCTCCATCACAATTAAATTTTCCTCTCCCCTCCCTATCGGAATAATTTCTCTTGCCTCGTCACACATTTTTCCAATCTCTTTATCATCTGCGAAGCTATCTAGGATATAAATTTGTACTGCTGTGATGAGTGTTGGCTGTATGTTCATCTTGGATGTGATAATGAATTCACTATGCTGCTCAAAGTGCCTTACCCGCTTTCCTATTTTCTCATTCATTATTAGACCTACTCCTGCATTATCCCTATTTCATTTTGTATTTATAGTCCTGTACTCACCTGGACAGAATTCCTGTTTATTCTGCTCCGAACTTCACTTATCCCCCTTGTATCTAACTTCAGCATACCTATTTCCATTTTTAAATTTTCTAACGCACCGAGCTGATTAAGAAATCTAACATTTCACGCTCCGACATGTAGAATGCCAGTTTTCTTTTTCCTGATGACAACATCCTCTTGAGTAGTCCCTGCCCGGAGATCGGAATGGGGGGCTGTTTTACCTCTGGAGTATTTTACCCAAGAAACTGCTGTCGTAATTTGACCACGCAGTAAAGCTACATGCCCTCGAGAAAAGTGACGGATGTAATTTCCCCTTGCTTTGAGCCGTTCGCAGTACCAGCACAGCCAGGCCATGTTTGTTTATGTTACAGGACCAGGTGACAGTTATTGTTTTGTCAAACTAAAGAGAACACAACCTTTCGCATTTTGAAATGTTTTCTTACAATATATTTTACTGTGTTTTTACCCACATGACATAATTTTCTATAATTTATTCAATCATAACAAAGAAGTTATAAATTTGTATGACCTCTAAAATATTTTTGTGTATCGGACAGTCTGGTTTTCTGAATATAACGGATACTCGATGCGTCTGTAAGTATCGAGTCTCCGATATGTAGTAAGAGGAGAATAGCAGGCGCCACTTGGCAGTTTGACTCTCGAGAATCACAAAATCAAGGAGAATGACGCAAAGACAGATGGGTGGAACAAATGTACCACCGGGCCACAGTCAGCCAAGGAAGTGCAAAATGAATTTACCGATTACTTTTTTCACCAGAAGAGGAAGTAGAATGGCAATACAGAACTCTTTCAATTGTAACTGAGTTTTTAATGTTAGCGTAGACATAAATGCTTACATTTGTGAAGAAATTAATATATACTATTTGCAGAAGGTTAAATTTGTTACACTTACCAGATAATCCTATGTGTCCTTGGGAGTGTGGGCGCAAACATAAATTTCATAGCATCATACACACTTTCTGTATCCTTTTCACTTTTAGGTTTTTCATTTTATTAGTTTCCTGCTCACGTTGATGGTTCAAATGGCTCTGAGCACTATGGGACTTAACTTCTGAGGTCATCAGTCCGCTAGAACTTAGAACTACTTAAACCTAACTAACCTAAGGACATAAAACACATCCATGCCCGAGGCAGGATTCGAACCTGCGACCGTAGCAGTCGCGCGGTTCCAAACTGTAGCGCCTAGAAGCGCTCGGCCACCACGGCCGGCGCTCAATTTCAATCCACAGTTCTTTTCCGTACTTTGGTGTCAGTCGTTTCGAAATTTGTTGCAGTATTTACAACAGTATAATGCGTCTTAATTCTACTTTTAAAGTCCACATGTTTAGAATCCCACATTACAGGGAAGCACTAAACTTTTTGAATTATGAATTGTGTTTTATCATAATGCCACACATATTTACCACATTTGATCGTTGACACTGTCACTTTCATACATGTGTAAACATGCAGAATATCTACAAGTTCGAGGGGAACTTCGAGGAAACCGAAAGTTCAGCAAGTAGTTGCAACAGGTAGCACTAAACTGTATCCACCAACTTGCGAATACTACATCCGTAGGTTGACAAAACTTGCGGAAGTCGACATTCTGGAGGTAATTTTACGCGAAATAACTTTCAGACGTAACTTGTGCAAGCAATTTCCGGGAGTTTTTTTGCAAGTGGAGACATGCCCCTATTCTAAGATCAAAATCCGACTGTCCTCATGGTGCAGACACAAATCCGTCTCATTGCATAAATTTACTAGCTGAGTACCTGGCGTTGCCTGGGTATATATTTATTTCAGTTCTATTAGTTCCTCTCTTTCTGGTTTTCTGAATATAACGGATACTCGATGCGTCTGTAAGTATCGAGTCTCTCTCTGTCCATATCCTTCTCACCCTCTTTCTTTACATCTCCTCCTCTCCCTCTCTGCCAATCTTCGTTCAAAGGTTTCACTGACGTTAGCCACATCTAGACGCTGAAAAGTAACAGCTGAAAATACGTCCCGGACTGGGATTCAGAGCCTGATTTCCAACTTTAAACGAGCGGTCGTGACGTGACGTGACGTCTGGGTTTCATGAGGGGCACCCCGACCCCAGTGTAGGCGGAGTGCTAATAGGCTGTCCCTACTTTGCCTCCAGGTCTTCTGTGGAATGGTGAGTGGATTTTCTTCTCGTTGTCTTCTTGTCTTCACGTTGCCCTTCTCAGTATTTATTTTCTTCTTTGCTGGTTGTGTTTCTGTCAGCTGTGGCGGCTCATGGCAGGCCGGCCTCGCTGTTTCCGGTGCGAACGGCGTAGGGAGCGCTTTACTGCGACGGCTGCTGCGCGGCCGCCGGCGTGTTCATCGCCTCTAATAATTGCAGAACAAGGCACTCCGACGAGTATACCATGTACATCCACAGTTTCCCTCACGATACTTACATGAGGTAGCCAGGGAACCTGCAGTATTACAACGGTTGCAGGCCTCCGCACGAAAGATGTATCAGAAGACGAATGCCTCCGCTAATCCTCTGGTGCAGAACCTCGGTGCCCCTGACGACGATGGCGCCTCTTACAAAAGACCTGTTGCTCTTATCGACAGGTATTATGCCTCTTTGCGTACCACGAAGCCCCAAGTATCTCCAATCCAAATCGTGACTGGACAGCTACACCACAAATAAAGAAAACACACTCCTAACCCCAAATTTCCTGACCCAATACACAGCTTTGGTAGTAAATGCCTAAGGGTAAATATTACATTACCCACATTACGACGACCGGTGTGGCGGTCAGCACTGCCTCTGCAACTCTTTGCAGTGTTTCGGCCAGGTGCGATTTCTTTTCTATTACTCCAGAGAGTGCAGAGACGGCTGCAGGTAGCCGATCTTCCTGCGCAGCAGATGCTGTGCTTCGGCTGGGTTCAGCTGGGTTGTGGGCGGCGGCTGGGGTGTTTCCACTCCTGCAGCGTCCCGACAAGGTGACGTCTTCTTTACGCGATTTCACTCTGGGGGCGGCGGGTCAAAAATGGTTCAAATGGCTCTGAGCACTATGGGACTCAACTTCTGAGGTCATAAGTCCCCTAGAACTTAGAACTACTTAAACCTAACTAACCTAAGGACATCAGCGGTCGCGCGGTTCCAGACTGTAGCGCCTAGAACCGCTCGGCCACTTCGGCCGGCTCGGATTCTGGTAGGACATCTGAAGATAGGCTTGATTTTATGCTTGCGGCTCGTAGGTCTTCAGGTCAGCACATTTTCCGGCACGAACGCGCCATCTTCTGATTCCTCCAGGCCGCCTGTGTGCCTGGGCGCGGACGGCCGAGGGGGCGGTCGGCAGTCTTCTTTGTTGTTTGCCCGCGTTGGCGTGCAACTGCAACTTTGATTACTTCACAGCCGGGATAACTCGCCACGTGTGCGCCGCCACAGTTTGCACACTTCAGAGTGTGCGTCCTCGGAAGCGGACAGTTTCTGCCCGCACGGGCGCCTGCGCACTTGACGCACTCCGCGACGAAGGAGCAATGGCGAGCCACGTGGCCCATCCCGTGGCAGGGGAACCACTGCACTGAGCCAACACCGACTCAAAGGAAGGCCTCGGCGCTTGTTCGTGACGTCACGTCAGCTAGGCACGGCGAACGCCAGGTCTGTTGCAGAACAGTATAACACCGACGCCGTCACCTGTCCCTTTGCGCACGAGGAAGTTGCGGTAGCGATAAGAGAGCTAAAGAATAAAAAAGCACCTGGACCCGACAGGATCCATGCAGAAGTGCTCAAGAGGCATACTCATAATGGTGGTGTCTCCCTCTCTTGACACAGGAAAATGTGAAACTATTAGCGGTAGTTGACCAACACACATGTTCTGAGAGATTTCTGCAATCAATTAATTGTGCAATTCATTACACTTCTTAACAAATAGTGTACTCCTAAACTTAAATTTCCACCTGTTTTAAGGACTGACATACAAAAACAACTTCATGGTCCAGCACCAACAGAATTCGTGCAGCTTTACCTTATTTGTAATTCTGAGGAAGTTACGTTTGTACTGGGTTGCTTTTACAAGAAACTGTGAACATATTGGTGCTCTTCTTTAGGTATCTTGGTTGACTATGGGGTGAGGAGCACTGAATGTTAATGACATATATTGCGATTGTACACGTTGGGGGAGGGGTTGGGGGACAGAAGAAGAGGCAAAATAGAGATACTTGTTTTATCAAATAAAGTTTTTTTATCCTATAAAGTTTCTCCTTTCAGTTGCAAGAGGGGAATATTTATCTTTTCTAATGTGCATGTTTAAAAAAGTTAAAGCTCAGCAGTATTTTCGATGTATGAAGCTATTTTGTTTCCTGTTTAGAATTCCTTTCGTTGAAAACGACTGGAATCTAATGACTGGTAACAGTTGGACATTTACACATGTAAATTAGTTCACATTTCCAGTGACGATGTCAAACGAAAATAAATAAATAAAAGGAACGAGTTCATTGTAAGGGGGTTGGGATAGGTTTCGATAACAAAATGGATCAAGTAAATACAGTTACTTGTATGTAAAATTTCCGAAGCTTGCAATGGGGCAAAGCGTTTTCTCATATTGATCTACGTTTGTTTGCACAGGATTCAGTAATACAGAACTATGATCTTCATTTGTAGCTTTACGATAGTAAGAAAAATCTTTCATCTAAATAAAACTACAGAATCCAAAATAATACCAAACATTTTGTCCAAAAATAAGAGATTTATAGTGATAAGCACGCCCAGGCGTTTCTGCCTGCAACAGACCTGGCGTTCGCCGTGCCTAGCTGACGTGACGTCACCAACAAGCGCCGAGGCCTTCCATTGAACCGGGCGAGGTGGCGCAGTGGTTAGACACTGGACTCGCATTCGGGAGGACAACGGTTCAATCCCGCGTCCGGTCATCCTGATTTGCGTTGTCCGTGATTTCCCTAAATCACTCCAGGCAAATGCCGGGATGGTTCCTTTGAAAGGGCACGGCCGACTTCCTTCACCTTCTTTCCCTAATCCAATGAGACCGATGACTTCGCTGTCTGGTCTCCTTCCCCAAACAACCCAACCAACCCTTTCTCTGAGTCGGTGTTGACCAAGCCCCTCTTCTGCTTCAGGTTCTCTACCGTGACCTTGGTGTTGGCCACTCTTTGCAACTGGTAGAGCCGCCTGTTCTCTGGGGTGTCGGTGGCGATCACCAGCAGAGGAGGCGGCTCCTTGTGCGTGACGCTGCACACGTTGCCCACACTGAAGTCAAGCTGCGCGAGTTCATCCCTCAGTTCAGGTTCTGCCGCCTTGGGGAAGCCCTTCACGACGATCTTCAGGAGTCTCTCGGGGACGGAGGCGTGTACCACTGCATGCCCTGGTTCGACGCTTCGCTCGTCACCTTGATGGAATCCTCTGTGTTTGCGACTTGCAGTCGCACGAGGTTTCCTGCTGCAGCTCGCACCGTGAAGTCTGCAGTCGTCCACTGCTTCACGAGCTGCAGGAAACCTTTATAGACTTTGGCCACCTCAAAGACTAGGGGCGGCGCCGTGGCTGCGACCCTCCGGCGGTGGTGTCCGATCGGGAGGCGGTCGCTTCTTCTTCTGCCGAACGACCAGCGTGGGCAGCGGCCGTGGTCTCCGTCTGCTAGGGTGCTGCTGGCTGCTCCGACTTCTCCTCGTCTGCTATCGCGCCGTAGAGGTTAGCAGTAGCCGTGGGCGGCAGGCAAGGCGTCGCCCTGGGTCTGGCCACCCGCTGAGACGTGACGGTAGTCCAGGCTACGCCTGCCACGCTGCCGTCTGGTATGGCACGTCTTCTGCCGTCGGTAGTGGAGACAGCAAGCTGCCTCATCTTCTTGGGCGCCCTTTTGGCGCCGGTGGGTGCTGCGGAGATTGGCCGTTTGCGCCGCTCGCCATCTGGGCGCTGCAGCACGCTAGCCGTCGTCCTTTGCGCCTTCTCGTCAGCCGGGAGTGAATCGTGCATTATGACATCGTCTTCTCCGGAATCGTCGCCCACGTCGAGGTCCACGGACGGTGGTCGGTTCCATCTAGGCGGCGGGTCAGACGGGGCCTGCCAAGGGATCGAGCTCCTCCGAACGGGGTCTGCCACATCAGCATCTACAGTCGTCGTAAATGGGGGTAAGAGGGGGGGAGGGGCAGATGGGGCCGTCGAACGAGCAGGCACGGCCGAACAGCAATCCGCCACACCCATCCTTCTATTCAGCGCTCCTCTAAACTCCGGGCGTGCCCACGTCATTTCTGCTTTCTACACTACTGGCCATTAAAATTGCTACACCAAGAAGAAATGCAGATGATAAACGGGTATTCATTGGGCAAATATATTATACTAGAACTGACATGTGATTACATTTTCACGCAATTTCGGTGCACAGATCCTGACAAATCAGTACCCAGAAGAACCACCTCTGGCCGTAACAACGGCCGTGATACGCCTGGGCACTGAGTCAAACAGAGCTTGGATGGCGTGTACAGGTACAGCTGCCCATACAGCTTCAACATGATACCACAGTTCATCAAGAGTAGTGACTGGCGTATTGTGACGAGCCAGTTGCTCGGCCACCATTGACCAAACGTTTTTAACTGGTCAGAGATCTGGAGAATGTGCTGGCCAGGGCAGCAGTCGAACATTTTCTGTATCCAGAAAGGCGTGTACAGGACCTGCAACATGCGGTCGTGCATTATCCTGCTGAAATGTAGGGTTTCGCTGGGATCGAATGAAGGGTAGAGCCACGGATGGTAACACATCTGAAATGTAACGTCCACTGTTCAAAGTGTCGTCAATGCGAACAAGAGGTGACCTAGACGTGTAACCAATGGCACCCCATACCAACGCGCCGGGTGATACGCCAGTATGGCGATGACGAATACACGCTTCCAATGTGCGTTCACCGCGATGTCGCCAAACACGGATGCGACCATCATGGTGCTGTAAACAGAACCTGGATTCATCCGAAAAAAATGACGTTTTGCCATTCCTGCACCCAGGTTCGTCGTCGAGTATACTATCGCAGGCGCTACGGTCTGTGGTGCAGCGTCAAGGGTAACCGCAGCCATGGTCTCCGAGCTGATAGTCCATGCTGCTGCAAACGCCGTCGAACTCTTCGTGCAGATGGTTGTTGTCTTGCAAACGTCCCCATCTGTTGACTCAGGGATCGAGACATGGCTGCACGATCCGTTACAGCCATGCGGATAGGATGCCTGTCATCTCGACTGCTAGTGATACGAGGCCGTTGGGATCCAGTACGGCGTTCCGAATTAGCCTCCTGAACCACCTGATTCCATATTCTGCTAGCAGTCATTGGATCTCGACCAACGCGAGCAGCAATGTCGCGATACGATAAACCGCAATCGCGATAGGCTACAATCCGACCTTTATCAAAGTCGGAAACGTGATGGTACGCTTTTCTCCTCCTTACACGAGGCATCACAACAACGTTTCGGCAGGTAACGCCAGTTAACTGCTGTTTGTGTATGAGAAATCGGTTGGAAATTTTATTCATGTCAGCACGTTGTAGGTGTCGCCACCGGCGCCAACCTTGTGTGAATGCTCTGAAAAGCTAATCATTTGCATATCACAGCATCTTCTTCCTGTAGGTTAAATTTCGTATCTGTGGCACGTCATCTTCGTGGTGTAGCAATTTTAATGGCCAGTTGTGTAAAAATATACACTCCTGGAAATGGAAAAAAGAACACATTGACACCGGTGTGTCAGACCCACCATACTTGCTCCGGACACTGCGAGAGGGCTGTACAAGCAATGATCACACGCACGGCACAGCGGACACACCAGGAACCGCGGTGTTGGCCGTCGAATGGCGCTAGCTGCGCAGCATTTGTGCACCGCCACCGTCAGTGTCAGCCAATTTGCCGTGGCATACGGAGCTCCATCGCAGTCTTTAACACTGGTAGCATGCCGCGACAGCGTGGACGTGAACCGTATGTGCAGTTGACGGACTTTGAGCGAGGGCGTATAGTGGGCATGCGGGAGGCCGGGTGGACGTACCGCCGAATTGCTCAGCACGTGGGGCGTGAGGTCTCCACAGTACATCGATGTTGTCGCCAGTGGTCGGCGGAAGGTGCACGTGCCCGTCGATCTGGGACCGGACCGCAGCGACGCACGGATGCATGCCAAGACCGTAGGATCCTACGCAGTGCCGTAGGGGACCGCACCGCCACTTCCCAGCAAATTAGGGACACTGTTGCTCCTGGGGTATCGGCGAGGACCATTCGCAACCGTCTCCATGAAGCTGGGCTACGGTCCCGCACACCGTTAGGCCGTCTTCCGCTCACGCCCCAACATCGTGCAGCCCGCCTCCAGTGGTGTCGCGACAGGCGTGAATGGAGGGACGAATGGAGACGTGTCGTCTTCAGCGATGAGAGTCGCTTCTGCCTTGGTGCCAATGATGGTCGTATGCGTGTTTGGCGCCGTGCAGGTGAGCGCCACAATCAGGACTGCATACGACCGAGGCACACAGGGCCAACACCCGGCATCATGGTGTGGGGAGCGATCTCCTACACTGGCCGTACACCACTGGTGATCGTCGAGGGGACACTGAATAGTGCACGGTACATCCAAACCGTCATCGAACCCATCGTTCTACCATTCCTAGACCGGCAAGGGAACTTGCTGTTCCAACAGGACAATGCACGTCCGCATGTATCCCGTGCCATCCAACGTGCTCTAGAAGGTGTAAGTCAACTACCCTGGCCAGCAAGATCTCCGGATCTGTCCCCCATTGAGCATGTTTGGGACTGAATGAAGCGTCGTCTCACGCGGTCTGCACGTCCAGCACGAACGCTGGTCCAACTGAGGCGCCAGGTGGAAATGGCATGGCAAGCCGTTCCACAGGACTACATCCAGCATCTCTACGATCGTCTCCACAATGCAGGTGCACGTATGTAAGCAATCGATGCGTGTTATTTACCGCTTATTGACATCACGAGCGTGAGTCGCAAACTCATAAGCACTGTACTAGTGCCGACATTGTGCATGCTCTGTTGCCTGTGTCTACGTGCCTGTGGTTCTGTCAGTGTGATCATGTGATGTATCTGACCCCAGGAATGTGTCAATAAAGTTTCCCCTTCCTGGGACAATGAATTCACGGTGTTCTTATTTCAGTTTCCAGGAGTGTATATACAGGGTGTAAACGGTATAAGCTGCCAAAAAATCCTGTTAGTAGAACACAAGTAATTGATATAAAAGGTCTAGTAACATGTTTGTCCATTTTCTACGGTTGTCCCAGAAAAGAAATAGTTCTTCTCGAAACAATGTTTTTGGGCAAGTACACACTGGACAGTGCACGCGGATTAAACGTGATTTGTGTAAACGTTATGCACAGTAGACAGCGAGTGTTCATTAGACGAGATCAAAACATTACTAGGTACCTACTCCGCCCCCTCTCCACAATGCAGGTGCACGTATGTAAGCAATCGATGCGTGTTATTTACCGCTTATTGACATCACGAGCGTGAGTCGCAAACTCATAAGCAACTACGATCTGAGTGGTTGTGTCATTGTAATAAGTCGATCATCGACAGTCGTCGAGTCACCTGTGCAGATGTTATTGCAACTCGGTTAAACGTTGTGATGGAAGCGAGATTTACTATCGCTGAACTATGAGATATTCACTTAATTTATGGCGAGCCAAAAGGTGTTGGGAGGGCAGCTGTACGAATTTATCCCACAACAAAGACTTCCTGCGCGATCGACATTTGTTGCTGTTCAAAAAAATGGTTCAAATGGCTCTGAGCACTATGGGACTTAACTTCTCAGGTCATCAGTCCCCTAGACCTTAGAACTACTTAAACCTAGCTAACCTAAGGACATCACACACATCCATGCCCGAGGCAAGATTCGAACCTGCGACCGTAGCGGTCGCGCGGTTTCAGCCTGTAGCGCCTAGAACTGCTCGGCCACCCCGGCCGGCGTTGCTGTTCATCAAAGTTTTTTTTTATCGTCATACTCTACTTTTACTCGATTATTTTGTAATTAATTCGTAACGAAGTACAATAGTTATCTTTGCCTTTTTGCATTTGATTCTGTAGGGGAAATGTATAGTCTGTTCTGATACGCTTTATTTTATTATTAAATAAATCATGACTGAATACAGCTTACGACTACGTATTTGATTTGCATAGACTGAGACATACTGGTTCTTTACCGCCCCACGCAGAAGGCAGAGGACCACAACGCGAAGAACGTACATTGGAGACTGCAGAATAAATTCTGGACCGCATCCGCGAAGATCCCACTCACAGTACTCGAAGCATCACTCGGCAAGGGGTGTATCGCACGCTGTCGTTCATCGCACTTAGAAAAAAGAGGGCCGTGACCTTAGCACAGTCAACAGGTAAAAGTGGCGGAAGAGCATGATTCCCCTCCACGACAAGAATTCTCAGTGAGGTTTTTGTTACAATGTGCTCAAAATGATTTTGTAAACAAAATATTCGTCACATATGAAGCGTGTTTCATTCGCGAAGGGATAACTAATTTCCATAACATGCATACGTGGAGAGTACGCAACCAGCGCGAAGTAGTAGCAACACATTTACAGCGCAGCTTTTCCATAAATGTATGGGCGGTTATAATCAATGATTGATTACATTATTGGCCTTATGTTTTACATGCAAGATTGACTGGTGACAATTACCGAACATTGCTACCACATTTGTTCCGTTGCTCCATGATGTTGCTCCACCCCACTTTGGTCACAGAGTACGAAGATTTTTGAATAGACGATTTCAAGGACGATCGATGAGCGTATCGGTTCACATCGACGGCCAAGACGCAGTCCTGATTTAAATCCACCGGATTTTTGCTTTTTGGGCCATATGAAGGAACTTATTTATGCTAAGCAAGTAAATAAAGTAGACGATTTTCGATACTGCTAATATCATAAAGGCAAATGTGCATATTTATGAACGAGTACGACGAAACTGTATTCGCCGTAACGAAACATGTGTCGAATAGAATGGCGGGCATTGTGAACACTTATTGCAGTATTGTTATAAGAGGAAACAAAGTAAAGTGGGTTTCAAATGGTTCAAATGGCTCTGAGCACTATGGGACTTAACAGCTGTGGTCATCAGTCCCCTAGAACTTAGAACTACTTAAACCTAACTAACCTAAGGACATCACACACATCCATGCCCGAGGCAGGATTCGAACCTGCGACCGTAGCAGTCGCGCGGTTCCGGACTGCGCGCCTAGAACCGCGAGACCACCGCGGCCGCCTAAAGTGGGTTTCATTTCCGTTACAATAGTGTTGTCAGTTGACAACGTAAACAGAAATGCATCTGCTGCCAACCCTACAAATATCTTTTAGGAAAAAAAAATGAAGAACACGATACAATGATATTTCATTAGACTTTGTTGTCAAGCACACTGAGACGTATCGTCTGTATAATTTCGGCAGGTTATAGCGTTTACGCCCTGTCTCGCGTTTGCGCATGTAACTGTACGCCGCGCGGTCCATGCGGCTCCCCCTCCCCTCCCCCTCCCCCCTCCGCCCTCCCCCCTCCCCCCTCTTTCTACCACGCTCCCCGTCGGAGGATGGAGTCCTCCCTCGGGCATGGGTGTGTGTGTTGTTTTTAGCATAAGTTAGTTTAAGTAGTGTATAAGTCTAGGGACCGATGACTTCAGCAATTTGGTCCCTTAGGAATTCACGCACATTTGAACATTTTTATTTTATTTTATTTTATTTTTTTGTAACTGTACTAGCATCAAACGTAATTGCTTTGGTTGCCTAAGTTATGTGATCAACTAATTTTTATTACTTGTGAAATACGATTTATATTCTGTAAGAATATAAAATACCCAAGGGAAGAACACTGAATGATGTGCTGTTCTAATTATGTGCGAAACAGCCAAAAAAGAAAAACAAAGCGAAGTCATGGCTCCCAGTTTCTCCTTTACACATTCAGTTTTCTTTACCTTCCAATTCTACCGGTAATCCGATCATTTACTACGTCATTTATGTTCTCTACCAAATCGTAGTCTTGGTAGAGCACAACTCTAGCAAGGAGTGATACCTATCAGGTCTGCAAGTACGTGTTGTTACTATGGCAGTGTTGTGGTTGGCAGTCGACTCATACTACGTGACTAAGTTGCTTTTATTCAGTAACAGCCACTTAGAAGATTAACCTTGTCGACTGCTGATCGTTTTTAATCGTTGTTTTTCTCCTGTGATTTGCGTTTATCTGTCAGAATGGACATTTTTTAAAAATGTAAGTACAAAGCATGATCTTTCAAATGTATCAATTATTTCTAAAGAAATTAATAGGCGGAAATGCAGGAAGTACAACAACCACTCGAATTTCGATTTTACGTGCACTACTGTTGGAAATGAATGACCACAGCGAGTCACTTGTTCAAAACTCTAACTGAAAGCATCCTTCCTAATAAAATGAAATGACGTTTGGAGTCAAACTACGGTAGTCCGGCACACAAACCACGATGATGCCTTCCCATGAGATAAAAGAAATGTAAAAAAGTAAATCCAAATATTGTTTTGAACGCCATAGACGTTACCCTGTTGGAGGTGGTGCACTGAAGCGCCAAAGAAACTGGTATAGGTATGCGTATTCAAATACAGAGATGTGTTAACAGAATACATCGCTGCGGTCGGCGACGCCTATATAGGACAACAAGCGTCTGGCACAGTTGTTAGATCAGTTACTGCTGCTATAAGGGCTGCTTAGCAAGATTTGAGTGAGTCTGAACGAGGTGTTTAGTAGGCGCACGATCTATGGGACACAGCTTCTCCGAGGTAGCGATGAAGTATATCAGGAATCCGGTACAACATCAAATCTCCGACATCGCTGCGGCCGGAAAGAGATCCTGCAAGAACGGGACCAACGACGACTGAAGAAAATCGTTCAATGTGACAGAAGTGGAACCTTTCCGCAATTGCTACAGAATTCAATGCTGGACCATCAACAAGTGTCAGCGTGCCAATCATTTAACGAAACATCATCGATATGGGCATTCGGAGCCGAAGGTCCACTCGTGTACCCTTGATGATTGCACGACATAAAGCTTTGCGCCTCGCCTGGGGCCCATCAACACCAGCTTTGGACTATTGATGACAGGAAACATATTGCTTGGTCGGACGAGTCTCATTTCAAATTGTATCTAGCGGATGGAAGTGTACGGGTATGGAGACTACCTCATGAAACCATGGGCCCTGCATGTCAGCAGGGGACTGTTCAAGCCAGTGGAGGCTCTGTAATGGTGTGGGGGGGGGGGGTGTACAGCTGGAGTGATGTATCCGCCCTGATACGTCTATATACGACTCTGACAGGTGACACGTACGTAAGCGTCCTTTCTCATCATCTGCATCCATTCGTGCCCATTGTACATTCCGACGGACTTGGGCAATTCCAGCAGGACAATGCGACACCCCACACGTCCATAATTACTACAGAGTGGCTCCAGGAACACTCTTCTGAGTTTAAACACTTCCGCTGACCACCAAACTCCCCATACATGATTTTATTGAGCGTATCCGGGATGGCTTGCAACTTGCTGTTCAGAAGAGATCTCCACCCCCTCGTACTCTTACGGATTTATGGACAGCCCTTCAGGATTCATGGTATCAGTTCCCTCCAGCACTACTTCAGACATTATTCGAGTCCACGACATGTCGTGGTGCGGCACTTCTGTGTGCTCACGGGGGCCCTATACGACATTAGGCAGGTGTACCAGTTTCTTTGGCTCTTCAGTGTATATTGTGATCTTACGACTTTCGAACTGACTTACCGTTGCTAACTAACAACAAAACTGTGAATATGTACTCTAACAGGCGACGTCACGACAGCAATTAACATTGTGTCAGTGGTCGAAGCCGATGACTCGTATTGTCTGTTCCTCTTGACCCAAATTGTGCAGGCGTGTGTGAAGATAAAGGTCGTCGTATGACTGACTGTTATGCAGAATTGTAAGCTTTGATCCGTAAAGAGGCTTCTCAGGTTATCTGGAAACGCTGTTTTATTCACCGAGCAGCACTGGCCTTAGAAAACATGAGCCTTGTCTTTCATGAGCTTCTTTAGTCAGTGACTAAAGTGATAAACTACATCAATAGCTGGACAATTAATTCGAGATGTTTTCGATAAATGTGAATTGACACTTTCTAGCAGGTTAAAACTGTGTGTCGAACCGTTGCTTGAACGTGGATCGTGAGTCGTGTTTGTGTAGCTCAGTTGGTAGATCACTTGCCCGAGAAAGGCTTAGGTCCTGGTTTCGCGTCTTGGTCCAGCACACAGTTTTATTCTTCCAGGAGGTTTCACATCAGTGCACTCTCCGGTGCAGAGTGAAAAATTCATTCTGGGAACAATCTCCCAGGTTGTGGCTAAGCCGATTCCCCGCAATCATTTCTTCCAGGAGTGCTAGTCTTAAAAGTATTGCAGGATAACTTCTGTGAAGTTTGGAAGGTAGGAGATGAGGTACTGGCGGAAGTAAAGCTCTGTGAATGGGTCGTGAGTCGTGATTTGATAGCTCAGTTGGTAGAACAGTTGCCCACGAAAAGCCAGCGGCCCGGTTTGAAGTCCTAGTCCGGACAGTTTTAATTTCTCCTGCAGTGTGAAAAATTTGTTCTGTAAATGTGTGTAAGAGGACTTGTCTTAAATTTTTTCTAAAGGTCCGATCGGCTGAGGAATGAATGTTTTATTTGCAACATTTATTTACACCTTCCAGCTATTTCTCTACATTGTCGCTGCTCCAGCTTAGACATGCGTCGTAGTGTTGCACCAACTTTCCAGTACCCTCATCGTAGTAGGCAGCTGCCCGTGCTTTCCGCAGCTCGTTGTGTACCAAAATGTTGTCATAGCCAGGGGATGATTTGAGCAAAGACACGCAAATCAGAGGGAACCAACTCCGGGCTGTACGCTGGATGATCAAACATTTTCCATCGAAAACGCATCAGGCGTGCCTTTGTTGCAGCTGCGGCGTGCATTGTCATAAAGGACAATGACTGATTTGAAGATTATTCTTTGCATGTTCTGTATTGCCCTTCGTACAGCATTTTCTCAAATCGCCTGAGCTAGTCGCTGAACAAGAACATCACTTTAGATTCGCTTCCTTCCCTGACCATCTGCATGATGGACGTCTGTACGTCCTGGTTCAAAGTTCCTGCACCATTGCCGCACTAGACAGTTTGGTTACAGGGTCTGTATGAAATCTGTCGGAAGTCTTCAACATGAAGAAACTGAATGACAGCACGTACTTCACACTTTGCGTGGGAATCTTTTGTTCTGGGCGTCTTTACGTACTCTCCGGGCACTCAGAATAAAAACGTGCGACGTCACGTGATCGACGAGCAACCTAGAAACACTGCACAACACGTCTGTGCAAAGCTTTATCGGATTTTCACGGTGGTTTTGATTTCGCGACTGATTGGTCCGTGGGGGAAAATGGCTCTGAGCACTATGGGACTTAACTTCTGAGATCACACCGAGCGGGGTGGCGCAGTGACTCGCATTCGGGAGGACGACGGTTCAATCCCGCGTCCGGCCATTCTGATTTAGGTTTTCCGTGATTTCCCTAAATCGCTCCAGGTAAATGCCGGGATGGTTCCCCTGAAAGGGCACGGCCGACTTCCTTCCCCGTCCTTCCCTAATCCGATGAGACCGATGACCTCGCTGTCTGGTCTCCTTCCCCAAACAACCCAACCCAACTCTTAAACTTAACTCTAAGGTCACCAGTCCCCTACAACTTAGAACTACTTAAACCTAACTAACCTACGGACATCACACACAGCCATGCCCGAGGCAGGATTCGAACCTGCAACCGTAGCGTTCGCGCGGTTCCAGACTGTAGCGCCTAGAACCACTCGGCCACACTGGTCGGCGTGGGGGAAAAGGAAACGCCTTCCTACACTACGTTTTCCCTGTTCTTCACACAGTTTAAGAAGGCATTGACTTCCAGTTGAGCGAAGAATTGAAGTCTGCGTTTGTGGATCATGTAACTCAATTCAGTAATTATTTTCTGATGTACTTTGTAGAAGACGTTGATCAGCACAACTGGATCAAAGATCCTTCAAGTACAGTACGTCCATCAACACTTACCACTGAAGAAAATGAACAATTAACTGACATTTCTTCAGACTCCAAAATGAAATCGAAGTAAGTTTCCTCTTCCCTGCTTGAGTTTTGGATCTTCATGTGGCAGAAGTACCCCCAAGTACGTTACAAATCTCTATCAGTAACATACGTAGCGTTTTTGTTTTACATAATTATCCCCCTGTCAGTTACTTAAAAATTAATGGTATTTATAGCAAAATTGAAATTTTCAATGTTTAATTCACGTTTTATTCGAAAATTCTTGATTTATAACGTGAAACAAAGAATGTTATAGTAAAAATAAAAAGCAATCCAGGTCTACAATACCGCGCTATAAAACGCAATTTCGTCACAAAAAGGTGAATTTAAAAAAAAAAGCGAAACAAAAATATATCAAACATCGCTTCAATACATGATCAAGCTCATGTAAAACGTGTTTCTGTTATTGATAAACAGCTTTCGCATTTATCAATAATGACAGGACACTCTTGTCTTTGATCTTCCGAAGTAAGAGTGATTTCAGGTGTGCCGCAGGGGAGTGTCGTAGGACCGTTGCTATTCACAATATACATAAATTACCATGTGGATGACATCGGAAGTTCACTGAGGCTTTTTGCGGATGATGCTGTGGTATATCGAGAGGTTGTAACAATGGAAAATTGTACTGAAATGCAGGAAGATCTGCAGCGAATTGACGCATGGTGCAGGGAATGGCAATTGAATCTCAATGTAGACAAGTGTAATGTGCTGCCAATACATAGAAAGAAAGATCCCTTATCATTTAGCTACAATACAGCAGGTCAGCAACTGGAAGCAGTTCATTCCATAAAATATCTGGGAGTACCCATTAAGAGTGATTTAAAATGGAATGATCATATAAAGTTGATCGTCGGTAAAGCAGATGCCAGACTGAGATTCATTGGAAGAATCCTAAGGAAATGCAATCCGAAAACAAAGGAAGTAGATTACAGTACGCTTGTTCGCCCACTGCTTGAATACTGCTCAGCAGTGTGGGATCCGTACCAGATAGGTTTGATAGAAGAGATAGAGAAGGTGCAACGGAGAGCAGCGCGCTTCGTTACATGATCATTTAGTTATCGCGAAAGCGTTACTGAGATGATAGATAAACTCCAGTGGAAGACTCTGTAGGAGAGACGCTCAGTAGCTCGGTACGGGCTTTTGTTGAAGTTTCGAGAACATACCTTCACCGAGGAGTCAAACAGTATATTGCTCCCTCCTACGTATATCTCGCGAAGAGACCATGAGGATAAAATCAGAGAGATAAGAGCCCACACAGCGGCATACCGACAACCCTTTTTTCCACGAACAATACGAGACTGGAATAGAAGGGAGAACCGATAGCGGTACTCAAGGTATCCTCCGCTACACACCATCAGGTGGCTTGCGGAGTATGGATGTAGATGTACATGTAGACGCAGATCATAATTACGCTGTACTGAGTAAAAGGTAACAACAATAATCATATACACAGACGAGCCAAAACATTATAAGCACTGCTCACCGCGAGGTTGAAGGCCTCCTGGTGGTGTTGCGGGCACACGGCGCAATAAGGAAAGAATGTAAGCGGAAGAGAAACGAAGGTGCAGTCATTATAGCGAAGATACGTTCCACAAATACGAAAATCCACTGATATAAGCGGTTTTGAGAAAGGGCACATTGCTATGGCGCTGCAGCTAGAAAAGAGAATTTCTGAAACAAGGATAGTGAAACCACGAGTAGGCCGTATGATATTGGGCGACAATGTCTCATTACAAAACGCAGGGATCGGAGTATCCCACACTGTGTAATCCAGGATAGGCAGCGATCTGTGGCAGATTTGACGACAGAGTACAATGCTTCGGAGCACACCATTTAAAGGCGGCGGCCGCTGTGGCCGAGCGGTTCTAGGCGCTTCAGTCCGGAACCGCGCTGCTACTACGGTCGCAGTTTCGAATCCTGCCTCGGGCATGGATGTGTGTGCTGTCCGTAGGTTAGTTAGGTTTAACTAGTTCTAAGTTCTATGGGACTGATGACCTCAGATGTTAAGTCCCATAGTGCACAGAGCAATTTGAACCATTTCGTTTAAAGGCCATTGTTGAACATGGAGCTCCACATCACAATACCGCTGTGTGTTCTTGTGTTGACCCAACGACATCGTCAGTTATAATTGCAGTGGGCACACCATCACTGAGTTTTCACAGAGGATCAATAGAAACGTATCGCCTGCCGAATGAATCGCATTTCTTGTTACACCAGGCCAATGGTTGTGTCCTTACACGCTGTCATTCAGGCGAATGGGTGCACGAAACGCGTACCGCGTCACGGATGGGGGCAGGTGAGGACAGAATCATGCTATGCGGTACACTGAGTTGGGCTTTCATGGGATCTGTGGTGGTAATCGAACTCATCATGACAGCAGTGAACTACGTCAACATTATTGCGGACCACCTGCCTCGCTTCCTGCCTAAAGTCTCCCACTACGGTGATGACACCTTCCAACAGGATAAATGTCAGCGATGCAGGGTTTGAAGGGCATTACAGTGAACTCACATTGGTGCCACCAAACGTGCCTGATCTGTACCCACTGGAATACATATCGGGCGCCAGCTGCATGCACGTAAACCATCATCCCGTAATTTGCGGGGACCAGCGCATAAATATCTGGTGCCACATACACTCCTGGAAATTGAAATAAGAACACCGTGAATTCACTGTCCCAGGAAGGGGAAACTTTATTGACACATTCCTGGGGTCAGATACATCACATGATCACACTGACAGAACCACAGGCACATAGACACAGGCAACAGAGCATGCACAATGTCGGCACTAGTACAGTGTATATCCACCTTTCGCAGCAATGCAGGCTGCTATTCTCCCATGGAGACGATCGTAGAGATGCTGGATGTAGTCCTGTGGAACGGCTTGCCATGCCATTTCCACCTGGCGCCTCAGTTGGACCAGCGTTCGTGCTGGACGTGCAGACCGCGTGAGACGACGTTTCATCCAGTCCCAAACATGCTCAATGGGGGACAGATCCGGAGATATTGCTGGCCAGGGTAGTTGACTTACACCTTCTAGAGCACGTTGGGTGGCACGGGATACATGCGGACGTGCATTGTCCTGTTGGAACAGCAAGTTCCCTTGCCGGTCTAGGAATGGTAGAACGATGGGTTCGATGACGGTTTGGATGTACCGTGCACTATTCAGTGTCCCCTCGACGATCACCAGTGGTGTACGGCCAGTGTAGGAGATCGCTCCCCACACCATGATGCCGGGTGTTGGCCCTGTGTGCCTCGGTCGTATGCAGTCCTGATTGTGGCGCTCACCTGCACGGCGCCAAACACGCATACGACCATCATTGGCACCAAGGCAGAAGCGACTCTCATCGCTGAAGACGACACGTCTCCATTCGTCCCTCCATTCACGCCTGTCGCGACACCACTGGAGGCGGGCTGCACGATGTTGGGGCGTGAGCGGAAGACGGCCTAACGGTGTGCGGGACCGTAGCCCAGCTTCATGGAGACGGTTGCGAATGGTCCTCGGCGATACCCCAGGAGCAACAGTGTCCCTAATTTGCTGGGAAGTGGCGGTGCGGTCCCCTACGGCACTGCGTAGGATCCTACGGTCTTGGCGTGCATCCGTGCGTCGCTGCGGTCCGGTCCCAGGTCGACGGGCACGTGCACCTTCCGCCGACCACTGGCGACAACATCGATGTACTGTGGAGACCTCACGCCCCACGTGTTGAGCAATTCGGCGGTACGTCCACCCGGCCTCCCGCATGCCCACTATACGCCCTCGCTCAAAGTCCGTCAACTGCACATACGGTTCACGTCCACGCTGTTGCGGCATGCTACCAGTGTTAAAGACTGCGATGGAGCTCCGTATGCCACGGCAAACTGGCTGACACTGACGGCGGCGGTGCACAAATGCTGCGCAGCTAGCGCCATTCGACGGCCAACACCGCGGTTCCTGGTGTGTCCGCTGTGCCGTGCGTGTGATCATTGCTTGTACAGCCCTCTCGCAGTGTCCAGAGCAAGTATGGTGGGTCTGACACACCGGTGTCAATGTGTTCTTTTTTCCATTTCCAGGAGTGTATTTCTGGAATCCTGTCAAGGACTTGTATAGTCCATACCAAGCAGAATCTCTGTTGCACTGCGTTGGAAAAGTGGAGCAACACACTATTAAACAGGTGGTCGTAATGTTTGGGGTCATCGGTGTAGGTTTTCTATGTTTGTGCATGTAAATTGTACTTGCATCAAAAGAAATTACTTTTGCTAGATGAGCGTGTCGATATTACGCGATCAACCAATTTTTATTACTAATAAAATATGATATATTCTTGAAGGATATAAAAACAAAATGGCCTGCACCGATTGATGTGCAGTTCAGATTATGTGCGACACCAACAAACAAGCACGCAAACGAAAATTCAAAGAGATTTCATCTGCAGCCAATTCCTCCCATACACATTCGTATATGTTTCTTTCCGTACCAATGCTACAGTAGGAGCTGCCCTCTGCCGGGCTGGAAATCCCTGCTAATTCGTCAGGATGCAGACGAAGAATCTGTGCGGCGTTGCCAGACGTAATAAAACAGTATTCAGAAAATAAAAGCTGCTTCTTCTGCGTCGACTGGCAGCTCCGTAATCCAGAGAATAATCTGCTGAATTCAATAGCAGACTCACGGCTGCCGAGGACACTGCGTCAGTTCGAAGTGGAAGTCGATGACACCCTGATGTGGCGATTTTGCCGCCGGCTGGCGAAGTAAGCATATCCTGTCGGTAGCTCGGTGACGTGTGTGTTTTGACACACACGCAGTTTCGGGCAGTCCCAGATCTCCGCCCGTGTTGTCCCCTCAGATGGACCGCGATGTCTGACGCCGTGTAGTCGTGGTGAATGCTGAAACTGACCCGGTACGGCATGCCTTCAGAAACATGCGGCGATGCAGTTCAGGACAGATTCTGCAGCTCCGTAATCCAGAGAAGAATCTGCTGAATTCAATAGCAGACTCACGGCTGCCGAGGACACTGCGTCGGTTCGAAGTGGAAGTCGATGACACCCTGATGTGAGTCGTGTTGGTAGACCCCCAGATTACCCATCAGCGCTGACTGCTGTGCTAACGTCACTACTGAATGCTGGACTCCATCAGCAGTGGTTTCGGATTGATATTCATCTCGTAGGGCAGCAAGTGCAAGAGCAGCATTGGAGCAATCTCACACACAAGATGTCACCATACAATAAACCAGAGGATCGAGTGTGAGTCACATAAACGCCATCGATCAGTATGATCGATTACCAAAGGTGAAATGTTTGTGTCACTGAGGAGAGACTCTGCTCCACGACGCCATTCACATTGACCAAATTGCTTCTGCTATTTCCTTAGTCGTCAGCGGTCTGCAGTTCCGCTACATTTTCTTAAAGAATTTGTTACAGGGTCTTTACTTATTAGTCCAACTCCTGCTAGACGTTGTTGCGTCGTACCTAGTGTCTCCATTCACACCCGTCGTGAAAATCTAGGTGGGTACCTCTGAAAAAACACGTCGGCCGCTCCCAATTTTCCGCTCTTTTAAGTAAGACTGTCTGCATCTGGCATTTGCACTAGGTCATAAGTCTGTGCATTAATTTTGCATAGCCTGTTAGAATATATTTCGAATGTTTCATTTCCTTTCTGTGTTAAAATATTGAGTTTCTCTATACCAATGAAGCAAAACTTTCCGCTAACTCACTTAATACTGATACTTTATTAAGCAATTTATGGTACGAAATATTAGTTTTTGTCGAGCCCTGATATGTAATATAGCCATCTTCGATCATGTTTCATCTAACAGCTACTTAATGCAGTCATAGCTAATGCATCGTCTATAAACACAGTATCTGTCGTTATCTCGGAGAAGAGAGTTATTAGGTATGCGGCTGAAGGACCAGTGAATGACTAAGCACTTACTACTGTTTTAGTCTCACAGAAATCAGACAGACTGTTGTTCTGCCAATTAACATTGTACTTGCAGTGTTAGCTGTTCGTAAAATATTTCCTGCTGTTCATTCTCCAACAATTTAAAAACCTGCTCCATATGAGCGATCACACCGTTAGTATTAGCTGCCCGTGTTTGTGTCATACACTATGTGGGCAAAAGTATTAAAAAACATACGTTTTTTATATTAAGTGCACTGTGCTGCCACCTACTGCCAGGTACTCCATATCAGCGACCTCAGTAGTCATTAGACATCGTGAGAGAGCAGAATGGGGGCGCTCTGCGAAACTCACAGACTTCGAACTGGGTGTCATTTGTGTCATACGTCTGTACGCGAGATTTCCATACTCTTATACATCCCTAGGTCCACTGTTTACGATGTGATAGTGAAGTGGAAACGTGAAGGGACACGTACAGCACAAAAGCGTACATGCAGACCTCGTCTGTTTACTGACGGAAACCGCCGACAGTTGAAGAGGCTCGTAATGTGTAATAGGTTCACATCTATCCAGACCATCACACACGAATTCCAAACTGCATCAGGATCCACTGCAAGTACTATGACACTTAGGCGGGAAGTGAGAAAACTTGGATTTCATTGTTGAGCGGCTGCTCATAAGCCACACATCACGCCGGTAAATGCCAAACGACGCCTCGCTTGGTGTAAGGAGCGTAAACATTGGACGATTGAACAGTGGAAAAACGTTGTGTGGAGTGACGAATCACGGTACACAATGTGGCGATCAGATGGCAGGATATAGGTATGACGAATGCCTAGTGAACGTCATCTGCCAGCGTATGGAACGCCAACAGTAAAATTCGGAGACGGTGGTGTTACGGCTTAGTCGTGTTCTTCATTGCTGTTTTGCATGGCACTATCACAGCACAGGCCTACATTGATGTTTGAAGCACCTTCTGGTTTCCCACTGTTTAAGAGCAATTCAGGGATGGCGATAGCATCTTTGATCGAGCACCTGTTCATAATACAAGCCCTGTGGCCGACTGGTCACACGACAATAACATCCCTGTAATGGACTGGCCTGCACAGAGTCCTGAACTGAATCCTATAGAACACCTTTGGGATATTTTGGGACCCCGACTTCGTACTAGGCCTCACCGACCGACATCGATAGCTCTACTCAGTGCAGCGCTCCGTGAAGAATGGGCTACCATTCTCCAAGAAAGCTTCCAGCACCTGATTGAACGTATGCCTGCGAGAGTGGAAGCTGTCATCAAGGCTAATGGTGGGCCAACACCATACTGAATTCCATCATTACCGATGGAGGGCGCCACGAACTTGTAAGACATTTTCAGTCAGGTGTCCGGATACTTTTGATCACATAGTGTATCGTGGCCGACTAATACCCCCTGTCCGACGAGTCGCTCCGTCCGCAGTCCGAGCCCGCAGGCCCAGGTCGGCGGTCGCGGAGATGCTAGCGTCGGCGTCTGTGATAGCGTTGACGTAAGTTCTCTGTCCACCGTGGTCGCCAGGTCGCTTTACTTGCTGAGAGTCTCCTTAATTAAACTCAATGCTGGTCGCAGGCCTTGCTAAGATCATAGCTGCAAACTCAGATGCTGACATCGTCCCTGGTGCGAATTTCTATTGCCTCTCTAACAACGCTGTTCCAGCATTTCGAAGTCTGTGCCAAGATCATGGTACATTAGTATTCCATCATGTGTTTCTGAGACAAACAGTGCTCTGCGACTCTGACTTGGAATACGTCAGTCGAGTGTGTCTCTGGTGTTCTCGGCAACGATGTTCGACGGGGCACACTGACTGTCAAAAATGGTTCAAATGGCTCTGAGCACTATGGGACTTAATATCTGAGGTCATCAGTCCCCTAGAACTTAGAACTACTTAAACCTAACTAACCTAAGGACATCACACCCATCCATGCCCGAGGTGGGATTCGAACCTGCGACCGTAGCGGTCGCGCGGCTCCAGACTGTAGTGCCTAGAACCGCTCGGCCACTTCGGCCGGCCACTGTCTGTCCAATATATATGTTTTCCCACACTGACTTTCAAACTGGTATACGCCGTCCTTCTGCAAACCTAAATCATCTTTAGCGTTTCCCAATAATGCTCCTGTTTTATTGGGTGGGGAAAAGAAGGTTTTCACTTTGTGCTTCTTTAATATGCTTCCGCTTTCTCTCGCTATTGCGCCTGAGTACGGTTTAAGAGCAGTGGCTCCCTCTTACACCATGACGTCATCCGTCTCCACAGGTTGTACTATTGTGGTAGGGCGGAGAACACGCCTAATCTGCCGTTCTGGGTACCTGGTTCTGAGGTGTTGCAAGTCTTGAGGCAGACACTCTGCGTCAAATGGTGTGCGGCTTGTATACTAGTGTTTTCAGTATCCCATTCCTCTGCGAAGGGTGGTGGCAACTGTCTGCATGCAAATACAGGTAACTGTGGATTTTCTTCCGATAAACACCGAGGCCTGAGGTTCCATCAACTTATCTCTTGACCATGGCGTTCAGGAACGGTAATCTTCCTTTTGTCTTCATAGTGAATTTGATTTTGGGGTGGATGGAGTTCAAATGTGTAAGGAAGTCTAGAAGTCTGTACCTTCCATGGGGCCAAATGATGAACATGTCATCCACATAACGGATAAAACACGTGGCTTTTCATTTGGATGATGCCATGAGTTCCTCCTCGAAGTACTCCATATACAAATTTGTGAGCCAGAGAGGGCTACCCATTGCGACTCCTTCCCTTTGTTCATTAAACAGAAAATACGTGGAAGTCAGGACATGCCTGAGAAGGTCAGTGGTCTTTTCATCAAATTTCTGACCAATAAGTTCTAGTGACTGTCATAGAGGTACCTTGGTGAATAACGAAACGACATCAGAACTCACCAGTATATCTAAGGGTTTCACGCTGAAGTTGTCGAGGCGTTTTACAAAGTGCACAGAATTGCGATATGATGAGTGCATTTATCCACGTAAGGATTTAGTATTTCCACCAGGTATTTAGCCAGCAAACATGTAGGTGCCAAAATGTTGCTTAAAATGGAGCGCAATGTGACCCCACCTTCGTGAGTTGTAGGGATTCGATTAAGTCTTATAGGTACATGTCCTTGAGGTAACAGTTCCTTGGCGACCCCCTCTGGTATATCCACGTCCTTGATAAGACCCTTAGTCTGGTTCTCCACCTTGTTCTTTCCCCCAAGGACTACACTGAGAAGCTGCAGTCTGTTAAATGACTCCTACAGGAAGATAAGCGCTGACACCGCAAAGAAGATGGAGAACAAGACTAGGGATCTTCTCAAAAACGCAGATTTACTATAAGTAAAAATTCAAAAGATAGGGTGTCATTGTGCCTCATTGTGAGCAACATTAGGGCATCTACACATTTGCCGGCAAAATACCTGACAGAATAGGCTAAGCCCTTATGTAGGTAAATACACTCAACATATCCACAATTCTGTTCATTTTATAAAACGCCTTGGGAACTTCAGGGTGAAACACTCAGATATCCCGGTGAGTTCTGACGTTGTTTGATTGTTTTCACCAGGGTACCTCTACGACCATCACTAGAGCTTATTGGTCAGAAATTTGACAAGAAGACCACTGACCTTTTCAGGCATGTCCTGGCCTCCACGTACTTTCTATTTAATGGAGAATACTATGAACAAACGGAAGGAGCCAGAATGGGAGCCCAGTCTCGTCTATGGTCGCGAATTTGTATATGGAGAACTTCAAGTATGAAGCCTTGGCGTCATCCAAATGGTAACCCATGCGTTTTTTTCCGTTATGTGATGAAACATTCGTCATCTGGCCCCATGGAAGTGACAAACTCTTTAATTTCATTACACATTTCAACTCCATACACCCCAACATCAAATTCACTATGGACACTGAAGGAGGAAGATTACCATTCCTGGACGCCATAGTCAAGAGAAGATCTGATGGCACCCTCAGCCACAGTGTGTATCAGAAGAAAACACACACTGTCCTGGTTTTGCATGCAGACAGCTAGCACCACTCTTCGCACAGGAATGGAGTGCTAAGAAAATAGTACACTGGGCACACCATTTCATACGCAGAGAGTCGGCCCAAGGCGCTAGAACACCTCTGAACTGTATCCTGAAAAAACGGGTACCCAGAATGGCAGATTATGCACGTTTTCTACTCCACAACAACAGTATAACCTGTAGAGACCAAAGGCATCACGGAGGGGGAGGCAGCCACTGCACTGATGCACTATCGGGAAAAATCGGACACATATTGAAGAGTCGTCGAGTAAAATCTGTCTTTCGCCTGCCCAATAAAATATGAGCATTATTGGGAAGCACCAAAGACGATGTTGGTTTACAGAAGGCCGGTATATACTAGATTCCATGTCGATGTGGGAAGAAATACAGGGTGATTCTAAAGTCACTATACATATTGTACTTAAACAAGTTTTATTAACCAATATGTAATGCCACTGCAACTTACGTTACAATAGGACATAATTTCAGTACATTTCAATGCGACTACCCTGCATGTCTAGGCACCCCCCCCCCCCTTCCCGCACTCAATATGTAAATAGAAAAGGAAGAAACCCTAATGACTGGTACAATGTGACATATCCTCTGCCATGCACTTCACAGTGATTTGCAGAGCATAGACGTAGAATGAATAAAATGACTGAACTCTTAACACTGTTTTAATAGTGTTGAGAGTGTCTTCACTTGGCTCCCTGCAGTAGTATGGAGAGATGGGTGAAACTAGTTCTCAGCCCAGAATAATAATAATAATAATAATAATAATAATAATAATAATAATAATAAATAAGAACAACAACAAAGGCATTTCTAGTAGTGACAAAAATGCCAGTGTTACTGAAGTACATTGAAAACCATATGTTGTTTCAAAAAGGTATTGTGGTGTCGATTTGGATGCCACCATGCCCAGAAATGGAAAATGCTTTGATGCAGTTGATATACAGGTACATCAATTTGTCTATGGTAATGGATCAATAATTAGAGCTAAGGGTGATAAAATCAAGAGCAATAAATAGACAATTATACTGCACCTATGGATTGGCTCAGTAAATTTCAATCATGTTCTGGAACTGTTTAGCTGAAGTCAGTGGTGAAGGTGAACCTATTAATGGTTGGTTAGCTGGATGATTAAAGGACCAAACTACTTGATCATCAGTTCCTTTTTCCTTGAACAGACAGTTCTACATGATTGTACATAAGAGATGGCCTACCCCACACAAAACCCAAGGGAAGAAAACCCCAAGATCTACAGAATGTCAATGAAGGCTACATGAGGGACAAAAAAGAGAGAGAGACATAGGAAGAAATGCAGCTGAAGTGTCCCATCTAGGGAGCAGCTGCAAGTTCCCAAAGGCAGAGTGCAATGAGAGGACGTACATCCCCCAACCCCCCCCCCTCCCACTTACCACAAGTACCCTACCCAGTAACTGCCTAGGAAAGACTAGCAACATGGACAGGTAAAGAGAAGCACAGACAGACAAAAGACAAACAAGTCAAACAGACCACAGGAGAGAGAGAGGAGGAAGAAGAAAAGAGCAGATAGGATGAGGGCCAGGGTGGACCACCACTCCCAGGCACCGGCAGCCTGGTCAGGGAACAGTAGGCAACAGTGTTTCTGCCGACTCCTCAATGGGCCGATAAGGTTAAGTGACCCTCCCTTAAAGACAGTGGTAAGAACCCCCTTCATGAATAAAATGTGAAACTAAATCAGATGCTGCTCCTAGCACTAGGTGTAGCGAGTCAGGGAGATTGAAGAGTCTGCCACAGGAAGGCTAGGTTGGCAGAGTTCAGCAATATAAGGACCACCATCAAACAGGAAACAATATGACAATGGGGTGTGTTCTCGGAATGGAGGAGATGACCATGAATCAGTCAAGTATGGCTGATATGGAGCTGGCAAAGAATGACAAAGTCCTTGTGAGAGGCCTGCATGGAGGACCTCCAGATTCGTAGTCTCCTTTATCACCTGTAGTTTCCTGAATTAAGAGTGAGCCATTCCATTTCCCAGATACTTAAAACTTGATGGCGTAATACTGATCGGCCATCTGCTTCTGGCACATCAATCTCAAGAGTTGGCTTACTGATAGCCAGGTTGCCCATTCTATAAGCGAGTTCGTTCCCCATGATCCCAACATGGCCTGGGATCCAGACAAAAGTCACTGAGTGTCCACATTGTTCAAGGACCTACGGGGAATCCTGGATGTCATGACCAAGGGATGGTGAGTGTAACACTGGTTGAGACAGGATTGTATCTGGGCTTTGTAAAGCTACAGAAGGTTAGTGTGATCTGCAGCCCAGCTGGTGTTACTCACATGGCAAAGTGTATGAAAGTGCAGCCAGCACTTTCGCTTAAGCTGAAAAAATATGGGGAATCCATGTCAACCAAGCATTGAAGACCAATTCTAAAAAGCGGTAAGTCTCCACCACATTGATTAGTTGGTCGTTGAGATAAATTTTGGGTTGCGAGTGAATGGTACAACATCAACAGAGGTGCACAACATAAATCTTGATGGCTGAAAATCGAAAGCCATGGGTGACGCCCATGCCTGCGTCTTTTGTATTGTGCCTTGCAGTCAACATTTCATGACACCCCAACTAGAACAGCAATAGTAGAGGCAAACGTCATCAACATACTAGGAGGGTCATACTGAGGACCCCATAGCTGCTGCTAGACCATGCTAGACCATTGATGGCTGTTAGAAAGAGAGGGACGCCCAGTACAGAGCCCCGCAGGGCTCCATGCTCTTGGATATGAGGAGAACTGTGGGAGGCACCAATTTGAATGTAAAAATATCATGAAACAAGAAGTTCTGGGTAAAAATCAGGAGTGCATCCCAGAGACCCAATTAGTGTAAGGTAGTGAGGATGTTGTATTGCCATGTGGTATCATACGCCTTTTGTAGGTCAAAGAAGACAGCTATAAGGTACTGACATTAGGAAAAAGCTGTTCAGATGGCAGACTCCAAGTAACCCAGATTACCAGTAGTGGAACAGTCTTGGCAAAATATGCGAGTGCAGGCTTTCTCGGCAAATTTCATATATGAAATCTTCATGGGTTGTCAGCCGAGTAACGTCGACATCTCGTAGCGACATTTTGATGGCATGCGTCTCATCATCTTCAGGCGAAGTGTTGGGATATCGTTGGTCGCGGGCTGATATCTCTGCTGGACCACTCTCCACTTCCCGCCACTGGCCAAGGTCTTGGCAAAAGTCACCCTGGGATGGAGCCAGAAGACCCTGAGAGTCAAGGAGCCAATACAGCTGCTGGCTTTCAAGCAACTGACACAGAACACTGATGAGACTAATTTGGCGATAACTGTCCATCTCTAGCGGATGCTTACGCTGTTTCAGTACTGGGATGATGATGCTTTATCGCCAATGCGATCGGAAAATGCCCTAGCTCCTGATGCAGTCAAAGATGGCAAGGACATGAAGCTGACAATCTACTGATATGTGCTTGAGCATTTGGTAGTGGATGATGTTTGGCCCTGGAACTGTATCAGGTCAGTGGGCTAGGACACTGAAGAATTCCCACTCACTGAATAGAGCGTTGTATGGCTCCAGGTGGTGTGCAGTAAAAGATAATTGCTTTCACTTCACCCATTGTTTTAGGAAACAAAAGGCAGGTTGATAATTCTCTGACACAAAGGCTCAAGTATAACGCAGAGCAAATTATTCGGTGACGGCATTCAGGCCAGTGTAGACAGCACCCTTCAAGGTAGTACCATGTACACCTGCAGGTATCTGTTATCCGTAGAGGTGTCTGATCTTTGCCCAGAATTCCCAAGGAGAGGTACATGGTCTGATGGTTGAAACAAACTGTTCCCAGCATTCTTGCTTCTATCCTTTTATTAGTTGGCAGACCCAGACATGGAGCCACTTAAAGGCAATAAGGTGCTCCATTGATGGATGCCGCTTTTGGCACTGGAGAGCCTGCCTACAACCTCTAATGGCCTTTGTAATTTCTGATGACCACCAAGGTAATGTCTTCCATCGAGGCAGTCTTGAGGAACAGAGGATCGCTAAATCAGCTACCAGAAGAATGGCTATAATTGCATTCTGGACTGCCTCATTGACATCTCCATGTGATGGGCAGCCATGGGCAACAGAGGGGAAAGCACCCCAGTCAACACTGTTGAGAGACCATGTGGGCAGGCACCCAGGGCAGTGATGCTGAGGTAGGGACAGGATGATCAGGAAGTGATCACAACCACACAGGTCATAGTGGATGTATGGGAGAAGACAGGGGCTGCAGACGGAATGGTCAATGGCCAAGAAAGTTCTGTGCACCTCACTGAGGTGTGTGAGAGCACCTGTATTCAAGAGGCAGAGGTTACATTGCGCCACTAAGTTTCCGAAGTATTTACTGTGGCCAGTGATCATTGTTCCAACCCGTGAAGGGTTTTGGGCACTGAAGTCCTCCAAGATTACTAAAGGTGGGGGGAGCTGAGAAACCAATGCAAACAATATATTTTGAGACACTTCACCATCAGTACAGAGGTAAACACTGCAAATGGTAATATCCTGAAATGCCCTTACCCAAACAGCTAGTTTCCAAAGGTGTGTTAAGAGGCGTAAGTTCACAATATAGCATCCAGAACATATGTACAAACTCCACTCGAAACCTTCTCATTGCGTGATTCATATAATATCCCTGGTATTCACAAAGGGCAATGCAGAACGCAGGGGGAGTGCTTAAGAAACGTCCTATTTCAGCCAGGTGGTGGAATAAACTGCTACAATTCTGCTGGAGAATAATGTTGTTGATGTACTGTGAGGTCATGGAGGGGCCAAAGAGGTAGGTGATGCCCTAGGGTCACTGCTGCCACTGGTTGAGGGCTTATGGCATGAACAAACATAGGTTCTGGGTTCCATTGCCTGGGGCAACCTGGGGCCTCAGGAACCACCGGAACGGGCAGGAGTACTATCACCAAAGGGGGGCAACATCGTCATAACTGTAGCAGATGACTGTTATACTGCTGGGTGCAGCTGATTGTACTACCTCTCTTGGTTTGTCCAGAGTCTTATGTTCGTGCATTTTCTTCCCTCTCTGGAAAATGTTGCAATCTGGCGAGCAGGATGAATGGTGCTTTCCACAGTTGACACACATGGGGAAAAGGTACAATGCGAGTTCGCATGCAGTGGTCATCCACAGTCTCTATAGATGGGGCTAGCACTGCAACTCTAAAGACATATGCCTGTATTTCAAACACTTGAGGCGCCGCTTGGGGGGGGGGGATATGGTTTCACATCGCATCAGTATACCATCACCTTGACCTTTTCAGGCAATGAATTGCCTTCAAAGGCCAAGATGAAGGCCCCAGTAGCAACCCTATTCTCCTTTGGCCCCCTGTCACTCCAATTTGGTGCAAAGCTTGTCATCAGATTGCAAGAGCAGGTCTCAGTGTAAATGGTGCCCTGAACCATTGGATTATTATGGGGAGTGACAATCACAAGGGATGCTGTTATCAAAACTAGCATTCCTTCTATGTTCTCCACAAAGAATAAGGGCTTTGTGGCCAACAAGAAACTGCCATCAGTCCTTGTACAAACCACGTATTGGGGGAAGTATTCTCCTCCCAGCCTGAGCAATGGCTACTTGGCTAAGAATCAATGAGTCTCTTGCCCCAGTCACTATGGGCACATACTCCTTGGCACACATGGAGAGTTTTCAGCTCAGGCACCAACAGTGTCATGGTCATGTGCAGGTACTTGACCCAGCGCCGCCCCCCCCCCCCCCTCCCCCGCATCCACAGTTCAAAAATAGACAATGTAGAATGCAAAACTAAGAATTTTTGTATTTTAGAGTGTGACCCCCACCTTTATTCAAGCTTGCTGGAAAGCTGCCCAAATGTTTCCAGATGTGGAAGTGGATGGCTGAAGCAGTGATTGTGGATATAAAGTTGCCTGCAGCATATTCCATCTGCCCATCAGCAAATGATTAATAGCATGCATTGAGCCCATTGCTCACCTCCCACCCCACTAAAAGCATGGTTATAAAAAAGAAAAGAGTCAAGGAAATACACCAAATTTGGAGTCATGTTTACAAACGCAGTAGAGGGACGTTAAATAGCTGTAGCGATACCAGTGCTCCAGGTGGTTACATTTCATATTGTGGTGAACCAAAGACGTATGGCTTTTATGATCAAATGTATGGCGTGGCTCTAGATTTGATTCTGTTTCTTTGATGAAAGGCGAGATTTGACAAAGTTCCCTATTACACTGTCAAATTTTGATCATAAATATTTAACATAAATATGATAGTGTAATAATGACCTTACTGCTTCTATGTGCAAATACATACCTGACCATGAATGGGAAGCATAGTTAAGTTACAAGCAATTTACCACTCAATGTGATGTAGTGATAAATGAAGGAACTATGTTGATATTACAGGAACATCTGATGAGGAACTTCACGATTACTCCTCAATTAAAAGCACTTGTTATTTGACAATTCATGCCTGTAAACAGCTCTGCTCATCATAGCTCCATATCTCACATGTATGGTATCCACTGTTCCCAATGGGGCACAACAAAGGATTAGTTCAGTTTTGGTGTTCCAGTAGTGCACAACAGCTGAAGTATTTGGTAGCCTACGCTCTATCACTGACAACAGCAGGCAGAAGCATGTTTTGCCTGTGCACGCAGCCCACCCAATGTTTGAATGAATTTTAACCAATGGTTATCTGACAGCAATAATGGTGTGTGAATGTTATAATACACATATGCCTGTAATCAATAAGGAGCCCTTTGGGACGACAATACACTTGGCTCATTTATCATGTGAAATAATGTGGGTGTCTAAAGTTATTTCTCTGACTGTGAAGACAATGAGCAGCTTGAATTAACAGGTATCTGTGTTGCATATCCAACGTCCAATAAGGAATTTCAAAGGCAGTGTAAAAATACGCAAACAATAATGCCAAGATGTGAAACTCACTCTGTAACTACTAATATTAGCAGATTATATGTTTCACTCTGTAGCTAAGTATGCGTTACAGGACAAGTAAAAATAACTCTACAACTTTGGAATGATATAGAAATTTATTAGATAACTTACAGAATTGGTAATGCATCATTTTGTAGCAAACAACCTCAAATTTGATTCACATAGAGCATCAGCACTCCATTCCACCACCAGGAGCACCAGCTCAGTGCACAGTTAAAATGGCTACTTTCACTTGTGCAGAGTGTGCTCTGTTTTCATGGAATAAACTCTGCAACAACTGCTCAGCATAAATTTCACAATGAATACGCCAAAGAAACTCCAGGTGGGCCTACAGTTAACTCACCACCTCATTTCCTCATGAAAGTTCGAAGCTTCCTTGATAATTGCTTCCCAGGTCAGTGGACTGGCCGCATAGGGCCAATTGCATAGCCACCTCCCTCCTCAGACTTGAAACTAATCGATTTCTTTCTCTGGGGTTTCGGCAAAAAGTGTGTGTTTGTTTCTCCCCTATCAAACAATTTAGCCGACTTGAAAAATCAAATCTACACAGTCGTTGCACAAATTATGCCCAAGCTGCTGCAACGAGTGTGGGAAGAAATTGATTACTGGTGGGGTGTTTGCTCTATCACAAATGGTAGTCACATCAAATAAAAATGACACTTGGCACTTGTATGTGAAACAAGGTCGTTTGCTACAAAGTGACACATCTATTGATCCTGTAAGTTATCTCAATAAATTTGTATATCACTGCAAAGTCGTAAAGTCCTTTTCGACTCACCCTGTATGTCAGAATCTTCAAATAGTGCATTAAATAATCAAAAATATAGCACCAAAATTCTATACATAAGTGAGACATCAGTACATATTTGATTAAGGTTGTATGCCTCCTCCACCTCATAAATAAAAACATTTTCTTCTTCTTTAGAGTTTTGTCTTATGATAGGTTTCAGCTGGAGACCCTCCAACATGTTCTGTTCTGAACATCTTCATCTGTTTGTGCTCTTCTAATGTCAAGTGCCATTTTATTTCTCTTCCTCTCATTCCTTCTGTGTTTCCCTCTACAGTTCTTTGCTGCAGATAATTCCTATCCGTTATATGTCACAGCAGAGATTTTTTCCTTTTTCTGATCGCTTCCAATAACATGCTTTCTTCCCCTATTGCCTACATTACTTCTTCATTCTGAAGTCTGTAAGTAAACTTAACCTTAAGCATTCTTCTCCACAGCCATATTAAAAATTTTTCTAAATGTGTCTCTTTTTAACTGTCCATGATTGCTAACAGTACACCCCACATATAACATTTAGTAAATCTTTTCCTCAGCTCTGCTGGAATTATTCTACATGTTAATAACTGTTTAATCTTTTGAAATGCTCTCCTTTCCATAGATATCCTATTTCTTATTTCTTCTGTAAAGCTTCCATTCATTTCATTAAACTTCCCACATACTGAAAAGATTTTCCTTGGTTTATCTTTCTTCTGTCTATTAATATGTTAACTGGAGCTTCCTTCTTGCTTATTCTATAACTTTTGTCTCTAGTTTTCTTCATTCCATTCACCTCAACCCTTCTTGCAGTACTCCTCCACATCATCTGAAATTCCTCATTCTGCCAGCACTGCTTCATCATCCACATATTTTATGGTCTTTATTCTCTCCTTCACTTGCAATGCTTCTTGCCTCCTCTATGGCCTCACCTATCATTTCTTCTCCATATATATTGAATAACTTCTGTCACAGTGACTATCCTTGCCTTACTCCCCTTCCAGTGCTCATTTCTTTTATCTCCTCACTCCCTACTCTGTCACTTTTTAGTTTATACACATCTCCTTTATTAACCTTCTAACTTCCCGGTGTATAAAACAGCTTTTAAAATTCTCAGCAGTATATTTCAGTTGTCTATCAAAAGCCTTCTCCCAATCGATAAAACAAATACACCCCCCCCCCCCACACGTTCATTTCTATTATTCCCCTTTCAATCATTCTCAGACAACCTATTGCATCTTTTGTTCCTTTAACCTTTCTGACCTTAAATTGGTCTTCCCCAGTATTTTCCTTCATTTTCTTCGCAGTTCTCTTTAGCATGACACATTACAGCCTTTGTAATGATGAAACTAATTGTTCTATAGTCTTTGCATTATTTTGCATTGCACTTTCTAAGTAAACATACTACATTGGTGTTAAGTAAATCTTCACGCCAAATTCCTGTCGGGCATTCTGTTTACCTCCATCAACCTAGCTATTGAATTTGCACCTAAGATATTCAGTGCCTCAGATGGTACTCTATCAATGTCCAATGTTTTCTTCTCCTGGAGTTCCTAAACTTCTTTCTCCAATGCCCATTCCAAGATCTTATGACCTGTTATTGTCATTCCGTTCCCCCTCATCTTCCAAGATTACTCTGGTGTTATCTGCCAGTGCACTATATAACTCTTCCATATAATCTATCCAAACATTCTTCTCCTTTTCCATACATATGGTCTTTTCCCCACCTTTATTTAACATTCCTTGTTTGTTCACATTCTTGGCATATATTCTTATTGAAGATGTCACTATTCTGTACATTTCTTCCAATTTTTCTTTCTTTTCCAGTTCTTCTATTTCCTCAAAGTGTTTCCTTATACAATCCTCTCTAGCATTCTCAGTAAACTTTCTTAGTTCACTATACAGTTTTCTGTATTATTCTGAACTGTCATTTTTCCATTTTCAACCTAGTGACTGCAGTCTTTCCTATAGTCTCACATTCTTCAATTTCTCAACATCTCATTTCTTTATCTGTTGTCTTTTCTTAATGTGCTTCAATCTTGTCCTAGTATCTCATACAAGTAAATGTTGTCTGTATCAGCATATCCATCTAGAAAGATTTTTGCTGTCTTAATGCTATTTTTATAACAGCCATTTGATATCTATCAATATCACCTGGAGCTTTCCACGTGTATAACCTTCACTGAATACATCAGTTTTTATCCCCTTTAATTGTCTTTCCCAGTCCAAAGTCTCCAACTGTGTTGTCCCTTCTTCCCTTTCCCACTATACTATTACAGTCTCACATCATTCCAGTTCTTACTTGTCCCTTGCCATTTTCTTCTCATTTCCTCAGTCTGCCCATATATATTTTCCAATCCCTCTTCATTTTCATCCGATGTTAGCACACAAATATAAATAATCAATGTATCCACAGGTTTGTTTTATGCTTTCACTGCTAACACTCTGGAATAATCCTATGTGCGCACGCACGCACGCATGCACACTGCAACAAATACTTAGCTTTGAAGCTGAATTGGACTGGAGAAACAACAAATTCTTGAATTGGAGCAGACTTGTTTTGAGCAAACAGCAGCTGAGGAAATAAAACACTGTCCTAAAACACTTGAGCCTTTCCTACTGAAAACAGTCAACTGTGAAAATGCCAATTTCTGTGTGTCTCAATAGCAAAACAAATGTAGGAAGCACCATCAGTATAGCACATACAAGTTAACTTCTATAAGCAGGAAACTAAGCATACAATGAAGGAACATATGCTCATATCTGATAATTTGAAGCGCTAACAGATGCCTGTCTGACCTATTTCAGTAAACTAAGGAAATCTATACGTGGCCACCTGAAGCAGTTACAACAGCTTTTCTTATATATTAAGAACTGCTACACGTTTATAGTAGCTTATACAATAATTCGGTAAATTTAGAGAGAACAGTTTCAGGGACGTTATTCAAGTGATGGTGATTTTACACTCTGATGTTTGGCAGTAACTATTACAAAGGAGAAAACTTATTTCTTAACAAATACAGACTTATGCCACCAAACTGTTAATTTCAATAACACCCCTAACTCTCTCTCTCTCTCTCTCTCTCTCTCTCTCTCTCTCTCTCTCTCTCTCTCCCTCCCTCCCTCCCTCCCTCCCTCCCTCCCTCCACCTCCCTCTCTCCTCCCCCATCCTCCTCTTCTCTGCAGTTACATAGTTTCAAAGATTTTATTCCAGAATATTTTGCTTTTAAATGGCAGAAGTAAATGAGACACAGAACAGGAAGTAAACAAGTGTATTTAATGCCTACAAATGAAAGTCTTTTAAAAGTAGTGTAATTGGTGTATTTTTTCCTGACAATCACAATTTTATTACCAAATCCATTTTTAAATCACACTCATCTGCAACAGAATGGACTTTTCAAAACAGAAATAAAGAAAATGGTACAATACTTTCACATAATTGAGAACTTCTGGTCCCATATCACATTATTACAGAGTTGAAAACAACATTGAATTGTAAATTACAATCACTGAAAAACAGTGAAGTCATGATCACTAAAACAAACAAGTCTCCACACAGTTACAGGTATGAAGACAATAAGTAACTGTAAAATCCTCATCACTAAAAGAGTGAAGTCACGAACAATCAAAAAATAAAATAAAAAAGAAGTGCCCATATTATCACATCATTTAAATATGTGAAAACAACTTCTTATTGTAAATGTTTAATCACTGACACAGTGAAGTCATGAACACTACAATAATATAGTTTCTCAGAATAAAGCTTAGCAAGGTCTTGTTCCCATGAAGTCACTTATTCTGTTGAATATTTCATGGGTAAGTGCCTATTCACCTGCTGTGCAAAAAACTGACTTTTTCTACATGCCAATAGGCATTTGATTCTCATATACAGATCAGACAACCTATTAACTTCACTGTGTAGTGACAATCCACTCTCACAGTTATAAAACTGCTTTTGCAACATGTTTCTCTACTTCAACAGAAGGTATGGCAAGCATCCACAAAATTCCCATGCAGAATATGTGTAAATCACAATGACAGCAACATTGCACTACGTTTTACACATATCTTGTATCTATTAAAGATAGCAAGTGTAGTTACATATTAATCACCACAACAAAGAAATATTCTGAACAATAAAGAAAGAATACAATGCAACTTATTTATTAACCCTTCAAGTTGGGTGCCCCGAGTACGTATTCACATACTGTGAGCATCTGGACTGGCAGTATTCTGAGTGTGTACTCGCCATTTGCAGTCTAACTGTTACAACAGTTGATGATTACAATGATACTGACAGTTTGGAAGAAACAATAAAAAATGTGAAGTAGAAACTGAGGATCATGAGGACGTCACACGAGTTGCACCAGTGCAAAATGTCAGTATGAAGAAGACTGGATGTGGGAAGAAGTCAACTATTCTTCTGTTGCCTTTAAAAACACTATTTGTTGGTAAAGGTGAACCTGTGATATAGGTGAATTTTGCAGCAGAAGCATTAAAAAAGACATTTGTGTGAAATAATCACGTGTGAAACGAACCATTATGCTGCAGATTTAGTTGCTACAGTAACCCCAAGAGGCATAAGAGTACAAAAGCCTCAGTGCATTAAATAACACAATATTTTTATCGGTGGTGTAGATCTGAAAGATTGGAAGTACAACCTTCTGTCAAGGAAGGAAGAAGATGTAAAGTAGTACATAAATATGTTTAGAAGGTTAATTAATACTATAGTGCATGATGCCTTTATTTTTTATAAAGCCGGTGGAAAGACAAAGGAACAAATACATGTAAATTTCAGGCTACTACTCACACCAGAACTTCTGGAAATTCACAGAAAGAATGTAGCTCAATCTCTGTGTGATTGCCCTTCAGAAGGTGTTATGCCTGAACCACCCACAACAAGGCATTTCACACCGTATAAGAGCAAGCTTAAAATGAGATGAACAGTATGCTGCAAGAAACAGCATTCTGCTGCAGAGACTGCAGTGTAGGACTTTGTTTCAAAGATATTTTTCAAGCTATTGTATAAATAAAACCAATTTTAAATAATAATGTATGTTTTAATCATACCAAACATATATTGTTAATTTCTGAAACCTTTATTTCTTTCCTACTAATAATTTCCTAACTACGGCAAGTTCATTAGCAGCCAGACATATAAACTACCACCAGTGCACTAGGCACGCGCACAGACTCTACCAACTTGAGGGGCTAATATAATTGAATACATCAAATACATCACAATATCAAACAGTAAGTTTCTAGTAATGTCTATCACACACAAATTTTAAGCAACACAAAAAACTAGTGATAAGGAGAGGGGAGGGAAAAATCAAAATTTTTCTAAACCTGATTTGAAAGTAAAATAGTAAATCTACACTCGCATAATGTTCTAAAACGAACACATTCACATTTGTTCCAAGGTTTTCATTACTTGGCATTGTTACAATATTTAGAATTAAAACCTATAAAATGTATTTAAAAAAACGTACATAGTACAAGTCTTCATATTATCAGCAATAAGGCATTTTTAAACATTAAAAATGTCAATTATAAAAATACAAATAAAATAAATTAAAACCAATTTTAAATTCATTGTCATTTAAAACAATAAGCACTCACATAGGAATACTGGATTTGGGGGAGAAGGGGGGGGGGCAGGGATGGGGAGGGAATTGCAACCAAACTGAGAAGTTCATTTTCCTTCTTCTGGTCACACACATTTAAATTCTATATGTCACTAACACACCACCATTCAACTCAGGAAAACTGACACCACAACACAGAGGCACAGATACTGTAGCTCCTGATCTATGCTTATCAGGCATCAGCTGAATGTATACTTCACAGAAGCTGTAAAAGACTTACTTTTGAATACAAGATGGAACTGTATAATACATGCTCCAGTTCTACAATCCTTCATACTTCTACACTTATGCATGCTAAGTCAGTCTTCTCTTATGTAAATTTGGTAAAATCTTCGTCTGTTATGTAGTGATACCTACATTTCTCAATCCTTTGAGAAATAATCCGTAAGTATGCACAGCACATGTGTGCACATGCACGCATGTGTGCACACACAAAAAACACACACACACACACACACACACACACACACACACACACACACACACACACAGAGCTCATCTCAGAGGTAGTTGAGGTGACAACACTTTTCTTCGGATTTACAACATGAGAGCAAGCCACTTTACATAAAATATTAGCAGCCCTTAAAAAGTGGTACTTCCACTTAAAGTCTACACACAAGTTGCAAGTAAAAACCTCAGTTTTGTTTGTTATATCCACGGACTCACTGTCTGTAACTCTGTGCTGTCAACACTGTGCTGCCAGGAGTTACATAGTCTCCTATCATTAAACTGTTGTTCACTGGGTAATGAGAAGTATTCTGGAGGACTAGTTGATGAGTCTGAAAATAATAATAATATAAATATTACAAAGAGAAACACAATAATTTAATTTGTTATTGTCATGTAGCAGTACCAAACATTGAAAAAACAGATTCATCCAGGTTTCTTCCATTTCATGTCCCACTTGTACAAAGTTGAAAGACATATATTCTTAATTTTAATAATACTACACACTAACACAGTGATGTTTTTATACTATTTGTGAAAAAATTCTACAAGAAGATCCTTGGTACCTGAATGCAGCAGTCCAGTAACTGTAAGGAGAACAGACAGCGATTAACGGTCACCGTATGTTCATTCGGAATTTCTTAGCGAATGTTGGCAAAATAAACTAGGAGGAAGTATTGGTAGAGCCTACTTTGGACACAAAACTGAATGGAACTTTTAACAAATAATCACAATGAAATTGTCCCTCAAACTGTTTGGCTGACACAGAAAATCGAGCAGAGTACGACAATGAAAACCCACTCAGTCACCAATGCTAATCACCCCACTCTGAAACATAGAACAACAGACTGGACAGAATGCTTTTGCTGTCCAACAATGTGTGTGGATGCAATCCTCCTCGGGAGTTTAAAAAATAGCCTCTGTGTCAGCAACGGTGAAACTACCAAGTTTACATGTAGGTATGTCAAGCACTAGTCCTCCTTTGCCATAAGAACTTGCAAATCACAGCAGTCAATTTCATAATTTTTGTCCAGTCTTCTATACAACGACACTGTATCATTGGAGATGGCATTAATTATTTTTGTATTAAATTCAGTAAGAGTCATCAGATCCTACACAATCTAGGGTAATTATGTACTAATTTATTATTGTAGTTGCCATGTAGCAACAACAAAAATGTACACTTATGTGAAACATAGAAACTGCTCACAATGTTCCTGGAATAAAATAATCTATTTCCACTTATGCAAATGGTTTTCATTATAATGAGAGAGAATATTCTGTGTTCTCAGATAAGCTACACCAATGGACAGATACAACTGTCTCTCTGTAAAGTCCTCTATCACGAGTCACATCAAGGGATGTCGAACTTTTAGATCAAACAACCTGAAACCCACTTTTCCATGCAATAGTATCATTAATTTTCTTATTGTGTTTTGAGATGAGAACAACAAACTCAATCACAGCAATTTGGACTAATCTGAAATTTATCTGAGATTAGTGAGACACTACCTTATACGAAGTGACTATGCTAAGATGCTGACCCAACTATTTCTGGAACCATTTAAGGTATATTAATTCTGTTTTCACCCAAAAGAATTTTACGAAGGTCCTCACCTAAATTACACACAGTCTCTTTCCATTGCTACATTAAGTACAGAGATAGTGGCATCAACTTTGCTTTTTCAAATAAAATTATAGTAATTTCCCTCACTAGTGTAATAGTTCTAAAACAGACCAATTCAATGGCATTTTACACTTCATAATCCAATTATTAGTTTCAGGGTAATTATAATAGTTAGAAATAATTTACCATTTTTGAACATGAAACCACTGGTTATCTTACAAAGAAGTTCTTAATAGGCACATAGGGAAATATGTCACATTGCGCAAGGAGGAAACTGTTTTGTACCATTGCAACACCAGTATAAAAGGAGCACCAAGGAATTGTAGCTTTCATTCTGTCTGTGTTATTCATGTGTGTTGAGTGCTGTTTGGTTTAAAAAATATGCTTCATTCACAAATCAAGAGAAACTGGATATGATACTACCATGCACAGAATGCAGAAGGAACATGAAGACAACAGTTGAACTGTATGCACAAAGGTATCCTGACAAGGTGTACAACAAGAATGACAGTTTGTATTGAAAGGGCACTGGAATACCTTGCAAAGGGTATGTAACAAGCCTGTAATGAGCATATCAAGCAAAATAGATGTTCAGGCAGTTTTTGCTCATAAGAAGCAAGGCGGGAGAAGACATGGAGTTCTGTCACTTGGTCTGAAGCAAGATCAGGAAAACATGTTTCTTCTTGGAATTATTTGTGCCAATCAAACTACATTTACGATCATGCAGAGTTGAATGTAAGAAATATGCATTACTGCATCACCAAGAACCCACACTAGCTGAGGCAGGTTGAAAATTGAAGGCAGTTGAAAGTGAAAGTATGGTGATGGGTTATTGAAGACTATGTGACTGGTCTGTACTTCATTGAAGAAACCTAACAGGTAAAAAATGACACACACCATTTCTTAGCAAAGTGCTGCTCCCAGAGGAAGTACCACTCGAAATATGTAGATGTATGTGGTATCAACACAATAGCTGCCCAGCTCACTACTTGCTTATTTTTCAGAACGCTCTAGCCCAGCTGTTTCCTGCTCGCTGGATAGGATGTAAAGATATTGTCAGTTGGCCTGCTTGTTTGTTTGTTTGTTTGTTTGTTTGATGCCACAGAACTTTTCTCCACTGAACTTTTTCTCTGGGCAAAACTGAAAGATAACAACTACGCAGAAGTCCTGGCGATTCAAGAGGATTTAAAACTTCTTACTGTGCAGCACATGCTATGATGTTTATGGAATCTCTTTGGTCCATTCTGACACCCTTGCAGTAACAACTGCTAACAAGTATTGCAATAGATGGTGGGCATTTCAAACATCTGACATAAATGAAATTTTAAGGAAGTGTTCATGACCACATTCTTTCACAATTTCATTTTTGTTGCTGTTACTGATGTAACTTTATAATGGGAGTGTTAATCTCAACATTAAACTTATGATGCAATGTTATAGTATGTTTTACGAAATCATTCAATTATGATGTTCACGTTTCTTTCAAAGCTCTGCAGAAACAAGAGCAGAACTGTTACTGCAGTCAACTGGTGAATCATCCTAAGATGCCATGTATTTAGCTTCCAGTTGGTGTGTCAGTCCAACCACATGTATGCATGTCGGATTAGTATCTGTTTTAAGTTAATTAAATTTTACAATTCATCTGGGTGAAAACAGAATTACAATGTCTTACATAGTTCAGGAAATATCAAAGATGAAAAGCTTGCTTCAATTCCCATGTTCAATTAAGTAAAATGATAGAAAATGCTCTCCTTTGTAGGCTGCCACTACAGCTAGCTGCTATCATTAAATTTCTGATGAGGGAAAAGACGACAAAAGGTGCAAGCAGTTTGTTAACGCTTTGAAAGTCGATGCACAAATGTCAACAGGAAAAGACGATGGTGAGGGGAATGGGATTCAAATACGCCCCCAAAAAGGCAAAGAAATAAAGAAAGAGCACGCAATAAAATATCCCATGGATAACTGTCTTGTTAGAAAGCAATGTTGTGATATGGTGAACAATACCACAAAACATCAACTATGAGAAAGTTAACAGCTTTTGTCACACAGGCTAGCAAGGAAACTCAAAAAAAGTCCTGCCTATGGGATTCTGTTTTATAAGACATCATAATAAATACGTCTAAAAACAACACACAGTTTTAGAAAAGACATACTATTACAGATTTATATGAAAAATGAATAATCAAAAATAAAGTAGCTGGCAGCCCTTTTTGACAAAACTGAATTCATAAATATGGCACTGAATATGTGATACCAAGCTCGCAAGGAACATTGTTGAATGAAAGTGATATTCAGTGTTTAATCATTATGTTATACAGGGCATTGGCACACAGATGTGTAGTGCGTAGAAGCACTCTAGTTTTATTAGAAAGTATGCTGTTACTACCTCCTCTCCCTGGCCAGGCCTTCAAATTTACTGGGACAGGTAATAACATGTTCCTGTTCCCACTGATAACTGTTAGTTTAGTTTGAACTTTTGTTACAAAACAAAAACAGTAAACTCCTGAAAGGATATTGAAGAATTCATTCCCCAATTTTAATAACAATTACATCTTCATTTCATTTGTGAAGTATGCAAATTGTTAAATAAAATCAAACTGTTCAGATAACTTGCAAAATATCTCTGTTTGCGACTTAAGTGCAAACTTTAATCACAGTCTCTGCATGAGAAAGAAGTAAGAGCTATGAATATCTGCAATATGAAGTCGCTTAAAGCTATACTGTCTCCTACTGTGGGAGAAGGGCAATTAATCCAACTGACAATGCCACACAACATTTAACATTATCTTTGACTTGAGTACAAAGTCAACAACAATCACTAGTTGTCTGTAAGACCAGTAGCAGGAACCTAATTTATTGCAGACACACACTTTCAGCAACAATCGTCACTACTGTGGTACATAAAACTAAAATTGTATGGTCACAGAATAAATACGCTACTATGCTCCTAACCTATCACTGCCCTTCTGAAAAAACACACACACACACACACACACACACACACACACACACACACACACACACACACACACACACACTTACTTCTAAATACAGAATTACTAACCGGTGATGTAAATAACGTTGGCGATATTCCACCACCTATCAACTGGGCAGCCTGGGTAGATGTAGCAGTTCCTGCACATACTCGTTGACGTCCAGTACTCGAAATGGATCCTGGGTGAATATTCGGTTGACCATCTGCATGAATTGAAATGCAATGAAACACTTCGAATTTAATTTGTACTGCACAGCTATCTTTAGCATATTTCATGCAAAATTAAAAGGAAAAACACACTGGTTATATAAAGCTATGTTACAGCACATAAAACAGCAGCTGGTTCCAAATTAAATAACCTGGAAGGAAACACTAGATCATGCAGATTAGTTGTATCATTGCTACAATAATGAATGAGAGGAAGAATTTTCTGCATTCTGGATAACATAACAGTCAGACACTACCATACAGGCCAAGTACTGTTTGTCCATGATAATTTGACGATTTTGCTGGTGCTGCCAGAAGCAGATAAAATCAGCACTAGTTGAAAGATACTCACTTGTTTTAGAGTGCTGCCCACATTGAGATGCCCATAGATGTCAAGCATTATTGTATGCACTGAAAGGCTTGCATCCACTAACTAATTATTAGCTTCTGCGAGCAATTTCCGAGGTGAATTTTATCCATAGTGGATACTGTTGAACTCTGTGACTGTTCCTTTTTAAGGTGTAGAAAAATTTCCACTACCAGTCACAATAAAAGATTATTTGTCACATGACCGGTTTAGGGCTTGTGCCCATCTTCAGGTGTGTATACATTCATGTACATGTTTATATTGCTGGAGATCACTGTATAAATACAAAGAAAATTATTTGCTGGTGACTAAACAGATACAAGTGGAACAATTGTAAGTGGCAAGGCAGCATTTGTCAAAAACATATCTGTAATGCCACTTAAAATTGTTCCACTTGTATCTGTTTAGTCACCAGCAAATAATTTTCTTTGTATTTATACAGTGATCTCCAGCAATATAAACATGTACATGAATGTATAAACATGTACATGAATGTATAAACATGTACATGAATGTATAAACATGTACATGAATGTATAAACATGTACATGAATGTATAAACATGTACATGAATGTATAAACATGTACATGAATGTATAAACATGTACATGAATGTATAAACATGTACATGAATGTATAAACATGTACATGAATGTATAAACATGTACATGAATGTATAAACATGTACATGAATGTATAAACATGTACATGAATGTATAAACATGTACATGAATGTATAAACATGTACATGAATGTATAAACATGTACATGAATGTATAAACATGTACATGAATGTATAAACATGTACATGAATGTATAAACATGTACAGGAATGTATAAACACCTGAGGATAGGCACAAGCCCGAAATCAGTCATGTGATGAATGCTGTTGTTGTGGTCTTCAGCCCTGAGACTGGTTTGATGCAGCTCTCCATGCTACTATATCCTGTGCAAGCTTCTTCATCTCCCAGTACCTACTGCAGCCTACATCCTTCTGAATCTGCTTAGAGTATTCATCTCTTGGTCTCCCTCTACAATTTTTACCCACCATGCTGCCCTCCAGTACTAAATTGGTGATCCCTTGATGCCTCAGAACATGTCCTACCAACCGATCCCTCCTTCTAGTCAAGTTGTGGCACAAACTCCTCTTCTCCCCAATTCTATTCAATACCTCCTCATTAGTTATGTGATCTACCCATCTAATCTTCAGCATTCTTCTGTAGCATCACATTTCGAAAGCTTCTATTCTCTTCTTGTCTAAACTATTTATCGTCCATGGTTCACTTCCATACATGGCTAAATACTTTCAGAAATGACTTCCTGACACTTAAATCAATACTCGACGTTAACAAATTTCTCTTCTTCAGGAACGCTTTCCTCGCCATTGCCAGTCTACATTTTATATCCTCTCTACTTCGACCATAATCAGTTATTGTGCTCCCCAAATAGCAAAACTCCTTTACTAATTTAAGTGTCTCATTTCCTAATCTAATTCCCTCAGGATCACCCGACTTAATTCGACTGATGAATAAATAATCAGTTATTGTGACTGGTAGCGGAAATTTTTCAAAATTTCTGAGGCGTTTACATTGACACAAGAACTTATTCAAGTTTGCTTCTTCAAGTCACTGGGACAAGCTAATTTCAGGAACTTTCAGCTAGTGCTTCTTACAGAAGTGCAGTGGTGCTTAGAAACCAGAGCAGTCACTACTGTCATTGCATTATTATTCATTAATAACAGTTGAGACCTAACACAAAAATGAAGGGGGGGGGGGGGGGGGGAGATAAGAGGAAATGTTAGATTCAAAAATGGATTCAGAGGAGAACACATCAATGTCAACAAGAAATAATATTGAATGAATTAAAATTGGAGGGCTGGACTTAGATTAAAAACTTTCTGAGGATGTCATATGCAAATTTCGAATGTCTCTTGTCTACTTTACAATCAAGTATTTGATAACTGAATACAAAAATTCAGGAGCTATCTCACCAAGAAATTGTTTTGGACAGCCCTTACAAGATTGGTTATTAAACTGACTGTTGGACAAATGACAATGCAGTAACAATCTTTTTATTAATTGTTTATCGAACTGACAAGGAACTTCACTTTTTACATAGAACAATGTTTACAAAACAACATCCAGGTTTCTTGGTACACTTGGAAACTTATCAAGAACCTCATCATCACTAACTATAATGTCTCTGTGGACAGGAAGTAAAGCAAGCTCGTTAAGGCTACTTTCAGATGTACTGCTCCTTAGGTAAGTATTCAATCTTCTCAGACTGGATAAAGTTCACTCTACAGTTGCGACAGAAATGGGAAGAACTGCGAGTGATTTCAGAAGGATATAAATGTTGGGGAAGACTGTCTTGTCACCTCTTTCAAGATAACTTATAGCTGTTTTTCAAAGATTAGAAGGATTTTCCTGACTCTACTATTCTCTCCACAACATAAACTCACTTTGTGCAGTATCTTTATGTGACAAATCTTCTTCGTAGAAATTAAAACCAGCATCCAATGAACAGAAATCTGTTGTAATACACAACTATGGAAGAATGTTTTGTACAGGTGCAACTCTTTCCTTGAGAGATTCAAAGCATTCTTTATGTGAGTTACAAAAATCATGCAGGTATGGCACATAAACAGCTTGTCGGTAGTATTCTTCTTCTGTGGTGTAAGGGACATTGTTATATGCTTACTGAAGGCAACGAATTCTTGGAATCTCTTCCTTAATGTCAAGTTTGGCCAGTGAATGTCTTCACTTCATTATACAAGGCTTTAAATGAGTCATCTGCATTTGCCCTTTCCTTTGACAGAAGGTGTAAGATACTCATAACATTAGTCAAGGCCTGGGGAAGATCAATATTTTTGTTTTGAAGCTGCTCAGATAAGTTAGGGATGATTGACAACACCTGGATCAAAACAAAAAAATTAACAAGAAATGTAAATTGACTAATAGCTCTACTTAAAGTGAGAGCCTTAGATGCCGTGTCACTTAATTCTATTATTTAGCAAAGGGAGAGAAAGATAGGCTCCAAATATAAGTCTGGGGATTCTTTCATTTGTCAGCCAAAAGAACAGAAATATTGAAATCAATGATTTATGAATGTTGTCCAGAACAAAAGAAAGGGAAACTTATTTTACTGTGCGAATCCCAATGGGTAGGAAGGCACAGCTCAGTACTTTATTTTATGACACCTATACAGTTTCTTATAGAAGGTATATTGCTTGCATCCGACACACACAAATTTAGAGTGTCTGAAGAACAACGTGTATATAGGGCCAACGATAGCTTTTCTGTGATGGAAGCTTGTACACCTCTGACTTGCCCACTCATTGTGGCAACAACATCATACCTATGGCCTCATTTTGTTTAGATCAAGACCTAATGCTGACAAGGTCTTCAATATTGTGTCAGCCAAACCTGCTCCAGTGACATCATAAATGGGGACAAATGCCAGGAGATCTACTCAGATTTTGAAAGCTTGCTCCTCTACATAATGTACACAGAGAAAATTGTTCAATTTGACAGATGTCAGTGGTTTCATCTGCTAAAACAGAATTAAAAAAAAAAAAAACCGACTTTCTGGCATTTCTACAACTTTTATTTGTATTAAGTGACCAACTGTGTTAATAAGTTCATTTTGAATGAAAGAACTTTTATACATTGTCTTCCCATCACTGGTCATTAATTGGTCTTTAAGAATATGATCTCCACTGCTGGCTCTGTATCTTAACAGTGATCACAAATTTACATCATTTTCGTCCACTTCTTCAAAGTTTCCTCGTCCAGGGTCACGATGACCCCTTAGAGCTATCTGCTGTTAATTATTTCAGGGGGGGAGGGGGGGGGGCAGCTCCCTGCCCCTGCCCCTGCCCCTGCCATTTGCCAATGGTATGCGCAGTTGAAAGCTTCAGGATGGCTCTGCAAGGGGAAATCAATGAGTCGACCAGTAATAAGTGAACAAACAGTTGACTGTGTGCATGTGTGTTTCACATGCAGCCAACAGAAGTCGATAAACAGAGCAAGCAGAGAGCAGAACATACGACAAGCAAATGTTTTGAAGGTCTTAAGGTAACGCCAAAGTCAGAGATTTCAATTTTTGACAGAGTTGCAACAGCTTATGGCAGAGGACAAGTTTTGTGAGAAACTCATCTTCATTGATCAAGTAACATTTTTTATGAATTGCACAGGGAACAGGCATGACATGCAACTCTGGGGACAGTGAACTCCCACACTAACATGCAGCACATTCAAGATTTAACAAAAGTTAATGTGTTCTGTGGAGACTCTCAGTTTACAGTTTATGGTCCTGTTTTCTTCTGCGAAAAGACTGTTACAAGAATCATGTATCTAGGCATGTCAGAAATCTGACTCATGCCACAAATGGAAACAGACAGTGCCACCTACCAACAGGATGGTGTTCCACTCCACTTCCATTACGATGTTCATGAATTCTTAAATGGGAATCTGAGAATGTGGTGGTGTAAATGATCAGCAATTCATGTCATAGCTTCTGCACTCTCTTAACCTAACTCCATGAGATTTTTTTCTTGTGTGTGGGGGGTTATGTGAAAGATTCAGTGTTCACACAGTCTCCACCAATAAACCTACTTGTGAACTTGCATCAACAGTGCTTTTGAACAGATTTATAGGGAAACGCTGCATCAAATGTGGGAAGAAACTGATTGAAGACTTAATTTCTACAGAACTAGCAGGGTGCATGCATGTGTAGGCACGCATAGAGTCCTGTTACAATATATCAACTAATATAGCTACAGCAAATCTGTAAAATTGCTTTAGTCATGTATAATAAACGTGTATTAATTCTACACCTATTTCAATTGCATATGTAGAGGATTACTGTAAACACACCATAGTTTCGGCACGTGGTGTGGGAGTGAATGTACAGAAATCTCTTATTCCACTACTCCCAACATTCCTCACACTAAGTGATTAAGTACAGTGCACATACAGCTGTGTTAAATCTTTACTTTTGACATCCTTTCATTGTGGTCCAACAATCTGGTAAGTATACCACCTTTTGCTTAGGGCAACATGTGGAGATGTCATGCACAAAACAGGTTATTCCAATAGGCAGGTCATGCAAAACACTCTGGAGAAATTCTACAACATGAAACACATTGTGCCCAGCTTGTGGAAGCTTTTGCCAGTTTTGTGAAAGAAGATTGGTTGGAGATGGAGACTACTTCACTCACAAAAGTATTGAAATAAATGGGTTTTGTTTGGTGTTGCATGCGTAACACATGAGCTGTATTACTGAAGCTTCCTGACATCGTGTCTTGGCATTCGTGTTTCCTGGTACCAATGAAAACCATCAGATGATAGTGAGATGATGTTCTCGGACGAGTCACGGATTGATAACAACATGACTTTTGGCAAATATTGGCATGCAGAAGGTGTTATTGGTTCTACTTCATAGGGTAGTACCTCAAAGAAGTTGACTCTTGCTAGTGTGGGATTCAAGAACAGATTTATCACGAAATCACATCTTAAGTTGTTGGCAAAGTCAACTGTGGGTAACTACCTAGGACAAACAAATGCCACTACTTTTGAAAAATGGTTTGCAGATACGGTGGCTCCTAATATTCCATCCAATTCTGTAATTGCGATGGATAATGCACCATACCACAGAAGGCAGGTTGAGAGAACACCCAATAAATATGATCTCAGGATTATAATGTTAGAGTGGTTCTGAGACAGAAAAATAGACTGCAATGACTCAATGAGGAAGGCTCAACTGTTACCTAAAATAAAGGAAAACTAACATTTATGTTGTGAATAAAATCACTGTCCACAGAGGCCACAAAGTAGACCATTTACCACCCTACAATTGCGATCTAAATCCGACAGACTTGGAATGGGCCAAAACAAAACAATTTCAGGGAGAATAATGTCACTGGTGAAATGCTAAAGGAAAGGTGCAGAATCTTGTTAATGCTGCTTCCCTCTCAGTTACTGCAGGACAGGGCAGCAGCTGGAGCAAGAGTATTGGACACAATATGGAATAATAGAAATGGTCTCAATGAAGTAGTAATCAATACCATGCCCTCAAACAATGGCGATGATAATGATGATGATGATTCAAACACAAAATGAATGTGATCTTTAGTGAATATCATTTTGATAATTCTTTTATGCATAGTAAGCATACTTTATGAACATTACTGCTGCACTGAACCAAATAAATGCAATGTGTAAACAGATTCCAAAAATCAGTTTTTGACTTTCGATTCTTAGTGTCTTAAGTTTTACATTAATTTACTTTCATTTTTCATAAATAAATAAATAATATATAAGTTGTAGGTAAAAGTCTCATGCATGAATATGTCAACAAATCAAGTGATTTCCGACCCGACACAAGAGTCATTTAATTGGACACTATTTCCGGAAGTGCAACGTCCGATTACACATGGGTAATGGCGACAGCGCTGCTACAAGCAACCAATTCTGCCTTTCAATTACTGCTCCTCACCCATCAGCAGCTCTAATGTGGGGGCAAGGCCATTCCCAACAGCTACTGCACAATTCGTCAACTTATCATGGACAAATAGTAGGAAGCTGGATAGTAAGGACAAGTTTTAGTAACATCATATTTCTACCACAAATAAAAAGACAATCATTACAGTAGTCTTCTTTCTATTAACATTTGCAACAGTTTTGCTCCAGATCATAACATAAAATCATTGCAATGACACACAGCAGTGAGGAAGATTTTAATAGCAGCCGGAAAATGGGGTGGGGGGAGGGGGGGGAGATTGGAGTATGTGTGTGGGACGAGGTAGTATTCTGACACTTCCTTTCCTCTCCCTTCATACAGCTTCTATTCTGTTCCCTATACACTAGTCTTCAGGTAACTAACACAGGACACGCAATCCAAAGAGGGATTTGCAACTTAGAAGTGGTGTGATTGGATTTTTGTTGTGAAGATATGTAACAAAATTATCTTCCTCAACAATAAATCTCTGCACTTAATACTGCTCATTTTCCACAATCTAAGTCATGACAGTACAACTACATACTCAGATTTTACTGCAAGACTTATGGAATGCTAGGCACATATTTCTGTATTTGAAAAAATATTCTAATTAATTAAACATGAAGCACCTTAAAAGTGCACCAGATATGGCAAAAACACCTTAAGTGTAACACAGATCTAAAATTAGGCCTTTGGTGTCAAGGCTAGGTCATACCTCACATCATAAATAAAAAAATTCTAATACAATGCAGCCTCTCTTCAATTTTCATAATGTGAGTAAACTGTAAAAGAAGGCATTTTTGAAATGAACAAAGAAAATTATCAAGCAAGGGGGGACATTGAGCTGTACTTTATCAGAAATGCTTGTACATAGGTTGGACAAAAATATGGTGCAGCAAGCCCATTGGCATTCAAAAGAGCCTCTAGTCATCTCCAAAGATATAAATACAGGCCCTCTGTTCTTTTCAATGGAGTTTTATACCACTCTTTCCACAAAATATTGGTAAGTTTGTGTAACAGTGATGGAGTTGTAGAGTTATCACCTTCCCTCTAAAGTAGACCACAAAGATTCAATAATATTGAGATCTGGTGACTCTGGTGTCCATGGGAGATACAGCTATTCACCCTCATGCTCACAACACCAGTCCTGGATGATGTGAGCTTTGTGAATAGGGGTCATGTCATCTTTGAACACAGCACCACTATTGGGGAACAAATATTGTACCATGTGATGAACCTGCTCAGCCAAAATTGTCACACTCTCCTTGGTAGTAATAGCACAATATGGCTGCTCAAATCATCTCCGAATCCCCAAATCTGACCAATTTATTTTCTTTCCTTTGATACATAGTCCACGTTTTATGGTTTCAACGATACATTTGCATCACTGAGCTGTTTTGCAATTCCAGCTAGCCTTTTGATTCCCAGCTTACGGGACTCCCTTCACATTGTTTCGGTGCTGGCATGGTTCGCAAGTGCAGCATTCAGTTCTGCAGTGACTTTTGCAGCAGTTGTCCTCTTATTTTTTGTAAGAATCCTCTTCGATGACCATCTGTCATGATCACTCAACATGCACTACCATCCGCATTGTGACTTGACAAATAATATTTTTCCACTTTCCCTGCATGATACAAATATTTGATACAGTACCTCTTAAAACACCAAATACTACTGCTACCATAGTTATGAAAGCACCCACTATACGAGTTCCAACAACTTGCAAACATTCAAATTCACTTAGTACGGACATAGAGCACTCTAGACTACAAGAAGACTGTTCTGATTATGACTGACACTTGCAACATATTGAGGACACTGCACAGGTGCTGTTCATGGTCAAATAACTGTAGGATGACTGGCACCTGCATGTATGTTCAAAGTGTGCATTTCTGTCCAACCCCTGTACATAGAAGTACATGTGACTTATGGAAAAAACCTTTTCTCTCTCTCGGAAAGTTACTAGCTTTTGTGGTGGAATTGCCTGGGAATAAATGATATTAATACTGACAATTCTGTTTTGTTCAAACATATCTTTTTTTCAAAATTGGCCCTCACAAATTTGTTATACATCAAATAATAATTTGAGTAGGTAACTAACAACAGCTGAAAGATATTTATAGAACATAATTGTTTGTCATCAGCTGTATATATTTAAAGTTACCCCTCATACGCTTCAGTAATTTCAACCAACACCACTGAAAAACTTAAGCGTCTGTTGGATAAAAAATGCATGTTCTAAAAGAAACCCACATGAAAATGTAAAATAACCATAATTTGGCCATACCTTTAAAAAACACAGGCAAGATCCAAACAATTGACAACTCAAATTCTTTTCTTTAACGTTACTACATCATCTAGTGCATTGTCTACCTGAGGAGGACACAAACATTTTTATTTGTTTCACTTTTTGTGGGTGGGTGGTGGGGGAGGGGGGGGGGGGGGGAGTGAAACAGTGCCAAGGCTGGGAAGGGAAATTACATTGTGTGTCTAGAGCATCAAAACACCTTGCGCCAGCTCTGTAGAGAAGTGCAGCAACACCCATGCACACAGACATACAGCCAAAGTTTAAAAAAAACATACAATTTAAAGCAAACATCATTACTGAAAAGATAAAGCTTTACAACAAGGAAACGATTTACATGGTTAACACACAAAAATGCACTTTCTCATAGTCTCACAAGACAACATAAAAGAAAATTAAGCACTTCAAAACATGGATGCCTTCCCATACTTCTTATATTCATTACTCAAATGAGTAAACCAAATAAGCCGTTCTAATCATGAATCAAATTTTAAAATATTTTCTGCCAGAGCTCAATAGCATGTTGTTGGAGACCTTCCATATTTGCACTACCTTCTGACCTGAACTTACAAAGCTGTAAACAATATGGTACCTGAGGCATTCAACATAAATGATAGGTGTTAACAAGTGTTGTTTGACTTCCACATCTGCTTATCATAGTATTATTAAAACAAATCTGGGTACTTTAACAATGTCCGAGTTCGGTTTCACTGTTACGGAAACATTCAACCCTACAAAAGAAATGTATCATATAATTTTAGAAATGCACAGCATCACCACAAAGCTCATTTTTAGAATTACAGTAACGGTTCCAATACGAATAAAAACACTGGAATGAACATAAACAAAGAAAATATAAACAATTATTATTTTAGTATAAACTGCAATCAAACAGTGTTAGCAAACAAATCATGATGCTTGCTACATACAGACCACACCTTTCATCAGAGTTAAGATGGCATTAAAAGTGTGAACAGTCTGGAATTCGATACTCTCCAACAGTCTCAGGTGAATGTATTTCCTTGCAATTCTAAAATTTTAAAGTAACACACACAAAAGTCTTTGAAAGTTCTTCAATCATATTTATATTTCAGTGCATTCCCATATATCCCAGATAGTGTATATCACAGAAGTTTCTGAACACAACAAAAGGAATTATTATTATTATTTACAGGGACTCTTAATAGCACTTCATCAGTCCTTTCAGTTTCCAAAAATTGGTAGCTCGGTAACTTTCAATCAATATCTGTAGCATGTCACAAGGCAATCCTTTCAATACTTATCACCCACACCAACTCAAAAGAGGATGACATTTTGTTATTATGCCCACATTCTCACAAAAAAATTACAATGTACTTGGCACCTGCAGTATTATCATGTAGTATCTGTGGTAACAACATATCCAGCTTCAGGCCACATTGCAGATCAACCACCAGATTGACATACTCTATGAGGATATGAGAGAGAATCAGGGGGGTACTCAACACACACAATGGTGCAAGAATACTTTGTCACAGGACAAATTCATGCGAGTCTGGTGTGCAAATGCACAAGCTTCATAAGAAAATGCCTTCTTTTGGGGAGGCTTTGAAGTTCAACACTCCTTAGTGGTCTCTCCCATCTCTCCAAGTTAGTTTGAGGAATGCAGTGGTTTGCTATTTCTTTTCCCAGGCCTTCATACTGTGTTACAGATGTGACCTAACGCCAGTACTTGGGGATCTCAGAGCTAATGTAGCCATTGTGGTTGCCTTCATGATTTAGTGTCCGAAGGGAAGTTACAAGAGTTCCAGGTCTGTGTAGGTCATACAGATTTTGAATATTGGAGGCCAGAATGTTTTTGCAAGTAATATTTTTCTTTTGCCAGCATTCCATTCAAAGTATCACTGCACACAGAAGTTATGGACTGGAAGAGCTCTGATGTGTCACAAGAGCTCTGATGTGTCACAAGAGCTCTGATGTGTCACAAGAGCTCTGATGTGTCACAAGAGCTCTGATGTGTCACAAGAGCTCTGATGTGTCACAAGAGTTCTGGCTACAGTTGTCAGTTGTGCAGTGCTTTTGGTAGAATGTTTCTTGTAGCTGCCTGTGTACATAAAAGTAACAAAGTTATCCACAAAAATTGACAGGCATCCCAAAAACACCTTTTATGAAATATGAAGACTAGTTTGCAAAGACATTCTTCAGTAACTCTTTTGTATGTCAAACATGGTAATCACGTGTCAATGTGCAAAGGTATCATGGACTGCAGCTTCTAGATACAGAAGATGGTCACTGATGGACTGGAGTTCTTGGAAACTACATTGGAATTGAGGAAGGAATATCTAGATTACAAGCACCAACAAAGTCACTTTTTAACATTCTTTCCAGAAATTTACATAAACTGACTATCAGACAAAATGGTCAGTAACTGCTTGCATTTTGTGCACATTTTCCCAATTTCAAGGTAGTAGGCACCAACATTGTGCTTTATGGTATGAAATTGTCTGCATGAAGGATCTCCACTATACAGGGGAATAGTTGTTAATTAATGGACACAAGACCAGACATGACGAAATTAAATATCTTATTTCCCGTCCTTCCTGTGGATCCAGACTTCACTCCGTCACTAAGTTAGAAAAAGATATTCCAGTCAATCTTGTGTTACAACTCAAATTATTTCATACAATTACATTTCACATGGAATGTAGAATTAATTTTATGTAAGAACGACAAGCACATGTTACTGCATCTCCATTCTGAAAAGGAACATCCAGTTATACTTAATAATACAGAATACTTTACAATACTGTGGCAGAAACAAAAGAAAAACAAGTATGTCCAGAATTGACCATTTAATAAATGCATATATTGTTTCACTGAAAACAAATCATCATAACGTGACAAAATAAAAACCGGGCGTAATTGAAACTGACTGGATGAGTTACATTTTATAAATATGTTGATACTACTGAATACCTTAAATTTTTTTTTTTTCCATTTCTCAGTGAGGACGTGCTTTCGTTGGCCAGTCATATGACTGGTCTTGGCACTACAGGGTTAAAAAAGCTCTAGGGCACTGCTTTTACTGTTACTGCTGAGACGTTTTAACATTGGATTAAGCATCTTGTCAGGCCTAAGGGAAGGGTCCTGACAAAGTCAAGGCACTTGCATTCCCATTCATTAAAAGAAATAATGCCAGTTTCAAGGTGTTGGAAGCTGAAAGTTGAATTTCCGTGTTCTGCAAGGCGCTGGTGATTTGCAAAAGCGGAATGGTAACTGTTGGACACACATTTTTGCATAGTGTGCTGTTAAGACGTTCTAAAATAATTTGGACGATAGTGATTTCTACATTAGCGGCAATGTCAGAGATTACTTAAGTAAATGACCAGAATGCAGTTGAATTTGGTCCATACTAGAGAAGATGAGGCTGTGTACCCTAACAGAAGAGAGTCATTGTTCACTCCCCCCTCCATTAAAAATCTTGCTTTCACACAGTGTGATTACAATAAAATTAAGTTGGCTATTGACGGATGCTGTTGGAGTAAGTTTTCCGATTTCTGTCAAAGGAGGCCCAAAGAATAAAGGATTGTAGAATCCATATTGCATATGGTAGTAATAGAAGCATCTCATACCACCTCATTGATTGCTTTCTCCTGTGTACCTACAATGGCACGGCTGGTCAGTTGGCTCAGCTATGAGACCAAGGTGGCATAAATTCGTTATTTCTATTGTCTCATAAGGCTACAACAACTGAGTAGATGTCACTATCATAGAGATCTCCCTGAGTATTCCATTTTCTTGCAGGAGCTGGAAGTACTGTGCGCATCACTAAAATGCATTGACTCTTCTGCATTAAGCAAGCAGAGTTCGAATTCAGAAAGTAATATTCCTGGTAGCTGTCCTCCACAATTCATCATGTTGCTGCCTCGCAAATGACCAAAGCATTCCTTAATAATAAAAAAGCTGGCAGTAACTGTTGTGGAAAGAAATTACTCCTTACTTCGTCAAGTGAGGGGTTAAATATTACATATCGTTATTGTGGCAGACAACTTGGCACGGATTCTGGTGTAGTGTTAAGCATCACTTGCTCACCAAAAGCATCCCAGTATAGCTGCATACAGACACCTCCATGCGCCCTTTCAGTGTTTATTCAGTTTTTGCAAAATACAAGATAGTATTAAGCAAGTGATTTCCTAAGAATTTCTGCTCTTGAAGTCAATGCACACAGCAAGTTAAATGGTCATCAGCTGACAGGCCCTGCTAGGTGGTGCTAACCATCACATATCCATCAAAATAATGTCAAAAAATGGGAACTGAAAGCAGTGCAGGTGTTAAGTGTGTATGCATTATTTTACTGGGTGTTCCCGCATTTCCTGTGATAGTGATGTAATATTCATATAAATGGGCTCATCTGCATTCAAAGGGTGGTCCAGGTCAGTTACAACTGCCATTACAGATTCAGGTTTAGAATTTTCTCTCTTTTCTTTTAATCTCAGGAGTTTTGGTTCTTACAGGAATTTTCAGTTTAAAATTCTAGAAAAAAATAATGATAGGACTGTCCTGTCACACCCCACCAGTAGCTAGTATCAGGTCATAGATCTGCTTGGTTTTGGGTGGGAACCTTCATTGGCATTATCTCAGGTGATGCCAGAGGTACCCAAGGTTTCTCTGACCTTATGAGCATGGAGGTCTCTGCTGGTGCTATACTTCTGTGAGCTGAGGTAGTTGTTGCTTCTCTATAGAACAGGTAGTCTGACTTACTTCATGGCTAGGGGTATTATAATGAAGTAAGCAATCTGTGTCACTACAGATTAGATAGTGTTTGCAGAATTAGTTTCCACATTGACAGGATGGAGCTAGTATACTTCATTTTGACTTAAGAAAGTAGGATGTCAACCAAATGTTACACATTTGTATTTTCCTTTTAGAAGTTTTTTGCATCGTCTTTCTTCATGCAGTGCTTTTTCATAATTTCCACAAATAGGTTCAGCAGTAAAATGGGAGGACACGTGTCTGAAATACAAGAACTAGTAGGATCTCGCCGGTGGAAGAACATAAGAATTTAATGTTTTCAGGTAGGATGTTCCCTTCCAATGCGAGAACAAAAGAACCCGTCTCTATCCAGTTGCCTTTAGGATCTCTCTGGATGTGTTGTACAAAATGGTCTCCTTGTCATTCTAGGTTGGTTCGCAGTTCATCGTCTGTCTGACAGTTAAGATCTCTTGCGGAACATCGTGCCTTGAATCAAATTGAGGCTATTATGTGGAGGCAGAGTACCTGGTATGTCCCCAGTTCATTACATTTTTTGAGTGTTTCTGACTGTGTAGCACTTGTTTTAATTAGCAGATCCATTTGAAAACTACATTACTGAACTGCTATTCTAGAAGCCAGTACCAGTTGGAAATTGCCCATTTAATGGCTTCAGCAAGCAACAAAAATCTGATTTTCAATATTTTGTATAGTCATTGACTGAATTTAAAAATCAATCAATCTATGCATTAAGAGATATAATACGTTAACTGATGGTAAGCAAATACTTGGACTTGATTCATCCAGTGTTTTAGAATTAGAGTACTTGGTGGCTGCCAACGAATTTTACGAATAATTTCAAACCTCCTTTAAACTTTTCTCACTTACTTGCTGAATTTCAAATATTTAACACATTAATTCATTTGTAATGTAATCAGATCTTTGAGGCTGTTTTATACATGAGAATTGAATTCTTTAACAAACTGGGAGTTTACTAGTCTTTTCTAATGCCGCTACTTCTCCAAACTTTTCCTCCACACATTCCACAAATAATTGAGGTTCGGGCGCTGTAAACAATCTTCCGTCAGTTCTATAGCATACCAGATATTTTGTAAACTGTCTAGTTCTATTCCTTCATACTTGACCCTTATCTCTTAGGATGGCCAGAGATGGGACTATTAGAGGGTAATAAGTGTTAAAACAACTGCTAGTTCTGTCCCCTGAGAAAGCCGGGTTAGTACAGCCATTTACTTGTACACAGTTGATCGGTTATTTTTGAAAGATCTACCCTGATGATACTCTTAATCAGATGTTCGCTCCATGGGTCACACCGTATCATGGCAATGGTCACCTGGCACAGTGGGGCCATTTTCCAGGATCCTTGTGTCCCAGGAAAGATGGAGGCCTACTGTACAGCCTGTACGGGGCGTTTACAGTTCAGCATTGTGTTGTCAGGCAGCTATGATAGAGGGTACATGTTGACTCAACACTGGACTGGCTACCATTTTGGATTTTTTGTGCATAGAAGATGATGGTGCACTGCAGACAATGAGTGCCACTTAAGGAGTCCTTCCCCAGATAAACTGTGCTGCTGCAAAATTTAGAAAAAAATAGGAGGTGAAACCCTTAATGAGACATAAAATTTAAATAATCCAGAAGGCTGGTGATGGTGGTTGTATTAAACTGAAAGAAAGAACTAATCATTTTTCTTTTGTAAACTTCGGAGGCTTGCCTATGTTGCAGCTCCACTTAGTCACCTCTTGAGACACACAGGAGTTATCGCTAACCTATTCAAACTGCAGTGCTGCTGGGAAGTGTACATGGAATAGTCTCACACTCCACCCCCCCCCCCCCCAAACACACACACACACACACACACACACACACACACACACACACACACACACACACACACACGAAGTGATGAATTAAATTATCCTAAACGTACTACTTATAATCACACATATAAAACTATTTAAGCACACCAATACACCTGGAATGAATAATTTGAAAATTTTTACCATAAAAATAACAAAAACTCATCACAATGGGTTACAAAAAGAATTCACAACAATGATTTTAAACTGACAATAATCGCAAAATTTTTCTGAGGAAGTTCAAAAGCTGTGATACTGAAATGATAAAATTACAAAAAACAAATGGGTGCATTAACGTGAGGTACATTTTATTTCTTGGTACTTAACTTATTGAAATCAATACAGGACACAATGAACGTAAGAAAACCCTATTTCAAATAGACAACACATGCTCAAGCGTCATCAGCTATTACAGATAGCTTAGCTATTTTCCTCATATGCTCCCTTAGCAGTCCTGGTAAAACTTCGGTATCATCTTCCCACTTGTTCTGCATCTATGTAGTTCAACTCTAAGTTCTCAATCTGAACACACCACTTCACAGGAAGACATGGCTGTTAATGTGTAAACAATTATCATACACAATAAAATGACAAGGATGCTGTAATTTCTAGAGGATGTATGTTTGGATTTTGAATGAGTACCTTATTTTGGGGTGCCTCAGTGGGAAAGTGCCATACTACAAATCCGAAGGTCTCAGGGTTCGAACCCCAGTCAGTCCAATGATTTTTACGTATCATTTCTTTCACCTCTGCCAGTGAATGATGATGTGAAGAATGCCTCGTTGCACTGTAGTTTGGAATCCACATTCCAATATAAGCACCCCCCCCCCCCTCCCAATAACTAGTCGGGTGACTCATTTCAAAGGTCAAAGGAATGTAACAGTGTACTGCCTCCATCAGGACCATACCTAGTAATGCACTGTGGTGTTTAAACAATCTTTGGATTGATGGCTGCTTTAAGTTATTAATGTATTTTGAACATGATGGGATATAATCAAACTTAAAATATTCTGTGAGGAATTACATGACTCATCTATACAAACATTTTTAGAGTTCTAAGAACCATTACAGGTCTATGGAATTAAGAGCTATGTTTCAACGTATAAGAAAAAAACCATCATGGTGCTCTAATCTATGCAAATTTCACAGAGAAAGGTACACTACTGGCTGCTACACTAAGAAGAAATGCAGATGATAAACGGGTATTCATTGGACAAATATATTATACTAGAACTGACATGCGATTACATTTTCACGCAATTTCGGTGCATAGATCCTGAGAAATCAGTACCCAGAACAACCACCTCTGGCCTTGATACGCCTGGGTATTGAGTCAAACAGAGCTTGGATGGCGTGTACAGGCACAGCTGCCCATGCAGCTTCAACATGATACCACAGTTCATCAAGAGTAGTGACTGGCGTATTGTGACGAGGCAGTTGCTCGGCCACCATCGACCAGACATTTTCAATTGGTGAGAGATCTTGAGAATGTGCTGTCCAGGGCAGCAGTCGAACATATTCTGTATCCAGAAAGGCCCGTACAGGACCTGGAACATGCGGTCGTGCATTATCCTGCTGAAATGTAGGGTTTCGCAGGGATCGAATGAAGGGTAGAGCCACGGGTCATAACATATCTGAAATTTAGTGTCCACTGTTCAAAGTGCCGTCAATGCATAGAAGAGGTGACAGATGTGTAACCAATGGCACCCCATACCATCACGCCAGGTGATACGAAAGTATGGCGATGACGAATACACGCTTCCAATGTGCGTTCACTGCGATGTCGCCAAACACGGATGCAACCATCATGAAGCTGTAAACAAAACCTGGATTCATCCGAAAAACTGATGTTTTGCCATTCGTGCACTCAGGATCATCGTTGAGTACACCATCGCAGGCGCTACTGTCTCATGCAGCGTCAAGGGTAACCACAGCCATGGTGTCCGAGCTGATAGTTCATGCTGCTGCAAACATCGTCGAACTGTTCGTGCAGGTGGTTGTTGTCTTGCGAACGTCCCCATCTGTTGACTCAGGGATCGAGACGTGGCTACACGATCCATTACAGTCATGCAGAGAAGATGCCTGTCATCTCAACTGCTAGTGATACAAGGCCGTCGTGATCCAGCACGGCATTCCGTATTACCCTCCTGAATCCACCGATTCCATATTCTGCTAACAGTCATTGGATCTCGACCAACGCGAGCAGCAATGTCACGATACAATAAACCGCAATGGCGATAGGCTACAATCCGACCTTTATCAAAGTCGGAAACGTGATGGTACGCATTTCTCCTCCTTACACGAGGCATCACAACAACGTTTCACCAGGCAACACTGGTCAACTACTGTTTGTGCATGAGGAATCAGTTGGAAACTTTCCTCATGCCAGCACGTTGTAGGTGTCGCCACCGGCGTCAACCTTGTGTGAATGCTCTGAAAAGACAATCATTTGCATATCATACCATCTTCTTCCTGTAGGTTAAATTTCGCGTCTGTGGCACGTTATCTTTGTGGTGTAGCAAAATTTTAATGGCCAGTAGTGTAGTTATTTTGCCTCTATGCCACATTAAGAAGGTAGAGTATGTTCTTAGGTTTTATTACAGTTTCTTGGCAGTGTATCACTCACATGAACAATGGGTAAGGGCAACAAGCCACAAGAAGGGCAAGGAGTAAGGAAGCCAAAGTTTTAAGTCCTCCCCCATGCTCTAGAAACTTAGCTTTGAGGAACAAAGTTGCTCAAGCAGTACTCTGGTCATCAAATCCATGTGGTGGCCGTGCAATTGCAGTCTCATGTGGTCCGGATCATCAACCTGCAAGACCTCTCACTTAAATGCTGGTGTGAGTGTACTCTGATGTGGTACTTCGCATGCATATGTTCTAATTAGCAACGTGATTTTCAGCACCTGACTCCTTGTCTGACCACCTCCTTAGCCAAACTTGCCCAGATCGTTTACTCACATAAACTTACGACTGTGGTACAGGACTGCTTTCCGATAACTGGCAGGTAGCAAAGTTAGGTATCTGCCATAAAGTGCCCCTTGCAACCTGTGGCATTGGCCAGGTGACTGTGCCTTCTGCTGAGCTGCTGTGTGATGATGCCTTTGACACTACGAGTGCTGTGAAGCTATGGCACCCCTTGTCTTCACCCGTGGTGAACCCAGCGGGTACAAGTCAATCAGGTGTGGTCCACACTCTTGACTTTTCTGGCCCTTCAACATCGCTGTCCTTCTGCATCTTGTTCCACTGTGGGCAAGTCAGTGGTCCTGGCTCAACTGTCACGTGGTACATATTCAACAGGATTGCGCTACGTACACGCCTTGTGTGGGGTATGCCAAAAAGTATACAGTTTGGCATCTGTTTGTTATATCAACAAGCCAAAGGAGGGCCCTCAGATGCCCCAATGTTTTCCTTGAACTCCTGCATTGCCCAATAAATCAAGATGGGTCTTATAATTAACAGTGTACTCTTCTGAGGGGGCCATTTTCCATCTGTGCATTATAAGAATGTGAAATGGGAAATTATGTTGTTGGTAGTCTGCCCCAGGTAGCTGAGTGGTCAGTGCGACAGAATGTCAATGTTAAGGGACCGGGTTCAATTCCCGGCTGGATCGGAGATTTTCTCCACTCACGGACTGGGTGTTGTGTTGTCCTAATCATCACCACCACTTCATCCCCATCGATGCACAAGTCGCTGAAGTGGCGTCAACTCTAAAGACTTGCCGCCAGCGAACGGTCTACCAGACGGGAGGACCTAGTCACAAGACATTTTCATTTTATGTTGTTGGTCATTAAATCACATGTGACCCTACATATTTTTGGGTTGAATGCCTTCTATTTTGGCTACCAGATGTTGGACAAAGTACATTTAACATGTCAGTTGGTCCCCTTTCATGATCTGATCTCTACTAACTTCATGAGACCAGCTGTTTGCTAATTCCTTGGGTCACGCAGAAAATTTCAAGATACGTATCTCCCTTAAGCCATCAGTAATAACTAGACCTTTTTGCCCCCATCCCACCTCCTCTATCAAGTGTGACAAGGTCCAGGATGAGCTGCAGTGCTGGCAGGACCTTGGTGTTGCTTCTCGTATTTCATCTTGACAGTGAGCTACCCCCTTGGTGGTGATTCAGAAGCCAGATGACACCATGCACCTTCGTGGCAGTTTTGTACATATAGTCAATGGGTATTTGTCGTGGACTCTTATCCATTTCCATGGCAGGAGCAGTTGTTGGCCAGTTTGTCAGGGGGCTAGTGTTTTATATGGATTGCCTTGGGTGACACTTACCTGCAAGTGCTGCTGTTGGATGTTGCATCTCAGAGTTTCTTGGTGCTCAACACCACTTTTGGGTTTTACAAGTCTAACTGTTTGCCATTTGAAATTTAGTCTGCACCACCTAATTATCAATGACATTTGAAGCAGTTGATCCAGGACATTCCTTGTTGCACGAACTACGTAGATGACATCTGGGTCACAGGCAACATGCGAGAGGAGCATTTACGAAATATGCACGCATTTTTCCAACGTATTCCGGAGAATTGCCTCCATTAGAAATTGTAAAAAATGTAGTGTTCCTCAAATTTGCATTTTTTTTTGTCATGTCCATACCAAAGGTGACCTCATCTTTAAAAACAAGCACGCCAAAGTCATTATGAACTGGCAGATGCCCACGAAGCTGACGGAGCTCCAGTTCCTTTTGGACAAGGCAAAGTTCATCCTCCAGTCTGCACCCATTTGCCATCATCTTAAATGACTTCACTGGTCCGCAGACTGTTAATGGGTTTTGCAGTCCCTCAGACAGTGTGTGTGCTCCACTCCTCGTTTGGTTTCTTTTACACTGCATAGAACATTAATTCTGGCCACAGATGTGCCCCAGTATGGCATAGGTGCAGTCCTGTTGTATTGAAACCAAGCTAGGATACACAAACCAACTGCTTGTGCATCAAAGACACTTTCAGAACGATTATTCATAAGTCGAAAAAGAGGCAGTGGCTATAATATTCAGGATTAAAAATTACATGTTAGACCCCAAGATGCTAGTTTCCTTATTTGGCCCTTATTCCAAGCAACCAGATATGTCCACCCATCAACTGCACAGGTGGACACGCCTGGATAGTACTTATTGCTATGACACTTGTCACTGGACCACAGCCCAGCATGCTAATGTAGATGTAATGTCGCATTTGCTAGCACAATCAGATCTTGAGTTTGATCGACAGGAGGCGCTCTATTTCACATTGTATGATACCTCACATCAGACAATACTTGATTTTCTTTTGATTGTGGGAGGCAGTGACCCCATTTTTTTTTTAGAAAAGTGTTTCAGCTGGCCAGATGGGATGGCCCAAGCACACTGCTTTGGGAGCAGAGTTGGCATGGTATAAATTTTTCCTACTACATGACTGCCTAAATATGGGTGGGGTGGGGGTTAAGACACTCACGTTTGCCACGGAGGAGCAAGGCTGTCAAGCGGTCATCCCTTCAGTGTTCAGAGTTGCATCCTCACATACTCAAGCTGCTGCATGCATTGCACTGGGTTATGTCTTGCATGAAGGCATTATGAAATTGTTTCACATTCTGTGAGTATGCATTGATGAAAGGCTGTTTGTGCCACATGAAAATTTGAGAAAGACCAGGAGTTGAACCTGAATTTCCTGCATATTGAAAGCAGCTGCCTTAACCACTTTGGTTATCTGAGAATGCCTCCAAGGCGCTCAGATAAACACAGTGGTTAAGACGACTGTTTGCGGTAAGTGGAAAATCCAGGTTTGACACACACAAATGTTCAGGTGTCGCAAATAGCTGATGTCAATGGATATTCACAGAATGCGAAACTATTTCCTTATATGTAACACAGCTTTAACTGTCAGTGACAGTGTCTGCAGACATGCACACACATCTGAATGACATTGTCTTGTGATGAGAGAGACAATGTATAAACACAGACACTGTAACCATCAATGTCATATGAAGGCTTTGGCACAGTGGCACGTCTACCGGCCAGTTATCAATCATGATTGCTACCTTCAACATTTAATATTAGATGTGGCGAGTGCACTGCCATACTTCACTTGGTAGGTGCCAAGCAATTTCTGATTGTGCATCTATCACCAACTTTTTAACAATTTTGAAGTTGGTATTGTCTGAAAGGTTGCCTTGAGGGCTCCAATTGGGATTTGGAGTCATTTCTTTCAGACACATTATTGAACAATATTGCACCTGTCAGAAATTATTCACAAGATTTAAGTGTAACCGTAGAGTTGAGCAGATGTGCCAGGAGTATCAGCAGTTTTTGTTTACACATAGGATGCAGTTTAGATTATGTTCTCAGAAGCTGCTCAAAGAAGTGAATGGTATATATTTACAAGTAACTTACGGGACAGCAGTCAGGTTACATCTTTGACAATCTTTGATATACGAATGCTTTGGCATCTCTGGTGCCTATAGTCACCTGGGATCCCTGATGTTCTATTGTCTTCATATTCACTAGTCCTAGCCGGTTGATAAACTGACTGAACGGTGAGGAGAGGTGGTACTGGGAATGTGGGCAGAAGACAAATGAGGATACTGGTTACATGGCTGTCCTCTTACACTTATTGTCCACTGCTGAAAGTACATCTGAACCAGTATAGGATGTAGGGTCTGGGGGCAACCTGAAAGATCTGGACAGGCACAGAGAGTGGGACTGCTTATCACTGGGGGCTCCTACATTAGATGGACAGTGGAGCCCCTTAAGCAAATAGTGGGCAGATCGGGAAAAAATGACCAGTGTTCAGCGATGGGTGCACCTTGCTGCATATCAGACTCATGTCAGCCTAAATGACACTACTTGCATTGGTTTAGTGGACACCCTCAGTCCCTGGAGGTGTCTGGCTGAATTGGTGAAGTCGGCTTGTTTCATGTGCAGGATAGATGGAAGAGCCAGTATTTTGCAGCACCGTTCCCAGAGCTGATCACAGTCCTCTGGTTTGGAGCCACTAGTGGAAGGTTTAAAACAGAGGTTCAGGCCCTTCTATGAGTATCCTCCATGTGCATTTCTTATCCACTGCTACTGACTGAAGAACTGTAGGACACCCTTTAATGGGTCAGGAAGCAGCAACTAGGGACATCAAGAATGTGTGATGTGCACATATGGATTTTTTTTAGGACAGAGAAAGTGTTCCATAGGCCTAATAAAATACATTCTAATATTAGGCAAGGAAGAATACTATCCCCATTAATTAAAGAGGGCAGTGTTCAACACAGCAGATACTGGGGGGACAGAAGACAGGCTGAAACCGGATGTTAATAGCAGTGAAAATCTAAACTCTGACTTCAACACTGCTTATGTAGGTGTGTTTGTAGTCTCACAAAATACAATAATATCTAGTGAAGTTTGTACACATTCTGAATGAGAAATAATTTGGATCAAATTAAGTGGTCAAGGCGAATCAATCGTGGTCATCAGATGTTTTTATAGCCCCCTGCCTCCCAAGCAGTTGTAGCAGAGATTTTGAGAGAAACAATGGAGATGACCTCATAAATTACCTGGTCATGTTACACTGGGTGTTCTCATTGAGTGAATGTAGGAGGATACAAGATGACTTTGACAAAATTTCTTGGTGTGATGAATAGCAGTTATAAATGTGGAAAAATCCAAGTTAACACAGATGAGTAGGGAAAATAAAACGTAATGTTCAGATACACCATTAGTAGTGTCCTGCTTGACACAGTCATATCATTTAAATATCTGGGCATAACGTTGCAAAGTGAAATAAAATGAAACTAGAATGTGAGGATTGTGGCAGGGAAGGCAAATTTATTGGGAGAATTCTGGGAAAGTATGGGTCATCTGTAAAGGGGACTGCATATTCTTGTCTACTGCTAGGGTGTTTGAGATCTACACCAGATTGGATTAAAGAAAGACATTGAAACAATGATTTGTTATTATGTTAGCATTATGGAGATGCTTCAGGAATTCAAATGGAAATCCCTGGAGGAAAGGCAACATTCTTTTTGAGGAACATTGTTGAGAAAATTTAGAGGACCGGCATTTGGAGCTGACTGCAGAACAATTCTATTGCCACCAATGTACATTTTGCATAAGGATCACAAAGATAAGAGTAAAGAAATTAGGGCTCATACATAGTCATATATAAAGGCACTTTATGAGTGGAACAGGAAAGGAAATGACTAGTAGTGTTAAAGGGTACCCTCCACCATGCAATGTATAGTGGCTTGCAGAGCACTGAGGTAGATGTATATTTCAACTTATATGCTATGGACTGGGAACTCAAGTTATTAAAGTACTATTATGGCAGGGAATCAAGTGAAGTTGTTCTAAATGCCTTTCCCAAAAATTACCTTGGGCTACTAATGAGGTAACTGAATCGTGAAGAGCACATCTTTGGCTTGCTGATGACAAACAGACCTGAATTTTTTGACACAGCATAGAATAACAGTGATCATAAGGCCATTACAGCATCCCTGAATAAGACTGTAAATAGGAATAAAAAAAAATATGTAAGAAGATCTTTCTGATTACCAAGAATGACAAGAAACATTTCAAATTACCTGAGCAGTCAGCACAAAAATTTCATCTCCACTAGTAACAACACTGAGTATCAATGGACAAAGTTCAAAAGCACTGAACAATATGCTTTAGACACGTATCTGCCGAGCAACCTTGTGAGGGATGGGAAAGGTCCACTGTGGCCCAACAGCCATATTAGAAAGTTGCTATAAATACAAGGAGAGCTTCACTGCCAATTTAAACATATCTAAGGAATCGCAGACAAACAAACTGAATAAAGCCAAATTAGCATCGCGAACCCCACGTGTGAAGCAATCAGCTAATTCGAAACTAAAATTGAACCTACTGCCTTGACATAAAAAATCCTAAAAAGTTTTGGTCTTACATTAAATTGGTAAACAGATTGATGCCATCAGTCAACACACTCCGAACATAATAGCATCAAAACAGAGGTTGACAGAGAGGGGGTTGAAATACTGAATACCTTATTCCAAAACTGTTTTATGGACGAAGATCATACCGTGGTTCCTTCCTTCCTCTGAACTGTCACACAAACTGCAGAATACCATTCTGCATGATTACATGAAAACTTGTTTCCTCATCTAGCAGTACTGTACCGTAGGTCACAGAAGGGGCAAAATGTTCCTAGTGATTGGAAAAATGTGCAGATCATTCCTGTTTTCAAGAAGGGTCATAGAACAGGTGCACAGAACTATAGGTCTAGATCTCGGGTGTCAGTCTGTTGTAGAATTTTGAAACATGTTTTATGCTCACCTACCATGAAATTTCTGGAGCTATAGGATCTCCTCTGTACGAATCCAACACATGTTCTACAAATAATGCTTGTATGAAACCCAACTCCCTCTGTTCGTCCACGAGACCTAGAGGGCAGTAGATACCAGTGCTGGGCATACTCCAAGGGAATGTTATAGGATAATCTAGTGGATAATGTCTGGAGCTCTGTGAGGCTTTTCATGGTTATAGCTGCTGCTGCTGCTGCTGCTGATGATGATGATGATGATGATGGGTGATGTAAACAGAAAAGTCTTAACTCTAGAAAATTGTAGAAAGATGCAGAAAGACCTGCAAAAGATTGACACTTAGTGTAGGGGTTGTCACTTGACCCTCAACATTAACCAATTGAACATAATGTACACAAATAGGCTGAAAAAGACACTGTGGGATTACACGATTACAGCACAATCACTGCTGGCAGTCACATCCATACAATATCTAGGAATATGTGCACAGAGCAAAAATCTAACAATCACATAAAATTAATTGCAGGTAAGGCAGATGCCATACAGTCATGGAGGAACCCACAGGGAGTGTGGTCCATCCAAAAATGAGGTAGCTCACCAAACCTCTGCTGTACCTATAATACAGTTCACCAATCTTTGATCTATACCTGATAGAATTGATAAGACGAAAAAGCAAAATCCAAAGAAGAGCAGTGCATTTTGTTACACATTCATTTGATAAGTGCAGGAGCATCACCAAGTTGCTCATGTAAATCCAATGGCAGATGGTAGAAGAAAGGCATCACGGGGTAGTTTACTATTAATATTCCATTTTTAGAAGAATCAAGTATTATATTCCTTTATCCTAAATATACCTCACGAGATGACCATGATCATACAATTGGAGAGATTCAATTTCACATGAAGACTTACGAAAAATTCTTTCTTCCCACGAACCATTCGTGATGAACAGGGTGGGGGGAGTGACAGTGGTACACTAAGCATCCTCTGCCACACACTGTAAAGTGGCTTGTAAAGCATAGATGTGCATGCAGATGTAGAAAATCAGTGATAAATTAAAGCTGCAACCGAGGGAACCAATCTTCATGTTTGGAAGGTGACTGGAGAGGTGCTTTGCAGCATCTGCACAGTACACAAAGCATGCTTTCTGGATTGTATCACTGGCTATTGCTAAACTTTTAAGGTTCCTCATTTCAGAAATGTTTGGGAAATGGAAAGCTCATTAGTGCATTCTGTTAACATATTTACAATAAATTTCATAAAAAACAGACAAAACCACTGTCAGTAATGGTGACAAAATGTGGCTGTATGAATTAGACCTTGGGATTGTCATGCATGGATCTGGAGATACACTTGTACAAAACGAGAATACAACCAGTAATAGGTAAGTGAGCATATCAACACACACACACACACACACACACACACACACACACACACACACACACACACACACACACACACACACACAAATTAGGGCCAAAACTATCAGGTTTCACCGCAACAAGCATCATTACAGAGCAGCCAGACAACACGTATCTTGAGAGGTCCCAAATCCACATCCCTTAACATCCATTCTACACACCAGATATGGTCAATAGAAGTTTGCTTCAGGTTTTGAAAAGACAAAATAAACAACTTGTGGGTACTGCCTTTGGGTTTCCTGAAGCAGCTTTGCCTGAATGTAAAGCATTCCTTAACAAGAACACAGGTTAATGCTTAAAATCTCATTAATAATGATCTTTAACATTTTGATTGCTGGCCATGTAAACATCACCGTCTCCTACAATTCTGACCACTTTTATGGTTTTTCAACCTTTTTCTTTATTATGAAAACCAGCCACTATTTAGCTGTAATGCTAATCTTATATAAAATCCTGAATCTATTTCTGCTAGTTTACCTGTTTCAAGCATCTCCATTTGTTTACCTGTTTTATATACTTTTATAATGAATATTAGATTTTGCAAAACACATTCACCAAAGGCAAAACAATTGAAAACTTTTAGATTAAAATCACAATTATAAACTGTTACAATCTTTTTCATGTAGTATAAGCATCAATCAAATGAAAACAAGATAGATGGAGAAAAATAAGTAAACTGTTGACTATTGGGAAGTAATCACCAGTGCTGTTAATACTTTGATCCTACTGTCAGACAAGACAGCCAACATCTTTGTGGAAAAATTTTCGTACTTGCCTACAGAACCACAACTGTACCTTGTCATGCACCTCTTCATCCAAATCGACAGCCACTAATTTATTTTTCAGGGCTTCAAAAATATGGAAATCTTGTTGGGAGTGTTCAGGACTGTAGGGAGGACGCTTAAGGGCATCTCAGTGAAACTTCTATAGCGCTGTCTAAACTTGGCACTGTGTGGGCTCACTGTAGGAAAGTTGCAATAACATTTTCCTTAACTAAAAGGACCCCCCCCCCCCTCACTCACTGACTTTCTGGAAATGGCGCCACAATTAACAAACAACAGTGTGAGGAAACTTCGCAAAAACTGAATTGCACCATCAAGACCTAATGCCCAGGAAGGTTGACAGACAGCATCATTCTGTTGCAGGATAATTCCCACAAATATGTTGCCAAGGCTGTTTCAAATATGCTGCCAATGTTTCACAAAGAAGCACTTCCACATCATCCATACAGTCCTGATCTCTCTCCATGGGATTTCCAGTTTTTGGAGTTCTTAAGAAACAAATTAATGGACATTGATTTGCTTCAGACAAACACGCTCAGGCCTGTGTACAATCATGGCTCTACAGACAGCTGCTATTATTTTTCCTTGAAGGCACTGACTGTCTTGTCTCACAGTGGCATAAATGGTTTAACAGTTATTGCAATTCCTTTTGAAATAATAGTTTACTTATTTTTTCTTCCAATTCTCACTTTTATTTGGCTGACCTTCACACAATTTTTTTGACTGATACACTTTTAAATGAGGCACATTGCATATGGCAATTTTGCACTCATTGCACTGCTGTGTTGTGTCTCTCTTACAGTCTTTCCAGTTTGCTTTTCTCTCGTCTGACAAGGGGATAGCACCTACTAGTCATCACTGATTTTGTCCAAATTTATGATACATGCAGGGCTTGGCCAGAAATGAAAATGACAGAAATGGAAGCTGCAGACAGCCAAGAATTCATAAAAAAAAAACATTTTTGACACGGATTGGGTGACACATAATATTTTTATGTTGTCATACTTTCCAAGCACTGGTTGGCCAGTGGAAATAATGCAGAGTGATAATCCAAGGGTCACGGAGTCAAATCCATATCTGGAAGAATCTTCAGTTTTTTATATTACTTACAATGCAAGTAAACTGAAATAATGCTCAATACATTGCATTTATTAATATTTTCATAAAAAGCATGAAAAATATAGGCAGTGGAAAATTTGGAATTACAAATAAATTTTCAGGAAGGGATTGCAAGGCATACATGAGACCTTAACATTTAAATTAGATAGTTTTATTATTTTAAATTATTGATTTATACATGCTGGAGTGACATTCATTTTCAAAACAAGGGACACAGTAATTATCTCAGCATCTTGTACACGTTATGAATACTGTATTTTTGCAATTGCTTGGTTACTGTGAAGTTTCTACAGAAAAATTAGGTTGATTTACATTCATAAAAAGTTCTCTCTAGTCACATAGTTGGCTGTGAACCAACCATAAAGCATCATTTTGCCAAATATTGGTAAAGACAGCTTGTGATGTACAATGGAATGTATTTTGATGCGGTCTTCTCACCATGCGACATTTTTCTCTTGACGTGGTAAGAGCAGTTTTGAAGCTATTTGATCAAATTCTTTACCTGGCGACACAAGCTCACACAAGTGAACTGCATTTGGGGTAATCACTTTAATACTGCACAATGCCAATCTTTCAGCTTGAAAAATCTTGTCATACATTTGTGGATTTGTTTGTCTCCCATGAGTCAACTAACAGAAGACAATTGTTCTCCTGCACAAAAGGCTTTATTTTCAAGCCAACTCTAATTTTCCCTTGCCTTTTTATGTTTTTCATGAAAATATTAATAAAACAGTATACTGAGCATTATTTCAGTTTTTTGGAGTGCAAGTGAAACAAAAATTAAAAATAATGAAGTTCCACAAAGAAATCGGAGTGCCGTTTTGTACTCATTCTATCACTTTTATTTTTGGGCAAGACTCACATATCAGATTTGGTGGAAATCTGATGATGAGTAGGCAATGGTCCCCTGCTGAGTGTACTTCGCACATCCTTTGGATCCTTGTTTAACCTGGCGAAGGTGGAATTTCTCCCAGAAAATATTTTCTAGTATATGGCCTGATCAGTTGGTTCCCTGCACATTGGCATTCCTGCATACAATTCTTTCATAAGCACACTACCTTACTTTCAATTTTATTAGCTTCCTCCAGCATTTCACTGTTATGCACCCAAACTCTGATCAGACCGATCAATTTTTTTTTTTGCATTCCATAACACAAGCAGGTTTCATTTTTTGTTTACCTCTTTTGTCTTCATAAATTATTTCTGCTTGGTGTCTGATACTTGGCATGCATATTTATTTTCCCAGCATACAGCCAAAAGGTTCCCATTGCTCATTAACACCTGTTCCACTTTTTGTATGCTGCATGACTTCAAAGTCAGAGGCATTCCCTTAATCTTCATTATGGTTTCATCAACAAGACCTGTCTTCTCCTTTCATCTCTCTCTTGCAAGAGTAGTGCTTGTGTAGAACCTACTGGAGAATAATATACACCGTTAGCTTTGCTAAGGCACCAGGTAGTCTTTCGCACAATGCCAATGTCAAAATTCCAGACAACCAGAATTTGACTGGTATCACGTAATGTTTCGTGTCGTATTTGCTTGGTTTTGTGGCATATACAGCTTGAAAATTTCTGCACTTATAGTTACACATGCCTTCATCAATCAATGTCTTTGAGAAGCAGATACGCCTGTTAAAACCATTAATGAACATTTTCAACTAGAGAACAGCCCTTGCATAACTGATGATACCCTGCTTCATCTCACTTTTCTCACTTTCCCAATGAATTGGCATTCACGTGGAAGTTTCACCTGATCTAGAGGAAAATATTTCTGTTCAATAAATTTGAGTAGTGATGACAAACAGACAAGAATTCTGACTCCAATGCTCCTGTACAAGGGACTTTTTGTTGCTGCTGGTGTGGAAAATTATAGACCAGAATTTTTTACTTCTACATGAGTGACCTCTTCCAACCACACATTCTACATTATGTAGGAGTGAGTTGACCTCTACCTGTCAGTTTCTATATCTCCTGTATCATGTAAAAATTAGTATATACTTTGAAATGAGTGAGACAGTCACTGTCCACAAAATGGAGGGGGAAATTTCACACAAATCTGAGACAGCATCAGCCCCACCAAAAATTTATGTACTTTGAAAGGAGTCTGCATCCATCCATCCTTCTTCAGAATCAGTATGATTTATTGTTGTCTTGGCCTACTTTCAGTGTTGTCATGACTCATATTTTGTGGTTCTACATTCACCACATTCTTCACTCACTGAACGTACAACATAAAAATACGAGTCATGGTACAGAGAATTTAAAAAAACGCCAGAAAATAATACAAGCAATTGTGTCACTCAACTTTTAAAAAATCAAAATGAGAAATACTTTAAGTCTGACGTATTTCTTCCAGCATAAAATCAGGATCATATTAATTATCAATATCACCATTCTCAGTGTTCTTGTCAATGAAATCTTTCTCCAATTAATGCACAACTTCATAGTCTGCAAGAAAAATTTAAGCCACATCTTATTTCTTTCTGTACCGAATAAACAGCTGCTGTCCTCCAGAAGCTTGATTCCACACAACAAATGCAATTTACCGGTTGCTTTAGACCCTCACAACACAATGATGACAAACCAAGCACATCAATATAAATGATTTCATATTTGAAAGTGCGAGAAATCAAACCCTGCCAAATGACAGGCTAAGCAGTCTACTGAAATTTTTGTGTCCGTCAACTGACGGGATTGTCAATCAGAGCATTAAGAGACTGGGCACAAGCTTGTATTACCCAGAATGGGGGAAAAATTGATTAAGTCATTCCAGGTAATCACCTCATTCTTGAGCAAGCTTCTGAGGGAGGCATATCAAAGTCTTCATGAAGAGGCCTAAAATGCTACATGGGGAGAAAATAATCAAGAGTACTTCAAGAAAAAGTAAAGAAGCATTTTCAAAGAAGCAGAAATTTATCTTTGGCAAAACTGCCGAAGCTGCTGCTGATGCTGCAGAATCACTGTAACCTTAATTTCAGTGTAACTAATAAACTATTCCACTGCTAGCTGTATCACATTAGCATGTATTTTAAGGGTCACTTAACTCTTGCATTTTAAACAACTCCACTCTCAACGACTGCATAACGCCCTCAGAAAAGAAATATAAAGCCTGAATTGTAGGAGTGCCCAACAGATGAGACTGTAATTCACTGAACAATTACATAAACTTTTCACATGCATTTCAGCAAAAGCATTACTAACTAAGAAGACACTAGAATATTAATTTACTGATTTTTGAATATTCATTATACAACAGGCAAAATACTATTTAAAGCAAACTAGCACTTTAAATGTAATACAAACAAGAAGCAATGCAATGCAAAAACTATGTCATGCACAGGTTCAAATACATAAAAGTTACTGAAGCACTACACGAAATGAGGAAAGATATACATAAAAGTGAATGAAGTCTACAACAATCTGTAATACTCTTGCTCAAGTAATCGAATTTTGAAATTCAAACCTGTGTTAAATGTTTTTGATGTCTTGTGCTGTGCTGCTAATTAAATGTTATGGGGCTGCCATCAGTAATCATTTAAGAAGCTCAAATGTAACATGCCAAAGCACACACTAAAACCCCCAAGCCGACACTACTTTAGACCCAAACAACATGTTTCACAATTGCCTTCTTCTGACAAAACACATAATTATTTGCACATTCACTGGTGTATTAAACAGAATTTACAGGTCGATATCAATATACAAGCCAATAGTTGTGAGCAAATAACTAAAACTGAAGGAAAATTAATATGTCTATAATGATATTTTGTGGTTATCATGGTTAATTCTGTCATTTCTTATGTCCAACTGGACTGCAATCAGTGTATGCTTCACTCTGAATATTAACTGAGCAGTCCAAATCGGCAAATGTCTTATAAATGATTCAGATTGCAACCAATATGTCATGAACATTCACACACAAAGATAATGTTAGTGAGACGTAACGGGTTTCTTACTGCAGTGACACTAATTTGCTCACCCTCCTCTCTTTCTTCACATCTCTTCTTTTGTGTACCTTTTCCTTTCTTTATTCATTCCAGACCATAATGTGTCATGCATTCAACCTTTTTGAAAGAACTGATTAATTCATAATTTAATAATGCTCTTAAGTGCAAAAATATTCACATTTGCTTCACTGTTGTGGGCAGCTAACAATTCAATTCATGTTCTTAGGCCCATAATAAATGTGGCACAGTTGTTGCTGTAATTGTATAAAAATTGAATTTTGACTTAATTCTCTACTGTTCAAGCCCAATTCCTACGTGTTAAACAAATATTTCTGTCCAAGCAGTATTTGCATCATCTCTAACAATGACTCTGCTCTCAGTTTGACGAAAAAAATTGCTTTTTACCAACAAAGTGCTCATATTTTGGATCGCAGTCTCTTTCTTACATAAATATCTCCCCCTTTCTCATAAAAATCTCTCGACCGTAGAAAAATAATTTAAATTTTCCATTTACAATATCTATTAAATACTTAAACAATGAATTACGATTGAAGTAACTAAAACAAGTGACATGATTGTGGAAAGCTAATGACTGATGCCAACACGAAGTAGTTAAGCTAGTATGCACAGAAGAAGTGTTTTCTGACAATACATTCTTGCATCAGTGATAGGCAGCAAATGTTTATTTTCTTGCTTACTGCTACCTCACTTTTACCCAAGGCTTTAATCATAGGACCACCAAGCACATGCAAAAATTGCCTGTCCTTTTTTTCTTTAATTAAAAATAATATCAAATATTCCATGTTATGGGTGTTATAAAGTACTACACTGTATATTAATCTGGCAAAAAATTAAAAATTACAAATAAATAGAAGTTGTATGCTCAAGGGCATATTTTGACCTGGGTTGGTGCTACCTGTGACCATAATTCTGTGTAAAAATTTCATTTGGCAATCTTTAATGCACGTTTTACTCTGCACTGTTGATAGTCCAATTCTGAGTTTCATTTTGATTGTTGATTTATAGCAGTTTGTCACAGTGTAGCATGTGAAGTGAAGTGAGGAAGATTTTCTTTAATGATTGTGAAGGCTCGAATGAGGCAGAAATTCTAGCTTAACTTTTGGTGGGTGATGAATTATTAGATTTCAATGATTTTGAATCTGATCACGCAGAAGCTGAAAAGGATTCAAATGATGATGAAACTGAGGACAAAGAAGAAACAAACCACACAGATATTGCTCCAAATAAATGTGTTACAAGTTCTGGTAGAGTGTCTTGCAGAAGCTCCAGGGCAATGTAAAAGGGATCTTGCCAATGTAGTCCATGAACCTCAGGGAATAACTACTATTGGGAAAATAACCGATGTATGTGAGTCATTGAAGAAATTTTACACTCCAGAAATTGTTTGGAAAACTGTTGACCATAGAATTGAAGAAGTTGAAAGAAAAACTATCTTCTGCTAATTTTGAAATACATGAGTTGATGAGAATTTTAATTTCAATGTGAGTTTACCAAAGCACCAATATTTCATTATCTCAGCTGTGGTCAAATTTATTGGGAAGAGCCAGGTATAAAGCAAATATGAATAAGACGAGAGATTATCAACTAATGAAAATTATTTGTTTTGTTGATAAGGGCACCAGGCATAAAGATGTGTACGTGACAAATTTGCACTGCGTAAGTACTTTAAGAACTGAATGGAATATTCCTGAAGTACTTCAGAAGTGAACATCACAAAAAACTGATTAAATGCTATGTCTTGTCACATGTTGTCCTCCATTTAAAGTTTTTTTTGACACATGCCAGGGTCATATGGTACATTTGTTACAATTCTCAGTAGTGTAACTGAACAATACACAATAAAAATGGAAGTATATGCTCCAAAAGACACTAGACCTGCCTTTCAATGAGGCCCCTTTGAGATTGTGAAGGGGCTGGTGGAGCCAATACAGAATACAGGTACCTACGTAACAACTGACTGCTTCTACACTTCTGTGGAATTGGGAGACACACTGAATGCAAATTACAAATTACGTCACTCAAATTCAACAGAAAACTCATACTGCAAGAACCTAAGATGCAGCAGGCACAGAACTGTATTATTCTAAGTTTTCACTCACAGATCCATCGACTAAGAAGCCTCTAGTGACAGTTCTCTCTTACATTACAAAGGAAAAAAATGAAGAAAAATCTGTTGTTGCCTACACAACATTGTGATGCAGGAGTACGAGTTGATGCACCAAAAAAGATACTCACATAAACCTATATTACAATTCCATTAGAGAAGGAGTGGATGCCGGACATACCCTACAAAAAGAGGTACGAAGAGATAGCCACTGTCAATGTTCTAGAGCCTACTTTATATATAGCCACAATAAACTCTTACACAGTGTTCTAGAAGAGAGTGCCTATGTGGAATAAAGGGAAAACAAGTGCCAGAAAATTGTATTTGCATGAATTAACCCTTGAACTTTTGAAGCCATATGCAGAAGAGCAATCCATCCAAGGACTTGGAAGGACTCCAACGGCCTATTATTTAAAATACATCTTTCAAAAGAAACTATAGATAATCAAAAGTACTCCAAATGAAGAACCAACTAGAAAATCAAGATGCTACATATGTTTGAAGAATATAACTAACCAGAGATACCACAAAACCAAGTTAAAGTGTGGAAGCTGTGGTCACCATCTGCGCAAGTCTTGCAGAACCAACCCTTTCGAGTGCAGGGGGTAAATGTCATCTGTAAATGACAGTATTATCTCCAATTGAAGAGTGTTTGTTGAAAGTTTTCAATACACTGTAACCTATATCTGAGCAAGTGTTTTTATTTCTGTTTTTGGAAGTTTTTGTCAAGGACGAAAACGGATTATCCTGTTATTAGATCGAAGAGTGTGTACAAATTTTGGACAGCCTGTATATTCAAGTACGGACTTAATATTACTAGTTTGCACAAACTTTCATTGTCCAAGTTTTGAGCACTGCTGCCTGTTATATTTCACGAAGAAAAGTAGTATATTTACTTAAACACTTATGGTGGTCTCTACATGTTCCAAACATTACGTTTTTAATTATAATGACACTGAGTACTTTTGAACTGATCTCACACTGGAATCACAATCCCTTAAAATAAATATATAATACAACATTTATAGCCTTTTTGCCCTTGCGTGGTGCTGCACATAACCTAAAACAACACTGTGTCCCTTCTGTTAAGCCACACCATTGGTTGCCTCACTTCATGATCACTGGGAGTGGTTACTCGTGCAAGCCTGATGATCTGCAACTCATTTGTTGTGGCAACCAAGTGTGTAACTAACCATACTTCCTTTGACATCTACTGGTTGCTGTCACGTTGTTTGCTGGCAAAAATTTGACAATATGTAATAGGCCAAAGGAACCTAAATTACTTGCATTAGCAACTAGCTTTATTATTTTTAATTTACTGCATGGCACTACCCAACTTTTTATCTGCACAATACTCTCAAAAATTACACACTCAAATATTCAAATTTGGTCAAAAATTTAACAATTTAGTATTTATACTGTATTTGCTTACTTCACTGAGAGTATCCTCTCCAGGAGACATCACCAATTCTATGAATCCTGAGGTTGACAACAACCCCTGCATTCCACTGCATTCAATATCAATTCAGAAGTTGAAATTTGTTTTACATGGTTAAATAGCTGTACAATAATATGTGTTGTCACAAAGGCAAAGGGTGCAACACCCAGCTGGGAAACACTGAGCACACAAATACCTCCTGCTGATCTTGCAGGCCAGAATAGGAATGAGAGATGTTTGAGACTACAAAAAATGTGTTACCATAGATTCAAAAAGCAGGAAAGAAATATCCTATACTTGAGATGATAATCAATGAAAAAATGTTAAATTTTTGGAGGCAATGCTAGAAACATATTCTAACACTAAAGAAGAGAATAAATATAAAGTGTATAACTGGATGACAAAAACTGCAACAATGGTAAGTCCAATAATTGGTTACACATGCAAATGACAAAGCGTAATAATTATTAAATTAAATAGTTTGTGTGACAACAGAAACCCCACATTAGAAGAGCTGAAAGCAAAATGAAGAAAGCAGGCAGATATACCAAGTGGGGAAGTAAGATTTCAGGAATAGATGAAAGAATAAAATTCATTTAAGGGAGTAAATAAGCAAATGGAATTTCAGTAGCTACAGATATAATAAATGAACTGGAAGGCCTACTTAGGCAAGTGGCTGCAATTTGAAATGCTGGCAGAAAAACAGAGCAATATTAAGACTGTAAAACCAGGATTGAAAAAGGAGTTAAGAAAAGAACGTAAACAGAAATCAACTATTCAAAAAAAAAAATTAGACTGGGAAGGGACTAGGATGATGAATAGAAATACTGTTGTTACTTTTTCTCCTTACAGAAGCACTATGTTGCTGATCAGTTTTTATTCTCTCAGGTACTCGATAAAGTGTATAGACTGAATTTTCACGTGTCTCATTCCTTTAAAATGAATGTTAACTTTCTCACTGACAATGATTACTGATGGCATACTGCATCACATGTAGCCAAAACAGTCATGCAACATAACTTCAGACTCTTTACATCTCAACACAGAAGTGGATGATGTACTATCTGCAAATAATAAGCAGAAATTGATATGTAGTATTTTTTTCTGAAGAGAGAAATCACAAATATCACATTCTTAGCACAGTACGTGCTCCATATGCAAAGTTTATCATCCTATTAAACAATGAACATAGTGCAACAATCAAAGCACATATTTAAACAAATCCCTAAACAATGTAACAAAATATTGTGAATACTATACCAACAATGTTTCTTTATAGCTTTGAACACATGATGATAAAATGAATGTCTTTTCAATTATTATTACCAATACCGAATCTTAGAAACTGTGCACCAACAACACGATGAGAACACTACCTATGAATGATGCGAATATATCACTTCAAGTTCACAAAGTTTAAATGAAGTTACATAACAGCAAGAATTCATCATGTTTCGTGCTTTACATTTACCACAATACAAAAGTTGTCAATTGTAAGGAAAAAAATAGTGATTTAATGCAATCACTCACTTGGGGAGGAGCTGCTGATGCAGAAAACAGATGGCACATGCCGCTTATCTTTGGATCTCCGGAATCCTTGGTCATAATGGTGCAAGTAAATTAATGATACTGCTTGCTGCAGTCCAACCCACACTGTTCCAAGGGAAGGAAGGGGGTATCCGAGAGAAAAAGAAAGAAAGAGAGAGAAAGAGAGAGAGAGAGAGAGAGAGAGAGAGAGAGAGAGAGAGATTTTAAGTGATACACAACAAAGAGCAGCAGGGGAGGGAACAGGAAAAGCACAAGGATGAAATTTGATTGAATGATTATGAAATGTGGACTGTGTATTACTTCCCGTCAACGTTTGTTTAAGATGTTAGTTTTCAGAAGGATAGGACTACTATTGAGTTTACATGCAGAATACAATTATTAATTATTTGTACCAGAACACAAGTAAATTCATGAAATTAATAGGCAGAAAGAACGCACTAACACAAACCAATAAAGGAGTGCACGGCAGGTAAGGAGCAACTGTGGGACAATTTAAAGTACATTGTGCTTTTCATACAACCACACACAGTGGATAAGGGAGCATCGGTACAAAGCAATCTGCTGGTATCACTGTCTAATTTGAAAGTGTAATGTTAATCAATGCTACTACCTGGTGTAAGAATCTGTCAACTGATTTTGTCTGCATAATAAATGTAAAGGTAAATCTGATATATACTGTAAACAAACTTGGCCCAGTCGGTGAAGTGATCTGCAAAAGATCAAAGTACTGACTACCCACCATTTTAAACAATAATGTATCCCTGTTAGCATACTACAGTCTGAACAAAATGGCACTCCACATGACACCTATGCGTTAAACAGCATTTCACCCTCTATATTAATTTTAGTATGAAATTTTCTTCTTTGTTCCCTAACCATGTAGCTACACTTCCTTTTTATGTAAAGAACACATCTGCTCTGACAAACAGGCAACTAAAACATATCCACCCTCATTCATCATGTCCAATTTGAATAATTTTTAAATAAATTTAAGGAAGAATACAAAAGGTTGGCAAAGAAGTCCATTCAGTTTATTATTTTCTGCAAGTTATTTCCAGTATAGTCAGGTTTTTATTCTACTCTACTTTCAAAAACAAAATACTAAAATTGGCTGATACCAGTTCTGTGGAAAACAAAGGAAATAATAAGAACTATATTTTGCTTTACTGGGGGGAGGCGGGGAAGAGAGAGATATGAGCTACAAAGATATTTGACAACACCCAATGTATGAGAAATGTTTTAACAGAACACTTCAAAACTGGTCAGCCAATTTTTATCCTGCAAATCTTGACAGTAGTAGAAAGTTCATTCAGCTCTTCAGTCCGAGATGGTTTTGAGTGTTATCACAGAACTTGCCAAAAAACAATAGAGGGGAGGGATATGAAGGTTAAAGATTAACTCTTGTAACACACAATATATTCTATTTAAAGAAAGGTAGGTAGAACCTATATAGTTCCTTAGATGTTTCCAGTTTAATGCACATTGTATGAAGTCTTTTGAAACAATCTGATAATTGCAGCTACCTGTTTGATTTTCAATAATATGCTTATGAGTAATTTTACAAAGCAGCACCTAACAAGAAGTTGATTATTTACTGTAAGCAGGCAATCATGCTCATAACAGTATCTTTATTAACTAGCGTGTGCTGCCAGGATCTGAACTGGATGAGAGGACTGCAAATGAACACTAATGTACTAGGAAATTACAAGGAGACAGAATACTGGCCACTACTTACCTTCAGAAGATTAAATTCCAGCACTGCCAATACACATAAAAGTACGAAAAAATCTGTTCCCAAGTTTTGGAACTAGGAGGACAGGGAAAGAGGTTTCTGAAAGCTGAGAAGGAGTTAGCTGGCCCTCCTTCCCAACCATGAAAAACATCCCTCTTTCCTCCCCGATTAAGAAAGTAACAGTTTCAAAAACCAAGGACAACTGTTTTCTGCTTTAATGTGTCAGCATTACTGAAATTTATACCTCCTGAATCTCCAATTCTCCCCCCCCCCCCTTGGCCCCTCCCCTAAACACACACACACACACACACACACACACACACACACACACACACACACACACACACACACACACACACACACACACACACACACACTCTTACTAATGACTCATGCCAACTGTGTATGTTCTACAAGATTTATCTATTTTGAGAATAATTTTTGGCTTACTTTAACTACTATCATTGTTTTAAGTTTTGTGTTAGTTATGACAGTAGAATAAATGCTATATAACAAATTCCAATTAAGTTTTGACAAAATTTGAACCTATAATGCAATTTGGCTCTCATTTTGAAACACTCCTTTGCATTTCTTTACACTTAGTACACTTTACTGCAACAACAGTTACACTGTCCAAGTGATCTTCATTTCAAACTCATTTCATTTGAAACATTTCCCTCAAAGTTTTCTACCCGCTTGCTAACATCTTCAACAACTGTACTGGGTTATTCCCCAGTTGCCTCTTAAGCAAAAACTAGTTTCAAAAGAAATAAAAAATAAAGTACTGCAGAACATATACAATTTGTGTAAAATATTCTGTCTCCTTGCTACACCAAATTACAATAAAACCACTACTGTCCACAGACTATCTCAATCACCTTCTTAACAAATACAATGTATGTTACTGTCAGAAGCTCTGGCCTTTGTCCTAGTCAGATATGTCAAGGCAACTGGCAGTATCTTATATGAAGGTGTCACAAACTCCATTCTCATCAACAGTTTTTGTTTCCATTGATAAAAAGATTTCAATTTTAATAGTAGTATGAAATAAAATTTGTTGTTCTGATTGAGAGTGGAATAATTAGTGTTCTCTGGACAATGTTTCAATCTGATTCTTATGAGTAATGTATCCATTTGTAAGATGCTTTTCAGTCAGTTTGGCAACTACTAAAATTTCAATTATGTTTTACACAACCACATTTCTCCCTTCAAAAGACGTATGGGGACTTCTAGAAAGGTAATGGAAAGTCTAAAATACGTGAGACTGATTGGGAGAGTTTTTCCAAGAATTTCATAGCAATCAAACTTGCCTAAATTATCAATTGATCATCTATCAGAGCATATATTTAATACATTTACTATGGACCCTCCATAACTCCTAAAAGGTTTCAGACTAATTTTGAAACTCCTATTCTGCTGCAATCCACACTGCACGTAATAGTTCACTGATAGTCACAATATTGTGACCAGATTATGTAATTACATTTTTACATGAAAGTTATCATTTCATTACACATGAAAAACTGAAGAGACTTATTTGCCAAACCAATATTCATTTCAGAAAATTTTTCAAAAAGCAAAGAGCTACTTCAATAGTGGAAGTTAAATGAAAACATAACCACCCATCGCAACCTACAGCAATAGGTTGGGACGAGGGTTTAACAACTCCATAAGAGATGAAAAAACACTGGGCTTGCACTCACATCAGAGTCCATGATAAGGACTGGTCCCGATGGTGAAACATAATATACATCTAAGGACTTTCTTAAGCTGCTGTGCAAGGAGCTGCAGGTAAAATACAAGAAGCATAACAAAAAACAGAAAAGGTATGATTGATGAGTTAACAATTAACAACAGGAATGCATAACACTGTAATAAGCACAAGTAAGGGAAAGATAAGTGTGACGTGGCTAAAAAAAGAATCAGTAAATGTTATCAGAGACGGTCAAGAATAGGATATACAGTAACTGAGTGTGTGTGTGTGTGTGTGTGTGTGTGTGTGTGTGTGTGTGTGTGTAGAAGTGTTGGGGCAGGAGCCCAGACAGAGTTCAAGGAAGGGGAGATAAAGATTAGGATGGAGAAGAAAGATCTGATTGGTATAAGAAGGAAATGTGTATATTTGTGGGTGGGGATGGGGCAGCACAGCTGTGCTGTTTCATTATTTATGCAGTATGTGTTTCAATTTAACCTTCTTTGTTCCAGCATCCTTCACCAAACATTCTTCAATGCCTACAAAATTTAATAAATATTGCTTTAAACATTAGTTTAATGTTACCACAAAAATAATTTCTTAATGATAACTAAAGCTAATATATGGCCCTTTTTGTTAGAGAGAAAACTGCCTTCTCAATATTGGAAATATGAAGCAAGAGTTCCTATTTCATCACCTTTCATTTTAATACTAAATCGCATGGCACCTTATATATGATCGTAGAAATAATATAAATTAATGGCAGCATTCAAGTTCACATTAACACATTTTTGAATAAAAAAAAGAAAAGCAGGACACAAAATCACTGCAAGATTTTCAATGAAAATATATTCAAATACACAAGGTGTCCACTACTACTCTACACTTATTAGTATACTTTTCATACATAAAAATTATCCAAAACTCTTTCTACTATGCTACAGTTATCACACACATAGAATGAAATAATTATGTCTTAGATATCACCCTTCCACTATAGTTCAGTTTTATCCATCACTCAATGAAAGTGACATCCATTTGTAAGTCCACAATTTCACAATTTATGAGAATAATTCTGCTGAACTACAATGGAAAACGTCAATCCTCTTAAAATTCTTTTAAGAGGATAACATTATAAATGTGATGGAGCTGAATTATTCTTTTAAATTGTTTTTACCAGAGATTTTATTGTGAGATTTTGACATTGAGCTGTTTGTCATTATGCTGACCAGTTCACTTACACCTAATAATTATACACAGTATAAACACTGTAAGCAAATGTATTCAGTAAAGACAATACCCTACAGAGAAAGCTTATGACAGGAAAGTGTCTTACGCGAATTATTTAATGCCTCATACCCAGAGAACAAGTGATGTATTGATGTCTGAATTTCAGAAAACTACAACTCATATCCTACATGCTGAATTTATGTATTTTGCACACACTCCATTAGGCCAACCGAAGTTTTACTCTAAAGAGTGTGCAACCTGTGGGCTCACAAAGATTGCCAACATAGCTCAAAGTATCTGGACATATGAAAATGATTGCATTGCTTTAACAAGAGTTTTTACTAAGTCACATGCATAATTAGCACACACCCCTCTGAGAAGTTCAAGGAAGAAAAACTTTCACATACATCAACCAGAGATGTTATGTCACAGGAGACCTAGTTTCCACCAGAATGGCTAAAGGAAGTGAAACAATATCATTCAAAATTATTATTTCAAAAACTTTCAAGTATTTTCAGAAGGTCCCAATTTCCAGGTGGTGCTTAGGCAGGGAACCTGATAGCATGGCTTAAATTTTATGAAAATTTGTTTATATAACAGAATTCTGCAGAACTGTACACAAGCATGACCATGTCTTTTTGGTTGCTTCCTTTGGTCATTTCAGCAGACGCAAGATCTCCCATTTTGTAACAGAAAGAAAAAACAAATGGCAGTTGCAGACTGAGGCTTGTAAGAACCAACAAAAAAGTGTATCTCCTGTGACTGACAGCAACAGATGAAATTTTTACTTCTGTTATTTTTGTGCCTCATAAAAAAATTCTTTAAAATAAAGATGTGCAGCTACAAAACTCCCAGCTGGTGGAATATACAAACAAGATATGGAAGAAGTTATACATTAACCAAAATGCAAAAAGAATAGAAGTATTCTAAAATTAATGACAAAAAATGGATACACAGCAGTAGTTACAATGCAAGTGTTGACAGTGCACATCAGCAGCATAAATATTTCAAATTAATTATTTAACTGAGGGACAATGACATTAGTTCCAACATCGATGAAAGAAATTTTCACTAATTGCAAAATCCTCATGTATAAGGTTTTTGGACATCACAGTATCAAGTCAGTTTCAATTCACTTTTGACAGTCATAAAATTTCTCTAAGAAGAAAATGGAGATTTTCTGTCAAGCATGAAGGAATAAAATGATAAGTATTTAATTTTTCAGAATGAAACAACAGAGGTGCAGGAAGAACACTAATCTGATAATTAGTAGGAAGGGCAATTGCTAAAGGTAGAGTATGAAACTATTAGAAAATTCATTCTGACAAATACAACAAAACTAACAGACTTTTGGCTTAACAGAATTAAACTTTGAGGTTTCCTTAAGAATTCTGTACAGATTTTTCCTGTAGACAACACCAAATGGAACACTAAAAAAGTATTTCTCCCCTTTCCAGTTTACATATGTAGTCCATGAATAAGAAAGAAGGTGAAAATTAATCAAGCCAACAACATGCATAAAATTAAAGAAGAGCATTCCTACCTATAATCAGATAATGGCTGAGTTGCTTACCCAGTCCCATTAGGTTGGGTGCTGTCTGACTTGCATCTATCGTGGCAACTTCTCCCAAACCATTCACTGCTATTCCATTCACCATATTCACTGCTAGAAAGGAAGGAATTATGAAAAAGTGTCATGTGGTTCATGAGTACGTTAAAGTAAAAAGTATACAATCATTTCGAAATTGTAACACAAAAAACAAATGCAAATATGTTAGACTAAACACAAACAGCAATTTCTGAATATTGTCTCACTAGGATTGTGTTCCAAGACTGGCCACTATACAAACATGTGAAAACTATAACTTTCCAGTACTGAGAAGGGGAGGTGTTTGTGGGGGAGGTGTTTGTGGGGGAGGTGTTTGTGGGGGAGGTGTTTGTGGGGGAGGTGTTTGTGGGGGAGGTGTTTGTGGGGGAGGTGTTTGTGGGGGAGGTGTTTGTGGGGGAGGTGTTTGTGGGGGAGGTGTTTGTGGGGGAGGTGTTTGTGGGGGAGGTGTTTGTGGGGGAGGTGTTTGTGGGGGAGGTGTTTGTGGGGAGGTGTTTGTGGGGGAGGTGTTTGTGGGGGAGGTGTTTGTGGGGGAGGTGTTTGTGGGGGAGGTGTTTGTGGGGGAGGTGTTTGTGGGGGAGGTGTTTGTGGGGGAGGTGTTTGTGGGGGAGGTGTTTGTGGGGGAGGTGTTTGTGGGGGAGGTGTTTGTGGGGGAGGTGTTTGTGGGGGAGGTGTTTGTGGGGGAGGTGTTTGTGGGGGAGGTTTTGTGGGGGAGGTGTTTGTGGGGGAGGTGTTTGTGGGGGAGGTGTTTGTGGGGGAGGTGTTTGTGGGGGAGGTGTTTGTGGGGGAGGTGTTTGTGGGGGAGGTGTTTGTGGGGGAGGTGTTTGTGGGGGAGGTGTTTGTGGGGGAGGTGTTTGTGGGGGAGGTGTTTGTGGGGGAGGTGTTTGTGGGGGAGGTGTTTGTGGGGGAGGTGTTTGTGGGGGAGGTGTTTGTGGGGGAGGTGTTTGTGGGGGAGGTGTTTGTGGGGGAGGTGTTTGTGGGGGAGGTGTTTGTGGGGGAGGTGTTTGTGGGGGAGGTGTTTGTGGGGGAGGTGTTTGTGGGGGAGGTGTTTGTGGGGGAGGTGTTTGTGGGGGAGGTGTTTGTGGGGGAGGTGTTTGTGGGGGAGGTGTTTGTGGGGGAGGTGTTTGTGGGGGAGGTGTTTGTGGGGGAGGTGTTTGTGGGGGAGGTGTTTGTGGGGGGAGGTGTTTGTGGGGGAGGTGTTTGTGGGGGAGGTGTTTGTGGGGGAGGTGTTTGTGGGGGAGGTGTTTGTGGGGGAGGTGTTTGTGGGGGAGGTGTTTGTGGGGGAGGTGTTTGTGGGGGAGGTGTTTGTGGGGGAGGTGTTTGTGGGGGAGGTGTTTGTGGGGGAGGTGTTTGTGGGGGAGGTGTTTGTGGGGGAGGTGTTTGTGGGTGTGTTTGTGGGGGAGGTGTTTGTGGGGGAGGTGTTTGTGGGGGAGGTGTTTGTGGGGGAGGTGTTTGTGGGGGAGGTGTTTGTGGGGGGAGGTGTTGTGGGGGAGGTGTTTGTGGGGGAGGTGTTTGTGGGGGAGGTGTTTGTGGGGGAGGTGTTTGTGGGGGAGGTGTTTGTGGGGGAGGTGTTTGTGGGGGAGGTGTTTGTGGGGGAGGTGTTTGTGGGGGAGGTGTTTGTGGGGAGGTGTTTGTGGGGGAGGTGTTTGTGGGGGAGGTGTTTGTGGGGGAGGTGTTTGTGGGGGAGGGAGTGGGGGAGGAGCAAGCACAGTGTGGGGTGAAGAGTATCAGATCAATTTTAATCAATATCTGTTGTATTACAACTCACATACAGAGTAAGGGAAAAATGACTGCCTATATGCCTCTCTCGTACCTTATTCTCGCAGTCCAGGGTCTTGTACAAGGGGTGTTTGAAAAGTCCGTGCAAAGTCCGAGAGATGGCACACACCAAGTTTCAGCCATATTGGTCTATTCTTTGTGTTTGGCATTCGTGTGAATCAAGGAAGTCGACCAATTGTCAAAAAATGGATGAAGAAGAATTTCGTGTGGTGATTAAACATTACTTTATGAAAGGCAAAATGCCTCAAGAGACTAAAGAGAAGCTTGATAAACATTACGGTGACTCTGCACCTTCAATTAGAACAGTTTATAAGTGGTTTCAAAATTTTTGGAGGGGCCATATGGGCACAAGGGATGCTGAACGTTCTGGATGCCCTGTGGAGATTACGACTCCAGAAATCATTGATAAAATACATTATATGGTGATGGATGACAGAAGAGTTAAGGTGCGTGAGATTGCTAGTGCTGTGGGCACCTCGAAGAACGGGTACATAATATTTTGCATAAACATTTGGACATGAGGAAGCTATCCGCAAGATGGGTTCAACAATTGCTCATACTTGGCCAAAAATTGAATTGTATGAAGTGTTGCAAGGATTGTTTGCAGCTGTTCAGGAAGAATCCGCAGGACTAAGTGTTTTGCCACTGAGGATGAAACGTGAGTACACTACTATATTCCTGAGACCAGAAAACAATCTAAGCAATGGGTTACCAAGGGAGAATCCCCACCTAAAAAGGTGAAGAGCAGTCCTTCACCTGGAAAGGTTAAACTGACTATCTTTTGGGATTCGCAAGGGATAATCCTCATCGACGATTAGACCGTTTGGAAACCGAGCTGCAAGAAAAACAACGGCGATTGGACCGCAAAAAAGTGATTTTCCATCACGACAATGCACCAGCAGTTGTGGTCGCACAATTAATGGAAATAGGATTCCAACTCGTTTCACATCTCTCCCCCCCCCCCCCCCCCCCCCCCCATTCACCAGACTTGGCTCCCTCAGACTACTATTTGTTCCCCAATTTGAAGAAATGGCTGGTGGGGCAAAGATTTTATTCAAATGAGGAGGTGATTGCAGCAACTAATAGCTATTTTGCAGACTTGGGCAATTTCTATTATTAGGAAGGGATCAACACATTAGAACAGCATTGGATGAAGTGTATAAGTCTAAAAGGAGACTGTCGAAAAATAAGTTTTCCCCAAACACTTAAGTAGTTTTTACTTTTGTACGGACTTTTCAAATGCCCCTCGTATGTTATTTCCTTTACAGGTGCAACATTTTCCGAGAACCCTTCCAACACACACACACACACACACACACACACACACACACACACACACACACACACACACACACTTCCATTCATCTTCCCCCCTACTGATTTCACATGTTCATCAAATTTTAAATTTCTTAGTCTATCTGTAAATATTTAAACAATGTGACATGCTATAGGGGCTCATTACTAATTTCATAATCACAGACTGTTAGGTTCATTCTCCGAACCGAGCACTGCATTTTGTCGTATAATCATTTTGTATGTCCAGGAGCACCAAAATGAAGTCCATTCAACAATTCTCTGACAAACTGAGCTATCCGGCCATGACTCTCAACCTTCCCTAATAGCCTCTACTCTACTTTCCAAACTCTCCCACATACTTAGCAGGACTAATGGTATTTGAAGAAAAGATAACATGAGCATTAGCCTGGCAAAACAACAGTGATAAAATAATGTGTAAACAATTTCACCAGTGCATACTGCAGTGCTCGTGTTTGTATACCAATATGAATATGGCCTTTGCCTTATTGGATTCTTCTCAGAAACTTTCCTGTAACATGTTTCCTGAAGCCATTCATCAGCTTGAAGCTTTAACGTGAACTCATTCACATACACCCATATCTGAATAGCAACAGTACAGTGTGGAATATCGCATGCCCTCTAATCTAGTGTGATCTGACGCGAAACAGTTACAGCATATTTTTACTACTGCACTAAATTCACCCCAACAGAAACCAAAAACTTTGATTTATTCACTGTTACCATCCTTTAACGTACTGTATCATTGGAAATATTCTTGAATTGTGGGACATGTTATCCACAAATGCCTGGATTATGTAACACTATTTTTAGAGAATTTCGAAAATACTGCCTGTTTTGGAACGATCCCACCTCATAACCAACAGCTTCTGGTCACTTCATTGACCTACCCTAAATCACTTTCATCACGAATCCTTAACTATTCAATTGACATTAATCAAATACGAATAAGTTATAAAATATGACATACCTCAGAAAAGACATTCTGAAGCACAAAAAAGGAAGAATAAGCATTTTTAATTCTACATAAACAAAACTAGCATACTTTCAGACAACCAAAAAGAGGAAAAAACATATCATAGAATGATATAACTAAATCTATAAAAATGAATTTCAATTATGGGCAGCAGCTAGACAAACCCTTTCAGATGTTTACAGCATGGTTAAAACTCAAAAAATTTTCTTCAGCCCAGCATTACTTACCCTGACGTGCTCCCTGTGCATCGATCTGGCTCCAGTATGTTTCACTTGGAGAGGTATGATTGACACCAGGTGGAGGTTGTGCTGCTTGTCCCGTGTAACGGAAATAAGGGTTCTTTAAGTCCAGTGTATTAGATGACCTTGTACCTGTGCCTTCCACACATAGCTCAATCGTTACATCATAACTCTGCCTGTCAAAGAGATTAGAAACTCATCAGCTAATTCTTATCTTTAAAAGGAAGTTTTCTATAGTGTATATGATGGAATCATTATTAAAATATTTACATTAAAGGAGACAAAATACTCAGGAGTGGGATTTTTCCACTTTTAGATGTTTCTATCAACAATAGTTACTTTTTAAGCTTTTATGTTCCTTCTTTGGGGAGGGAGGGAGGGAGGGAGGGAGGGAGGGAGGGAGAAGCTGTCATCAGGGTTAATGGTGGGCCAACACCATATGGAATTCCAGCATTACCGATGGAGGGCACCAAGAACTTATTTTCAGCCAGATGTCCGGATACTTTTGATCACATCGTGTACATACTGAGAGGTCAATGTCAGAATTCCCAGACTCTGAACAGGGATCAACAGAAGGTTTACGAACTTACACTACACATTGCTCAAACTGTCCATTTCTGGACCAAGAATAAGAGAAAATACAGCCGCATTCGTTTTTTGAACAATATCCTGAACATGGGTTTTCTATGTCAGCTTACCATCTATAATGAACACCTAGGAATTTGGACTGTTGAGACTTGCTGATTATATACCATATCAACTCGAATCTAAGCCGCACTTTTTTTCCGGTTTTTGTAATCCAAAAAGCCGCCTGCGGCTTAGAATCGAGTGCAAAGCAAGTGGAAGTTCTGAAAAATGTTGATAGGTACCGCCACAACTAACTTCTGCTGTCGAATATATGTAGCGCTACACAGGCATGGCGCCAAAACCTCCGCGTCATAAAAAAAAAAAAAATAAATAAATAAATAAATAAAAAGGGTGGAAGACGAGCTTTTTTTCTCCGCCCCGAGTTTCGTCCACTGCACTTTCACACATTATCCAACAAAGTAAATGCAAATTCTGTATTGTTCATCTTCGAATGTAGCAGAATTTCGATGTACTACGAAAATCCGACATGCAAGACTGTTTGGGATGTTTGTCAATATGGCCAACTCTACTTTCTGAATTTTTTCCTACCTGTGAGAAGAGATGGTTGCTAATAGGAACCTGATAAAATGTGAATCACATGCAGTATTCTCTTCACCATAAGAATAATACGAATATCAACATTTTGTCATGTATTCTTTCGTGTTTGCTGCTATCTCATTTAAATCCTGCCTGCCTAATAAACTACGAAACTAGAGTGAGACAACAGCAAACGCGGAAGAATATACGTATCGTGTCACGTTTATATTCGTATTATTCTTATGCCTAATAGTGATACTGTCAGAAATGAAGCATGGCAACTGACTAGATTTTTAATTCCAAGATGACTAATTTCTGTGCAGAATTTGATGCACTAAAGAAGCAGCCACAAAGATTTTCAAACGGAGAAACATTTTCGCCTAACTCTCGTTCAGAACATGTTCTATCATACGCAGTCTATTATTTGGTTCTTGTTGATCATTATCAAAGAAAGCAACAGTGTAAGTAACAAGAAATAGCAGTCTCTTGCCATTGTTTCGCTAATGAGACGATTACTCTCTCTTTTTTTTTAATTGTAAGCGGCGGTAGAGCGCACAAAAGCAAGCCATGCCGCGAGCGGCGACAGGCCGTAAACACGCACTATCAGAATGCGACAAACAATGCGTGACACAGTACAGTAATGCATTTTGAGCTTAGAGTGACGCAAACACCTATAACAAAGAAAACAGTACTTATCAGATCAAAGCAAAATAAGCAATCGATTCAAACCAGACGAAGCATGTGAAAAAGGAAGGGTACCCGTATAAATACGGACGGAGCGCCTGACGCGCAGCAATGGCTACCTGGTAAAGCTTAACTGCTAAGCTTACGACTCAAACCAAACTACTGTAGCTGTATCATCATTCATTCGACCTAAATTGTGTCTCATATTACAATGGACCAACTTTGTTTCGATTTGGAGGTGCGGCCTAAAACTTTACTCTCCCCGTGAATTTCGAGTCTCAAATTTCCGGTGCGGCTTAGATTCGGGAATTTTTTTTTCCTTTATTTCAAGTCTCATTTTTCAGGTGCGGCTTAGATTCGAGTGCGGCTTAGATTCGAGTAAATACAGTACCCATTTTGTGTAATCAAAATGTCAGAACTGTATGTTAGAAACAGTAGAACTAAGTCTCATTGTTATTTAGCATCAATTTACTTTCTACGAGCAATGAACTTATGTCTTTAACTGCATTATTTGACAGATTACCTATGTTGCACTTAACTAGTGTCATTAGCAAACCGAATCATTTTAGAATCACTGCTATCTGTCAATCACAAAGTAAATACAACTGAACGGTATTAAAACTAAAATGACTTTTGCTGCTTTTAAAAGCTTAAGATAGATCCTTGCTACAATGGTTAAATTATATCATACAAATGTGCCTTAGTTTCAGACAAGGTATTTTATGTGGCCTCATAACTTTTCAATCACTATAATCACTGAACCGTGGTGGGAAGACGAGTGGATATAATGCAAATGGTTACACATTTTAATTTTTATGGGGCAGGCAATAATGCATATATAAAGTAGGTCAGTAATTATTCTTACATATAGTAGCCAGTACAAAGCAGTTGGAAAGGTACAAAGCAGTTGGAAAGAAAACAGGGAAACTCCTTTCACAGTACATGACCAAGGATGTAAGGGTTGCCGAGGTCACATTTTACTAACAGCCAACCCTCCAAAGTCAATTTTCCACAGAGCAACAAGAGGACTTCACACTTGTGGAGAGATAAATATCTAATGCGTTGACCAGCTGACAATGGAAATGTCACAGCCATTCTTCGAGCTGCAGATTATCTCAGCAAAGCAGCACTTGTGTTGGAGGATTATACATGCAGATGAGCAGAATGTGATCCTGTTCTGTCGTTTACCAGGAAATGGCAGACCTGTTTGTATTTAAACTACCTCATGATGCCATTAAGAATATTAGGGTCTGATCTCATAGACCTACCACGCTGTAAAGCTTGCCTAAAATTCCTAAACGAGATGTTGCCCTGAGGCCCATTATTAGTGCTGTTGGTTTTCCCCACCTACAAATTAGCCCAATATCTTGTTACATCAAGGTGCCCATAGTGGTTGTGAACATGTGATGTTCACATTGAAAACTATGATTTTTGTCAAGATAAAAGTAAATCAGTTTAGCTCAATAATATTGAGGGCTAACTGGATGTAGTTTCTGTTAACAAACATCTCTGTGGCAGGTACGTTAAAACTGTTACCAGACTGCTTTCCTCCTGGAGACTGAAGCTGTTTTGTCACCATCTAATTTTTGCTATGCAGAAAATTTTATGAAATGACAGATGGAATGGCCTTGGGTCCTCCACTATTTCCAGCCATGGTTAACAACTTCTTTATGGAGCATTTTGGAGAGCAGTTGTAAATAAGTCGACACAAGAAGCTACTGTGTCTTACAAAAACCACTTGTATTCTTGGATTTTTGAAGATTATAATAGTTTGCACAATGCAAATAAATGGTAAAGATGGAATACCAGAGATCTTAAATGGTGTTTTTCACGAGTCTCTAGGTTTAAATTCAAATTTGGCTAATGACCCTTTTTTGTAATTTTAATATGCTGATACTTGCTTCATATTTTGGATTTCCCCAAAATATGATCTCATATTCAGGATGTGAATGAAAGTAGGCACAATATACACTCTCTAGTGTTTTTTCATTACAGTAGGATTTTGTTAAGCAAAGAAGATAGCAGTTCTTGCTGAATTTTGCATTAAGACATTTCAGTTTCACATTCTATTTTATTGTGCTCTGTAATCCTAGGAATTTTGGTTTCTGTACTGTTGCCAACTGGCTCATGATTGATGGAGACAAATGGAATGTACATATTACTGTTTAGAGCACTGTGAAATTTTAGCCAGATAGTTTCCTTTGTTCTAAGCTGACTATTCTGTGCTCAGTTGCCGAGTCATTTTTTGGTCATGTTTACTGATTGCTTTAACTCTTCCTTACTTCTTCTTTTAGTAGAATTTTGGTATCATCTACAATTGTGATAGTTTTATAAATGTCCATGTTTAAGTCACCCCACACATTTTCAATGCATCTGGGAAAGTGCCTGCTTAGAGCAAGCAGTCACATCAGTGCAAGTGCTTCAAATAAGATAGAGCACTCTTTGTTAAGATCGGTACAGACAAATCACCAATACATGCGGAATTGGAGTTTGTCTAATCCTTCTAATGCATCTGTTACTTCATCTTGCATGGCAGTGCTGATGCACATTGACCTATTACATGTGGTTATTTTGGGTTTGTTACTTTATTTTCTTGTGACAATGTTACATTTTTACACAATGCTCTCTTTTCACCAGTGGCTTTTCGTAACACCACATATAGCCTAACTGTTTGTTGAATTTTATATGTATTTACCATTACATATTATTTTTGCTACTCTCATTACTTTTTTTAGTATTTTTAATATTTTTTATAATATGTTTAATTCACATGAGGAAGTAATAATGTTACACAGTATAGCACAATTATGACTTTTCTTTCCTCTCAGCTGAGCTGTATACTAGCCAGAAGCAGTACTTCAACCAGAGTTTTTAAACATTGCAAAGATATTCACTGAGGCATTTACATTCCAACAGGTTCCACTATCACAAACCAACATCTAGCAGCATAATGACATTCAATGGTTCTTGATAAAGACGATGGAAATTGTATAAAGCTCTGGTGATTTATTTTCCTTTCTTTCTAATGTGATGTGGCAAGACTTATGACACCATTTTATACAAGGATGTTATCATGAGAAACTTTGTTCCCATACTAAAAATTATAAATGTGTAACATTTCGATTTTAGCTCTAAAACTGTTACTGCTTTAAATAGCATGATCTGGTTTCTTTTACATTTTACACTTGTCTGTCATGAATCAACTGATTGTTAATACTCCAATACTGACACCAAGGGCATGTTTACACGAAATAGCTAATGATTAATTCAAATGGAACATTAAATCTGCCAAAGTGGAGGTGAAAATGAAAGGAGGTACAATGGGGAAACAAAAGCAAAATAAAAAACCTGTCCTAAAAATATAAATCTGGAATGTTCCTTTGTTCAGTTGTCTACAGACTTTCACTTCTGAAAATGTACATAGGCAAAAGTCCAATATTCAAATTAAATTATAACAAAGTAGTTTTCAGCATTTTTTTAAATTTACCTTTGATTGGCTAAAAGCAAAACTCTTCCAGTAAGCAGCTGTCCAGCTTTCACAAAAATTGGTGTCTCCAAGAGACATCTAACCTGGTACCAATGTGTGAGAGGCTCTGATGGAGCTGTTGAGAGCCATATTGTTGAATTTTTGCCAATAAATGCAACATCAAACCAGAACGCTAATCCATGAACTGTTCCAGATTCCAACAGGTGAAACTGCAGAGGAATTTCTGTAAGATGAAAATGAATTAATGTGTTTTAAAAAACATGCGATCTTAAAAGCTGGAGCTGAAATGTGTGCACTTCTCATAATACAAAAATGTGTACTAGACATAGTGCATAATTACCAAAAATAGGAATTTCCCACCATATTTATCAGTTTATGGATTGAATATCTTCAATTTGGAAAGCGATTAACACCATTATTCTACTGCAAACACAAAATTCTTCCCCAGAGTAAACACTTTGACGTCACTATCAACCGTAAAGTAAAACACTCTTTCAGACAATCACAAATGGCTTTGCTATTGTTTGAAATTCCAGTCCAATATTTGTAAGTATTATAAAGTAACAACTATGATTGTCCACACAGATGTCACATTAGGCAAAGTACTCTATTTGTGTTTAAATAAAACCATTCATTCAGCAGTTTTCTGTACTTACCGATTCGATGGAGATCTGTTTCACTGGCCTGCTGAAAATCCACAGTATGCCTGACAGACTTTGCCATACAAACACGGACATCAAATGTGTCCACTATGGGTTGCCGGAAATACTCTTTCATTGCAGCATGCCTTAAACTGCTTAAGTCCACTCCATGGAAACACTGCTGATACCTGACAAAAAAAAAAGTCACAGTCAACTCTCTAGAAGTTTACCACCTGACTTTTATAATTTTAGGACAGATTTGTGTAATAACAGCACTACATAAATACATGCTTTAATAATGAGGAACTGATTTAAAAATTACATGTAGCATAACTTTATTACATACATGTCATCATCTCCAGGCTGTTCTCTCTTTCCTTGCGTTGTACATACCAGTAGATAACACTCCCCTCAAAACCTGTAGGGGTTACTAGTTAGTGTACTTTTCATGCAAAGGGAGGTGTCCTTTTTGTAACTCTGTGCTAACATTTGGTTTAGAAGCTGAAAGAAAAATAAGAGAAAGAAGAACACTGTTTTCTGTAACTGACCCCCCGGTATTTACTGAAAGATTAGAAATAATTGCCTATCAAAGCTGATAGGCATCTGTTCAATTTTTCTTCATTTGAATGCTTCTGGATGTCTTTTACTTAGAACTAAACGTTAGCACATACCCAGGATCTGATCTAATGGGTAGAGGGGATTAAGACTAGATTTTGCATGACCTTGTCAAAAAATAGTCGCTCTGTATACAAATATTTCAATTTCCCTGTGATACAATGCAAAGTTTTCACTTAAATACATGTTGACTTGCGAGAAGATGCTAAAATAATGAATGACAGCAAAACACACACACACACACACACACACACACACACACACACACAGACAGACAGACAGACAGACAGAGAGAGAGAGAGAGAGAGAGAGAGAAATTGTCCACTGATCTAGATTTCAAAGAAATCTAGAAAACTACTGAGTGAGGTGACGCAGTGGTTAGCACACTGGACTCTCACTCAGGATGACGACAGTTCGAACCCACGCCTGACAGCCTAATTTAGGTTTTCTGTGATTTCCCTAAATTGTGTCAGGTAAATGCCAGGATGGTTCCTGTACAAGAACACGGCCAACGTCCTTCACCACCGTTCTCCAATCCAATGTGGCCTATGACCTCACTGTTTGGTCCCCTACCCTGTATCAACCAACCAACCTGAAAACCACAGAGAAACCTCAAGTTTCCACTTAATTTTCCTGTTTGGTGTTTTTACTCCTTCCTTGTTAAATTATATAACATGTAACCACAATCCTCTGCACTTTATATTTATTTGTACTTCGTAGGAAATATTTTGTACACATAATTAAAAAGATATCTCAACTGAAGCCATGAACTGACATGCAGCAGCAACATTTAGCCTGCCAGAATACAAGCATGTCACTTGCCACTGTACAGTCATATAACTGGTTTCCTGTAGATGCCAACACTAATTTCGCAATGGTGATCATGCACTCACAATTTGTAACTTAGTGATGAAGATTGTACGGCTTCTTATTGTGGCTGTACCATCTACATATTTAATGACACAATATGTGAAGTACATCAAATTGATTCAGGTATGGAAATGTTGTCATATTTTGCTTAAAGTGATTTCCAATTCTATATGTATAATTTGGAACAGTGCAGTCAGTAGTCACTGTTGAAATGCAGAAATGGAGGTGGGAGGGGAGAGGGAGGAGGAAGAAGAGCAAAGTCATCTTCGAAATTAAGCTGCTGTTCATCTCAAATTCACTTTCCTTATAAACAGTACTTTGCTATCTTACATTTTTTTGTTTCTTTCATCAAACTAAACTATTCATACTTTTTTACATGATCATCTCTGACTGAAAAAGTGTGTGTACTCACCAGAAATTTGCTTTGTTAAACTGCTCCATGTAAAGGTTATCATCAGTAAAGGGGGCTATATGCAGATCCCCCCTGGTTGGGAACATTTTACCTAAATTAAAAACCAAACAATCTTTATCAGAATTTATACATATCACAATACATGTCTACTACAATATCTAAAAACTGTAAAATCCTGCGAACTAAATGACTGACAAAATAAAAATGTAACATCATCCCTCTTTATAATACCAACTGATTCTTTTACCAAGAATTCTTTTGTGCCACATATTGAAATTATGTTTTTCATTTTGTCCATTAAGCAAGCTAATTCTGTAAAAACTGTATGGGGATAGTTATTACTGATTTCAGTACTAATATCAACTTAATCTAACAATATACGAAGGACACGAATCCTTTTTACACTTGTTAAGGTGAAATACACTACAGTGAATGATAAAAGCAACATACTAATTTTTACAGTAGCAATTACCTATATTCTCATTTACTTATTCATTGCTGCGAGATAGCATCATTCCCTTCACATTCCAGCTACCCAGCTATACAGGGTGGTCCACTGATCGTGACTGGGCCAAATATCTCACGAAATAAGCGTCAAACGAAAAAACTACAAAAGATGAAACTTGTCTAGCTTGAAGGGAGAAACCAGATGACACTATGGTTGGCCCACTAGATGGCGCTGCCATAGGTCAAACGGATATCAGCTGTGTTTTTTTTTTAATAGGTCTACCTGTCAGGAGTCAAAGCAAGAACAGCACAATGGGGTGTAGGGCTTTACATCAGGAAAGAAATGGAACCCAGCGTAGTTGCAATAAGGTATGTAAACGAACGACTGATGTGGATAGATTTGACAGTGTCTAGCAAGAAAATTAGGATTGTGTCAGTATATTCGCATTGTGAAGGGACAGACCAAGATAAGATGGATAGTTTTTATGAGGCACTCAGTGATGTAGTTGTTAGAGTAAAGGACAAGGACAGTGTTCTGCTCATGGGTGATTTTAATGCCAGGATTGGAAATCGAACAGAAGGGTATGAAAAGGTTATGGGTAAATTTGGAGAGGATATGGAGGCCAACAGGAACGGGAAACAACTCTTGGATTTCTGTGCCAGTATGGGCTTAGTAATCACAAACTCCTTTTTTAAACATAAGAACATTCACCGGTGTACTTGGGAAGGCAGGGGAACCAGATCTGTCATTGACTATATAATAACAGATCAGGAATTCAGGAAGGCTGTGAGGGACACACGTGTATTCAGGGGATTCTTTGATGACACTGATCATTATTTAATCTGCAGTGAAATTGGGATTGTGAGGCCGAAAGCGCAGGAGGTCATGCCCATATGTAGGAGGATAAGAGTGGATAAACTTCAGGATAAGGAAATCAGGCACAAGTACATAACAGCGATCTCAGAAAGGTACCAGTTAGTTGAATGTAGTCAATTACAGTCATTGGAAAAGGAATGGACAAGGTACAGGGACACAGTACTAGAAGTGGCTAAAGAATGTCTTGGAAGAGTAGTGTGTAAAAGTAGGATGAAGCAAACAGCTTGGTGGAATGATACAGTCAAGGCAGCCTGTAAAAGGAAAAAGAATGCATATCAAAAATGGCTACATACCAGAACCCAGGTAGACAGAGAAAGTTATGTTGAAGAAAGAAACAAAGCCAAACAGATAATTGCAGCATCCAAGAAGAAATCGTGGGAAGACTTTGGAAACATGTTGGAGACTATGGGTCAAGCTGCTGGAAAACCATTCTGGAGTGTAATTAGCAGTCTTGGAAAGGGAGGTAAGAAGGAAATGACAAGTATTTTGGACAGGTCAGGAAAACTGCTGGTGAATCCTGTGGATGCCTTGGGCAGATGGAGGGAGTATTCTGAAGAGTTGCTCAATGTAGGTGAAAATGCGATCAGTAATGATTCAGATTTCGAGGTAGAATGGGATAGGAATGATGATGGAAATAGGATCACATTTGAGGAAGTGGAAAAAATGGTCAATAGATTGCAGTGCAATAAAGCGGCTGGGGTGAATGAAATTAAGTCGGAACTCATCAAATACAGTGGAATGTCGGGTCTTAAATAGCTACACAGAATAATTGAAATGGCTAAACATAGAAACAGAAAAGATTGTAACAACTACAGAGGCATCTCTTTAATCAGCGTTGTGGGTAAAATCTTCTCATGTATTGTTGAAAGGAAAGTGCGAGTATTAGTTGAGGACCAATTGGATGAAAATCAGTGTGGGTTTGGCCTCTTAGAGGTTGTCAGGACCAGATCTTTAGCTTACGGCAAATAATGGAGAAGTGTTATGAGTGGAACAGGGAATTGTATCTATGCTTTATAGATCTAGAAAAGGCATATGACCGGGTTCCTAGGAGGAAGTTATTGTCTGTTCTACAAGATTATGGAGTAGGAGGCAAACTTTTGTAAGCAATTAAAGGTCTTTACTGGGATAGTCAGGCAGCAGTTAGAGTTGACGGTAAATTGAGTTCATGGTTCAGAGTAGTCTCAGGGGTAAGACAAGGCTGCAACCTGTCTCCACTGTTGTTCATATTATTTATGGATCATATGTTGTAAACAATAGACTGGCTGGGTGAGATTAAGATATGTGAACACAAAATAAGCAGTCTTGCATATGCGGATGACTTAGTTGTGATGGCAGATCCGATTGAAAGTTTGCAAAGTAATATTTCAGAGCTAGATCAGAAATGTAAGGACTATGGTATGAAGATTAGCGTCAGTGGGAAAGAAATATAAACGGATTGAGTGCCAAGTAGGAGGAACAAAGTTAGAACAGGTGGACGGTTTCAAGTACTTAGGATGCATATTCTCACAGGATGGCAACATAGTGAAAGAACTGGAAGCGAGGTGTAGCAAAGCTAATGCAGTGAGCACTCAGCTACGATCTACTCTCTTCTGCAAGAAGGAAGTCAGTACTAAGTTATCTGTGCACCGTTCAATCTTTCGACCAACTTTGTTGTATGGGAGCGAAAGCTGGGTGGATTCAGGTTACCTTATCAACAAGGTTGAGGTTACAGATATGAAAGTAGCTAGGATGATTGCAGGTACTAGTAGATGGGAACAATGGCAGGAGGGTGTCCACAATGAGGAAATCAAAGAAAAACTGGGAATGAACTCTATAGACGTAGCAGTCTGGGCGAACAGGCTTAGATGGTGGGGTCATGTTACACGCATGGGAGAATCAAGGTTACCCAAGAGACTCATGGATTCAGCAGTAGAGGGTAGGAGGAGTCGGGGCAGACCGAGGAGAAGGTACCTGGATTCGGTTAAGAATGATTTTGAAGTAATAGGTTTAACATCAGAAGAGGCACCAATGTTAGCACTGAATAGGGGATCATGGGGGAACTGTATAAGGGGGGCTATGCTCCAGACTAAACGCTGGAAGGCATAATCAGTCTTAAATGATGATGATGATGATGATAATGATGATGATGATGAATCCCCATTTTTTATCACATATTCATGTAGTACATAAAGAAGTATGAATGTTTTAGTTGGACTTTTTTTTCGCTTTGTGATATATGGCACTGTAATAGTCACAAACATATGGCTCATAATTTTAGGCTAACAGTTGGTAACAGGTAGGTTTTATTAATTCGAATACAGAATGTAGGTACTTTAAAATATTTTATTTCGGTTGTTCCAATGTGATAAATGTGCCTTTGTGAACTTATTTCTGAGATCGCATGCTGTTGCAGCGTGATTACCTGTAAATACCACATTAATGCAATAAATGCTCAAAATGATGTCTGTCAACCTCAATGCATTTGGCAATACGTGCAACGACATTCCTCTCAACAACGAGTAGTTCACCTTCCGTAATATTCGCACATGCATTATCAATGCGCTGACGCATGTTTTCAGGCATTGTCCATGGATCACAATAGTAAATATCCTTCAACTTTCCCCACAAAAAGAAATCCGGGGACGCCATATCTGGTGAACATGCGGGCCATGGTATGGTGCTTCAACGACCAATCCACTTGTCATGAAATATGCTATTCAATACCGCTTCAACCGCACGTGATCTATGTGCTGGACATCCATCATGTTGGAAGTACATCACTATTCTGTCATGCAGTGAAAAATCTGGTAGTAACATCGGTAGAATATTACATAGGAAATCAGCATACATTGCACCATTTAGATTGCCATTGATAATATGGGGGCCAATCATCCTTCCTCCCATAACGCCACACCATACATTTACCCGCCAAGGTCGCTGATGTTCCACTCGTCGCCGCCATCATGGATTTTTGGTTGCCTAATAGTGCATATTATGTTGGTTTCGTTACCGCTGTTGGTGAATGACACTTCGTCACTAAATAGAACATGTGCAAAAAATATGTCATCGTCCTGTAATTTCTCTTGTGCCCAGTGGTAGAACTGTACACGACATTCAAAGTCGTCGCAATTCAATTCCTGGTGCATAGAAATATGGTACGTGTCCAATCGATGTTGATGTAACATTCTCAACACTGACGTTTTTGAGATTCCTCATTCTCGCGCAATTTGTCTGCTACTGATGTGCGGATTAGCTGCGACAGCAGCTAAAACATCTACTTGGGCATCATCATTTGTTGCAGGTCGTGGTTGACATTTCACATGTGGCTGAACACTTCCTGTTTTCTTAAATAACCTAACTATCGAGGGAACGGTCCAGACACTTGGATGTCGTCGTCCAGGATACTGAGCAGCATACGTAGCACATGCCCATTGGGAATTTTGATCACAATAGCTATACATTAACACGATATCTACCTTTTCCGCAATTGGTAAACGGTCCATTTTAACACGGGTAATGTATCAGGAAGCAAATCCCGTCCGCACTGACAGAATGTTACATGATACCACATACTTATACATTTGTGACTATTACAGTGCCATCTATCACAAAGCAAAAAAAAGTGGTCTAACTAAAACATTCATATTTCTTTACGTACTACACAAATATGTACTAAAAAAAATGGGGGATCCTAGTTTAAAAAATAGCAGTTGATATCCGTTTGACCTATGGCAGCGCCATCTAGCGGGCCAACCATAGTGCCATCTGGTTTCCCCCTTCAAGCTAGACAAGTTTCGTTCTTTGTAGTTTTTTCATTTGACGCTTACACACACACACACACTGAATAAACTTATCAGCCAAGAATCTTTTAATTAAACAATGGAAGGAATAAAGGTAACCACTCATTGTAGGTGAGACAATGAGTAACCCAAGATTGAACTTTCAGTTAAGCTTTCAGACAACAAACACTTGAGTTTATCCTTGTGCAGATAGGCGAAGTTGCGTAGGAGAGGTGTTGAAATAGGATGTGTGGGAGAAAGTGGGAGAACAGTATACACTGGAGGAAGAGGGATACCACATACACAAGGGTGTTGGTTAAATGGATAGATGGTCAGTGAATTGTTACCCTCACTCCATCCATTGTGTTTCACCCATAACTTTTGACTATTACACTGATTAATTCTCAAATTATGCATTCAGAACACCATTTGTCATGACTCTCAACATAATAATTTAATGGCAATGACATTTAAACTATTACGACAGTTAGATACCTGAGTAATCAAATCCCAGAAATATTCTTGAGCACACAAACACTTTTCCTTATAACGTAAGATATGTTAATTGTTTAACCCCCTCACTGCTACAGATGTGCTACTGCTGATTATCTGTGCTGGCCTTATGGCTCTGTGCTGAATGCTTTGGATGTAGTTTATGTGGTAAATGCTTTAGAATCTGTACATACACTCCGTACACTTCCTCTGTGCTCTAGGTGCATTTTAGCACAATAAATCATTCACAAATGATTCATAAGGGAAATGAAGTGCTTGTTGGAGCACTCTTTTGATGTAACTGAAAACATTTTGAACCTGATAATAAAATCACCTGATAAAGAGATGAATCTGTACAACTTTTTACTAACTGATGTTATGTTGTGTATTTACTTTTAGTTCAAAATAGATGTCATTGCCTATGAAGAACCAGGTCCATCTATTGCCGGCACACTACTACATCTGGAGAGATGCTTAAAACACTGAATCTTTAAGGTTTTGAATTGTTTATATGAGTGCAGTTTGTGTTATAAATCCTTTTATAAGTTCCACAACAACTTCTGCAATCAATTACCACGATCCCAGTTACATCTATCTACATTACTCGGCAATACTTCTTGCATATCACAAGTGAAAGAATTTGTACAATTTTCATTTTACTGACAACGTATGCCGTGTAATTACATCCTGTACAAAATAGATATAGCATAATCTAAAACATTAAGTCTGTTTCTTGTCAGCATACTTCCTCATTTGGAGACAGACTCCAAAGTGAGGGAACAGTTGTTTGGATACTTTTTACAATAATTAGTATGTATTTTCAATCCCTCCTTATGTCAGACAAGTTTCAAGATCAAATAATCAGGGTATTCAAATGCAATTCTTTTAGCCATATTAGAATAATTTTATAACATTGTTAGTGACACAAAGTGATTAATATATATAGCTCTTATTCAAGTGGTATACGACTCTTGCGCATATACGTCACGAACAGGTCAGGAACTTTTAAGCATTTGAATACTTGTTTCAATGTACAGTATGTATTTCAATGATGTTTTACAACACTAGGTAATTTTCAATATCAAAAATAATGGTAACTGAATACATTTTTCTACATTACATGGAAATAGTTTTAGTGAATTGTAAACAAGTGTAGCTATAAGACTTTTGTTTTACTGGCACAATGTATGTATTGTAATTACTAGGGGGACAAAAAATTCACAATCTGAGATAAATGTGAATGTAGATGTGAATCTGCCTCAAAGTGCAGAAATGGGAAATTGGCCTCTAAGTGCTGTTTTATAGCAAATTGTATCTAGATGAAATATTTTATCAGAGAGAGTGTGAAACAGCTTTATTTTCTGTGAAAACATGTCCAGTTTTTGGTTACTGGTATTGTATATTGTCTAAAGAAGCCCAGTTTCTAATTACAATGTGCATAAGAACAAGTTTGCAAAATAAAAAGTGTACCAACATGACATACCACTTATAGGCTATGTACCTTGTCAGTTCTATCTGTAGTGTTAAGTATGGGTCGCACCAATATAAATGCCCACAAAACATCACCATCAATATCGGTACTTAGCAGATTTTTATAATTAGCAGATTTGAAGGGAAAAGAAAAATAATGTCATGAAACACCTTAAATCAGCAGTGTGAAAAATGGTGCCGCTTTTCAACACAATCATTTGTCAAAAGCTTAAACATAGCCACAAGAAGAAAAGACGTGAAGATCATTTTAAAAACAACCTAACTTAAGTTTTCCAAAAGCAAACACTCCACTCACAAAGATCCCCAGTAACTATTTCCTTTTCTTAACAGCGAATTTCAAAGTACTATGTCACAGTATGCGCCTTCAGGCACATAATGTGACAACCTTTTGAACTTCCACTTATCATTTATGAACAAAAAATCAGATACAAATTTGGTCATGAAAGAAAGATGCAAATTTGGCCAAAAAGGAAAACTGCAAAACTGGGCAAAAAGGAAAGATGCATATTTGAAAAAAAAAAAAAAAAAAAAAGATAGATGCAAATTTTGCTACAAACATACGCAAATTTTCAGGTACCTGAGAATTATATTATGTACAGAATATAGAATGAACCATCTAACACCATGTCTGTCTGCCAGTGAACTACCTCTGAAAGAACTACGAATACTTTCTACACTCATTTTATTATTTCCATTTTTCTTTCTGATGAAGGTTTTGAACTGGCATTGATGAAGTTAAAAATAGCTTTTTATCTTGCCTTAACAAAAAGAAAAAATGCATCTCTCTCTCTCTCTCTCTCTCTCTCTCTCTCTCTCCCCCCCCCCCCCCCAAAAAAAAAAAAAAAAAAAAAGAATTTATTCAGAAGTCCAGATGATAGTTAAGTTTCTATATGCACTAAGTCTCTAAATAGATTGCAACACATAATGTTACTCTGCAAGTTTCCATTTGTATCTGGTTTCCTGGTCTATTTTCTTTTATGGAAAACAAGCATCTGTGAATCAGCGTATTTTTCTTTGAATGTTTACCCACAGTAACATTCAGAAATGCCTTCCTTAAGGGGATTCTCATTGTCAGAGCACCTCCCTCTACCAGCTTTTCTTTGTTCTGTTGCATGTTGTTTTACAGTTTACCTAAGAAATAAGAGAGAAAACTCAGTGTGCCATTTTTCACCCTGTAATAAACCCATGGGGAGCATGAGCATTTAAAATGCACAAATACAGAATGTGAAAAAAATGTTTCTTATATCATTTCAGCCTTACACACTGATACTGTTGAGGTCAGTACCTTGTCACAACAGAAAACTGCTTATATACTTCAATTGTAATCTACAATACATTGGGGTATCTTTATCCCCCACCCAATGTTTCTGTCAAGTTTCTCTGTTTCAATGATTTTGTTGTGTTTCATGAGCTCAAACATTCACACTTCTCTTATCGCAATACTTGAGAGCAATCATTTTGTCAGTTGACTAGCTTAGTTTCTCGTTTCAGTTTCCTCTGCAGTTCTGGCATGTTGCGTCTATTCTTACGAACAGTCCCCAATACGCGGTTGTTCCCTGGTTGTGAAGGCAGAGCAATAGGTCTGGGCTAGCATATCAGTTGCTGATATACAGAGTATTTCTCTGTCCAAATGTGGTCTCTCAACACTTAGGAGCCAGTTGCTTTGAAGAGTATTGGGCCTACAAAACCTGCCATTTACACCATTGTTTAAAGTGTTACTGGCACATGTGTATTTGACGTGGCACATGTGTAATTGACGTATCTTCAAGGATACTACAGACAATAAAAGGACCAAGCTTCAAGATTTATTTTTCATCATCACTATAGTTCTTTAATAAATTACAAATTTTAAAGTAATAACAGAAAATATAATTATCCTTCAAAAAGTTTGTGAGGGGAGTTACTGAGCAATTTCTTCCATTCAAGCTTCCAAATTTCTGGCTCACTGAACAAACGTGATACATCTGTAGCAGAATTAAAGGTAACTGCAAAACCTAATGAGTACACACTTGAAATTAAATCAATGTGATCATACTGGCTCATTCATTTGAGACAGCAGCTGTTACATTCACTAATGTTTTTATCAAAAGAATTCTAAAAATTGACAAAAGAAGACAGCAAAAGTCAAGGGACAGGTAGCAAGACGTCTGTACATTGTTCTCATACACAATGTGTCCAGTTTTCAAGCAACAGACAGCGCGTACATTGAGAAAATCACAACCTGACCAATACTCAGGCATAGTCTTTAAACACAAAGTTGTGGCAAGAGCTCTGGCTTGGTCTATGAAATGTTGAGTATTCACAAACTGAGTAAGTCAATAACATGTTTGTTCACATCTGGCCCTTATGCAAGCAGTTATGATTGATGGAGTTGTTGGATATCATCCTGAGGGATATCGTGCCAGATTCTGTCCAATTGCTGCATTAGATCATGAAAATCCCGAGATCGCTGGGAAGCCTTGCCCACAATGATTCAAATGTTCTCAATTGAGGAGAGATATGGTGACCTTGCTGACCATGGTATGGTTTGGCAAATATGAAAACAAGCAATAGAAACACCTGTTGTGTGTGGGCAGGCATTATGTTGCTGAAATGTAAGCCCAGACTGGCTGCCCATGAGGGGCAACAAAACATGGTGTAGAGTTTCATCGTACAATATGCGTTAGATGAGTATGTGCCAAGCAAGATCGTAAGAGATGGAAAGAGCCACCGTGGTACAACAACAGAGTTAGAAAACTGTTGCGGAAGCAAAGGGAACTTCACAGCAAACATAAACATAGCCAAAGCCTTGCAAACAAACAAAAATTACGCGAAGCGAAATGTAGTGTGAGGAGGGCTATGCGACAGGCATCCAATGAATTTGAAAGTAAAGTTCTATGTACTGACTTGGCAGAAAATCCTAAGAAATTTTGGTCTTTTGTCAAAGCGGTAGGTGGACCAAAACAAAATGTCCAGACACTCTGTGACCAAAACGGTACTGAAACAGAGGATGACAGACTAAAGGCCGAAATACTAAATGTCTTTTTCCAAAGCTGTTTCACAGAGGAAGACTGCACTGTAGTTCCTTCTCTAGATTGTTGCACAGATGAAAAAATGGTAGATATCAAAATAGAAGACAGAGGGATAGAGAAACAATTAAAATCGCTCAAAAGAGGAAAGGCTGCTGGACCTGATGGGATACCAGTTCAATTTTACACAGAGTACGCGAAGGAACTTGCCCCTCTTCTTGCAGCGGTGTACTGTAGGTCTCTAGAAGAACGTAGCATTCCAAAGGATTGGAAAAGGGCACAGTTCATCCCCATTTTCAAGAGGGGACGTCGAAAAAATGTGCAGAACTATATACCTATATCTCTAACGTCGATCAGTTGTTGAATTTTGGAACATGTATTATGTTCGGGCATAATGACTTTTCTGGAGACTAGAAACCTACTCTGTAGGAATCAGCATGGGTTTCGAAAAAGACGATCGTGTGAAACACAGCTCGTGCTATTCATCCATGAGACTCAGAGGGCCATAGCAACAGGTTCCCAGGTAGATGCCGTGTTTCTTGACTTCCGCAAGGCGTTCAATACAGTTCCCCACAGTCGTTTAATGAACAAAGTAAGGGCATATGGACTATCAGGACAATTGTGTGATTGCATTGAAGAGTTCCTAGAAAACAGAACGCAGCATGTCATTCTCAATGGAGAGAAGTCTTCCAAAGTAAGACTTATTTCAGGTGTGCAGCAGGGGAGTATTGTAGGACCGTTGCTATTCACAATGTACATAAATGACGTTATGGACGACATTGGAAGTTCACTGAGGCCTTTTGCGGATGATGCTGTGGTATATCGAAAGGTTGTGACAATGGAAAACTGTACTGAAATGCAGGAAGATCTGCAGCGAATTGACGCATGGTGCAGGGAATGGCAATTGAATCTCAATGTAGACAAGTGTAATGTGCTGCAAATATATAGAAAGAAAGATCCTTTATCATTTAGCTACAATATAGCAGGTCAGCAACTGGAAGAAGTTAATTCCATAAAATATCTGGGAGTATGCATTAGGAGTGATTTAAAATGGAATGATCATATCAAGTTGATTGTTAGTAAAGCAGATGCCAGACAGATTCATTGGAAGAATCCTAAGGAAATGCAATCCGAAAACAAAGGAAGTAGGTTACAGTACACTTGTTCGCCCACTGCTTGAATACTGCTCAGCAGTATGGAATCCGTACCAGATACGGTTGATAGAAGAGAGAGAGAGAGAGAGAGAGAGAGAGAGAGAGAGAGAGAGAGAGAGAGAGAGAGAGAGAATCCAACGGAGAGCAACATGCTTCGTTACAGGACCATTTAGTAATCGCAAAAGCGTTACGGAGATGATAGATAAACTCCAGCGGAAGACTCTGCAGGAGAGACGCTCAGTAGCTCGATACGGGCTTTTGTTGAAGTTTCGAGAACATACCTTCACCGAGGGGTCATGCAGTATATTGCTCCCTCCTAGGTATATCTCGCAAAGAGATTATGAGGATAAAATCAGAGAGATTAGAGCCCACACAGAAGCACACCGACAATCCTTCTTTTCACGAACAATACGAGACTGGAATAGAAGGGAGAACCGATAGAGGTACTCAAGGTACCCCCCGCCACACACCGTCAGGTGGCTTGTGGAGTATGGATGTAGATGTAGATGTAGACACACAGCTGTGATGTAAGGGTGCTTTCAGATGACAACCAAAGGAGTCCTGCTACAAAAAGAAATGGCAACCTAGACCATCACTCCTGGTTGCTGTATCATACGGTAAGCAACAGTCAGGTTGGTATCCCACCACTGTCTGGGTCATCTACACACACGTCTTCAGCCTGGAACCTCATTGACTGGAGCAGAGTTGTCTTCAGTGATGAGTCCCACCTTGAACTGATTTCTGATGACAAGCAAAGAGGTGTCTGGAATTGTTTTGGACTGCAGTGGGATACCAACCAGACTGCCACATCTGTCACACAGCCCTACAACCAGGAGTGATGGTCTGGAGTGTCATTTCATTTCATAGCAGGACCATTGGTTGTCATCCACGGCAACCTTACAGCACAGCGGTACACTGACAATATTCCATGCCTGTTTTGTTGCCGTTCATGCTAAGCCAACCCGGGCTTACATTTCAGCAATATAATGCCCAATCGTATGTGATTGGAGTATCTACTTCTTGCCTAACCCTAGTTGGCCAGAAAGGTCACCGGATCTCTTCCCAATAAAGAACATTTGGAGCATTTGGGCAGGGCCATCCAACCAGCTTGGGATTTTGATGATCTAATGTGCCAATTGGACAGAATTTGGCACAACATCCCACAACTATCAGTCAATGTTGAGCCAAATAACTGCTTGCATAAGGACCAGAGATGGAAAAATGCTTCACTGACTTGCTCAAATTGTGAAGCTCTTTCTCTTTAATTAATTTTTCTGAAATTGTAATCATTTGTTTATCTGTATATGTATGTCACATCTACTGTTTTCTGTCCCATTCAGATAATTCCTTTGTTGTGCATCCTTTTTTCTCAATGTATCAGATAATTTTAATGATATGAATATAATATAGGGAAACATTCCACGTGGGAAAAATATATCTAAAAACAAAGATGATGAGACTTACCAAACAAAAGCGCTGGCAGGTCGATAGACACACAAACAAACAAACAAACAAACAAACAAACAAACAAACAAACACAAACATACACACAAACATTTTGTGTGTGTGTGTGTGTGTGTGTGTGTGTGTGTGTGCGCGCGCGCGCGCGCGCGCGCGCGTCGACCTGCCAGCGCTTTTGTTTGGTAAGTCTCATCATCTTTGTTTTTAGATAATTTTAATTGTGTGTTAAGTTTTAATAATGACATTTTACAATTATACTCGTGGTTTCAATCGAAACCATCGTGTCGAAAAGCATTTTCAATTTATAGATTATGTATGTAGTGAATCTTTGAAAAAGGAACACATTACTGAATAACTGGTGGTCAAATTGTGAAAAATTCTTACATATAATTCAATTTTTAAATTATTGTGATGTTTATTCCATGAAATCAATAAAATTGACAACGAACAAAAAAGAAGATGGGAGCATAACTACGATCAACTGTCCAAAAATTGTCAAGGACTATATTAAAAACATGGTATTCACTGACAAAGCAGACATGTTTCAGGCAACATGTGCCATTGACTGCTAAAGCAGAGGATGGTAGACAGATTATTCTAGCACCTCACTCATGGCAGTACATAAAATTTAAATGTTCACAATAAACTTTCCAATCAGTTGCCCAAATTGTTACTGAAATCTTTCTTGTGTGAGGTAACTACAGGATTTATTGGGGCACATGTTTCACCCCCCCCCACCCCCCTCTGGGGAGGAGGAAGCCTGATAATTCAAAAAAATCACTTCCAGGCCTACATCTCAAAGGCAGTGCATACTGATAAAGCATAAAGCAGCACACATGCCTGAAGAGCACTTCACACTGTGCCTGTTGTAGGGGCAAGCACAATCCCAAACAATAAGGGTGTGTTGCATGCACAAAGTTCGATTATGTATGATGAAGGGAAGAGCGTTTTCAGCTGTACCAGAAGTAGTGCTTTCACTTTTGAGGACTGAACATGAAGAATTCTAAGGAATTTTTGTGCGACTGGAATGTATAACATGTGGATGATATAACTAAAAATTTTCATTTGCAATAAATAAAAATGTGACAGTTTTTATGCACAGGTCTACTAATGCTGATATCACGATGGTGGTTTAACACTGAAACCACCATTTTATGCCCTCATGACACATTAAATTTAAAAATAAATATATTTCAGTTTACCTGATGCAATTCCGTAAGAAAAGTTTAATTTCAACTGAGTTTTAAACATCAAAATAATTTGTGGTTAAAATGATAAAAATGCAAGGTCTGCAATCGATTTCAGATGTTCCAATTTTTGTTCCTGAAGATCCTTCAGTAATTCAAAAATAGAAGGTTTTAAAACAGTTAACTGTTCCAGTCTCCATACTTTCTATTTAATTCCGTCGAAAACTGTTGCAGCTGAAAGTGTGATAATGTATGCAGCTTCAGATAGTTTACAACTGTACAACCAATTTCATCATGTGCTCTATGCTTATAAACTTAACATGAAGTGCATCTTTATGTACAGAACAATGAATCCAATCTGTCTATCACTATAATTGTTTGCTCTTTCACCATCACTAAATCTTTAAATTCTTTCTGCACAATGTTGTAATGTCGCCCCATAACAAATTTGTGGTATCTGTCAATTAGTTATGTGCCTGCATAATAGATATTGGGAATTCGCATCATTCTCTCTTTCATTCCAATTCAGTTTTAAAGACTCACCATGACAGATCACTAGATTGCCTCTTTGTGCAAACAGTCACTGGACCTGTCAAGTTCCTCTATATCATGAACAAATAGCATAGGGTAAATAGCACTGACACCTCATCTCTGCCAAACTGAAGAATGTCGTGCCAACTGAAAAATGACACACCAAATGCTGGAAGAAAGTGTCACATTTTGCTGCTAAATGAAATGTTGCACTGTACCGAGTACTTCCAAGAAGGACTTAGCAAAGCCGAGACAGGCCGAACGTCGGTCCACATGCATGCAGCACATCATGCTCACATGCACTTTCGCATGATCTGGCTGCCTCTGGATTAGAGTGTTTCCACAGTTTCAATTATAAAACAGTCAGTGCCTATGAAACTTTTCAAATATTAGGGGAAACTTCAGAAGCTTCCATTCATGTACTAACATACCTATGTATGTATTGCAGTGTTCAAATAACGATGATGGATAGGTCATCATGATTTAAAGTGACTAAACTACTGTTATCAGTCCCTCTATTTACAAGAAAACGACTTAAAAAGATACAAAACGACATATGGAGAATTGAGAACTTCAGGGTCTGTGACAATGTCATTGTGGTTGATAATGTATGGAACAGTAGCTTCAGTCCTAAAGTTGAAAGTGAGATAAAACCCATGGAGCTATAACTGTAGCTGGACAGTAAGGTCATCATAGTACAACTAAAATGGGGTGAGGAAATGCAGACTTTAGAAATAGACAGTTAATGAGCTTAGAAAGTTAGAAAAATGAAACACTTACAGCAAAGTTTAAAAATGCAAAAACGATGTCAAGGGACAGAATAGCTTGAGGCCATTAGGGGCCAAAGACAACTCTAAGAACACAGACAAGAAGAGGCAGCTGGATGCCCTTGCATTAGTTTCCAACTGCATCCCTGCTAGTCTTGCCATTTTTCGGTGATTCATACACAGACTGGACTGTTGCTTGAGAAACAGCCTAGTAACACAGATGGGTAGTCATCTCTCAACTTACGGTTACTTTAATATCACTGACGTAAAAGAAACACCTTTTTAAAAACAAAATGTTTCTTAAGTGTAACTATTTGATGACACGGCAAAAATCACATCTTATTCTTATAAATGAACCAACAGTGTTTACAGTCACTAAAGGAAACAAAGCCAATGTTCCATTTTCAAAGGAACAACTTCGCATTAAATTTCATTACAGGCACATGGTCTTGTTAAAAGTGGACAAGCAATAAATTTTGGACAGAGAAGAGGCTTCACCGAGCACAATGAATATACTAACTGGGTACCTTTACACTGCATAATTTTCCATGTCCATTGTTGCTTATTTCCACAATTTAGGTAGAATAACGATACTATGCACACTGTTCTGTACCCGCATCCTCTCCCCAATCTTTAGTAAGTTTCGGAAGAACCTATCAGTGACTTCTGAGCCCTCAATTACAACAATTCTCAAAATCAATGTTTAAGTCTCAGAACACCTATTATGGCATTTAGTATAATCAGGATGGACAACATATTACTACAATTTAAGATCAATGCTGTATAACACTACACCAAATATTTTCTCATGTGCAGTAACCAACCTAGTCTACCAAGTCTTCACAGAAATATCTCAATATTATTGAGCAATCTATTCTTGCCCAATGATGTCATTACACAAACAAACAAGATGCATTTTTCCCTCTGCTGTAAGAAATACTGCTTACCTCCATCCTTAAGCCACTTTTTAGCATGTAGGTATGTTTCTAACATTCTTTCGTTGTATAACATGTAACCCATTGGTTCTGAAACAATGACATCAACTTTCTCTGTAAGAGATATTTCTTCCACCTTGCCTGCAATTACTACTATCTTTCCTTTCAAATTGTTTGCATTCACCAGGGTCTGAAACACATGGAGTAAATAGACAATAGCTAAAAAAATTATCAGATGAAAATATTAAGCATATCAATTTATGCCAGTCACCATTTACACATAACACTCATCAAAACATCATGTTAAAATGTAATTTCATGTCTACTTGAAAAAATATTAGATTCGCACATCATTCTTCAAAACTTATAAAGACTGAAACGTTTATAACAGAATGAAAAATTAATTTTTCAGCAATATTGAGCATGAATACACAATTTTCAGAAAACTGTATAGCAAACCACTGCCAGTTTCTTTTCTTGATAACAATGAACAAATCATTGTTCAGTATAAATGAGCTGACTGAGTTACCAGAGTCAGAGATAGGCGAAAAGGGGAGGGGAGGTACGATATGCAATGGTCACTTACCTCTGCATGGTGTGCCATTGTGCTTGCCTCAACTGCATAAACTTTTCTTGCTCCAGCTTGAATAGCAAAAAATGACAAAATTCCTGACCCCGCACCAACATCTAAGACAACTTTATCTTTGAAATCATCTAAATTTGCCAAAATTGCTCTTTGGTACGTGCTTGTCCTAATGTAATCTTGCATCATATTTTGTTGTTGGGATAAATATCCATAAAACTGTAAATGAAAAATTTGAACAATGAAAGTTAAACTCTAATTTCAGACCTTAAAATAATTTTTTGTTGCAGCTAAAAATTAAGAGCAGAAACACTAATGCTGGCTGAATGGTCACCAAAGAATCACAAGTTTTTTTTTTTTTTTTTTTTGTCTTTGTGAATGCAGCATCTAAATGATTAACCTAATAAACTGCACTGAAAGCAAATAATATTTTATTATGAATCGTAACAGGAATGAAAATTGAAGGAACCACAAAAGAACTGCAGGAACAGTATCTGCAATGAAACACCAATGATTAATCAGCAGCATTCATAATAGTGATCATGACAAATGCAACTGTCACAAACCAGACCTCTCCCCAAAATCTTAAGCTTCATGTAGCTAAGCTTATCCTGTCAGTTTCTTATTACCAACCCACCTTCCATTAGGTAACCTTCCAAGTCATTTCATTTCATAAGGTGAGAAGCAGTTATCAGTCTGATGATCAGGCTACATGCCCAGCCAATAGCAATTTCAGGTACTTCCAACTCCTATAGTTTCAATTAGCCATTCATTTGTCTCTCTGTACCTCCTCATCTCCATAATGCTCAACATAGGTAACTCCTTTGCATGTTGTACAATTCAGTTTTTGGATGGTTTACACATATTGCACCCCAGCAAGAAAAGTGACAAGTCGAAAAATTGCATCTTTACTTTATGCCATTGAGAATTGCCTCTGAAGAGGCCCTATGTGCACAAAAAATATAATGAAACTTACAGCCAACAAGACTTATTTGAAATGTAAAGGATGTTTATACTGTTTCAATATAAGTTTTATATAATTATTTCTTCAGGTTGAGTTTTCTCAGGTATCACATTTTTGAGTTGTGTCACAGTGCTTATCTGGCTGTAAAAAGGACACCAGCTTATCTGGCTGTAAAAAGGACACCAGCTTATCATGGTACTTGACAATTAGTTCAGTATAGTGAAGTTTCATACCAGTACTCCACAGTAAAGTGACAAACAGGAAGGGTAGGGAGTATGATAGCCACCAAAACAAGATTCTTAGTTACCTTCAACACCCAGCTCAACATCTGGTAACACCATGTGTATTTTTGTGAATAAAGGTACCACAAAGATCAACATAACCTAATTCTAAGCTACACCTAATCTGCAAGCTCCCTTTCCTATTCCATCTGCAAATGTTACGTGGAAAGGAAAACTATCAGTCAGCTCCTATACAAGAATGAAGTACTCTGATTTTCCATTCATGGTCATCTCAAATATTGTCTATGGATGACAGTAATATTCCACCTAGCCTCTTGAAACATGCACTCTGAAATTTTCGAGTAAACCTATTTGTGATACGCACCACCTCTCTGTAGTTTCTGCAACTGAAGTTTAATGATCACCTCTGACATTATTGCACATACTAAATGAACTTGTAATGAAATGTTCTGCTCTTCTTTGGATCTTTCATATCTCCTCTACTGATCTGACATGGTAAGGGTCCCCAATTGACGAGCAATGCCCAAGAACTGGTCAAATTAACTTTAAGCTACTCTTTCATGGGTTCATTATGTTTATTTACTATTCTCCCAATGAATCACAGCCTGGCACTTAACTTTTCTTCAACCAGTTTTATGCAGTCATTCCACTTTTTGCCACTCTAAATAGTTACTCCCCGATACTGATGGTTGTGGCGAAAGTCATTGAAACTATACCCCCCCCCCCCCCCCTGCAGATACCAACCTGGTTGGAAAATGCGACATACAAATGAGAGGATGAGATGAGAATTACATGTGTGGATACTGAACACGCGAACATAGTGACACATATTTAGAACAGTAGTGTACAGGACAATACTGGTTTCATGGTACAAAATGATTACAGAACAGCAGACACAATTGACATGGTGAAATGAGGTCTACATGCCTTCAAAGTAGTCTCCTACAATGTTCACCAAATGCTACCAACAATGTGGGAGGTGTCAATACCATTTACGTCACTTTTTGCCACACCATTTCTAAGTTGGATCATCAGTTGTTGCACAGCATTGGCAGTGTCATAGTGTCACAAACTGCCTACCGGGCGTAGGGGAGCATCACAGTTGCTGACACACACACACACACACACACACACACACACACACACACTGCTTTATGTGGTTTCATATTGTCATGCCATATGACAGCACTGCTGCCCTGTCAACAAGATTCAGACGTTTCTCCCAAATGCTACATTGTACTTGTAGCACTAAGGTGTCCCTGTAGTACTCTATGCTCATTGCTCTGCCATGTGACATAGAAAGCATTACTCATGAGGGCTTCGACCCATTCACTGTGACATTCTCTTGCATTTCTCCCTCAGAGAATGGCTACTTTAATGTTCGTGCACTGCTCAAGATGAGTACTTCCATCTTCCACAAAGCTCACCACACAACTGACATCACAGTGCACTCTGTGCTATTACCAGCAATCACAGAGCTATCTGTTGTTGGAATACACACTATGCCTATATAGCCCCCACATGACAAATAGCAGTTTGTGATCCGCTCACTTCCTGCAGGGGGGGATAAAAAAAGTAGTTGCAATTACGAACTTATAGCATGCTGGAATAATTGTAGGTCAACACTTCTGTTAATCAGTACAACGAAAAATTTGCAAAAGCTGCAAATTTCTCTGTTTTTTATTCATACAATGACTAGTTTTGGACTGGGACCGATTTTCAAATCATCGTAACAGAAATCAAATTGGTATTTCCAAAAAATGCAAAAGCCATGCAAAAAATGTGAAAACTAAAAGTTACAGTGTATACAGGCTATCTGTTTGAAAATAGACCACTGCCCAAAACTGGTCATCAAATGAATAAAAAAAAGTGAAATTTGCAACTTTGGCTAGTTGCAATTATTTTTGCCCCAAACCTTGTATTACAGATGTTGTCAACCGAGAAATTTAACAATGAATCATTCTGCCTATTTATGCACAACATTTATTTATTTATTTAATCTGATGTGATAATGGATATCAGGCCCCTCTTACATCGGACCAGGGTTTCACACATACAGTACCTTTATTACATCATAGTTATCTAAGAACCTTTATATTTTTGTTGGGCGTAAAGAGGTGTTAATGCCTTCTTGTACAGTGCAGTTATGTGCTCAGTACGATTAAAATTTTCATCTATTATTACTCCTAGACTCTTCGCTGAGGGAGAGAGATTGATATTTGTCCCATTTAGGGTTAAAGATGGTAGGGATTCCAGATATTTGTGGCTAAAGAGCCTAGAATAACCCACCAGTACCACTTGCATTCTTATCAATTGCCTGAATTATTATGGTTTTATACACGGCGTAGAATTTTCGGCACATTAGAAAAAGAAATTCAGAGGAAAAGACACGTTTTGGAAATATCTTTGATGTGCAGCAGAATGTATGCTGCGTATTTTCGTATTACAAAAGTATACAGTGGAATTCCACCACCCAACACTGCATGTTACTTTCCAAATCATTGAAATCGAGATTGCAATGCACTTCTATAAGCCAGTCATAGCTCATGTCACGTGATGTCGGCAGCTGATGACAGCGGATATTCAGAGCATAGGACATGTGACGTAGTCAGCCAACAGTATCACTGTTAAGTAGCACGAATACGCAAGCAGGGAAAGTTAATAGTTTAAATTAATATACATAATATTGCCACAAGAAAAGCAAAGCTTTCACATATAATACTGGTCTCCAAAGTTAATAAGCTACAAGAGAAGCTAAGCTTTTTGCGAGTGTTACACTTCAACATATACATCACACAAATGTGCAAGTAAAATTTTTAATGACAAATGTCTGATCTTCAGGGTTCAAAATTCTTCTAAAGGGCTCATCTTCAAAGAGTTCATATTTAAATGAGAGTCAAACACTCTGTGATTTAAGAAAGTCACGGTACATTCTCCACACACAGTTTAACTTACATAAAAGGATATTTACTTTGAAAGTAATGCTTTTCAAACCACCATTCACAATATTTTCCTGTGACCCGTTAGAAACAGGTTCGTTTCAGCAGTTACCAGAGAGCGCAGATAACAGGCTACAGTGCGCTTGGGCAGCTACCATGATGTAGGAAGCCCGTATGTACATACTGTAAAACATTGAAAGATCATACATTATGTCATAAAATAAACAAGACATCAGAGGATACTCCAAGAGCATCGGAATTTCGTGAACCATACTAAAACGTGCACATTCATAGTGCATACTTAAAGTGCACATTCATATGTTCAGATTCCCAAGCTTTTCAGTGTCGTTTTCAGGATGTAAATTTTCTTGGAGCATCAGTACTGTATTACATCACTTTGGTTCTTTACTATGGCATAATGCCATACGTGCTAGAAGATGAAAGCGTGCACTTGAAATGCAGCGAACGGTTGAAACTAGCCAGTACTGAGGAATTAAACATTTGGTTTTAAATACATTGACTGCCTCTGTGCTAAAAGGTTAATAGAAGTCAAATTTCCTTAACAAACAGACAAAAATAACTTCATTGTTCTGCAAGGCGATTAATGCTTGACTGTCAGAAAGGTGCAACTAAAATAAAATCTGAAACTAATGACATATTTTAGCCTTCCATAATTATGTGAATATATTTTAATTCACTTGATAGCTCCCAGCCACAGATATTCATTTTGTTTTCATTTGCCGTGAGGGTAAACAAAAGGGAGACAGCAAAATCACTAAATATGAACACGGGTCATATGGAGACTACCCACTACAACTAAGACTGCTCTGCCAGCAGCCCCGGATCTACAATATTTGCGAACCGAGTCAATACTAAAAAAAAAATCTTATTTTCAAAAATATATTCATCTTGTAGCACACATCTTTCTGAAAAGTCTGAAACATAAAACATGTGTTCAAGAAAATGTAAGACATGTTATTTGGTCTTTAAGTGTGCCAAAGTGCAGTATCACGCCTCTTCATAAAGCATTCTTCTATCGCATGTCACTGTATTTCGCTCTGTGGAATTTAAACATGTATATTCTGTAATGGATGTCATCAAACTGTATTCAGGACAGTGGAAATTTAAATGTCCTGTGGTGCCTCTCCTGATCCCAGTCGGTCGGTTTGACAGCCTGCCCCTCTTTTTTTTCTTTTTTTTTTAAAACCCCTCACAATTAATAATGGATGGGATTATTTGTAATTGGGAGAACAAGAACTCTTCAGAAAATTTGCACTCTTTATTGCCCATTAGCTAATAACTTGCTGTTTTGTGTGATGTAAAACCAAATATAGGATACATAAAACCAATAAAGACAACATATAAGCAAGAAATTACACATTTCTTCAATCCTTAGCTCCTAGCATTTTTTCTGTCTCTAACCTTGCTACAGCTTTACATGGCGTGCTTTCCTTTCTGTGAAAGAATCTATTAGCTTATCAAAGTTCGTCAAACGTTTTGCTACATAAAAATCGAAATGTCGTTATCGAATACTGAAAAAGCTGTTAACACAAATAATACCCAAGACTCATGTGGTTTCTCGATCTAATTACGTATATTTTGTCACTGTCTGATAGATAAAACAAAATAGGCCTTTCTAATATTGCAGCAATTTTGTAACACACACCAAATAAATGAGACTGTTTTGGCAAAAATGGCAATTTTTATAATGCGACAGAATATAATTCACGAAGTACCAATACCAAATGCCTACTAGGCCTACTACAAGCAAAAAGCTTTATGTTAGCAAACAGTTTCACATTTCATTCATACGCACCAGCTTCTCAAGCATGAGATTGGAAAGAAGTACTAAGAAATTTTTACATAAATTTGGAATTGTCTTATTCTTCCATAATTTGTGTGATATCCCAGTTTCTTCTCCTTCCTCGTTCTAACAAACAATCTTGTCATCACCAATTCTGTAGCTATTCCTGCCATTGTCAAAATTTGTTCGCCGATTACCTTCACTAACTCTGCCAGAATCACCAGTTAAGACATCCCGCGATTATTCTCCGGTTAGGCATTGTTACATGTTCAAACAACACTTTTCCATGTTACTTCCAGAATAGAACTTAAACGGCTGCTAGCCAGGGACTGTATAACTGGTCCTTACTAGCAATCTGGCAAAAAAATTTTCTTCAAAATTTCCTTTTCTTGAATACACCGAGAAGATAATGTGTAATCTTTCTCACCTGTTATTCCTGTCAGTCGTTTATTTCCATTTTGGTAGTTTGAATCTATGGATTTGGCTAGTAATTATAACAACGCTAATCATTCGCAAACCCAATCAACCGCATAATCTGACAGCGATTAGCATTAATCCGTTCGGTCTTACTCTGCTCAGCTCGTATACCCCCGTCACCTTCTGTCTGCAGAGAGTTTATTTATAGATGCAACGAGGATTCTCCTGATAGACATCAGGTACACTATGCACGCATTCAAAAATCAACTTACGATTCATTCAGAAATCGACTTAAACTGTTTAAAGATGTTCAAAAACCAACAGGGAAGCACTTCAAAGTCATGGGAATAATCAATAGACAAACATGCGCTGGATGCTAGACGCTTTGTGAAACAAGTTTTTTTTCCTCAAGAATACGAATTTGGCACCCCCTTTTCCCGGTAGCATCTAGCTGCTTGCTGTGACTGCTTGCACAGCCAACAGCTAAATTCCTGTATGCAGAAGCGGGAGAATCTACTGCTCAGACACTAATCAACTGCACATGCGCATGAGCCCGCTCGTAACTGCTAAAATGAATCAAATGTAAACAACTGTGACTTCACGCTCATAGGAGGCAAATTGTTGTAATGAAGCACTGCATCGTCTTCCTAAAGCCTTTGACACATTTTGCTGTTGGCAGACGCTTGCAAGAGCACTGTGTGTCATCGTAAATAGCGCATTTCCTTTGTATTTTCATTTTTTTCTCATGTTTATGTTTTATTGTTGAAGTATTATTCTGCAGTAGCGGAATACAGTAATATCCTTTGTTAGAGTATCGGTTCTTACCAGTCAAAATTACAAAAATTTAACTGAAAACTAAAACAATTAAAAATTTCCGGAATTCTAAAAAATTCCCAGGTTTTTCCCAGTTTTCTCCCGGATGAAAAAATTCCCGAGTTTCTCCCGGATCTCCCGATTGTCCCGGGTCGTATACACCCTGTTTAACCCTATATCCTGCACCCATTTTGAAAATGCAAACACAGGTTTCTGTCAAGATTCTCAATGGCTGTCTTTAGGTTCACTGGCTTTGCACTTAGATACAACTTGAAGTTATCAGCATACATGTGCTATATGCAGCAGGATAAAACTGATAACTTAACTCACATACAATGAAAAGTGTATAGAGCCTAATACTGAACCCTGTGGGAAGTCAAATACTATCTCCATCCATTGTTACTATAGGGTGACCAACACAGACACAATGCACTGCTGGAGATATGTCAGATATAAGTAAAACCACAACATTGCACTTTTCGAGAAATTTAGTCTCCTAAGTTTGGCAAGTAAAATATCGAACTCTACTATGTCGAACACTTTGCTGAAGTCCAAGAAGCACGCGGTAGTCACCTCTCCTGCATCGATGGCAAGCTTCACGTCATCTGTTACCTTTATTAATACAGTGCTGCAATGTTTACCAAAAGTTTATCCGTATTCATCTAATATGTTGTTTGCAGTTAGGCAATTTGTTAGCAAGTCATGGACTATATATTCTAAGACCCTGGACAGTGTAAGAAGAATGCAAGTAGGTCAGTAGTCAGGGTATCCTGTGGCAATGTCATTTCTAAGTAGTGGCTTAACTAGTCCCAGTTTCCAGGCCTCAGGGGAAACACTTGTGGTAAGGAGTCATAGAATATACCTGTTATAGTGAGAAGTAGTGGGACAATAATAGGCTGCTTCATTTGAACTGGGATGCATGTCCACTAGGGTCTGATCTGATATGTATGTCTGCTTTTTAGATGGTACTATAGGTAACATGCTTTAGATAGAATTTTTCATGGCTACAGTTTATTACCCCATGAAGAAATCAATGAGTCTCTGTTTTGTTTGCAGCTCAATTGTAGCTGCAGGTAATACGAAGCACCAGTTCAGTTCTTCAGCTTGGACAATGGGATCACTTCCAGCTTTTTAGGGTGGTGATGACCTCGATGTTTAGCGCCCATAAGCCCCAACACACCACCATCCAGCTTTTACTTTGCCTGTACCAATACCACACAGAGTTTTCCCCAGGACAGATGGTCTATTATTGTTGTATGTTAGTGTATGGGTATGCCTTAGTTTTGCATTTCTCACAGCTTGACTGTGTGTTCTGCTTCTGCTTGTACTTTTAAGCAATATGATGTTGCACTTGGTATGTTTAACGTGCACAATTTGGGACTCAGTTGTTTTAGTTCTTCAGTTAGTCAAGATGCAGGTTTCCAACTTATTTTTCCAGTATTTAGACAAGCAGATTTGTCATACAACTGATTACGTATGTTAGTAAATCCATGAAGTTTTTTTTTTTTTTTTTTTTTTTTTTTTCTTATCTCTGAGACAGGATTAGAAGACGTCCCTGAAACTATTTCTTGCACCTTAGCTGCAAGCTGACATAAATTAATGTGTTTGTAGTCCAGGTATGTAGTTGCGGTTTCTATCTGGGACGTTCTAGCAAGTACATCATGAAAATTATGTCCTGGGCAGAGATGCCAGGTGCAGATATTTGAGAGGTACAAATTACTCTGGGCATTTCATTGCAAATAGATCTACGAGAGTGTGACTACTCTTCGTATGATGGGTAGGGGCAAGCTGAGGTAGCAATACATTTGAAGAAGGAAGCATCAACTTAATTTGTATAAAAAAATTTGTATCACCAACTATAATTACACGCTCGTATGTTGATTCAAGACTTGTATTAGCAGTTTCGAAGCAGGCAAACCTGTGTACTTTAGGAAGTTTATAGAAAACATATATCAGGCACTTTCTGTTAAGAGATTTCATTTCCATGAACATATATTTCACTTGTTTATCTTAATTATTGTTATGTTTAGAAAACAGTAGCTTATCTTATAACCTCAAAACTTTCGAAAAAAATATAACTCTGTCCATAGATAAACCATTTGTATGTAAACAAAAACTGTCAGTCGACAACATGGCGGATAATGCAGTGCGCCTGTGTAAAATATGTGATAAAAAGTGTTTGTCTTGTTGCAAAAAAGAAGAAAAGCCAAGAAAAAAACAAGGAGAGGAGAATGTAAGTAAAATGAACAACTGATAGTGCGTAACTTTAAACTTGCGAAATTGAAGTAAATGATTGGAATCGTTGCTTTTGCACAGGCCTGCTGCAGCATCCAAACTGCTGTCGAGATTGTACTACTGTAGTAACTGAAGATCCATGTAATTTGCCAGCTGAAGATGGGTGCAAACCCGAAATGCATATTGGCATAAATAAAACGCATTAAAAAGTGGCTGGTTGCTGTATTTTTACAATGAAATATCATTATCCACGGCCACGGAGCTCAACAGTCCAAATATAATGGACAAATTGCTTTTGACTCTGGGTCAACACTGGTGAGGGAACAGAACAAGTGCTGAGGTCGGGCAATGCAGGTTCCTGGAAGTGAAAGCAGAAGATATCTTCAGGGAGCTGGAAGATTTTGTGACTATGGCCAGTAGGATTAGGAACAATCCAGCAATCAAACAGCCAACTAGTGACAGGACACTACACAATGTTCATTTATGTTGATGGTCAAATGCCATCCTCTGCACATGCATCGAACCCCTGCTGGTTTTCCTGCACTGTGCCACTATTTTCTAGCTTTATTACTTCTCCATATGCAACAGGATGATCCACAGTCTTGCAGAGCTCCAGACATTACCTGACAGATAATTTAAAGGGGCGTTGACACTCATTTGAGTGACACCTAAAATTGCTTTACATCTTACTATTTTGCTTGTTGAGTTCTATCTGCTAAGTAGTCCTGAAATCAGTCACAAAGCAAGTCTGATAATCTGAACATACTTTGCTCACAAGGATGTAACATGCAACTTCAAATTCCTTCTATTAATCTGGGCACTGTTATCAACTGCCATCTGGATTTCAAAGGTGATCTAAGTTTCACAACATTATTGATGGTGGTATTAATGCCGATTCCTAAACATGAGATTGCCTGCCTGAAAACAGGAATGACATGCAGCTTTATCCAGCTACTTGCTACCCTCGATTGTTCCAACCACCTACAATAAACTGCCATTACAAGGAGAAAAAATTTCTTCGTACAATCTTCATAGAATTAGACAGGTGAATCATCTGGTGTCAAGATGCGTTTTCTATGATGAATTATGTTAGTTAATTTTCTACTTTACAATCACTTACCTCAATATCTCTAATTTCAGCATTTGTACAACATAAGGAATCTTGTTATGGATCTTTTGCAGTGAACATTTTCGGAAGATCAAATTAATTATTTCAGCCTTCTATCACACTACTTCTCATTTTTTTCCCCTCAAATTCATTAACATTTCTTGGATGGCCCTCTAACACTAATTTTGGATTTGTTTAGGTTTTCTGCATTCATCACAAAATTTCTTGCCAGACCTGCCCAAAGCATATTGTAAGTTGCTTTTGAACTGTATACAATGCTAATCCACAGAATTGCCTGTAGAGGTGACCAAATGATGTCGAATGCTCAAATCATTTGTATTCTGTTACTTTTAACACCTGCTAAGCAGAAATATTTCCCCTTTTTTTCAATTTCCTTTAATGCATATATTCATTGATGCTATAACATTCTTATGTTCAACAAACTGAAAGTTCTCTTCAGTTACAAGGATATCCAAGACATTATCCCCTCAAACTGATTCTCCAACTGCAGAAGCTGTTTTCAGAAAAGACATTCAGAAGGATTACATACAAATTCCTGATCCTGCACCTTATTGCAATAATTTAACTCTCCCAATCTATAGCTGGGAGGTTGTAATCTCCCCTACAAAACATTAAAAATCACAAAATGTATCCAAAATATTTTCCTAGTTTGCTGTAAAACATTCAGCTATCAACCTTCATGGATGAAGCAACAGGAGGCTAACAAATAGCATATCTAGCTTCTCTGTGTTCTCAGTTTAATTCTTTAATTCACTGCAATTTTTGTGTTTGAGAGGTATAGTAATGTGTTTTGGTAATGGTAATGTGTACATTCATGCAATCATCATTCGTTTGTTTTTGCATGGCCAGTAGCCAGTAACCACAGATCAATCAGTTGAGAGCATCCACTGCTGAAGCACCATGAGACTATCAAGTCACATATTTGACTTTTTCGGTTTTTAATCATAGTTTAATTCTCAAGTTACTAGCAGGAGGTACTTGCTGAGTGCAGATGCAAGAGGAGCTGGCTGCAGTTCGTAAACAGTTGAAGATACTTATGAACATGTCAGCCACCTGCAGACTGCTGCCTCAGGATGTGGCAGCAGCAGAGAAACTGGCACGTCACATGGAACATCTCTGGTGTCACTTGTTTCACTCACAGGCTCTGCCGTCAAGGCACCTTCCTGCATACCCGACATGGGATCCACACTCTGCAGGGTGAGTGGTGGGTTGTTATGCAGTCACATCACTCATCGTAGAGTGTCGATGTGCAGACTCGCCACCTGCCCTCGCACATTCACTCTGTGAGTGGGCAGGTGGCCACTCCTTCAGCAGGGTCTGAGCAGATACAGGGGGGCAGGGGGTTTACTAGTTATCGGGAGCCCCAATGTTAGGCACATTGTGGAGCCTCTTAGTGAAATAATGTCCAGGGCCAGACAGAATTCCAACGTGCACTATGTGTGTGTGTGTGTGTGTGCCAGGTGGCCATGTCTGAGATGTGGGGGAGGCTCTACCTATGGCTATTAAGGGTGCAGGGTGCCTTAAGATTGAGTTGTTGCAAATGTTATCACCAATTATGCCTGTCACTTGGGTTCGGAGAACATCCTCAAATTCTTCTGGCAACTGGTGGAAGTGGTGAAAACTGCTGGCCTCACTTGCATGGTGCAAACAGAGCTCACAATTTGTAGCTCTGTATCCATGGTCTATCAGGGTTCTTTGATTTGGAGCCAAGTTGGGGACCTCAACCAGAGGTTTCATTGATTCTGTGACAGTCATGGCTGTAGATTTCTGGGCCTGTGTTATAGCATGCAGAGTTGTACGACTCAAGTAGTTGAGTACCTGAAGAGTACATATGAGACTTCTTTTTCCTTGGCCAGGCAGTAGTTCGAGATTCCTGCTGAATGTTTGTAAGTCAATATGTGGGGAGCAATATCAGATCACATACAAAGTAGAGACACTTTGACTGTCGAAATTTTAACAGTGAGTTGTTTAAGTATTTGTAATTTCTGGCCCTCCAGAAAATTTCTTTTGTTCAAATTATTCTCAGGACTAATAACTGGCTGAAACACAAAGTAAAAAGCTCCGAGATATTTAGCAATTATTGGTATGTATATAGGAAAGACATTAGATGCCATAGGAGTGCGAGTTCATTGCAGTAGACAAAAATATTGTCTCCAATGCAGCAGAATTTGAGTGTGATAGTGAAATCATCTGCAAGAATGTAACAAGTCTAGGTCAAATCGAGTTAATTGTTAGACAGTTTTACCAGCCACCTATTTATGCTGTGATAGTTTGAGTATAATTAAAAAAGTCTACAGTCAGTAGCAAGTAAATACCCAGGTCATTCAATACTAGTTGGAAGCGACTTTAACCTACTGTGTAGATATTAGAATGTCTATGGATTCACTGCAAGTGGCACGGGCTAACAGTCTTTTGAAGCACTTCTGAACATGTTTTCCGAAAAACTACCTTGAACAACTAGTTAGACAACCCACACACAATGGAAATATATTAGACCTTGTAGCTACAAACAGGCCTGACCTTATCGACAGTGTCAGAAACACGGATTAGTGCTCATGATGATATTGCGATGACAGGAGAGTGTTTATGCTTAAAAAAAGCATAAGCAATTGTTAGATTCCCACTTAGCAGTCAATGGACATCATTTAGCTCCAGCATGGAAGATATACAGGGATTCTGGGCAAAGTTTAAACAGACTGTAAATCACACTCTGGAGATGTATGTGCAAAGTGAGTGGATTAAGGATGGAAAGGACCCACCATAGTCTAATAATGTTTCAGGGAACACTGAGGAAATAAAATATTGCACTCTTGGTTAAAAATAGTGCACAAATTCCAGCAGGCAAACGTTAAAAGTTCAAGCGTCTGAAGATCAATGCACGCAGCATACAACAACCTCCACCATCATACCTTGCTCTTGCTGAGAACCCAAGACAATTCTGGTCGTACATAAAATCACTAAGTGGGTCAAAGGCTTCATTCGGTCACTCATCGAGCAGTCTACGGAGACAGCAGAAGATAGCAAAAGGAAAGCTGAAGTTTTAAATTTCATATTTAAGAAATCATTCATGCAGGAGGATCATACTAACATACCATCATTTCACTGTCTTACAGACTCCCACATGAAGGACATAGAAATTTGCATCTGTGGCACACAGAAGCAATTGAAAGATCCGAAAATATATGTTGCCAGGTACACATGGAATCCCAATTCAGTTTTACTGAGAGTATTCTGCGGATCTGGCCCCTCATTTAGCCTGTGTTTATCGTGAATCTCTCACCCAGCGAAAAGGTCTCAAGCAATTGGAAAAAGTACAGATAACTCATATGCTACATAACTCTTGAACACAATCTGAGTTAGAATATAACAAACTTCCTTGAGACAGAAGCTTCTACCCACAAGTCAGCATGGATTTAGGAAACACTGCTCATGCAAAACTCAGTTTGCCCTTTTCTCACATGATATCTTACAAACCATGGATGGAGGGCAACAGGCAGATTCCATTCTTCTAGATTTCTAGGAAGCATCTGACATGGTGCCCACTGTAGACTGTTGATGGAGGTACAAGTATATGGGATTGGTTCCCAGATATGCAAGTAGTTCGATGAATTATGAAGTAATAGAACCCAGTATGCAGTTCTCGACATCAAGTGTTCATCAGACAATAATATCATTAGAAGTGCCCCAGGGACAAATGACCTGATGAACAATTTATGGTTACTTGCTGATGGCAATGTGATATATGGGAAGGTGTCATAATTGAGTGACTGTAGGAATATAAAAGATGACTCAGACAAAATTTCTAGTTGTTGTGATGAATGGCAGCTTGTTCTAAATGTAGAAAAATGGAAGTTAATAAGGATAAGTAGAAAAAAAGCCTTGTAATACTTGACTATAACATTAGTAGTGAGCTGCTTGAAAGTCTCATCAATTAAATATTTAGGTGTAATGTTGCAAAGTGATACAAAATGGGATGAGCACACCAGGATTGCATTCACACAATAATAATCAAGTATAGTTATTGCAAGACACTGCTTAACATTTCAAATAATGACCTTAGACTTTCGTGGGCAACAATTAAGATGTACCAACATAATTTGTCTGCTCACTAAGATTCATGATCCATCAAGGTTCATGATCAAGCCACGGTGTTTATTCAAAATAAATTAAAGGTATACTGAAAGATAATATATACTGTGCTCCACATCTTTTACTGTAGTTCGAATTAAGGCTGTTCCTCATAACAAACCTACGAAGATAACCAACTCCACCTCTTGACGGGATATTACACCATGGTCTTAACATGATAACTGAATGCCCACAGTGCTTTTATCTTCAGTGTTATGGTCATGCTTATACTCATTAAACCACAATAAAATAATCATCAGTGCTTGTGCTCAGTCCCCATGGATTTCATCCAAATCAGTTTTTAAAACTGTTTCTTCCACATTTCACAGGATTTGCTAAAATGATCATTTCATAAGGCTATCAAATGATAACTGCCAGACATCTGACTCAAACTTACTCTATGACCTCATAAAAGATGCCCTCTGGCATTTTACAAACCATGGAATTGGTCATCAACTTCAGTGATCTGTTCCTGCCACCACTATGAAAGTTTCTTCACAAATCACAACATTCAGATTATGTGCTCAGTGCCACTCTTAGAAGAACTTTAACACAATGCTACTGATTATTTCAATGTATTTGGTATAAAAAAATTTCACCTGGAAATACTGCATGGCTGAAGAGTCTTCAGTGCGATCTGTAAAAACTGACGAATCCTTTCCAAGTTTTACTTTGCTTACAGCTTCGTGAAATGCTCTAGCATCTGAGGAAAGAGGGAATAAAAATCAAAGGATTAAATCAACAAACTGGACTGACATGGCAGAACAGAAGCAGTAAACAACAAAATTGCATTGATGCAGAACTTCATACCTGCTACACTCTGAAATCTGAATAGGAGGCTCTCCGTATCAAAAGTGAATACATAACCTTGTGGTCCCACTCTAGCACATTCAGTTGCCCTCGAAATGGGATATTCACCAATACTGTCGTAAGTACTCTCATCTGAAATTTTTAAAAAAGAAAAAGAACTCTTTGAAAATATACAAGACAGTTTATAAATGAAAAAAATACTTAAAACTTTTTGTTATCGAAAGATACGTGTTATGCACAAACCAAACACTAGAACATATGATATTTACAAACTGAAGTGGGTTAAAAAAAAAAAAAAAAAAAAAAAAAAAAAAAAAAAAAAAAAAAAATTTAACCTGGAATTTTTAAGAAATTAAAAAAGTCTGACACAAACTTTAACAATGTCCTTCATACCAATTTGATCAGTGTAGGGTCAGCTGCAGTATTTGGCACATTTGTGAAACTTTCTCATTCAACTATTAACTATGCTGTTTGAAATCAATATATTATTTACAGCACATCTCATAAAGGTATAAATATACCAAGAACAGGTTAGGCAGGCTTCTACAGGTTCTTGAATATATACCACAAATAATTCATAACATATGCTTTTGTTACTAGGAAACTTTGCTTGATGAGTTCCCTGAAAAAATTGTACCATGTGACATTAATGAAAGTGACAAGGAGTCTTGTATGCATGGGTCCACAACTGCTGCGAATTTCCTGTGTAGGTTGTTTTATTTTGAAATAATCACTATTTTTTGAGTTAGCTGTTAGCTAATTCCCCCCTCCCCTTGAATATTTTAGAGCAACCTCTTATTTTTATCACAGTGGAAAATTGTACGGATATAGCATCATATAATCGAACCATCACTGTAGATGAAAAAACATTTGACGGTGTCCTTAATGGATCCTCGTAACCATTGTAGTTGTGGGCATAACTACCTCATATGTCAACCCCATCCGTAAAAAAGAGAAAATTTGACCTTGATGCGAGTTTTGTCACTGTAGCTGCATACAAAACATTAAAATAGTTTCATGTAAAATTTAAACTGAGATTACACATGTTGTAAAACAGACCTGAAGTCCTGGTAGAGGTGTGCAACCATAACAACAGTAACTAAGAAAGTGAGTTTACAAATGCTGATAAGTTGCATAAGTAACACAGATCCAGATCATATGCAAGATTCATGCCACCCACCAGCTCAAAAGTGTGTAGTATTGTACTGTGCTGGTGAAAATGAATTAAATTTGTTTTATTGAAAAATAATTATTTTAATTAACTTTGCATTGGATGTGATGCCCCCTACTGAAACTATGATCATACCAAATATGGTTCTATATGACAACGTAAATGGTGCGTCTTTTATACTGTACTATACAAGTGGCCTTGCATGTAAGTACTAATTGAGCTTTTATTATTTTATATTAATATTCGTATTTTACACTTTATCAGAAGAGCTGCCCCGTACCGATACAAGCTTATGTTATGGCTCCATTAGCAGTGCCTTGACAATATAACTGTATTCAGCTATTGGTTAAGCATATTTCTTGTATATGACATGTTTTGCTTGACCTTTGTACAGACGTTATTCAGCATACTTGACAATGCATGTAATGATCTTGGATGGTATGTATTCATGTTCTTCAAAAATTGTGTACAATTAATTTCATTTGAGATTTATATAATCTCAATTATTCGGTTAGGCTGTATTGTACGATATTATTAACACTTCTCTTTACCTGTCACCAGGTCATCTGGTGACGGACTATGCTCAAAACACGTCATGAGCACAAGAAAGGATTCAGTACCATCTGGATCTATATCTCTTATGCGACTTAGAAGCACTTTTAAATTCACTTTCATTGAAATTATACACGGATGCTGCCACATGTCTTCCCCAAACTGATGTGTGGAATATATGACACAATATGCTTAAAATTAATGTTAGGAAAGGAACAGAGGTAGCTTGAAAATGTCCAAGGGATTAAATTAGCTAATTGCTAAATCATGAAATACTGATTATTTCAAACTAAAACAGTCTATGCAGGAAAATTACTTCTCTCAGGGAATTCTCAGCAGTTGTGTGCCCATAGATGAGAATAAGTATTTCACATTTTACATTTATATATTTTGTATGGAAAGTGTTGAACTTCTACAAAACTGCTGCAAAAGTGCATATAGGATCTGACTGTTTCACCAAGTTCATGCAACTTCATACAAATAATTAAGAGGCACAGAACAATTGTTCCAACTTAATATATCATTTAGGCATGTTCCCAAATCTAGCTGCAAAATTTTTAAATTACTTCATAAACTTTGGCCAATCAAAAGTACAGTGTGGTACTTTGAACTAAATCAGAATGCTGGCTTTCTTTGAAGATAAAAAGTGCTACCCATATTTTAGCCCAAAACACAAGAAAATTAAAAAATGCTCGCCAACTTTTTTTCCCCAACACTTGGCAACATCTGAAATCAATACTGAATGTCAGCACTTCTGTTTTGTTTGCTGTGCTATATGAATTCTACAAAAATGAATGATGCACTTTCTATACTGTATGATACACAACACGGGGCTAGTATTGAGAAGCTGCGGTGGCTGAACATACCAATACAGAACGTCAGTGTGCAAACAAGAATAGAACAGGAAACTGATAATATTTTACTTTATATTATTTTCTGAAATATAGGTTGTGTCGAGACTGATCGGCAGCATTGGCCTAGGTTAAATTTAAATTGACTTACTAAATCCAACAAATGCAAGATCGTGAGAATCACCATAATTTTACACTTATTGGATTTCAGTGGATGTTCTCTATTTGCCATTTTCACAATTTCATAGGCAAAAATAGATAGGTGATATCAGAAGGTGTGTCAGCAGGTTCAATATTTCTAAGAAGCTAATTCACTTGCAGTTACAAGAAACAAGTATTCATTAATGTCCATTTCTATCTTCATTTGTGCTCAACATAAAGGTAACGGCTCTGTTTCTCATGTTAGCACAATTACAATAGCAAAGTGCAGCTTAACCCTCAACAGCACAGTGTCGCAACTTTTCTCTACCACTATCCATATCCTAATACTAATACAAAATTTACGCATACAAATTTCTCAGTAACAGGATAAGCTGACAAGCAGATTTCACCTAAAGACATGAAAGATTTTCTGTTAAATTAGTAATATAAGTTGTGAACCAGAATATCAATCACTGAGTAACGAACAAAGATTGTCACATAATTCACAAGGGATTTTTATCTTATGTCTCACTATACAGTCTGTCAATAAATTTGCTGGCTGCTGAATTAGCATGGTACACGCCACTTTGTTAAAAGTAGTGTCAGGCTCATAATATTTCTGCAAACGTGAAATGTGTGACCAGAAATTTATTCCACATCCTGGAAGCAGTTTATGATATTAATGAATAATCTCACTTAACAGAGCAGCTAATCCAATCTGTGACAACACATAACTGAAAAAAGATTCCACCAGCCCAGGTGCGTTTCCTACTTTGGAGATGTAAATTGCCTTCAGTGTCAAACATCCTCATACAACTTCATGCCAATTTAATAAAGAACAAATCAAGATTATGTACACAAAGTGTGTAATGGCCAAGTTCAAGTGGGAGCAGCTTTTGTATTGCAGACCTGTAGCCCTCCAACTTCCATGTGATTGGTTTGCTAAAAAAAAAAAAAAAAAAAAAAAAAAAAAAAAAAAAAAAAAAAAAAAAAAAAACATCTCAGGGGGAAGCACAGCAGCTCTAATGACAAACTGGAGGACAACAATGAATGACAAACTGGAGGACAACAATGAATGACAAACTGGAGGACAACAATGAATGACAAACTGGAGGACAACAATGAATGACAAACTGGAGGACAACAATGAATGACAAACTGGAGGACAACAATGAATGACAAACTGGAGGACAACAATGAATGACAAACTGGAGGACAACAATGAATGACAAACTGGAGGACAACAATGAATGACAAACTGGAGGACAACAATGAATGACAAACTGGAGGACAACAATGAATGACAAACTGGAGGACAACAATGAATGACTGCTGGAGGACAACAATGAATGACTGCTGGAGGACAACAATGAATGACTGCTGGAGGACAACAATGAATGACTGCTGGAGGACAACAATGAATGACTGGAGGACAACAATGAATGACTGGCTCCTGTCACGGCTGCAGGAAATTCGTAAGAAGGAAATCCTCCTGCTCATTAAAAACTGAGATGGCTGTGCTCAGGGCTCTGGCAACTACTTTTGAATAAAGACTTCAATGTTACCCACAATGTTGGTTTTTATCTTATTCTGAACACCCCTCATCCTAATATCACTATAGGCTTCAAATATTTTTCTGCCTTTTTTAACAGTTTTCAATACATTGGGACCAAGTGATAGGAAAGCAGATGAATTAATGCGCTGACAAATAAATGGTGATAATTTTACATTATCAGAAAGTAGGCCATGACAATAATATTTTTGTTGATACAAATCAAAATGATACCCAGAATATACTAGTGAAACATTTTTCACAGAAAATTTGCTGTTACAATACTGGGTGTAAATTATTAAGGGAAGAGTCAGCAGTGGATATAAACATGTCAGAACTTACTGAGTGCCACCCATGTATAAATAATAAAAGTAGATGATTAAAGAGTGTCAAAAGCACAAGGAATATCTGCGATAAAATTCAGAAAAACAACAACAACAATGTTGTCATCACAGCTAAAAAATTTATCAGGTTTGAGATGTTGTTGTCTCATTGATTTCCAAAATGACTAATAGTGTGTTACTCACTTGTGACTATTGAAAAAAAGATATAGTAATCAACCTATGTCTGATCACTCTATTGAGATTAATGTAAATTTATTTAGGCAAATAAAAGCTACAACTTTAAAACTGCCACATCCAACTTCAAGAGGAAGTATTCAAAATGAATACTGAATACATCCGATTCATATAGCGATCTGAGATTTAATTTAATCAGCCCAGGTGTTTATTAGTTATGACACTGTATAAAATACCGAAGAGTGAAAGGACATGCTAGATGTAGACAGAATTTAAAAGGTTGTTGAATGGTGAATGCAATGATACACTACAGGGAACTAAAGAAGTAAGACAGATTAGTAAAATTCCTTAAGTGAAGCACACTGAGGAATTCAGATAGCACAGATAATAACAAAAGGTTTTAAAACCACAGTGATTTAAAACACAAGAATACAAACAGAAAAACACTTTTCTACAGAAGTTTCAAGGACAAATCTTAATGTAGCAGGCAAACATTTGCTTCAAAAGATGAAACTGATCAAACATGTTTTGAATACCATGACAACAGTCACGTACCACAAATGTGTTTTAAGGCCCTTGTAAATGACCAAACAATTTGTCAAATTTTACTATAGTTGCCAAAATTTGACTGTGTACAGTGCTGTTTGATGTGTGTGCCAGAAATTCTGATTGACATAAAATTTGACAACATGGCAAACATTGTTAGTGTTGATTTTTTACTGTGTAAGCTTTGTGAAAAATTGTTTTATTTCAATTTATTGCAGTGTATCTTGACTTTCCACAGCCATAGAAATTACAATCAAGGATAAAAACAAAATAGCAGTGGTAAGTACCAAAATGGTAGAGGTATTACCTTTCCCCGTGCACATTATGCAGGAAGAGGTTAAGAAGAATATCAATATTCTATGTACAGTATAAAAAGAGGAGTGCAATAAAAACAGAAAAATGTAAGTGCTCTGGTTCTTAAATGGATCATGTAGGCTATATGTTCCCACACTGCCATATCTTAATGAACTGTCTTTGGAGGACCTAGTAGAGGAGAATGAATTTTCGCATACTTGTGTATTATTCTTCAATGTGAGGGCGAAGTAACTCTAAACAAATCATTAAAATTTCCACTGTATAATTGCAGAAAATTGATGCAATCAACAGGTTCCAAGAGTAACATTCCCTTTAACAGGTTTTAATGTGTGGAGATGCTTTATCATTACTACATTACATTGCACTGCATTAATACTTGTTCCATAGATCATGAATACAACATCTCGTAATAATGTGGAAAGTCAGTTTAACATAAGGTTTCTTTATGTTATGTAATTTTTAATTAATACCTAAAAATTCATCTGTTCAGTAGGAGTAGTTGTCATTCTGTAATTATTTTAATTTGTTTTCTAAATGCTATCTGTCAGACTTTTAATGCTATTTGGTAAAGGACCAAAGACTTTTGTGGCAGCATAATTCAACCTCTGTGCCAAAGTCAGATTTACACTAGACTAGTAAAGCTTATTATCCTCTCTTCTAGTCTTGCAGCTATGCAATTTGCTATTGTTTTTGAATTGGGCTGGGTTATTAGTACCTAATTTCTTAAGTGAATATGTATTGTGAAGGTACTGTGAATATACCCAATTCCTTAAATAAATAAATATCTGCATGCTGATCTCCAGTGGGCTACAACTATTATTCCTATTACACACTTTTGTGGAATGAATACTTTCCTTCTCAATGATGAATTATCCCAAAATACGTCATATGAAAGCAGTTAATTACAACAGGCACAATAGGCTAATTTACTGATATGGTTATCACCAAAATTTGCAATAACCCTTATAGAATAAATAGCTGAACTCAAACAATTCAGCAGATCATAAATGTGTTTCTTCCAATTCAATTTCTTAACAGTGCACAAAACTGGAAAGTTTGAACATTCTGTTTTACCAACATACTTGTGTTCAAAGTCTATATTTATCAATAGTGTTATGCAATTTACAGTACAGATCTGTACATATTGTGTTTTCTAAAAATTTTGTGGGAATCCATTTGCAGAGAACCACTTAATTTTGCGAAAGACATTTACAGTTTCCTTAGTCAATTCTTGTTTGCTGAGTGGGATTACTGTACTGGTATCATCAGCAAAAAGAACTAACTTTGCATCCTCATGAATATAGAGTAGCAAGCTATTAATATATATTGGGGACAATAAGGGACACAAGATTGAACTGTTCTTGATACTTCCCCACTTAGGTTGGTTGGTTTTTGTAGACTATCTGTATAGTTAATTTCAATCTTCTTCATTCTTCAAGTTTAATTCATATTTAACCATTTGTGAACTGTACCACTCATTCCACAATAGGTAAGCTATCTAGAAGATTTCCACGATTCACACAGTGATCACAAAAAAACCCAATGGGTGGTGTTCAGTTGTCAAAAGCCTTTAATATTTGTTCAGTGAAAGCATATATAGCAATTTCTGTTGAAAAGCCACTTTGAAAACCAAACTAACATTCTGTTAGTACTTCATTTTTACAAACCTCCATTTGTAGCCATTACCCCTAGTGTCAAAATACAGCACACTCAAACAGTACCTGCTTCAAAAGTCAGAATAAACTGACAAATGCTGTATGTATGTATGTATGTATGTATGCACATTTGTATGCATGTGTATGAACTTTGACAAATTTGTGACTAAACAACATAATATTCAAAATTTTCACAAATATAACAAAATTTTTAATACTCTACAATTTTTCTGAGTATAGAATAAAACAGTATAATACATTCACATCAATACAGTTTATTCAACAAAGTCTCAAAATGGAAAAGTAGTATATAACATTATGAACACTCTTAGAACTAAAGATATGTTGCAGATTTAATGTTCCACTGATTAACAACAAAATAAAGCCAGCAATGACCAAACGAAATATTTCTACAAGTGTGACATTTTAGTCGTCGTCATGAATTGTACAATAGCATGAACTGTCACAAGTGAAGATTCAGATGTACACATAGGAAGTCAACCATGATGACATGTAGCAGAATTTCTATAGGACATGTAAATTTAAATTTGTTGAATGCTTTCAATTAGCCAATGTTTAAGTTTATCAGCATTCAGATATTCGATGGTCTACGGCAGTTTATTTTGCAGTAAATACTTTTACCAAATCTGAACACATTTAAGTGACTATAAAATTACTACTACTTTATTGAGTAAAACAAATAACATATTCTCATGTAACAAATAATGTATTACCTCTAAAAGATCCATAAATAATTTTCTGAAAATATAGTGGGAGTCTGAGGAAACAATAAGTGCTTCACTCTAAAAAGAAATAGAAGAAATCACACACTGCCATTTTCATGTACCAAAATATATTTTGGGCCTCATGTTTAACGTGACTTGATAATTTATACAAGTCAATGTTAATGTTTGTTTCCTGTTTCTGTTTATTTAATTAATATATCCACCACTCAGCATTTGCACACTCTACCAGGACAATATCAACGTTCATTGAATAAACAAGTCTCAAAAATTACTTAGCAATTTGGATTACAACAGTTTTTGAATTCAAGAGTGTGAACCACTTTTACAGATATTTCTTTTTTTCCATTTTTCAAGGCATTTAGCGAGACAATGTGTCAATGAAGGTAATATATTAGATAGATTTGTATCTGTACATCCGTAACTATTGTTTTCTTAAGTCAAATTGTTGATATATCACTCTTTGCAGTTGTTATACTTATTTACAGACTATCTTGAGTTATACCTACACATTTTTCTTTCCTATACAAAACTACATTTCCTGTAAAAAAATTTTTTCTGGGCCCCCATGAGATTTGCACCACAAAAAAATTTTGATATTGAGGGGGGCAGGGAGGAATCAGAAGGAATTAAACAATAGTTTTTTTTGGAAACTGTTCGTATTTTACTCAAAAGTTTCACATTCAAACTAGGTATTACATAACTTACGGTACTCCCAATTTTGTATTTACAGTTAGCATACATCTTACAAATGTTACATCATCTGCAATAAGCATAGATTTACAGGGCATGTTACTGGGTAGCTCATTTACAAAGTATTATAAATACTAGTGCCCAAACACTGTTCCTTTAAGAACAGTGAGAGTAACATTCAAGAACTGACTTCATTATTTAGTTTAGTTTCTGCATTTTCCAAATATCACCCACACAACAACCCACCATGATGTGGAACATGTCATAGGTTTACAAACAGTTATTTCTCTGTGAAAACTCTGCTACATCATGATCATTTACAGAGCTGGAATTTAGTAATCTTAATCTGCAACAAAATTCAATAAATGTAACCCACAACTTTTTCTTGTTTATGAGATTTGACCCAATTGTAAAGGATGGAAAAGGAAACTGGTAATGCCCTGTTTCAATGGTACTATCCAGGCATTTGCCTGGAGTGATTTAAGGAAATCACAGAAGACATCTGGCCAGCCATTTGCAGATTTCAACTGCCATCCTCCCAAATGTGAGTCCAGTGTTCTAACCATTGGGCCACCTCATTCATTAGGTGTAAAGTGGGCATTACTGTCTTCAACAGCAAGCACAGTGAGTGAATGGCACACGTTTGTTTCCAAATGAGACACACACAGTATACCATCGACACTATCTGTGCAGATATTTTTATTGCACTACAGATACAAAAATAAATGGGAATCAGAAATTACTCTGTAATGAGCAACAGGAGACCAACATCACTTGTACCAAGCTATTCAGAAAATATCCGTGAACAACCTGGTGTTCAGACATGGATAATGCTGGTTCATTACTATGAAACTGCAACTATGCTACAGGAGATCCCTCGCATATCCAAAATACGGATAGGTCAAACATCAGCCACTTCATACGTAAACAGAAAGTGCTGACAATTACACTTCTTTCATCCAAAATCTGAAACGAAAGTTCACTCAATAAACAAGTCGCTGAAGTCGCGCTCTGACGTTTCTCGCCTCTGGTATTACCAAGCAACAGTCAAAATACTGCTTCGCAAAAATCAGAGTTAATCATATGTCGTCAGCGTTATAGTTAGTACCTATACACTACAGCTGTTCACGACCAATAGTGATCACTTCAAACCGACGCTGTTCAAACTAGAACTTTCCTTTTTAACAAAGAAATTTCTAATGCGCACCGAAGGTTCAGTTTTACATACGAAATATTTTCCACAGTACAATGGCCTTAAATGTTTAATCTCAAAATTTTCTAAGAAATTTCGATAAAAGTAAGTTTGCTTGGTTTGTACCGGTATCCAAGTCTCAGAATGAGTTTCAGTGACTACTTGAGAAATAAAGGAATTGCGATGGCTAAGAACGTCCTTATGCATAACTAGGTGAATAACTGAACAAACCTGCTCTTTTTTCCTATACTTTTCTCTTCAAAAAGACGCGTCGGATACACACAATGAGATGTTTGGTACAAGAGAATTTAAAGAGAAATAAGACTGATTACCTTTCCGAATTTTTGCGCTGAGGCCCTGAGGATCGTAGTCTAGCGTAACAACCACCGAATGTTCATATTTTGGCACAAATTCACACGTAGTAGTAGCGCACAAGACATTCACCCTGCGAAATATCTGCGCCATTTTTCGTATTAGATAAGATAGCGTGACACTAAGCTTATGCCTACAAGCTCGAAGCAGTGCAAAGAACTTGAAATACAATGCTGCAATGATGAACTTGACCACAGTAAATTATCCGCATATTTACGATAGGTTCTCAGATACTGACCTATAGACGTGGAGGTATAATAGTAATTGTACCTCCATGTCTATAGGTCACTCATATTTGGTCAATTTGTTTGCAGCATTAAGTGCTAGGGGCCAACTGTAAGACGCCGCATAACTGCTGTATAGAGTATTACAAGAATTTCAACGTAAATCAGATGCATTCTTCTTTACTTATTTCTTTACCGCGAATACTTGGATTATTTTGGCGGTGTTATTGAATATTTTAGAATGTAAACAAACAATAAAAAGAAACGGAAACAAGGCATTTGCAGAAAAAGGTTTTCAACATGTACGAAAAACCAAAAATATCTTAAGGAATCAAATTTATTTATAGGCAATAAAATTCGCAAAATTAAAAAAAAAAAACAACATACTTTGAATCTTCTCAGTGTCCATTATGATAAAAAAATTTATTAAGACACGTTACATGTATAAAAGAACTTATCTCTCTTCGATGTAGGCCTATGCTTTCAAAAGCAGACTGTACACTTGATGGTCCAACAAATTCTTATCACTGTATTTATTTAGCCACGACAACATTTTTATAAACGCTTATCATGTCACGTTCAGCCTATAATCTATACACGAATCACTCCCGTGATCAAATTCATTTGACAAAAATGAGTGCATGATAGTGGCAGCATTTTTCTTAGGCGAATCTATGTATGATAATCTAAGCACATAGTGCAGTTACTCGGCGTAGTTTTATGCTGACACAGAAGCGCTTCATAATGTTGGCGTTGCTGAGAAGTTCCTTCTTGTATTTCTTTTACCAGAATAATGCAGATAATTTTCCATTCCTCCAGACATATGTTGTAGTGTGTGCATAGTATTTTAATGCCTAAACCAGTTTAGTACAGTCTACATAAAATGTGTATGAACCCTTTGACTGTTGTGGACGTGCTAAGATGTTTTCCGGGCTCCTATGAGAATCTTAACACGGCCCAGTCTACCTTTCTCAACATCTAAACGTATTCTATCTGTCCTGCCCCTGAGTGCTATAGGCGCATACGACGCGGCGTCACTCAGGCACATGGGTGCTGTTGACACCTTTGACACACACACACAACCGCATTTGTGTCCCGTTTAGAGGAGGTCTTCTAAGTTAGGGTTTTTTAGTTGCAGCATTTTGGGCATTTGTTGTTGGGTTCTACTGTTGAAGTTTCTGACTTGTCTTTACGTTTCTGGTTATTTTTCAGTATAGATATTAAGGTCGATCCACACTTGAAGGAATGGGATGGGGTGGAATGAAAAGTCAAAACATTCCACAATGTATTTCAAGTGGAGTCATTCACAAAGGACTCAATGTTTACGTTTGTGTGGGGAACTGAGTCGTCGGCTAACATCGGAAGTTAACCGATTTTCACTGCACTCACACGTGTTTCATAGTGGATTTAGCGGTTTTGAAGCTTCCTAGTCTTTATTGTATTATTTTGTTTTGTTTTCGTAATGTCGTGCAGTTGTTCCATGAGTAACTGGATATTTTTTCCATTGAATGTTCATTGACCAGAGAGGTCCGATACATGAAAGCAAAAATTGATTTATAGCCAATTTACACTAGTCATCAAGGCAATGGCAGGCGACATCACTGTCAAATGGTGGAATATTCCAACTAGATGGAACGTCCAAGCAGCGTCACTTTGCTTAGCCCCCCACGAGACACTGACGTTGGGTGATGAAATACCCTGTGTGATTCAAAAAGCCAGAATATAATATCAGAATTAAGGAATTAACATTGTCAAAGTTTGTTAATGGCTAAAGCAAGGATGTTCTTGATAAAATTTGTATGGTAAACTGCTGAAAACTGGAGCAACATTTCAAGACAATGAAAAAATAATGATTATACAGTCACATTGAGCTTGTTTATTTTATAATTCCATGTTTTTTTTCTTTCTAAGTCCAAAACAATGTCTAAAACAACTGTATTTCTGTGCTTCAATAAAACTGATGCTTACACTGTTGCAAACGGTTATTTAACGAAAAGGACTTCATCATATTATGTTCTTATTTATACACAGAAGGTGTTTTCTCAATGTTAGTATTGTAGATCCAAATTTTCTTTCCCTCCTAGGTATCTGGTCTCTCTTGCAGAAGAACACAACACGAAAAAAGTAACGAAGTTGTCATGGAACATTTGCATTGTACCAAGGAAACCAAACAAAACTCAACAATAAAATAAAGGCTAAGAAAACGAAAAAGTACGAACTCGATGCTATAATATGAGTTGAGTGTTGCGAGAATACGTTATCTTCCGACACTAGTAGACGACGACACCATTGCCCCTCCCCCCGCCACACACCAACGTCAAAGTCAAAACTTTCTTCCCAAGACACCCTGACATTCTGTTTACAACCTGTGTGATTGCTGCCATTTGAAATGCAGTGTGAATTGTTATGACATTATGATCCGCCTCATTTCGTTCTGTTAAGTGTAAATCGACCTTTAAGTTTTACAATACCTGGGTAGAAAAAAGCTTACAATTTGTAAAAATAAGAACATACATCGATGAAGAAATTTTCATAATAACCTTTAATAACCATTAATTTTCATAATAACCATTAATTTGATGGTGAAAAGGTCAGCTCTATTGAAAGGGAAAAGTACAGATGTTTTTGACATTATTTGATACGTATAAAGAAAAAATCACAATAAATAAGGTAAATAGGACCTTTGCTTTGCCGTATAAACAGTGCTGTTTTTCTGGGGGAACGCTGGGGGCTGCGTACTCCAAAACCTTTTCGTCAACAAAGCAATTTTTTTACGATGTTGAGAACTTGCAAGAGTGCCAAAGATTTATTTCACGACGTAAATTTTTCATTTCATTTTTTCGTGTTGGTAATTGCAATACGAATCATACCAGTGCAGTTTTTGGTGGGAAAATCGATGTCATTGACTGTTTCAAGCATTTCAAAGCTGCGGCAACCTTCTCAACAACTGAATCGCTGGCAGGCAGCTCGACAAGCATGTTGTGCCTCCGCCCGCTAATAGTGGGCGATGGTAGTGCTAAACAGATATGCATACACTCAAATCGCATGCTTAATTTGAGGTCATGTAAATGATGTGTTCGATACCACTTTCTCAGTATCACCTGCTTCATTTGAGCTATAAAGTCAACTGAAGAGTACGATAGCATTTTTTTTTATTTCGACATGTTGATGACGTCATGGCTAACAGCAGATGGGTGGTATCCCATGCTTCAGTTATAACTAATTTTCGCTGCATTATATCCCATGTCAGGGTACCCTCAAACTTTTTTTTTCAGAAAAAAAGCACAGCATATAAACATTATCTGATATGTTTGTATGAATATATTATCACAACAAAATATATGTCAATGTTTTGAAATGTCTGGATTGCGCTTTTCCAACTGTTTCACTTTACAGGCGTTTACTGTACAAACTTTATCAAGGATATCCAATATAAATTTTGGTATGGTGATTGATAACCTTTGCCTGTTCTGTAATAGACCACTTTCCTGTGTTAAAAATATTGTTCAGATTGTTGTGGATATTCGGAATATTTATAATATTAAAACAGCATTTTTGGCCAGTATTGTAAGTGTTAGTTTTATGTAGTTAAAGCTTAAAAATCATTAAATTTCAAGATTTGGTCACATGATTGAAAATGCTCTGTTACTGGCTGACACTCTGGTGATGTCACAGGCTAGGAATAAGGCAAAGCTATACGTGTTTTATAGCAGTGTTACCTGAAGTAACTGCAAACAGTTTCGTTATTTAGTCATGGAAAACGCATTTAGGAATTTTAAGTGACAATGGCACCGAATTTTGTGAAGGCTGATAGTGGTAACCCTCCAAAAGTTGATGCATTTGTGGTCTCTTCATTCTTCAAAAGCAATTCAGATTTTTATGTTCTGGAAATAATAAACATGAAAACTGCACTGGACGGCGACTGTGGAGGAAATACTGTGACACAGCAATAAGTCGCAGAATTGTCTTAAAGCTGAAGGAATCTGGACCTGGATTATTTGCTTGGACTATGATGAAAAGGTTTCCCAGAGCAACTTGTGAAACCACATTCAATAAAACACACCGACAATTTTTTCATTCAGAAGATAATTCTGCTTGTTAACTTCTGTGGTTGTTGCCAGAACTACTACTGATTTCCTCTTTTCTCAGTTTTCAGCCAGCATAATAACATTCATAGGGAGCTGCAGAGGACTAATGTGTTTGCCTTCAACATCTTTACACACTGCAGTTTTTCTGTTCCTCAAAGTCATTAATTTAAACCAAAAGAAAATAGAGTCTACAAAATATACAGTTGACAGAACAGAACCTTAAAGTGTCTTGTTCTACTGTATACTTAACTGCTGCAACACTATGATTTAAAAGTGCTTAAGCAGGACCAGATTTCTATTTATCATAATGTGCTAGTTTTATTACATTTTTCGTAAGTTCTCTTAGCCAAAATCGTACAGCTATATAACAGGCTCATTGGAGACAGTTGGAACTGGAAAACCGCTGTCTTCTATGACTTGTTTGCAAAGAGTAATGCGGTCAGAAATTGTTAAATGGTTTCTCAGATTCTTCAGAATATAACTATGTCAGACACGAAACTCATTTTCTTAACACCATTCTTGTGGTTTATCTCAAATTGATCAAGTGTATAATGGAGCTAATATATGAAAATAGATATCAATATGCAATATCATACAGAATTTAAAGCTGTTACATAACTGTATTATGAATAAAGTGGACTTAAGAAGACAGTAGTATTTAGTGACGAGAACAGGAAAGGAAACGAAAAAAAACTTGCTCTTAAGAAGGCTCTATTTTGTCAAATTTGTAATAGCACCCTAGAACACTATATATTTCGCTAAAAATGAGGTTACCTTACATCAAAATAATTCATACGAGAATAAATAGGCATAGTGATCACCATCTCACTTGGATCTCTACAAGCGAAGTGCAGCCACATTTTATGCATCTTCTCATTCTTTGGAACACTCAAAAACAATTTTTTAGAACTTTTTATAGATGTATTTGTACAATGTGGTACTACACACCATTTGTAATGTTTTCGAAACATAAATTGCGAAACAAGTACCACTGTTAATGAGCTTTAAGACAGAAGAATCAGTGTGCTGGCCAGACACTTCACAGACATCTCAGCTTTAAGACAGTAGGAACAGCATACTAGCCAGTGACGTCAAAGACACCACATGACTCAAATGCAGCATTTTAGTGGACTTTCAAATTAGTTGAATATCATTTTCATTTTTTTAAAATAATGAAGTTCAAGAGGAAAAACTGCATGTTATGAGCATAAAATGACAATTAACATTTTATGATTATTTCCAGAAACCAGTGAAATAACCTGCTCTGATCATATTTTTGGACTTTAGTATCGCTCATGGTATCTTACATCCTCACTTTCATCGTTCGAGGCTGGGATAAGCGAAAGTCAGTTGTCCTGATGGGTTATCTAGTGTGTATGCACCATTTGATAGTGATATCGCTTGCTGTTCCATTCCTTTGGCGTCTAGTCTGAATGGAGCTTTAGTGTGTTATTCCCTTGTTATTCTGTTCTACACAGGCAAGGTATATTTCAGTTTTGTTACGAAAAAGACATTTCATCATATCACAGAGGAAAAAATGCTAATACAAGGTCCAGTCTCATTAATGTGACCTCCCCCTATTTTCAACATCAACATGCAACAACGACTCACAGATGGCAGGCCGCAACAGTAGTGTTGGAGCATGTATGAAGCATACCGGGGGATGTGGATAACAGTGCAGTCATTGTCATAATGTGAAAATGTAACAATTTATCTGACGTCCAAGAGGGCATGATCATTTGCTTACAGACCAAGGGTGGAAGTATTTCTGAAACAGCAAAGTTTGTAAATTTTTTGCTTGCCACTTTAGTTACAGCACACTGTGCACAGCAAAACGGCGCAATCTAAAACCAGCGCCAAGGCAGCTGTGGTACACCGCAGGCCATAGATGACAGGTGAGCAGACCTGTAACTGTTGAGCAACTGGCCACCCAGATGAACCAAGCGGCTACTGACAGTGTCTCCTCAACGATTATTCAGCGAACTTTGCTGCGTATGGGTCTCTGCAGCGGACATCTCACTCATGCACCCATGGTGACTGCAGTTCATTGGTACACCAGTACTGTAACTGGACGTCTCCTGAGTGGTGACAAGTGGTCTTTTCTGATCAATGTTTTACGCTCCATCGAACAGACGGGCATTGGGGGGTATGGTTTGAAATGTCTGAAAGCAAAGACCATGTAACAATTATAGGAAGGGTTCGGGCCAGAAGAGGGTGAGTGTGGTACCTGTGTTATCTTGTAGTTCTGTAAGGTACAAGGGATATCACCCCTATGTGCAAGTTGTTTTTCCTTGGCAAGATGGTATCTACCAGCAGGGCAACGCAACATATCACACAGCTTGAAGTGTACATGCATAGTTTGAAGAGCACCAGGATGAGTTTACCATACTGACCTGGCCACCAAACTCCCTGGATTTAAACTCAAACAAGAATCTGTGGCAGCACCTCGAACAGGCTGTTCATATCATTGATCCTCAGCCAACAAACCTAGTGCAACTGGGCATGGCCCTGGAGTCGACAGGTTCCATTCCCATGTCGGTATCTTCCAGAACCTCACTGACTCTCTTTCTGCACATCTTGCAGTGGTCCATACTGCAAAATGTGGTTATTCAGGATTTTGATTGGTGGTCACATTAATGTGACTGGACAGTGTATATTTTTTGATATTGCAGATTGTGATTATTGCTACAGAATTTTAAAGTAACAGTTTAGAACAGATTACTTCAGCAGGTGTAGATTGCCATTCAAGTTGTCCTACAACTTCATAATTCGAGAAATAGGAGGTGATTAAACTTTTGAGTAAGGAGCATGGTTTAGCAACAACTTTTATTGAGAATGAGTGATTTTTGGGTATATACTCACGTGCTTTATTATCTGACTCCCATACCCAAAAGACAATTTGGTAAGGGACACCTTTCACGACATTTCTAAAACAAGACTTGGTTATCTTTACAGTAAATGATATCATTCTATATTGTTTGTACACCATGGCAATTTTGCAAAAGTTAGTTTGTTAGAGCAAAACAGAAATACATGGGATTCAACAAACTTTATCACATCATTGATATTTTAGTATCTGTCTTACCATGCCAAGATCTAAAATTTATCAATCATTGAGATGAAAATGTGCATTTTGACTCGTCATTTTTCTACAAAATTATTTTCTGCCTGCATTTTGTGTTATTGTTGAGAATTCTTTACTCTAGAAACCACTCTGCAATTACTAGAGGAGAAATTTCCTAAAAAACTAGGAACAATGTCGATAAAGTTCGTGAGACGTCTCTCAGTGAATATTATCCACATTAAAGCATTTAAGTGACAAAAGCTTTTAAGAATTGCAAGTGAGTTACATTTTAAACAATGTGTTCCATCCAAACAAAGTAGATATTTACGTTAACAACTGACATCGTCCCAGATATGTTTTCTTAGATCAAAAGCAAGGAATCATGGCATGTGATACTATGTGAAAGAAGAGGAACAACATCAAAATTACTGAATAAACTGAATCGAGGAGAACTCCACCTCAATTCAACTGATATGCCATTTGACAATCAAGCTGTGAAACACAAGAGAAACATGAATTTTGACTGCTTGCAGCAACATACATTTGCTTGAGGTGAAGTAAAATTCAGAAATAATAATGTAAAAATCAAGGAACAGCAATCTATTGATTAAAATTCGACCCTCCTGATTTACCACTAGCTTCAATGGAATCAGTGCTTAGAACTATGAAACTTCACAGAAAGATTATTTTTCTCATTTGGACACTTGAGGGAAAAAAAGTGTTAGTGACATATTGATATTCCAACTTTAGATAAAAGCATAATTGTATACTTCCATTTCCTTGTTATAAATAATATAAATAGCATGCATCACAATATCATTTCATCATACTAGTCTTAATAGCAATAAACTTGCAATTTTTTAAAGTGCTGAACACAACTATCTACAAAACAACTTTAAATGTCTGATTACTTTGTAAATGAGGAAAGGTTAGAAATTATGTCTATAGTTTGTTGGAAATCACCAAGTGCTCTCATTATGAAACACTGGTTGAATATAGTCAGGGTAATTTTCACTTCAATTATGCAAAGGCTAGTTTTTCGCACAGCTCGATGTTTATGACATCATGTCTCCTAAACTATGTGTTGTACATAATTTTGCGGGTGTGTTTGGTGATATATGTAGATACTATCTGCGAAGTATGTGCCAATAGAGGGAGTAGTAAAGAGGTAGAAAGTCACAGTGGTGTAGAAGTTTCACTGTATGCCATTTTAAGGAAAAGCTGGTTTTACACACATCTTAATGTTTACGATGTTATAGCTACTTAACTATCTGTTGAACAATGATATAATTTTGAAGTTACATTCTGTGGAATATTTTGACATTGTCTGCAAACTACCTTGCGAATAGAGATGAAGGTAAAGAAGTAATAAATTAAAATGTCCCTCCTGGTGCTGAAGTTTTGCTGCATGAAAAATAAGAATGTAGCAAGCAATAATCTTTTCCCTTTTATCACTTTTTGGTGGGTGCCTGTGGGAAAAGTTTCGTAAAGATTTAAAATTGTTTGTAAAGTTTGTTGGAAGTCGCTAAGTACTCTCATTGTCAAATATTGGGTGAATAAAGTCTGAGTATTTGTGCATCATCAGTTACACTGCCTCAAGAAAACACACACAGTTTCCAAATGTAATACTTGGCTGACTGTGTTAAACTTTTAACACAAGCTCGTACCTCTTAATGATTAGTTTATGACAATACTTTGAATTTTTAAATTCGGTCAATAATCAGATGAAATATTCTGGATACGGTATTTGATGATGTTTACTTGTTCATTTTCATCATCACTAACTATATTTTCTGATGTTAGATTCAGACAGGAGGCATGGTACACAGGGGGTATGTATGGAAGAAATTTCTGTATATACTTCCAATTTTGCCTCTTGCGATTTTTCTTCCTCCTGGATACAATATCATGCGCTCTGACCCATTTGCGGACGAAGACGAACGAATTTTCATTTAGCGAGGCCCAAATTTTTCCAGTATTCAATGTCACCCATGATATATTTGAATTTCATTATCATTTGATAGGTGTATTCTATATGAAGCCTCTAAATTTTCAGCCTTTTACTCACTGTCCATCAGAAGTGTTTCCTTTTTTCCTTCACTTGAAAACTGGTAGTAAGTTTTAAATTTATCACATACTTTGCATGTGTCTCTTTTCTGCATATGGGAACAGTAAAATCTTCATAAAAATGTTGATTTCAAAGACTTTTTGTAAAGAATTACATTTCTCTGCCCCTGCAAAACACTAAATCACAAACAATTTTTAGTTTTAATTCAGAAGAAAAATATTTTATTACATTCGCAATGGTATTTTGGTTTCTAGACCAATGTCTCACATTTGTGGAAAATGAAGCTATATGTTTCTTCTTTCATTCAATTTTGCTATGTGACGAAGTTTGTGGAATCGTGCCTGGGCGACTGTTACTGGTACGTTTAATGTTTTCAAAACGAACATTCATTTCAATGCATGGAGAAAGTGTTTTTTTCTGACCATATCTGTTGCACCTAATCCTCTAGCCCTACACAGTGCCACTTACTTTCTCTGAACGAAACGTGCAATGAAACTACTTTATGTAATTACATTTCACAAAGCCCAAAATGATTTGTGAGTTCCTTTATGTCTTCTGTATCTACTTCCATGCAGTATACCACAGTCGTCCCTGCGTTTATGACTGGGCTGATCAGCAAGATGTTTTTCTCCAACATGTCAACTGATTTTACTTTTATATACCTTTCGCGAGCTTTTTAGCGGCCTTCAAACATGGATTGATTTTGAGTCTTCTGCATCTGACAGTTTCTGTCGGCTTCTAGTCCGTCATTAACGAAAGAAGAAAAATGTAAGAACGTCATCGGCGTACACACCTAGGGAGGGGTTCAAATGGTTCAAATGGCTCTGAGCACTATGCGACTTAACTCCTGAGGTAATCAGTCGCCTAAAACTTAGAACTAATTAAACCTAACTAACCTAAGGACATCACACACATCCATGCCTGAGGCAGGATTCGAACCTGCGACTGTAGCGGTCGCGCGGTTCCAGACTGTAGCGCCTAGAACCGCCAGGGAGGGGCTGGTGGGTTGAGGCAGGAGCTTTTTGCCTGACAGATCTCCCTCTCCATCACAATAGCAACAGATGTCTCAAAAATGGTCCACTTTTTGACTCTAGTGTCAATTTTAAAGCTGTAGTTTTTAATTTCTCATACTGCTGATTGGATGGTAACAGGGTGAAAACAGTAGACTTTAATGTATCCCTGGTAAGAGATTTGTAGAAATTTACACAACACAGTGGATAACAGTAAATGGAGGAAGACGCCCTGATGACAAGAGTTGCATATTATTTACAGAAATGTATTTCTCAAATGTCTGAGAAAGCAAACACTTCAAGAACTCTGTGCTAATGCGTTGGTGCCAAGTGCAGATTCAGGATTGGGTTCTGGTCACAGTCTGCTTCGAGGTAGCGAGCCACAAAATGGTCGCAGTAGCTGCACAAAAATACCTATATCCAATTTATATCTGCTCCGTGATTTCTTGTTAGATCTACAGACGAGTTATATCGCTGAATTTGTCTCATCAAGATCTATTATTCTGGTGGCAAAAATAGTGTGGTTACATTTAAAAAGCGAAGTTGATACCTGTTTCTCAGTTATTAGTGGCGTTGTGAGAACGCGTTACTGTTTATTTTATGGGACTCTATTGCCCCCAAGCACATTTACTAGAAGCATTTGTATTTTCACACATATCAATTTCCAAATTTCTCGTAGCACTTTCAGACAACAAAGTAGCATAAAAAATACATGTGTCGGAAATGGCAACGAATTCTAGGAGTGACATGGCACGTTTAACACAGAGGAATTTGCATGAGCAATTGCTCATATCCATATACGTGGCCTTACAGCAAAACCACCTGCAAAGAACGTCCCAGCAACGAAAAGGCACATATTCAAAGGCTGACCGTACTTGCTGTCAGAAACAAATACGACATGGTTCGTGAGTGAAGTTAATTTTATGTGACGCTGAGTTATATAAGAAATTTCTGATGCTTTGTTTCAAACGTTATTTAATGTTATGAAACACATACACTGTCCAATCACGCTTATGTGATCACCTGTCTAACGCCTGAATAACTACCTCTTGCAGCTCAGACCTCTGCGAGACAAGCAGGAAGAGAGTCCATGAGGGTCTGGAAGGTACCAACAGGGATGTGGAGCCAAGACGACTCCACTGCTGTGGCCAGCTGTGCTAGGTTTCTTGGGTGAGGATCCGTGGCGCGACTAGCCCAACTGAGGTGGTCCCCCAGATTCTCGATTGGGTCTAAATCCGAGGAGTTTATTAGGCTGGGGAATATGGTAAACTCATCTTGGAGCTCTTTGAACCACACACATGACTGCATGAACCAGGTACTTGCTGCGGAGGCCCAAACGCAGCAACGTTTGCTGAATGGTCATTGAGGAGACACTGTTAGTAGCCCCTTGGTTCACCTATGCAGTCAGTTCCCCAACAACTGCACGTCACAGCTCTGCAGCCGTCGTTCAGCCCTGTCATCTATGGCCTGTGTTTTTGGATAGCTCAATTTTGCCAAGCACGGTGTACTTTAACCATGGCAGCATGCAAACAATTTACAGACTTAGCCACTTCGGAAATGCTTCCACTCCTGGCCCATAAGCGAATGATTGGATCCTTTTGGATGTCAGATAAATAGCTTCAACTCCGCATTATGACAACGACTGCATAGTTTTGGCCTCCTTCCCCCCCCCCCCCCCCCAACACTCTTCACATTATATACCCTCCACTGCTAGTGCTATAACCTTCCGTCTGTGAGACGGTTACTGCACGTTGACATCGAACATAGACGGTAGTCACATAAATGCTACTGGATCGTGTGGTAACCATCCTCTAGCCACCACGAAAAAAACACTATCGGGCTGATATATCCACTAACGAATACCTACCCCATAATCGTAATAAACAGTTTTAGCACAGTAACACACACAGTGGGTAACTTCGGTGTAAGTCTGTGTGTGTGTGGGTGGGTGGGTGTGGGTGTGTGTGTACTTTCTTTGTAGTACATGGTTTTCATACATCTCATGCACATGTGCCGATGATATACGAGCACATCCGAAAAAGAATACAGACTACACTCTCGCCAAAATTATATATACATTTCCAGTGTCACTCCTTTGCAAGAAAATGGGCTGGTGACTGTGAAAAGGGGCAGTACTCAATATCATTTTGCTCTATTAATTTTTTTGTAGTCTGCGTGAGTTTATAAAAAAAACATGTTCTATACGCGGTTTTATTTTCATGTTAGACACTAGAATAGAAGCTCCCAGTACTGCGAAATAAATGTATGGCTTTTTTTTCCAAGAGCATTCCGCTGGTTACCTAGTGATATCTTAAACGCAAAAGAAACAGCACTTTGATTCAGCACCATCGTAGAAGTTAAGAAAATACAAGCTGAGTGATGGGTGGTCTCAAAACAGTCAATAACGTTACTGCTGACCCATTTACTAAGTGAGTGCCGACCACAGTGACTTTCACAGCGGAACACTAAAACGTACTCTAAACAAAATAACCTTCCTGCGATCCACAAACATCTCACCTACTGTGCTGAAAAATAACTATTTTTATAGTCATAAAAAGTCATTTTCCCCACAGAACTAGTCTTTCTACAACTCGTGGAGGAATAAGGGTAGAAGTCCTCCTGAACTCCTTATGAATACATAAATGTACATTATCTCTAAGCTTTCAAGTTCACAATACAACATTCTGGAACTCTTGGAGTAGCAAGACTACAAGTAGCATAGTTTTCTAGCAGAGCACAGCTAACCAAACGTAATTGGAGGGACAATTTTACTCATATAAAGTGAATAGTTCATTTTCCCATGTGCCATGCTGAATGTAACAGTAGAACACGTGAAAATTCCTAATATCTGGGTATCTGGGAGACAACTACTATACTGTTCCAAAATATCTCTAAAGAAGCCCATTCGCGAATAAAACACCATTATCTGGGGTATGGAGACCTCTCTCCCAGAATGACTGCAGCGACTGTGATTATGCTGCGGACAATGAGTCGACTTTAGGCAGCGTCCCTGCAGACGTACTACGGAGCCGAACACCTATTAAGAGTTCTGCAAGAACCCAGATAGTGGCTACGAAATGCCTCTAGTCCTAGGGGACTGATAACTTCAGATGTTAAGTCCCGTAGTGCTCAGAGCCATTTGAACCTTACTTATACCTCTTATACGAGGTATTGCTGCAAAGTTTTCAGACTTGTAAAGCACCTTAACAACTAACGAAGGACGAAATGTTCTGGATTCCTTGATTAAATCAGTAAGTGAAAGAGTGAAACGATTTAACAAAATAAATAGTTCAAATGGTTCTAACCGCTATGAGACTTAACATCTGAGCTCATCAGTCCCCTAGACTTAGAACCACTTAAACCTAACTAACCTAAGGACATCACACACAACCATTCTCGAGGCAGGATTCGAACCTGAGACCGTAGCAGCTGCGCGGTTCCGGTTGGTTGGTTGGTTGTTTGGGGGAAGAGACCAAACAGCGATGTTATCGGTCTCATAGGATTAGGGAAGGATGGGGAAGGAAGTCGGCCGTGCCCTTTCAAAGGAACCATCCTGGCATTTGCCTGGAGCGATTTAGGGAAATCATGGAAAACCTAAATCAGGATGGCCGGACGCGGGATTGAACCGTCGTCCTTCCGAATGCGAGTCCAGTGTGCTAACCACTGCGCCACCTCGCTCGGTCGCGGTTCCGGACTGAAGTGCCTAGAACCGCTCGGCCACAGCGGCCGGCACCGCTTAACACATTCACTGTTAATATGCTTGTGATATTATTAGATCCTAGACTAAAAAACTCGTTTCAGTACATTTAAAGAGGAAGAAAACGCTGCACAAGTATTTCAGAAAGAGAATACTGCTACCATCGCATCAACTACAAGAATAATACCTGAAACAGGAGCATTCATGAGCAGTCTACTGATTGTCTAACAGTTTGAAATCGGATGATGTATTTTTTTTTCGCTCAAATCGCAACAGCGTAACGTCAGTGTCGTTACACCTGTCAGTGATTCCATAATTGACTAACATCAATATTTTGAAAAGCCTGTAATAGACAAGCATGCTTGTGTATTAGAATATTGTGCAAAATCTAATAGTATGTTGCATATAATGGCCATTAAAGTTTTGTGGTGTCCAGAGACTTCAGTTCCCACAGAGAGAGTTTTCTCCAAGGCGGGATAAATAATTACTTAAAAATGCAACAGACTAAACGAGAAGAATTTAAACACTTTACGTCTATCTTTTAATGTTGTATTTTAAACAACATACTAAAGGACAAGAATTTAAATACCTTACTTTTATAAAACAAAATTTGCATATCTTGTAGTTTTGTATTTTAAGCAATAAAAATTCTTAGAAAGCTATCTTTTATTTGAAACACCTACAAACAACAATCGATATTTAATTGATACATCGACAGGTATAAAAAATACAGCCGATGCTACCGGCAGCGACAACTATCGATGTTTAAGTAACACTAGTGGATGCATGTCAGATGTTGGACGTATATGTCCTGCATTAGAGAATTAACAGTGTTACACTTCGCAAGACTGGTAGTCGATACCTAAATGCAGGATGCAGAAGTGATGATTTTGTATGGTGCTGGATACGAACTGTGTTTATTACATCGATATGGTTTGGTGACACAATCGTTTGCGGTGACATACCCTGGTTGGAGATAAGTTTCACGCCGAAAAGTTCAAGCTTTTCTCGACACTAGCAGAGCAGTGTGATTGAGGGGGTGACTTTGGTGAAAGTTTCCGTATTTCAAGAACTGTAGACCACTTTTTCAGGGTTTAACTGTCAGTGCAATATGACTGCCGTATGTTTTTCGATCTGTAAAACATAGTTTGCCGCTGAAAGTCTAGTAATTTGCCCACGCGAAGAAAGTGGTGGAAAGTGCTCCCAAATCGGCAGCAGCAGTTTGGCGGGTAAATTCAATAAGAACCAATCAGAATGCTCCATTCACAGGAAGTTCCATGACGTCAGAGAGTAGCAAGAGACACTGTGTGGGGCGTAGGGGCGTCTAAGGAATGGTACGAACAAGACAGGGGCAAGGTATCTACGGAGAGCTCTGAGAGTCACGTGATGTCTTCTTTGTTCGAGTGTTCCGAGATAAGACCAAGCAGACCATCCTCCTCTGGTTTTTACAGGTGGGATGCTGTCCCATACCCGCCATTGTGGCTTTAGGGCATCCCCAGACCAGCAGTTGTAGGACAAAGAAAATTCACACAAAATTCCAGCCATTTTTCTTGCCTGTAAGACAGTGCTTCGAATTCTGTGATTTTTTTTTTCTTACGACCTGTTATGGCTTTCGAAATATGTCATGAACTTCTTTACACACTTAATAATACTGATTTTTTCGTCTGTGCTTGGACACCAGTTGCTTCGAAAATCAAGGAAAATAAAAAGAAAGAACCGTAACATCCCTGATTCCAGCAGCAAATATAAACTAAGCCCACTCAGCGTTTCAGAAAAGTGATGAACACCGCAGCAGCTGTGGGATTCAGAATTTTTTCTCTCTCTGGCAGTGCCTTCAAACTCGAAAAGCGGTGAGCCTCCTATTTAGAGTTACACAGATATTTATTTCGACTTCTAAATATCGTCGTTCTGGCGTGTAAAATCAGATCCTGCAGCTGACATCGATTACGGGATCGATAAATTAATTCACGATTGACGAATATTTCTTGTTGACATAGTTTAGAAAGTAATTATTCATGTAACTCCAGAGCATGGACATGGTCGCAGCTACTATTACAGCTCTCACAGTGCTTTGTGTGCAAGTGTGTTTCGAGTAATATTTTTGTGATTTACCGGGTGATCAAGAAGCCAGTATAAATTTGAAAACTGAATAAATCACGGAATAATGTAGATTGAGAGGTACAAATTGGCACACATGCTTGGAATAACATGGGGTTTTATTAGAACCAAGAAAGTACAAAAGTTCAAAAAACGTCCGACAGGCGGCGCTTCATCTGATCAGAATAGCAATAATTAGCATAACAAAGTAAGACAAAGCAAAGATGATGTTCTTTACAGGAAATGCTCAATATGTCCACCATCATTCCTCCACAATAGCTGTAGTCAAGGAATAATGTTTCGAACAGCACTGTAAAGCATGTCCGGAGTTATGGTGAGGCATTGGCGTCGGATGTTGTCTGTCAGCATCCCTAGAGATGTCGGTCGATCACGATACACTTGCGACTTCAGGTAACCTCAAAGCCAATAATCGCTCGGACTGAGGTCTGGAAACCTGGGAGGCCAAGCATGACGAAAATGGCGGCTGAGCACACGATCATCACCAAACGACGCGCGCAAGAGATCTTTCACGCGTCTACCAATACTTTTTTTTTTTTTTTTTTTTTTAGTTCTAATAAAACCCCATCTCATTCCAAGCATGTGTGTAAATTTTTACCTCTCTACCTACATTATTCCGTGGTTTATTAAGTTTTCAAATTTATACGGACTTTTTGATCACCCGGTATATTCAGTTCGTTAAGCGAATTGTTTAATTAATGTTTCCTGTGGCACATCTTCTGTAGCAACATTTGCAGAGTTTTTCGACATCTTCAAGATATGTATGTGACAGTATTCCGTACATTGCTTAAATACGAGATTTGATAACTCCAGAAGCAGTTCGTGTTCAACGACATAAAGAATGAAAGTGTGCCAGGGATCAGGAGGAAGGCTGAGGTATTTCCCCGCGCGACAGAAAGTGCTTAGCGGGGCCATACGGTTGCTGGTGGCCGATGTGGAGCGACCAGCGCATGGCTTCTTCCAGGGCCCGCGGGTCTGGTGCAGGAAGCGCGCGTGAGAGAGTTTTTCATACATGTTTAGCGCTATCTATGACAGTGTAATTACGCAGTTTCTTTCACTATGGGAATAAAAAAAGTACCGTAGTTGTGTAACATCGTCTAAATTGTATATACACCAGCGTAAATTTCGAAATGTACTGCGATTTCAGAAATAAATAAACAATATTCTTAAACAAATTGTTTAAACAATACCTTATGCACGCATACTAGCCTACCGTTGTGAGATATTCCCAGTCCAGCAGCCCGACGCAGAATTTACCGCCAATTTCCAGATGAGGTGTAGGTGTGGGGAATGGGTAGGGAGGTGGGGGATTGCCAACAGCGCCCTCTCGTGGTGGTGTTGTCAACTTGGTCATTTGGTCTCTGGGCTTCAAGGTGAACCATAAAATTCGATATTCCCACTAATAAATTTGAAGTTGCCACAATTTTTTTTTAATTTCCCGCATTTCAAGGGGTGTGTAGGGAGGGAGGTGGAGTTAGGTTAGTAGAGGTAGCCCAATTGATCTGTTTTCCCGCCAAAATTTGAACTTCCTTCCATGACGTTAGTGCGACGTTGCCACATCTTTGGCCGCTATCTTGTTCCGCTATCATGAATAAATTTGGCAAAAATGCAGAGTGAGGTGATGTCCCTGTTGCTCTATTACTAACACGTTCCTGACATGTAAAAGGAGTGTTTCAAGTATAAATCAATGCTCTATTGGTAGTCCGCTTTCGCTTCGTTTATTTGAAAATAAGGAAGCTATCTAGTGCATCTGTAGTTTCACAGAATAATGAAAATCTGAACAGTAGAACAAACAATCAATTGCATCACACATGCAGTAGTATTGATTATGATAATAATAATAATAATAATAATAATAAGTGTAATAGAAATAATAGTACTAATAACAATAATAAGGCGCTGCAGTCATGGACTGTGCGGCTGGTCCTGGCGGAGGTTCGAGTCCTCCCTCGGACAGGGGTGTATGTGTTTGTCCTTAGCATAATTTAGGTTAAGTAGTGTGTAACCTTATGGACTGATGACCTTAGCAGTTAAGTCCCATAAGATTTCACACACATTTGAACAATAATAAGAACAAGTACATAACGTTCAGGAATCAATATAAACACCACCATACGCGCACAGCTTTGTTCATTCAGGAACAAAGCTTTGAAATTAATGGTTGCGTACAAAGAAGTGTTTCAAGAAAATCACTTTCGTACACCAAGTACATTTGATGACTCCCATATCTGTGCACCCAACATGTGGATTGCAGTGTGGAAGCTTGTATATGAAATAGAAGTTTCAAAGGGTCTGGGCTTAGCAATGAGTTTATCCATTATCCAGCCATGACGTCGAGAATCATAGACACGTGTGGAATACAACTGATTGTATGTGAAGCATTGAAGTTCAAGAAGATCATCCCAGTGTTGTAGATTAATCTCATCCAATAAATCTCGAGGAAGATCTGAGATTTTACGAATCATAATCTTGTACGTTCTGACGAAATAAAGATTAAGCTGTTGACAAAAGGCGATCGTGTTTGCTGGAATTATGTGAACTGTAATTTTCTCTTCTGTCAGGTTATTCTGTACGTGCAGGTCGCGAAGAACACTGCCGTCTTTGTAGGGCCTGAAAGAATCCCGTTTTAGTTGAAGTTTCTCTCCACTGATTTTTTCCACTACCGCTCCTTGTAGAAATGTCCTCAAGATCTCTTTGGCTATTTTGCCGGAGGAGTGAAGTAGGACGATTAAATCTGGTGCTGTGAATATGGACTGACGTACATGACCACTCAAAGAACGAGGCTCTCGGAGGGCTACAAACAGCTTTGGAGCAAGTTCACCTGTTTGTGAAAGTAATGGAGCAAATGTGTATGTATAGGCTCTTGCGTGCATGGAGTGTACAACTCCTCTGTAGAACCTCTAGCTGGAAGAGTGCGGCCCACAGTCATCTCCTTACTGAATCCACTTTCGTCGGCATTGTAGATATCTGCTCCTGTATAGGATGCCATGAGTGCACGAGTAGCTTGTTGCCAGTCCTCTACCGTTTTTTAGATATCGTTTCAGTACTGCTACGTTTTAATTGTTACAAAATCTTCGACTTTACTACTTACATTATTGTTTTTACGCTTCCAGCGCGAGACCCAACAGTCACTTGCGTCTAAGCTTGGAAAATTCAACTGTCTTCTTTTTTCCCCGCAACTTGATGTCTACTTCATGGACACATCGACTCTCCTGGCGTGGCTGTTTGAAGGTCTCTATCACATGCATTATAATATGTTTGTACTTCTCTTTTATGGACATTAACTGCCGGCCGGTGTGGCCGAGCGGTTCTAGGAGCTGCGGTCTGGAACCGAGGCACCGCTACAGTCGCAGGTTCGAATCCTGCCTCGGGCATGGATGTGTGTGATGTCCTTAGGTTAGTTAGGTTTAAGTAGTTCTAAGTTCTAGGGGACTGGTGACCTCAGATGTTAAGTGCCATAGTGCTCAGAGCCATTTGAACCATTTGGACTTTCCACTTTTCCACAGCCGTTTCCATTTATAAAACGTACACAATGCAGGACATCTAGTCCGAAATCTGCTTTTCACTGCAGACGTCATGCGATGTGCAAATTTTTGAGTCGACTTCGGCAGGATTTGATGATTTTCTCGTTTCTTGAGTAAAACACTACTCTTTCCTCCTTTCGTCATTTCCATCACTTGAGGACTCTTCTGGCGATGATATCGAAGACGTTGACTCTTTTGCATGCACTTGGTCACAAACGAAACATTCCGCTCCCTCTGGTGTACGCTCGCTGACATATAATGTTTCCTCTTCTGTGACGTTCGAAGTTTTCCACTGACGAGTTATGTCCAATAGAAATGCTGCACACTTTCTCTTAATTTCAGTTATTTACGTTGTTGCAGGTACACAACTGTGCTAAGCACCAATACAACGAGAACGTCAGTAACGTTCCATCGATTCGTATCCCAAAACAGCACTCTCAGCTGCAGCGGAAGCAGTAGTGTACTGGCTGGACAGCAATTTCGGAACCACTTCTTCGTGTGGACACAAACACGATAGCCTAGCCACTACACGCTCTTCTGATACATGCGGCGTTGCCGTCTAGCAGTCAATTATTACTAATATTATTTTTATTGTTATTACTATTAACACTTCCGCAAGTGTGTTAGCACACTGACCTCGCATTCGGGAGGACGACGGGTCAAACTCAGGTCCAGCCATGCTGATTTAGGTTTTCTGTGATTTCCCTAAATCGCATCAGACAAATGTCGGAATAGTTCCTTTGAAAGGGCACGGCCGACTTCCTTCCCATCCTTCCCTAAAACCAATGGGACCGATGACCTCGCTGTTTGGTCCCCTTCACCGAATCAACCAACCAACCGCAAGTGTGATGCATCTGCTTCTTTATTCTTCTCTTCCGATTGTTTATGTTTATTCCGTGAAACTACAAATATACCCTGTAGGTTTGCTACTTACAAATAAACGAAGCGAGAGCAGACTGCCAGTAGACCATTGCCATAGTCTCCGAACAGTCGTTTCACATGTCAGGAACATGCTGTCTCATACAACAGTTTACAGTACAACAGTTTTACAGTACAAAAACTGGCATGACCAGTGTTCGAACTCGGAATCCTTGGTATCACAAACTAACACTGTGCCGACTTTCCTACGGGAGATGTCACAACAGAAGCTCACAGCTATGCTTTTCCTGTGCTCCATAGGTCAGATGTTACTTATTACTTAGTGTTTATGCATGTTCTCCTGGACGACAGAAGCACAAACCATGTCGGCGTTTTGGTTGATATCCTATCGACTTACAGCGTTTGGTGCCGATCTTACTTCTGACATATGGAGGTTTGGGCGTAAGCACACAGAATCCCGCGGAAAAGAAAGGGGCGAGCCAAAAAGTGGCTCTGGAACGACGGAACCGACCTAGTCGGCAAGTAACACCTTCACTGAGCACAACTTCAAGTGAAAATGCAGGATACCCTCGCCAAATCTGATATGGGACGAGATAGTGAGAAGTGTCTCTGCGGCAACGAAAAATGCGTGATGTCGTTGTCAGTGGCAGTGGTAGCTGGAGGGGGCAGGGTCCGGGTGGCTGAAGAGACAGCAGTGTTACGATCGTCGCCTAATCGGCTACCCCCAATTGCCAGTGATGAAAATAACAGCGCAACATGAAAGCTGCGTCGCCAACGACGGAAATGGACGCCGCAAAACGTTGGACACCTCCGCTATGACAGAAATCGACGTTGCCAGGAAAAGTTTTATCCTCGTTGTCCATTAAGAAGTTTGGCAGTCGAGAGGAGGTTGGTGTATTGCCGTAACTATCCTCTTCGCCATGATAGTATCTGCGTGCGTGAATAGTGAAGGTGCACGCAGGAATAACAGCAGTCAAGTAGACTGGAATTCATAACTTATTTATTCTGTATTTAATTACAAGAAAAGATAACACAACAGGTCTTGGTACAGGAAGCCTACGTCGGAGAGTGTGGATCCACCGGAAGGTAACCTCTCGAGGAACCGCGGAGTGGTCGGCGCAATTGACCAGCGTAAAGTCCTCACGGTGAATGACTTCTCAGAGATCGAGCGCCGATACAGCTGAGGCGGATCTACAGAGCACGGACTATTTCTGGGCATGTGTTGTGTGAAGGCAAACAGTGTCATGCTGGCTTTACGTAATGTCACTGACTGGCGCTAGCTCTTGTGGCGTCCTAAGTTCCCGGCGATACCAAGCCGCGTTGTATTTGTTGTTGGTTATCCTGGCTTGCTACCCAGAACTTTCGTCATCGAGCTGGCTTGCAGGCGTCTGTGGAGGAAGTGGACAACGCCTGAAGCTTAGGCCACCCTGCAGGACGCAGCTGTGCGTGCAGTTGAAGTCCGATCGAGTCTAGGAGCGAATATCGCACATTAATACAGGGTGTACATAAAGTCCGGGAACACTATCGATTATTTATTGCACAAGAACCAAACATTGTACAGTTATCATACATATGTCATTTTGAAGAGAAACCCTGAAAGTTTTTTTTTTTTTTTTTTTCGTGTATACCGCCACAGCGTAGTTTGGTAATTCGCCGATAGTCAGCGCTAGTCGCAAACCTGGCGAGTTCAGGCGCAGAGCGAGCTTTCTGTGTGTTGGAGTTCGACAAAAAACAAGTGTCCTACAGCTTTCAACGGATGTTTAGAACCACGTATGGTGAGAAGCCACTAACAAGGAAGGCCATTTTCCACTGGTACAACGAATTCGTTATGGCGGGTTATTTGTGCCAGGCAAAGAGAAACGGACGTCACAGTGTGAGTGAAGTGAATGTGGAGCGCGTACGAGAGACATTCATAAGGAGTCCAAAGAAATCGGTGCGTCGTGCATCCCGTGAACTCGAAATGGCTCCAGTGACAGTGTAGAAAGTCCTGCGACAGAAGCTGTCGATGAAACCATTCAAATTGGAGCTAGGATAGAAGCTCAACGATGACGCCAAAGACGAACGTTTTGAGTTTTGTTCGCAGTTGCAACAAATGAGTGAGGAAAGGGGTGGCATTGTTGATCGCTAAATTTTTAGCGACGAAGCCACTTTTCATACTAATGGGGAAGTGAACTGGTATAATTGTCGAATCTGGGGTACAAAGCATCCGCACGAATGCATTGAATTTGAGCGTAATTCCCCAAAGGTAATTTTTTTTGCCATGTCACGTCGAAAACTGTACGGGCCATTCTTCTTCGCCGAGAGCACTGTCACTGGATATTCCTACTTGGACATGTTGCAGCAATGGCTGGTGCCTCAAATGCAATCGGACTCTCCATTCATCTTTCAGCAGAATGGAGCTCCACCCCATTTTCATCGTGAAATTCGTCGGTACCTGAACACGGAGCTGGCGCAGCGATGGATAGATCGTGCTCAGAAGAGGAGAGCTGTTTAACGAAATGGCCTCCCCGATCACCAGATCTCATTCCGAGTGACTTTTTTCTGTGGGGACACATTAAAGATCTGGTGTATGAACCGCCTCTACCACGTGATATAGCAGAGCTCCGGGAGAGAACACCGGAAGCGACTTGCACAGTCGACGATGCCATGCTGGGACGGGTATGGCAAGAATTCGATTACCGTATTGACGTCTGCTGGGTCACTCATGGTTCGCATATCGAATGATTGTAAAAAAAAAATCTTTCAGAGTTTCTCTTCAAAAGGCAGTATGTATGACATCTGTAGAATGTTTAGTTCTTGTGTAATAAATAATTGAAAGTGATCCCGGAATTTATGTACACCCTGTATAGTGTGTGCCCACCCTTTGCCTTTATGACGGCTTCAATTCTGATGAGAACACTTTCAATGAGGTGGAGGAATGGCAGCCCATACTTCCTCAAGAGCCGAAGCCAGAGAAGTTAAGTCATGTTTGACTTTGGGGTCTGGAGCGTGGTCGACGTTTTAACTCTTCCGAAACTTGTTCCATTAAGTTCAGGCCAGGCCTCTGGTTAGGTCAGTCCATTTCAGAAATGTCACTGTCCACAATACATTGCCTCACAGATGCTGCTTTAGGACAGGTTGCATTGCCATGCTGATACAACCATCGACTCCGAACTGTTCCTCTACTGTACGCAGTACATAATGCTGTAAAATGTCTTCATATCCTTCCCTATTTAACGTTTTCCCAACCTCAGTAGGGGAAGTCCCCGCCAAGCTAACCACGAAAAACACCCCCATACCCTAACACAATATCCTCCGTACGTCACTGCTGGCACTACAAACGGTGACAGGTAATATTCTTCAGGCAATCGCCGAACTCACCCTCGATCGGATTGCCACAGGGTATCTACATCTACTTGATTACTCTGCTATTCACAATAAAGTGCCTGGCAGAGTGTTCAATGGACAACTTTCAAGCTATCTCTCTACCATTCCATTCTCGAACGGCACGCGGGAAAAACTAGCACTTAAATTTTTCTGTGCGAGCCCTGATTTCTCGTATTTTATCTTGATGATCATTTCTCCATATGTAGATGGGTGCCAACAGATTGTTTTCGCAATCGGGGGAGAAAACTGATGATTTAAATTTCATGAGAAGATCCCGTCGCAACGAAAAACGCCTTTGTTTTAATTATTACCACTCCAATTCACGTATCGTGTCTGTGGCACAATCTCCCCTATTTCCCAACAATAGAAAACGAACTGTCCTTATTCGAACTTTTTCGATTTCATCCGTCAGTCCCACCTGATGCGGATCCCACACCGCACAGCAGTACTCCAGGATGGGGCGGACAAGCGTGGTGTAAGCAGTCTCTTTAGTAGATCTGTTGCACCTTCTAAGCGTTCTGCCAATTAATCGTAGTTCTTGGTTTGCTTTACCCACAATACTATGTATGTGATCGTTCCAGTTTAGGTTATTTGTAATTGTAATCCCTAAGTATTTAGTTGAATTTACAGCCTTCAGGTCTGTGAGACTCATCGCGTAATCGAAATTTAGCGGATTTCTTTTAGTAATCATGTGAATAACTTCACACTTTTCTTTATTCAGGGTCAATTGCCACTTCTCGCACCATACATATATTGTATCTAAATCATTTTGCAATTTCTTTTGGTCATCGGATGACTTAACAATACGGTAAATGACAGCATCATCTGCAAACATTCTAAGAGGGTTACTCAGATTGTCTCCTACGTTGTTAATATAGATCAGGAACAACACAAGGGCCTATAACACTTCCTTGGGCAACGCCGAACATTACTTCTGTTTTACTCGATGACTTTCCGTCTATTATTACGAACTGTGACCTTTCTGACAGGAAATCACGAATCCAGTCGCACAACTGAGGCGATATTCCATAGGTACGCAGTTTGGTTAGAAGACGCTTGTGAGGAACGGTGTCGATAGCCTTCAGGAAATCTAAATATATGGAATAAATTTGACATCCCCTGTCGATAGCACTCATTACTTCATGAGTATAAAGAGCTAGTCGTGTTTCGCAAGAACGATATTTTCGAATCCGTGTTGACAATGTATCAATAAATCGTTTTCTTCGGGGTAATTCATAATGTTCGAACACAGTATATGTTCCAAAACCCTACTGCGAACCGACGTGAATGATATATACCTGTAATTCAGCGAATTACTCCCATTTCCCTTTTTGGCTTTTGGCGTGACTTAAGCAATTTTCCAATCCGTAGGTGCGGATCTATCTGTGAAAGTGTGGTTCTTCACTCCAGATCACTCGCTTCCAGTAATCGACTGTCTGGTCGAGTCGCTTTTTACACTACCTCAAGTGTCACTTAGCACCGACTAGAGAAATGTATGGCTTATGTGGAGCTGCTAGACCATTCCACCTCATTATTTTTAACTCCCTACGCACAGTCATTGTGCTAAATGTACTGCTGCTAGCACAGTGGAACTTACGAATGATTCCTTCTGCTCATTTCATGCGGTTCTTTGCAACCGCCCTCCACAATGCTCGACGGTCAGTACATGAGGTCTTCCTGGTCATGGTTTAGCGGTGTTTGTTCCTTCACGTTTCCATTTCACAATCACAACACCAACAGTCGACATGGGCAACTTTAGAAGGGTTGAAATGTGCCTGATGGATTTGTTACCCAGGTGACATTCAATGACTAGTCCAAGTTCGATGTCAGTGTGCTCTCCTGACCTACCCAGTTTGCTGTTACTGCTTCTCTACTGACGGCACAGTACTCCCTGCCTCCTTTTGTACTGTCGTCGGGTTCACCTTTCGTGACACCTAGTGATCAGTTCCACATTACATAGCCATGTCCAGATACTTTTGGTGAGGTAGTGTGCTTAGGAGAAGTACTAGTGTGTTTGCACTTACATGTTACATACACAGACACACACATCAGATCAAAATACATCTGCATTTGATACGATCGTTTGGAAAATGACACACACACACACACATACATATATATATAGGGTGAGTCACCTAACGTTACCGCTGGATATATTTCGTAAACCACATCAAATACTGACGAACCGATTCCACAGACCGAACGTGAGGAGAGGGGCTAGTATAATTGTTTAATACAAACCATACAAAAATGCACGGAAGTAGGTTTTTTTTACACAAACCTAGGATTTTTTAAATGGAACCACGTTAGTTTTGTTAGCACATCTGAACATATAAACAAATACGTAATCAGTGCCGTTTGTTTCATTGTAAAATGTTAATTACATCCGGAGATATTGTAACCTAAAGTTGACGCTTGAGTACCACTCCTCCGCTGTTCGATCGTGTGTATCGGAGAGCACCGAATTACCTAGGGATCCAAAGGGAACGGTGATGGACCTTAGGTACAGAAGAGACTGGAACAGCACATTACGTCCACATGCTAACACCTTTTTATTGGTCTTTTTCACTGACGCACATGTAGATTACCACGAGGGGTGAGGTACACGTACACACGTGGTTTCCGTGTTCAATTACGGAGTGGAATAGAGTGTGTCCAGAACGAAGGTGTCCCGACAGGAAGACGTTCGAAGCAATTGATCGGCGTCTTAGGGAGCACGGAACATTCCAGCCTATGACTCGCGACTGGGGAAGACCTAGGACACGTGCAATGGACGAGTTATTTCTTCGTGCAGTTGACGATAACCCTAATGTCAGCGTCAGAGAAGTTGCTGCTGTACAAGGTAACGTTGACCACGTCACTGTATGGAGAGTGCTACGGGAGAACCAGTTGTTTCCGTACCATGTACAGCGTGTGCAGGCGCTATCAGAGGCTAATTGGCCTCCACGGGTACACTTCTGCGAATGGTTCATCCAACAATGTGTCAATCCTCATTTCGGTGCAAATGTTCTCTTTACGGATGAGGCTTCATTCCAACGTGATCAAATTGTAAATTTTCACAATCAACATGTGTGGGCTGACGAGAATCCGCACGCAATTGTGCAATCACGTCATCAACACAGATTTTCTTTGAACGTTTGGGCAGGCATTGTTGGTGATGTCTTGATTGGGCCCCATGTTCTTCCACCTATGCTCAATGGAGCACGTTATCATGATTTCATACGGGATACTCTACCTGTGCTGCTAGAACATGTGCCTTTACAAGTACGATACAACATGTGGTTCATGCACGATGGAGCTCCTGCACATTTCAGTCGAAGTGTTGGTACATTTCTCAACAACAGATTCAGTGACCGATGGATTGGAAGAGATGGACCAATTCCATGGCCTCCACGCTCTCCTGACCTCAACCCTCTTGACTTTCATTTATGGGGGCATTTGAAAGCTCTAGTCTACGCAACCCCGGTACCAAATGTAGAGACTCTTCGAGTTCGTATTGTGGACGGCTGTGATACAATACGCCGTTCTCCAGGGCTGCATCAGCGCATCTGGGATTCCATGCGACGGAGGGTGGATGCATGTATCCTCGCTAACGGAGGACATTTTGAACATTTCCTGTAACAAAGTGTTTGAAGTCACGCTGGTACGTTCTGTTGCTGTGTGTTTCCATTCCATGATTAATGTGATTTGAAGAGAAGTAATAAAATGAGCTCTAACATGGAAAGTAAGCGTTTCCGGACACATGTCCACATAACATATTTTCTTTCTTTGTGTATGAGGAATGTTTCCTGAAAGTTTGGCCATACCTTTTTGTAACACCCTGTATATACAGGGTGAGTCACCTAACGTTACCGCTGGATATATTTCGTAAACCACATCAAATACTGACGAACCGATTCCACAGACCGAACGTGAGGAGAGGGGCTAGTTTAATTGTTTAATACAAACCATACAAAAATGCACGGAAGTATGTTTTTTAACACAAACCTACGTTTTTTTAAATGGAACCATGTTAGTTTTGTTATCACATCTGAACATACAAAACAAATACGTAATCAGTGCCGTTTGTTGCATTGTAAAATGTTAATTACATCCGGAGATATTGTAACCTAAAGTTGACACTTGAGTACCACTCCTCCGCTGTTCGATCGTGTTTATCGGAGAGCACTGCAACATACATCGCGTTTCTACAGAATGATCAGCCAACGTTGCTTGAAAATGTCCCACTGGAAACGCGTCGACGTATGTGGTATCAGAATGATGGTGCACCTGCACATTCTGCAATTAACAGTAGGCTGACCCTTGACAGGATGTTCGACGGGCGTTTCATAGGACGTGGAGGACGCATAAATTGGCCAGCCCGTTCTCCTGATCTTACACCTCTGGACTTCTTTCTGTGGGGTACGTTAAAGGAGAATGTGTACCGTGATGTGCCTACAACCCCAGAGGATATGAAACAACCTATTGTGCCAGCCTGCGGCGACATTACACCAGATGTACTGCGGCGTGTACGACATTCATTACACCATAGATTGCAATTGTGTGCAGCAAATGATGGCCACCACATTGAACATCTATTGGCCTGACATGTCGGGACACACTCTATTCCACTCCGTAATTGAAAACGGAAACCACGTGTGTACGTGTACCTCACCCCTCGTGGTAATGTACATGTGCGTCAGTGAAAAATACCAATAAAAAGGTGTTAGCATGTGGACGTAATGTGCTCTTCCAGTCTCTTCTTCGGTGCTCTCCGATACACACGATCGAACAGCGGAGGAGTGGTACTCAAGCGTCAACTTTAGGTTACAATATCTCCGGATGTAATTAACATTTTACAATGAAACAAACGGCACTGATTACGTATTTGTTTATATGTTCAGATGTGTTAACAAAACTAATGGGGTTCCATTTAAAAAAAACGTAGGTTTGTGTTAAAAAACGTACCTCCGTGCATTTTTGTATGGTTTGTATTAAACAATTACACTAGCCCCTCTCCTCACGTTCGGTCTGTGGAATCGGTTCGTCAGTATTTGATGTGGTTTACGAAATATATCCAGCGTTAACGTTAGGTGACTCACCCTGTATATACTAGTGGCCATTAACATTGCTACACCAAGAAAATATGCAGATGATAAATGGGTTTTCATTGGACAAATATATTATACTAGAACTGACGTGATTACATTTTCACGCAATTTCGGTGCATAGATCCTGAGAAATCAGTACCCAGAACAACCACCTCTGGCCGTAATAATGGCCTTGATACGCCTGGGCATTGAGTCAAACACAGCTTGGATGGCGTGTACAGGTACAGCTGCCCATACAGCTTCAACACAATACCACAGTTCATCAAGAGTAGTGATTGGTGTATCGTGACGAGCCAATTGCTCTGCAACCATTGACCAGACGTTTTTAATTGGTGAGAGATCTGGAGAATGTGCTGGCCAGGGCAGCAGTCGAACATTTTCTGTAGCCAGAAAGGCCCGTACAGGACCTACAACATGCGGTCGTGCAATATCCTGCTGAAATGTAGGGTTTCGCGGGGATCGAATGAAGGGTCGTAACACATCTGAAATGTAACGTCCACTGTTCAGAGTGCTGTCAATGCGAACAAGAGGTGACCGAGACGTGTAACCAATGGCACCTCATACCATCACGCCTGGTGATACGCCAGTAAGGCGATGACGAATACACGCTTCCAATGTGCGTTCACTGCGATGTCGCCAAACACGGATGCGACCATCATGATGCTGTAAACAAAACCTGGATTCATCCGAAAAAGGTACGTTTTGCCATTCGTACACCCAGGTTCGTCGTTGATTACACCATCGCAGGCGCTCCTGTCTGTGATGCAGCGTCAACGGTAACCGCAGCCATGGTCTCCGAGCTGATAGTCCATGCTGCTGCAAACGTCGTCGAACTGTTGGTGGAGATGGTTGTTGTCTTGCAAAAGTCCCCATCTGTTGACTCAGGGATCGAGACGTGGCTGCACGATCCGTTACAGCCATGCGGATAAGATGCCTGTCATCTCGACTGCTACTGATACGAGGCCGTTGGGATCCAGTACGGCGTTCCGTATTACCCCCCTGAACCCACCAATTCCATGTTGTGCTAACAGTCACTGGTACTCGACCAACGCGAGCAGCAATGTCGCGATACGATAAACCGCAATGGCGATAGGCTAAAATCCGACCTTTACAAAGTCGGAAACGTGATGGTACGCATTTCTCCTCCTTACACGAGGCATCACAACAACGTTTCACCAGACAACGCCGGTCAACTGCTGTTTGTGTATGAGAAATCGGTTGGAAACTTTCCTCATGTCAGCACGTTGTAGGTGCCGCCACCGGCGCCAACCTTGTGTGAATGCTCAGAAAAGCTAATCATTTGCATATCACAGCATCTTCTTCCTGTCGGTTAAATTATGCGTCTGTAGCTCGTCATCTTCGTGGTGTAGCAATTTTAATGGCCAGGATGAAGAATGGGGATACTCGATACAGGCGTTGCACATCCGCATAGTTATCGATCATGAGAGCTTTTCGAAGATGCTGTTCTATCAGGCATATCCTGGCAGAGTTGGACGCTGAAAACGTCATCACAATTTGAATCCCCTCTTTCCATCATACTTGCACTCCGTACGAAAAGAAAAACAGATCGTACCAGTGATTAGAGCGTATTTGACCATTGTAAAATAAGTAATGTTAATCTATTTCTCAATTCGTAATTTTAGTTATACGGTAACCTGCAGCTGGACAGGGACAAAAATATTTACCAGCTGCTTTATGATATGCACGCAAGTATTTGAATGTCGTATTATGAACCGGAGTAAGAAGAACAAAATTCAAATGGGAGTATGTTAAGTCTTACGCAGTTCAAGGGTCTCGCGCCAGTTACCTTGACTGATTGCTCAAAGCAGGAAGAGTCGACCCAGACTGGATCTGTAGATGTCAGAATTGAATTTTAAAGGCTAGCTACTGCCCAAGACAAGCGTTGTTCAGCATGTGGAACAAATCCTTTACGACCATAAGAAATCCATGTCAGTTGACAATGTCAGTTCATTGTAGAACGATCTTTGTCGATGTTCAGGTATTTGGAAGCGAATGTGGCAAATTTATATACAAGGAAGTAGCACTGAAAGGGCTCGACGCGAAAGGGTGTATTGTAACAACGTTAAACACACCCGAGTCGGCTCGCAAGCTGTTTGCATCACTAAAATGTCCAAAAACCACACAAGTTGCCACATGACTCAATTTGTACTATCACGGAATTTCCTGGGATCAATCGGGGATATCATACGTGATATAGTTCATGTCTTAGGAACATTTTATCATCCTAAATGCACAGTATTTGCTATGCGCTACGATGCAACCGAGTGGATGAATCATGTTTTTGTGTACACTGCATCTGTCAACATCGAAGATATTGGCAGACCATCTTCCCAAGAAAAGAATCCCTGAAGAATTCCCCACTGTGCAAAAGAAAACAATTAATAGTGTCTGTTCCCACTCAGACACAGAATGACTTTCCTAAATTTCTACTATAATGCAAACAGTAGGGCGGATTGAGATTGCTCGTTTAGCGGTATCCTTTTGTGCCTGCCGACTGCCTTACAAAACGATGCAATCGTCGCAACGCCTTGTTCCATTCTACAATTTCTTGAAAACTGTGAGCACTCACCCGCGTCTTCTCACTAACAGCGAAAGGTTATTGGTCAAATTCAGACAGAAACTGTAAACGCTTGCCGGCCGGGGTGTCCGAGCGGTTCTAGGCACTACAGTCTGGAACCGTGCGACCGCTACAATCGCAGGTTCGAATCCTGCCTCGGGCATGGATGTGTGTGATGTCCTTAGGTTAGTTAGGTTTAAGTAGTTCTAAGTTCTAGGGGACTGATGACCTCAGAAGTTAAGTCCCATAGTGCTCAGGGCCATTTTGTAAACGCTTCTTTGGTCCCATTCCTGAAATATTATTGGGAAACCCCCACCATATATACATATATACCACTGAACGGAGCTATATGTGCCACGGTTCCTTGCCGAGTAGATGCAGTTAATTTTTAACTCCGTTACAGACATGAAATGATCAACATCAGCAACATCCAGTGAGAGGAGTCAGTGACGCAACCTTGAAGCGCCAGGTGTTATGCTTTTTTTCTTTATGTACAGTTTTACCTGTCATCACTGGTGTTTCCTTCCCGTATGAAATTTACTTATGAGTGTCTCTTCTTCTTTTTGTAAGGGTACGGTTGTCGATTCCCTTACTAAATAATCTATTATAGCCACCTTCTTCCGGTAGATATCATATCACTGGACTTCTGAAAAGTTCCAGAAAGGAGCACCTGTGGTTATTAAAATATAGGAAGTGAGTAGTTAACAACTCTGGGCGACACACGAGAATTTGTTTGATATTCGTTTGAATTAACGAGATACGGCAATAAATATTGGCAGTCTATTCCACAGAGTGAGCCCATGAGCATCGACTCCAGCGTAAGACAGCGCAAGAGTGAGATTATCTTTCTTGTTCTTATTATTATTATTATCATCATTACATGTTACATCTAAACTGTAGTCTTTTGAGAAATATTTATGCATATCTGAGGACCGTAGCCTAAGCTGAACACTGTCACCAACTAACCAGTACAGTTCAGGGTTCCGACGGATCACTCTAAATCGCTCAAGATCGGCGCCACTGAGAGAAAATTCTATTACATCCGACACAATATGTCATATGAATAATTTAGAGGTCCGTTAATTGCTCACTGATTTTTACTATGTCTGAAACTTACACTTCTGTAGCGAATTGTTCAAAGTTCAACGCTGTTAATTCCAGCCGCCCAGAATCTGTATCGGTAACTTCCATTAAACTTTTTTACGTTCTGTTGGGCCCGCAGCATAGTAGCGTCGGTATAAGAAATAATGGAAATGAAAGCTCCAAACCAGCTCCAATAAGGTAATATGTATTTTTAAAATATTTTACTCGACAAGCCTGTTTCGGCTTATTGCCATTATCAAGCGACCTGCGAAATAACGTTAATAAAATTATCTGTACATAAATTGTAGCTGTTTTACGTTTACATTTGTTCAGCCGGCCGGTGTGGCCCAGCGGTTCTAGGAGCTACAGTCTGGAACCGCGTGACCGCTACGGTCGCAGGTTCGAATCCTGCCTCGGGCATGGATGTGTGTGATGTCCTTAGGTTAGTTAGGTTTAAGTAGTTCTAAGTTCTAGGGGACTGATGACCTCATAAGTTGAGTCCCATAGTGCTCAGAGCCATTTGAAACATACAGCATCATATTAAAGAACCCATCGTTCTACCATTCCTAGACCGGCAAGGGAACTTGCTGTTCCAACAGGACAATGCACGTCCGCATGTATCCCGTGCCACCCAAAGTGCTCTAGAAGGTGTAAGTCAACTACCCTGGCCAGCAAGATCTCCGGATCTGTCCCCCATTGAGCATGTTTGGGACTGGATGAAGCGTCGTCTCACGCGGTCTGCACGTCCAGCACGAACGCTGGTCCAACTGAGGCGCCAGGTGGAAATGGCATGGCAAGCCGTTCCACAGGACTACATCCAGCATCTCTACGATCGTCTCCATGGGAGAATAGCAGCCTGCATTGCTGCGAAAGGTGGATATACACTGTACTAGTGCCGACATTGTGCATGCTCTGTTGCCTGTGTCTATGTGCCTGTGGTTCTGTCAGTGTGATCATGTGATGTATCCGACCCCAGGAATGTGTCAATAAAGTTTCCCCTTCCTGGGACAATGAATTCACGGTGTTCTTATTTCAATTTCCAGGAGTGTATATTCCTGCAAACATAAAGTTCAACCTTCAAAGTCCCATTCGCAACCCTACAGATGCCAAAAATTTCTATTATATAACGACCACCTGACAATAGTGTGTACGAATCCTCCACCTGCCCCATTGTAAATCCAACCATTTCCTCGAACAGTGCCCGAACCTCACTCCTCCTTCTACATGTAACACTGGTAACCTATCACATCCTACTTATACCTCAAAGTGTAAGGCTAAACCCCGATTGAGCAAACCAGAGCCCACAGTTTCCATGCAACACGCTGAAACATCACTTGCTCCAAATAACTCCATCCACTCTCCCCCCCCCCCTCCCACCTCCACCACCACCACCACCACCAAAACGGAATATATCATAAGATTCCTCACTGTTGTCCTTCAAAATACTCATCCATTTCAAAGGTCTTACACTCTCCAACAAATATCACTTGATGCCTATTTTGTATTTCATCCCAATGCGTAAGAAATGTAGTCCTGCAGTCATGTTCATTTCGTTTGAACCTCATCAGCATAGCCGAGCGGTCTGAGGCGCCTTGTCACGGTCCGCGCGGCTTCCCCGTCGGAGGTTCGAGTCCTCCCTCGGGCATGGGTGTGTGTGTGTGTGTGTGTGTTGTCCTTAGCGTAAGTTAGTTTACGTTAGATTAAGTAGTGTGTAAGCTTAAGGACCGATGACCTCAGCAGTTGGGTCCCATAAGACCTTACCACAAATTTCCAGTTTCTTCCTCAGCACATTATTTTAAACCCTGTCCCTGCCTCAACCCACCCCACGCCTCTACCCATATCTTATGCTATAGTGATGTAGCAGTACAACATTCTTTTCGACAACATGCACCACTTACAAACAAACAAACCTTTATTCATGAAAACGCTCTCCAAGCAGCAAGTCCATGCTTCACGCTCACTGAAACCTTCCTCCGTCTGTATAACATCTGAACTCTCCTTTATATACGACTTCATGTAGGTAACCCACATCCCATAGTGTGTGGCACAGTTTCTATTGGCCACCAAAGTAGCATCCCTACTTCGCCACAAGCTCTGTGCAATACCCTCACCAAGCACTTCATCCTCAACCCATGTTACCTAACCCTAAGCATTACCTGTGCCATTATAGACATCTGACGCTATCCTCTGTGACTTCTTCTACCATACAGACCACGCTTTCTAGGCTCATATTACTACTGCCGACCTAAACATCCATTGTCGATCCCTTGCAGAGTTCCAGCAGTAGCGTCTTAACATATCTTAACCTCCTTGGGTGAACCACTGCAGAACTCCATGATCCTATTGCAAGTGATCACTTACCCATCCTACCTGCAATCTCCCACAGAACAGCTCACACCCACACGTCCTCTCTCAATACTAATTTACGGAATTTATCCAAGACGACACCCATCTAAACAGAAATACCTATATGCAGATACGCAAATTGGAAGCCACCCCTTAACGTTCGAACACCCTGATGACATCCATCATGCCTCTTCCTTCTTGCACCAGACCTCGCCAGATGCCGTATCCACCAACATTCCTACCACTCCCATCTATCCTCATCATCCCACACTCCGCCCATGAGCTCCACGCATTCTTCACGAGTTCTGTCGATTGTATCGTTCCTTTCTGCAGACTCATAACCGACAAACATTTAAACGACAGTGGCAAATACAGCGGCCCATGAGAAATCTACTAAACGCAAATAAACGCCCGGACAGACGCCAGACATGCACCAATCGCAACACTACATTATCCATAAACTCCACTTTGTACTGGAATCATTACCCATAAACATCTCTATATTCTGGAAAGCGTTCCATGCCTCACTGGAAACAGTCCTGTTCCTACCACACAATTTTACACAACAATCACCAATTTACTGAGAACGTAACTTTGGCTCAGCACTTTGAATTTGGTGTTTCATATATCTTTACGAACCCTGATGAAGACCTGCAGTTTGATTATTCCTTATTGTCCATAATCCATGAGCGAACTGACACATCTTACCTATCTTTTTCTCCTAGCTTCCCGCACCGAGACGACATAACACAAGTAAATCTTAACATTCGAGACACAGCACAAATCATCATGGAAACACTACACAAAAAACGAAACACACTATTACTGAATGAATTCCCATGCCCCTTGCCAGGAATCCCTACCAAACTCTACAATGTGAGCCTTCACACATGCTGCTATCCTGGGCCATGGAAAACTAGCCGTATCCAACCTTTCAAATGGTTCAAATGGCTCTAAGCACTTTGGGACTTAACATCTGACGTCATCAGTCCCTTAGACTTAGAACTACTTAAACCTAACTAACCTAAGAACATCACACACAGCCATGCCCGAGGCAGGATTCGAACCTGCGACCGTAGCAGCAGCGCAGTTCCGGACTGAAGCGCCTAGAACCACTCGGCCACAGCGGCCGGCCTACAACCTTTCCTTGAATCCAACAAACCTGTCAGTAACACCTCCTCCTGCAAACCTATCAGGCTCACCCCAGTATTCAGCAAGGGCTTCAAATCCATCCTCTCGCAGAGCATACATGAAAACCTAAACTAGCATCTACTTCTACCGACTAATCAGTGTGACTTGTGTCCTCACTTATTCTCTTACGACCAGTTCCTGTACCTTACCCGTCTCCCACCCCACTAACTTGTGAAGTACTTCTGAACACGTTTTCCTAAAAGTGCCTTGAACAACTAGTTAGACAACCCACACGCAACAGAAATACACTCCTGGAAATGGAAAAAAGAACACATTGACACCGGTGTGTCAGACCCACCATACTTGCTCCGGACACTGCGAGAGGGCTGTACAAGCAATGATCACACGCACGGCACAGCGGACACACCAGGAACCGCGGTGTTGGCCGTCGAATGGCGCTAGCTGCGCAGCATTTGTGCACCGCCGCCGTCAGTGTCAGCCAGTTTGCCGTGGCATACGGAGCTCCATCGCAGTCTTTAACACTGGTAGCATGCCGCGACAGCGTGGACGTGAACCGTATGTGCAGTTGACGGACTTTGAGAGAGGGCGTATAGTGGGCATGCGGGAGGCCGGGTGGACGTACCGCCGAATTGCTCAACACGTGGGGCGTCAGGTCTCCACAGTACATCGATGTTGTCGCCAGTGGTCGGCGGAAGGTGCACGTGCCCGTCGACCTGGGACCGGACCGCAGCGACGCACGGATGCACGCCAAGACCGTAGGATCCTACGCAGTGCTGTAGGGGACCGCACCGCCACTTCCCAGCAAATTAGGGACACTGTTGCTCCTGGGGTATCGGCGAGGACCATTCGCAACCGTCTCCATGAAGCTGGGCTACGGTCCCGCACACCGTTAGGCCGTCTTCCGCTCACGCCCCAACATCGTGCAGCCCGCCTCCAGTGGTGTCGCGACAGGCGTGAATGGAGGGACGAATGGAGACAGCGATGAGAGTCGCTTCTGCCTTGGTGCCAATGATGGTCGTATGCGTGTTTGGCGCCGTGCAGGTGAGCGCCACAATCAGGACTGCATACGACCGAGGCACACAGGGCCAACACCCGGCATCATGGTGTGGGGAGCGATCTCCTACACTGGCCGTACACCACTGGTGATCGTCGAGGGGACACTGAATAGTGCACGGTACATCCAAACCGTCATCGAACCCATCGTTCTACCATTCCTAGACCGGCAAGGGAACTTGCTGTTCCAACAGGACAATGCACGTCCGCATGTATCCCGTGCCACCCAAAGTGCTCTAGAAGGTGTAAGTCAACTACCCTGGCCAGCAAGATCTCCGGATCTGTCCCCCATTGAGCATGTTTGGGACTGGATGAAGCGTCGTCTCACGCGGTCTGCACGTCCAGCACGAACGCTGGTCCAACTGAGGCGCCAGGTGGAAATGGCATGGCAAGCCGTTCCACAGGACTACATCCAGCATCTCTACGATCGTCTCCATGGGAGAATAGCAGCCTGCATTGCTGCGAAAGGTGGATATACACTGTACTAGTGCCGACATTGTGCATGCTCTGTTGCCTGTGTCTATGTGCCTGTGGTTCTGTCAGTGTGATCATGTGATGTATCCGACCCCAGGAATGTGTCAATAAAGTTTCCCCTTCCTGGGACAATGAATTCACGGTGTTCTTATTTCAATTTCCAGGAGTGTATTTTAGACCTTGTAGTCACAAACAGGCCTCACCTCATCGACAGATTCAGTATGGAGACAGTCATGGTCTCGTTGTAGCGACGATGGTTACTAAAGTTAGCAAATCCATCAAGGAGGCTAGGAAAGTATTTATGCTATAAAGCAGATAAGCAGTTATCAGTATCCCACTTAGACAATGAACGGATACCATTAAGTAACAATATGATGGAGACAGAGGAATTATGGGCAAAGTTTAAACTGATTGTAAATGGGGCTTTGGAAACGTAAGTACCAAGTAAGTGGATTAGGGATGGTAAAGACCTACCGTTGTCTATTAATAAAATTATGAAAATGCTGAGGAAGCAGAGATTGCTGCACTCTCGATTCAAAAAGGAACGCGCAAATGTCGACAGGCAGAAGTGTAGAAAATCGTGCGTCCGAAACAAGATCATTGCATGATACGTTAACATCCACCGTTACACCTTAGAGAAAGATGTCGAGAGCTCGAGAAAATTCTGGCCGTACGTAAAATCACCAAGCGGGCCGAAGAGTTCTATCCAGTCACTCGTCGCCCAGTCTGGGATGGCAATAAAATACAACAAAAGGAAAGCTGAAATCTCAAATTTCACGTTTCAGAAATCATTCACGCAGGAAGATCGTACAAACATACCATAGTTTGACTGTCGCACGGGTTTCCGGACGGAGGACATAGAAACAGTTATCCCCAGCATAGAGAAGTAACTCAAAGAGCTGAAAACAAATAAATTGCCAGATCGAGATGGAATCCCAATTCGGTTTCACAGAGAATACTTCGCGGTGTTGGCGTTATACTTAACCTGCATTAATTGCCAATCTCCCACGCAACGAAATGCTCCAAGCGACAGGCAAAAAGCACAGGTCACTCGTGTATATAAGAAGGATAAAAGAACGATCACGCATAATTACAGTCTAATATCCTTAACATCGGTTTGCTGCAGAATTCTTGAACACTATCTGAGTTCGAATGCAAGAAATTCCTTTCAGATAGAAAAGATTTTGTCCACAAATCAGCACGGAGTTAGAAAGCAACACTCATACGAAATTGAGATTGCCCTTTTCTCAAATGATGTCCTGTGGATTGTGAATGAAGGGCAACAGGCAGATTACATATCTTTAGATTTCCGGAAAGCGTTTGAAGCGGTGAGCCATTGTAAACTGTTCACGACGGGCGGCGGATACCGGTTAGATCCGTAGATATGTGAATGGCTCTAAGACTTCTTAAGTAGTAAAACCCAGTACGTTGCCCTCGGCGGTGAGTGTTAATCAAAACAAGGTTATCGCCAGCAGTGTCCCATGGAAAAGTGATAGGGCCGCTCTTATCGTCTGTATACATGAATCTACATCTACGTCTGCATCTACATGGACGCTCCGCAAAATACGCTTAAGTGCCTGGCAGAGCGTTCATGGAACCATCTTCACAATAATTCACTATTATTCCAATCTTGAACAGCGCGCGGAAAAAATGAACACCTATATCTTTCTGAGCGCACTCTGATTTCCCTTATTTTATTATGATGATCTTTTCTCCCTATGTAGGTCGGCGTCAACAAAATATTTTCGCACTCGAAGGAGGGAGTTGGTGATTGAAATATCGTGAGAAGGTTCCGCCACAACGAAAAAAGCCTTTGTTTTACTGGTGTCCACCCCAAACCCTGTACCATATCAGTGCCACTCTCTCCCTATTTACCGATAATACAAAACGTGCTGCTCTACTTTGAACATTCTTGATGTACTCCGTTAATCCTGTCTGGTAAGGATCCCACAACGCGCAGCAGTACTCCAAAAGAGGACGGACAAGCCTAGTGTAGGGAGCTTCTTTAGTACACCTGTTGCATCTTCTAAGTGTTCTGCCAACAAAACGCAGTCTTAGTTTCGACTTCCGCATAACATGTTCAATGTGTTCTTTCCCATTTAAGTTGTTCTTAATTGTAATTCCTAGGTATTTAGTTGAATTTGCGGCCTTTGGATTTGACAGATTGATAGTGTACACTTTTCATTATTTGGGGTCAACTGCCAATTTTCGAAACATACAGATATCTTTTCTGAATCATTTTGCAATTTGTTTTGATCTTCTGATGGCTTGATTAGTCGATAAACGACAGCATCATCTGCAAACAACCTAAGACGGCTGCTCAGACTGTCTCCTCCATCGTACCGAGCGAGGCGGCAAAGTGGTTAGCATCCTAGACTCGCATTCGGGAGGACGACGGTTCAAATCCGCGTCCGGCCGTCATGATTTAAGTTTTCCGTGATTTCCCTAAATCGCTTCAGGCAAATGCCAAGATGGTTCCTTTGAAATGGCACGGCCGACTTCCTTTCCCATCCTTCTCTAATCCAATGGGACCGATGACTTCGCTGTTTGGTCCCCTCTCCCCCAAAATCAACCAACCAACCAATCTTAAATCTTTTATACAGATAAGCAACAGCATAGGACCTATAACACTACTTTGTGGAACGTCAGAAATCATTTCTGTTTTACTCGATGATTTTCCGTCATTTGCTACGAACTGTCACCTCTCTGACAGGAAATCACGAATCCAGTCACATAACTGAGACGATATTCCGTACGCACGAAATTTGACTACAAGCCGCTTGTGAGGTACGATGTCAAACGTCTTCTCGAAATCTAGAAATACGGAATCAATTTCAAATCCCTTGTTAATAGCACTCAACGTTTCATGTGAGTAAAAGAGTTAGATGTATTTCACAAGAACATTGTGCTCTAAATAAGTGTTTACTCTTCAAGGTAATTCATAATTTTGGAACACAGTACGTGTTCCAAAATCCTGTTACATATCGACGTTCATCATATGGGCCTGTAATTAAGTGGTTTACTCCTACTACCGTTCTGGAATACTGGTGTGACCTATGCAACATTTCAGTGTTTGGATATGGATCTTTTCGTCGAGCGAGCGGTTGTATATGATTCTATCAGCATACTCTGAAAGAAACGTAATTGGTATACAGTCTGGACCGGAAGACTTGCTTTTATTAAGTGATTTAAGTTTGCTCTACTCCGAGGATATCCAGTTCTAAGTTACTCATGTTGGCAGCTGTTATTGATTCGAATTATGGAACATTTACTACGCCTTCTTTAGCGAAGGAATTCCGGAAGGCTGTGTTTAGTAACTCTGCTTTAGCAGCGCTGTCATCGATAGTACTTCCATTGCTATCACGTAGAGAAGGCATTGATTGTGTCTTGCCGGTAGCATACTTTACATACGACCAGAATCTCTTTCGATTTTTCTGCCAGGTTTCGAGACAAAGTTTCGTTCTGGAATCTGTCATAACCATCTCGCATTGGATTCCGCGGTAAATAGCGAGCTTCTGTGAAGGATTGCCAATCTTGAAGATTTTGCGTTAGTGTAAATTTGCCATGCTCTTTTTTCGTTGTTTCTGCAACAATGTTGTGACCCGTTTTGTGTACCAAGGGGGTTCAGCTCCGTCGTTTGTTGATTTATTTGGTATAAATCTCTCAATATCTGTAAATATTGTTTCTTTGAATTTAAGCCACATCTGGTCTATACTTAACGGTACACGATCTGACGGACGGGGTGAGCAGCAATTCATACCTGTTTGCTGAAGATGCTGTGGTGTACGGGAAGGTGTCTTTTTCAGTTCCTGTAGAAGGATACACGGGGACTTAGACAGAATTTCTAGTTTGTGTGAAGAATGGCTGACTGCTCTAAAAACAGAAAAATGTAATTTAAAATGGCGGCTCTAGGCGCTTCAATCCGGAACCGCGCTGCTGCTATGGTCGCAGGTTCGAATCCTGCGTCGGGCATGGATGTGTGTGATGTCCTTAGGTTAGTTAGGTTTAAGTAGTTCTAAGTCTAGACGACTGATGACCTCATATGTTAAGTCCCATAGTGCATAGAGCCATTTAAAATGGATGAGTAGGAAAAACAATCCTGTAACGTTCGAATACGGCATTAGTAGTGCTCTGCTTGACACAGACTCAAACATTAAATACACTACTGGCCATTAAAATTGCTACACCACGAAGATGCTACAGACGCGAAATTTGCCGCGCGGAATTAGCCGAGCGGTCTTAGCGCTGCAGTCATGGACTGTGTGGCTGGTCCCGGCAGAGGTTCGAGTCCTCCCTCGGGCATGGGTGTGTGTGTTTGTCCTTAGGACAATTTAGGTTAAGTCGTGCGTAAGCTTAGGGACTGATGACCTTAGCAGTCCAGTCCCATAAGATTTCACACACATTTCAACATTCGAGACGCGAAATTTAACCGACAGGAAGAAGATGCTGTGATATGCTAATGATTAGCTTTTCATAGCATTCACACAAGGTTGACGCCGGTGGCGACACCTACAACGTGCTGACATGAGGGAAGTTTCCAACCGATTTCCCATACACAATCAGCATACTACCGGCGTTTCCTGGTGAAAAGTTGTTATGATGCCTCGTGTAAGGAGGAGAAATGCGTACCATTACGTTTCCGACTTTGATAAAGGTCGGACTGTAGCCTATCGCGATTGCGGATTATCGTATCGCGACATTGCTGCTCTCGTTGGTCGAGATCCAATGACTGTCAGCAGAATATGGAATCGGTGGGTTCAGGAGGGTAATACGAAATGCCGTGCTGGATCCCAACGGCCTCGTATCACTAGCAGTCGAGATGACAGGCATCTTATCCGCATGGCTGTAACAGATCGTGCAGCCACGTCTCGATCCTTGAGTCAAGAGATGGGGGCGTTTGCACAACAACCATCTGCACGAACAGTTCCACGACGTTTGCAGCAGCATGGACTATCAGCTCGGAGACCATGGCTGCGGTTACCCTCGACGCTGCACCACAGACAGGAACGCTTGCGATGGTGTACTCAACGACGAATCTGGGTGTACGAATGGAAAAACGTGATTTTTTCGGATGAATCCATGTTCTGTTTACAGCATAATGATGGTCGCACCTGTCTTTGGTGACATCGCGGTGAACGCACATTGGAAGCTTGTATTCGTCATCGCCATACTGGCGTATCACCCGGCGTGATGGTATGGGGTGCCATTGGTTACACGTCTAGGTCACCTCTCGTTCGCATTGACAGCACTTTGAACAGTGGACGTTACATTTCAGATGTTTTACGACCCGTGGCTCTACCCTTCATTCGATCCCTGCGAAACCCTACATTTCAGCAGGATAATGCACGACCGCATGTTGCACCTTCTGTATGGGCCTTTCTGGATACAGAAAATGTTCGACTGCTGCCCTGGCCAGCACATTCTCCAGATCTCTCACCAATTGAAAACGTCTGATCAATGACGGCCGAGCAACTGGCTCGTCTCAATACGCCAGTCACTGCTCTTGATGAACTGTGGTATCGTGTTGAAGCTGCATGGGCAGCTGTACCTGTACGCGCCATCCAAGCTCGGTTTGACTCAATGCTGGCGTATCAAGGCCGTTATTACGGCCAGAGGTGGTTGTTCTGAGTACTGATTTCCCAGGAACTATGCACCCAAATTGCATGAAAATGTAATCACATGTCAGTTCTAGTATAATATATTTGTCCATTGAATACCCGTTTATTATCTGCATTTTTTCTTTGTGTAGCTATTTTAATGGTCAGTAGTGTATTTAGGCGTAACGCTGAAAAAAGATATGAAATGGAGCGAGCACGCCTGGTTGGTTGTAGCAAAAGCGATTGGTCGAATTCATTTTATTGGGAGAATTTTGGAGGACTGCAGTTCGTCTATAAAGGAGACGGTGTACAGAACACTATTGCGACCTATTTTCGAATAGTGCCCAAGTGTTAGCGATCCCCACTAGGTCGGATTAAAGGAAGACATCGAACCAATTCAGAGGCGTGATGCTAGATTTCTTACCGATAGGTTCAGTTAGCACACAAGTAACACGGAGATGCTTAGTGAATTCAAATGGAAATCGCTGGAGCGAAGGCAACGTTCTCTGCGCGAGACTCTTTTAGCCGGCCGGAGTGGCCGTGAGGTTCTAGGCGCTACAGTCTGGAACCGGGCTACCGCTACAGTCGCAGGTTCGAATCCTGCCTCGGGCATGGACGTGTGTGATGTCCTTAGGTTAGTTAGGTTTAATTAGTTCTAAGTTCTAGGCGACTGATGACCTCAGCAGTTAAGTCGCATAGTGCTCAGAGCCATTGGAACAAGTTTTGAGACACTTTTGAGGAAATTTGGAGAACCGCTATTTGAGGCTGACTGCAGAACGATTCTACTGCCACCAACGCACATTTCGGGTAAGGACCACGAAGATAAGACGAGAGAGATAAGGGCTCGTACATAGACAGTCGTTTTTCCTTCGCTCTATTTGCGACTAGAAATGAAAAGGAAATGGCTACTAGTGGTACGTAGTACCCGCTGGCTGCACTGTACGGTGGCTTGCGGGTAATGTATGTAAATGTAGATGTAGAACACATTAACCGCAAATCCGCTACCTCTGTGTCCCTTGACCTTGAGGAAACGTATGACCGTGTATTACACTCTGGTCTCCTTTTCAAACTCAAGATGTATGCGATTCCAATAAACTATGTCCGCCACCTTGCATCTATTCTATCCAACAGTCTATCCTACGAAACCATAGCTCCCGCATCTTACACCCCGTTGCAGGTTTGCCTCACGCCTCTTTCCTTACCCCACACCTGCATATCCTCTACAGCGCCGAAATGCTTAAACCCCTCCTCCTGTCTTCTATCTAACCTCTCCAGACTGTAGCGCCTAGAACCGCTCGGCCAACCCGGCCGGCCAACCATCTCAAGACACTAGCAATAATTATAGGTCGAACCACCTGCAGCTTCCATTCCCATGACTTCTAACTCACCGTTTACAGCCGTCCTAGCTGATGAACTAACAAATTAAAACATCTACGACTAACGTTCGATCATAACTTCGGAATTGCGTTTACTAACCATCCAACAAAAAGTCTACAATTGACTAAAACTATTGGAACTACTAACTGGAGGAATACAGAGATTGCACCTCTACATCAAACCCCGCACCTATAAAGAAAAAACTCGTGTAATTCTCTCTTATGCCAGTGTTACCTGGATTTCTGTTTCACGAAAACTTCACCACACCCTACAAATCCTCGAACACCATGCACTCCGACTCGCCATACGTATCCATCTACCATCCCCCACTAGGACCCCGTATTCCACCAGTTTCCTCTCCCACATTGTACACCTTTGGGTTTCCTGCCCTTACTGCAAACTTGACTCGAACATCCTTATGCACTTTGCCACTCTGCAATGAAACTTTAACCACCTCCTCGGATCCAACGGCCGGCCGCGGTGGCTGAGCGGTTCTAGGCGCTTCAGTCCGGAACCGCGCGACTGCTACGGTCGCAGGTTCGAATCCTGCCTCGAGCATGGATGTGTGTGATGTCCTTAGGTTAGTTAGGTTTAAGTAGTTCTAAGTTCTAGGGGACTGATGACCTCAGATGTCAAGTCCCATAGTGCTCAGAGCCATTTGAACCCATCCCACGATCAAATCCAACCAGAAATATACCTATTCTTCCAGCTTTAATAAAGTATACCTCTTCCTCTCCAGGTAACAGCTCCTTCCAACACTCCCCTCCCGCCCCACACTTCCCACACTCCCTTTGGTTCGGGTCCTCCAACCAGTTTTCCATACCACACCATTTCCAACGTACTCTGCCTGCAATAACTCTAGCTACCCCTTAAAGTGTAGCGCTCCGTTTTAGGAATACTGTTGCGTTTTTTGACAGTATTTTGAACAAGCAACCACATTTTACGTAAAATACTAAATGTACCAACGCTTGTTTTAATAATCTTAAATATATGTATTTATTTTATATCTTAACTTTTTAGAAACAATGCCTTTGCATTATCGGCTGAAGAGGGGAAATGAACTGCTGCCAGCACACTCTCGTTCTCATAGGTGAGGAAATGAAATAACAACAAAAACCAACTCTGTGTTGTCACCGTTGATGGGTGAGTGTAGTTCTGGGAACTTGTCCCGAAATCTTCAGCAATTAACTAACACTAGGTTTAAATTTTCTTCTTCCGACTTAACAGTGATGTTTATTCCTCTTCATAACAACTGCAGGTGACCCACATATGGTTCCTTGGCCTACTAGGTGTTATACTGTTCATACATGGGATTTTCTAATCCAAGTCCTCTTCTAGCTGGGACTTCTGAAAGTAAATTTACACGTGTCGTCCAACGTTAAGAGTGGCGCATTGTCAAAAGAGACTAAATGTCCTCAGTTTCCCGCAGACACAGTTCTGCTGCGGTGAGAATAACAGGGGCATGACGGCGAGCGACTAGAATGGCGTGGTAACTGGGAACACACTCCAGAGCAGACGTATGCGGAACGGTATGATGCCCGTGGACAAAACGTCTATATTTTACACAGATCTTCCATTAAAATCTGGAATTTCAATGTCGCAATCAACCACAGTGAAATGGAGGCAATAATTTGACCGAGGCCGCACAGACGCCGATGACGCTGATCGGGAGTTCCAGATGCTGATCCATGCGATTTCCATCTTTTCAGAAAGCTGAATGAAAATCTGCGGGGAAAAAGATACTCAGGCGGTGAGATGGTTCACACAGCGATTCTCCAATGGCTTCTTGACCAAGGAGCGGATTTCTAAAGACGAGAAATTGAACAATTAGTGGAAAGTTCCAGCTGTTCTTTACAGAGACTTGGTGACTATGTTGAAAAATAGAGTTACTGGCAAATGCTTTCTTGTCAGTGACTGGAGCATTCTCGTGCATCGATTATTAGTGTTCCAAAATCCATGTTGTCTCTGACCCATAGGACGTGCTGTCGATAAGGAACCCATATCTAGTGGTAGCCTCTACATCCTATAGTGTGTGGGTGGTTTTTCGGGTTCCGTGTCTCAGGCGGTAAAAACGGAATCCTTACATGATCACTTTGTTGTACGTCCGGCCGTTTGTCTGTCTGTCCGACTGCTAAGACCCCTTTTTCTCAGGAACAGAAAGAGGTATAAACATCACATACTAAAGTCTACGGGCCCTTGGTGGTGTAAAAAATTTAAACTTCTAAGTCAATGCATTTAAAAGATACGGCCGTCTGTGTAGATCCATTTTTCTCAGGAATAGGTACAGTATTAAGCTTGAAATTTATGTTAAACACGGAGGTCTATGGTCCCTTGGCGGTGTAAATAATTTAAGCCTTTGTGTCAATGCAGTTAGAGGATACAGCCATATATGTCACATATTTTGACGCTCGCAAACTCACTCGTGAAAATGTATAGGTGAGCTAACTCAAGGCCACCTACAATAAATCAGACCTTAAGGCAGATATCGATACTTGACAATATGGCGGCAATCGTGGGAGAAAAGAAACCAGCGTGCTTGTGTTTTCGTAACGTGTGTGTAACATTGTATACGTGACAGTCAAGAGATTATCAGCTAAAGCATTTATCACTACCTATTATTTAAGCAATATGCTGTGAATGTTGTCACAAGTGTTACGCTATTATTTATTTTCTAGATTCTGTAGTACGTTCGTCATAATTTAAAGTGTAAACTGTTCTTGCGATGGGTCATAGCTGTTGTGTACCACGATGTAAATCCAGTTATGGCAAAATGTACGACACTTCAACAGTTAAGTTTCCCAAAGAAACAGCATTGAGGAGCAAATGGATTAAACTAATTCATAGAGAAAATTCTGAAGTGAACGGTAAAACTGTAGTATGCATTAAGCATTTTGAACCTAAGTTTGTGGTTAGGGAAGACGTTTTTCCTGTGGAAAACAGTGAACCCACACATGCACCACGAAAAATACGAAAGCTAGCAAATGATGCAGTTCCAACTACCTTTCCTAATCAACCTTCTTATCACACAGTAGCAGTTCCTAAGGCAAGGAAGAGCCGTGAAGAACGTATTCAACAGCTACTGTAACATGATGGATGTAGTTTCCGTAACTGATGCGAAAATGTCAGTATACGTGACTTTCAGCATTTTAAAAGCGAAGTGCAGAAAAGGAATGTTTATCCATTTACACTTTTAGTAAAGGATGACTATGTGTCTTTTATTAAATTAAAGGATGATTCAATCAGTGTTGTGCCATTAGTTTCAGTGTGCTTCAAGATATCAAGTTCCTTGGAAGTAAAAGTGTTTCTAAAAATGTGTGTTTCATTACGGAACCCTTGAAATGGATATTACAGTATGGGGAGCAAGAGAATTTGAAATGTGACAAATGGACAAAATTCAACAATCTGGTGATTCACCTAAATGGTTTCACAGATACCTCTATTGGTACCACTGACAAGGTTATAATTTTAGTCAATGTTCTCAAACAAGCACTGAAAGCTGGTAGTGTTTCTGAAGATGATATAGCCCCAAAAATAGAATTTGTTTTGGAGCAATTACTACTTGCAATAACAAAGCAAATTAGATATTCTCCTGAGCTTTTGTTATGGACAGCAAACATTTGCTTTTCATTTCCTGGTACCCACCATCACTTGAGAGAAACAAATGTGTTACCATTACCTCATCCTGCTTATTTAAGGCAGTTTCTATGCAAAATCGGTCCTAATAAACCTTGTATTGGTCCACCATAGATAGCTTTTTTGAGGGAAAAAAATAAATTTCTTCAGGAAAATGACAAGGTAATTTCAGTGATGCCAGATGAAGTTTATGTTAACTCAAAATTCTCTTATAAGGCAGGAAAGATACTTGGAGTTGCTGAGAATACCTCAGATACTAGAAGAGCAGGTACAATGCAGGTTTTCATCTTTGCATTCTGATTATAAAGAAGTAATAGCTCTCTTTCCTGTAAAAATGTTACTTTTGATACACTACTGAAACTGACAGTTGACGTATTAAAGATAATGAATTAGATTGGATATGATGTAATATGTCTGCTAACAGATAACCCCGAGCGGGGTGGTGCAGTGGTTAGACACTGGACTCGCATTCGGGAGGACGACGGTTCAATCCCGCGTCCGGCCATCCTGATTTAGGTTTTCCGTGATTTCCCTAAATCACTCCAGGCAAATGCCGAGATGGTTCCTCTGAAAGGGCATGGCCGACTTCCTTCCCAATCCTTCCCTAATCCGATGAGACCGATGACCACGCTGTCTGGTCTCCTTCCCCACATCAACCAACCAACCAACAGATAACCATAGCACTAACAGGAAAACGTATCAGCTTATGTGTGGTGGCACTTTACAGCCATGTATTAGAAATCCAATTGCTCGATCTAAATCTGTCTTTCTTCTGTTAGACAGTGTGCACTTGCTTAAGTGTATCAGAAATAGCTGCTTAAATGTAAAAAATGAATCATTCATAATGCCTAATATTGAGGAAACGTTTGCTTTCATTAATGCCTTTCTACACAGTGATGAAGGGAATGCTGCATGTGAATGTAATTTCAGTGAAGTAAAATTTTCAGATTTGAGAAACCAGTTTCATTCTGAGAAAAATAAACTGTTGAAACTTGCCCCAAAGCTAGTGAGAAAGGCAGCATATTCAACTTCTATTGAGTGACAGAATGTTTTCCTTGCTCTCAGTGATTTTGATTCTAAAAATTTGGCATTAGAAATTTTGAGAAGTTAGGGGATTGAGATTGCTGATGACACCACACACTTTTTAAAATTAATCATTGAATGGTGGACAGTTTCTAATGTGCAGCATCCTATGAAAGGCAAACACACTCCAGATGATAATGCTAGCCCAATCAATGGACCCACTGACCCCAAACTTCTGCTTCTTGAAAATTTGAAAACTTATCTTGATATCTGGCAAGCATTGCATACTCATGGAAAACTAACCAATGAAACATATGCTGCTTTCTCTCACGCACTTGCAACAACAGTTCAATTGTGCAGCTATATTTTTGACACATACAACTGGCCTTACATACTTACAGCAAAATTACACACTTATGCTTTAGAAGCAAGATGTGGAGCCTGCAGAAGGCTAAGTGGCTGCACATATAATGTTTCAGTCGAGCAATTCTTGGAATCTGAGAGGAAACTCAAAGTAATAAGTCTACTAAAGCTCAGATCTACTAAACATGGTGAATTTACTTTAAATGACTTTGCAGCAAAAGTAAATTCCAGCATAAAACACCAAACATATGAACATTTAGATAAATTAGAACTTGCTCTAGAGGAACTAGCAAACATTCCCATGATGGATGAAGATTTGAAAGTCTTGGTCTGTGTTGCTCGATACACTAGCAAAACAGTACTTGAAAAGCTGAGAAAAGATGGAAAATGTTCAGATTGTGAATAAATGTTACAGACAGAGGATGAAATCCAAAGAACTCCTTTCCTATTTCAACCACCTGAATTGTGGGGGATTAAAATATCCTTCTTCCATTACGATTCCTTGTCTTGTAATATATATAAATTTTTCAAGTTCTGATTAGCAGCACAGCTGAATCTGAATTTCTCAAACTTGAAAATCAAAGCGATGCAGTGCTTGCCTTAAGAACTGAATTGTGTGAAAATGCCATTAGTAACCTCAGTGATGTGTGGAGATATGGCATTCCTTTAAAGACAATAATCAAGAAAAGTATTAAAGTGCTTTCCAATATTTTTATTAATAATTGTAGAAAACTCGTGAATAAAAAGTGTGTTTCAAAGGAAATTTCTCGAACACTAGTAAAACAGAAAAGAGGAACTCATGAAGATATTGCAGCAAAAATAACAAAACGCAAAGCGGGAAGCTGAGCAGCAAATAAATCAACAGGTACTCAAAATCAAACCACTTCTAGCATATTACATAATGGCAGTGACTAGAATTAATTACATGTTGTTTAATACAATTTTGAGATTTAGCTGCACCCTTCACTTATTATTGCTCTGTAGCTTCTATTCTGCAAATTATTATTAGTGTCCAAATATGCAATTTGTATCTGCTGTGTAGTAGTCTGTTTGGATCTGATACTGAGTTGCATCTCCAAATTTCACTTCGTCATAGTACTTTTTGCATAATTTGTGACTTTAATACAACATTTTATTTGAGTTTGAATATAGAAAAATACATAACAATACGACATTTCTTACGCAATTTACAATCATTTTCTAGTTATGAAGTTTGTAAATAATTCGTGTTAGGGTACCGCTGAAATACTTGGCCTTAGACTGCCGCCATCTTGGTTTCTGTGTTGTGGTCTGATTTATTGTAGATGGTCTTGGCTAACTACACTACTGGCCATTAAAATTGCTACACCAAGAAGAAATGCAGATGATAAACAGGTAGTCATTGGACAAATATATTATAATAGAACTGACATGTGATTACATTTTCACGCAATTTGGGTGCATAGATCCTGAGAAATCAGTACCCAGAACAACCACCTCTGGCCGTAATAACGGCCTTGATACACCTGGGCATTGAGTCAAACAGAGTTTGGATGGCGTGTACAGGTACAGCTGCCCATGCAGCTTCAACACGATACCACAGTTCATCAAGAGTAGTGACTGGCGTATTGTGACGAGCCAGTTGCTCGGCCATCATTGATCAGACGTTTTCAATTGGTGAGAGATCTGGAGAATGTGCTGGCCAGGGCAGCAGTCGAATATTTTCTGTATCCAGAAAGGCCCGTACAGGACCTGCAACATGCGGTCGTGCATTATCCTGCTGAAATGTAAGGTTTCACAGGGATCGAATGAAAGGTAGAGCCACGGGTCGTAACACATCTGAAATGTAACCTCCACTGTTCAAAGTGCTGTCAATGCGAACAACAGGTGACCGAGACGTGTAACCAACCAATGGCACCCCATACCATCACGCCGGGTGATACATCAGTATGGCGATGACGAATACACGCTTTCAATTTGCGTTCACCGCGATGTCGCCAAACACGGACGCGACCATCATGATAGTGTAAACAGAACCTGGATTCATCCGAAAAAATGACGTTTTACCTTTCGTGCACCCAGGTTCGTAGTCGAGTACACCATCGCAGGAGCTCCTGTCTGTGATACAGCGTCAAGGTTAACCGCAGCAATGGTCTCCGAACTGATAGTCCACGCTGCTGCAAACGTCGTCGAACTGTTCGTGCAGATGGTTGTTGTCTTGCAAACGTCCCCATCTGTTGACTCAGGGTTCGTGTCATGGCTGCACGATCCGTTACAGCCATGCGGATAAGATGCCCGTCATCTCGACTGCTAGTGATACGAGGACGTTGGGATCCCGCACGGCGTTCCGTATTACGCTCCTGAACCCAGCGATTCCATATTCTGCTAACAGTCACTGGATCTCGACCAACGCGAGCAGCAATGTCGCGATACGATAAACCGCAATCGCGATAGGCTACAATCCGACCTTTATCAAAGTCGGAAACGTGATGATACCATTACTCCTCCTTACACGTGGCATCACAACAACTTTTCACCAGGCAACGCCGGTCAACTGCTGTTTGTGTATGAGAAACCGGTTGGAATCTTTCGTCGTGTCAGCACGTTGTAGGTGTCGCCACCGGCACCAACCTTGTGTGAATGCTCTGAAAAGCTAATCATTTGCATATCGCAGCATCTTCTTCCTGTCGGTTAAATTTCGCGTCTATAGCACGTCATCTTCGTGGTGTAGAAATTTTAATGGCCAGTAGTGTATGTAGGTATTCGGCGTGGTGGTCTGGAGGTAACGTCAGTCGAGTGGCAGCCGTGAAAGCGAGCGGACGTTCGGCAGCGGTCTCTCGCCCACCGCCGCGGTCGCTGTATGTTTACGTATCGCGTGAGGGTCTTGATTTCGTGTGTACCGTAACAACGTTCTGTAAGCAACATGTGGAACTTAAATAGAACAGAGTGTATCCAGTGCATCTTCGATCGAAACTCTCCGCGACCTACTACTTTAGACAGTCACAAATGGATACGTGACGTACTTAAGAATGCGCGTAAAGATACTTTCGGGTATCAGTTGGATTTAATTTTGAACTCTATAAGACTCAAAACTTCGTAATTATATGAAAGTATTGTAAATTCCGTTGGTGGCAAGCGAAAATTTAAACGTTTCGATGGCTCGATTTGTGACGCTCGATTTGTGATGCTGGCTGTAGGATCCGCAATGTACGCGTATTCAATCTGCCGTTCGAATTTTCCATCGACGATATTTCACGACGGCTACGTCCCTATGGAACCGTCCTTAGCATCAATAATGAAAATTGGCTGTCTGTTAACATCTTCCAAGTTGACAGCGGTATTAGGAATGTTCGTATTGACTCGAAGAAGCATATACGGAGAGTCCAAAAAGTATTCGTCTAGCTGCATATCTTTTACAAAACAAAGTCTGTGTAACATGAAAAGAAAAGTATACAAAATCTAAAGAGCCATTCATGTAAGAAGTACCTCCGTAAGTAATTTTTGTTGAAAAGCAAGGAAAGAAATACATCCAAATCGACAGCAAGGCTAACAAAATTGAAAATGTGATACAAGAGCTAGTTCATAAAGTATTCGTCCACCATCTGTAGATAGCGAAATTCTGCGCGCAGTGATTGAACTGTAACGCTGACCCACGGCACACAGTAGAGTCATTCGTGCGTGGCGCCACTCTATCGCCTGTTGTGGTTCTGAACGGCCCCGATACAGTGCAATTAGCGCCATGGGCCGTAAGGGTAGTGAGACGACGTTGATCAAAAGGAAAGTTTACTCTGCGCTTACATAATGAGTGCAACTCTTCTTACGAGATTGCTAAAGTAGTCGGTAGACCTAGATCGACGGTTCAGTCGATAATATATCGATTTTGCGCAACAAAATCATTAAGAAACCAACCACGTACCAGACGCCCTCACACTTTCACTGATGCAGACGAGAGATTTATCAGGAGGTAAATGAAGAAGAAGCCTAAAATCAGCGCTCCTTCTGAGCACTATGGGACTTAACATCTTAGGTCATCAGTCCCCTAGAACTTAGAACTACTAAAACCTATCTAACCTAAGGACATCACACACATCCATGCCCGAGGCAGGATTCGAACCTGCGACCGTAGCAGTCCCGCGGTTCCGGACTGCAGCGCCTATAGCCGCACGGTCACCGCGGCCGGCTCTTCATTTTGTGATGGAACGTAGGTTCGAAAAGGAAGACTTCTAGAATAGAGTAATATTTTCCGATCAGACTAAATATAACGTATTCGGGTCGGATGGCAGGCTAATGGTGTGGTGTAAGATGAATGCGAAGATGCTGCCACGCAATCTTGTGCCAACGGTTAAACATGGTGGTAGCTCCCCGATGGTGTGGGGCTGTATGACTGCTGCAGGTGTTGCAAAATTACATTTCATAAAAGGTACAATGTATCACCATATGTATATCAATATTTTAAAGGACAATCTGAATCCTAGTGCCGAAAAATTAGGCCTGCAAGGAAATTACATTTTTCAACAATATAACGACTAAAAGCATACGGCTCTAAATACAAGGTTGTTGCTCCTGTACAACTTAACACCCCTCCTCAGAGCCCAGACATTAATCCTATTGAACACCTTTGGCAATTACTGGAAGATAGCATCAGGAGAAGACACATTTCTAACAAGAGAGACCTAAAAGAAGCACTTCAAGAAGAACTTAGAACTTCTTAAACCTAACTAACCTAAGGAAATCACACACATCCATGCCCGAGGGAGGATTCGAACCTGCGACCGTAGCGGTCGCGCGGTTCCAGACTGAAGTGCCTAGAACCGCTCGGCCACCAGGGCCGGCGGAAACGTTGAGTCTATCGCGCTAAGATTTGTTTGCGGAGCAGCGCAGGACATCTGGTATTTTCTCAGCCACCGGCTAGCCATCACTGATGGAACGAACGCACGCTATCCGAACGTTCGAGAACTGATGCGGCCTGAGCGCATGCGATACCCAGTCACTAAACAAAATGTAGCGCTATGGATGATCTGACATACGGCCCCCTACATTACTGAGAACCGAGATGTTACAAAAAATGGTTCAAATGACTCTGAGCACTATCGGACTTAACTTCTGAGGTCATCAGTCCCCTAGAACTTAGAACTACTTAAACCTAACTAACCTAAGGACACCACACACATCCATGCTCGAGGTAGGATTGGAACCTGCGACCATAGCGGTCGCGCTGTTCCAGACTGTAGCGCCTAGAACAGCTCGGCCACTCCGGGAGGCCGAGATGTTACATTCTCAGTATATTCGACCTACATTATAGGGGAATATTTTCGAATTTCGGTAGAAGACAACCATGGGAAAACAACTGGCAACATGCTGCATATCATGATTAGAGAGTCCTCGTAAGGGCTCTGCATTACGCCAATTAATAGATAACTGACACTGTGTGAAAGTAGAAACTAGCAAGAGTCTCTTATATTGCTATAGCTATTTCATATAAGTGATTCAGGTGTGTGAGTAGCATCAGAATTCGGCAACAACGGATAAATTTCCTCAAAAAACACGACCGACTTTTAATCGTTTGGAAAATGAACTTACAACAACATAATATTGCTTTACTTTAATTAGAAGAAAACTTCTTTTCACTGCAGATACAGTTACTTCTTTCCTCCATAACGGCGAGAAAAAAGTTCCTTTTCTTGTCAAGTGAGAAGAAATACATTTTATTCAACCAAAAGTAATACGTGCCTAAATTTAGTCCACCATTTATCTTTATTAAACGACTTTTATTACTGTATGAAATCGGAAGAAGGACGACATTTTATTTATTTCTTCATTTCAACATCATTATTTTATTATCACAAAAAGTTAAAAAAATTAAATAAATTAAAAACCAAAAAGTGGTAAAGGCCGTGACTGGAAACCGACAGATCGTGGGATCTACTCTCGGTCAGATCAGCCGATTTTTCCGTTTTAACCTAGTCTTTAGTCTTTGCCTCTCACCTATGTGAGAAGTCGCCAGAAGCAACACGTGGTTCGGATTCCACGTTAAACTCGAGGTACCATTTCCCCAGTTGGAAAACTGGGGTAGTTTAAGGACACGCAAGTCGCCAAAGCGGCGTCCAATAGGAAGACCTGCACCAGGCCATTCAGCCGTATTAAATTATTAGTTTGTATGGACCCCTCAGATCGCGAGTCCTACTCGTACTTGTCCGATTTTTTGGACAGTATGCCGACTTACATAAATTAATTGCCGTAATTTAACTAATTTATGATTTACTGCACTATTATGGGTCGGATCGCTTCTACAATATGGGTTAGTTGACGGTGGCTCCTGTCGAACGGAAACGCTATTGGCTACAGCAGCTGACTCTGGTTAGTCCGTATTACCGAAACAGACGTTCTCAATCGTGATGGTCCGTGAAAAGCAGAATGCTTTCATATATGACTCTTGCTTTAACTGATCAAACGGACACAAAATTCGAAGAGATTGCGTGATTTGCTCGTCCTGTACGGGAATGTCACTCAAACGGCCAAATAAGGTCTCAGTGTCATCACATTCATGTTTCAAGAACAATTATTCCATCTACCAAGGGCTTCTGACATGCCCACCATGCCGAATACTCACTGTTATAATGCAATTGTTCTTGAATGAACGATTCGTTGTATGTAATTGTTAATGTCCAAGTCGCGGTGAAATGACAACAAATACAAAATATGTTTTCCAGAAAGACGTATCATTTCTGTGGTTGTACGTCGTTAGATGTCCTGTCATTTCTGTGGTTCCTCAAGCGGCCACGGCGCTGGACTGGTATTCGTGAGCACTGGGGTTCAAATTTCAAACGTGAGCCCTGTTTTCCGTGGTTTCGCCAGATCAATTGAGGAGAATACATGAATGAGTCCTTCAAACAGGCCACAACCAATTTCCGTCTCCACCCCTTCCACATACGAGCTAACGTCCTGCCTCTAACGATAGCGATGTTGACATCATATTAAACTATTGGCTTCGTTCTTTCTTGAAATATCAGTAGGTGTCACCATTTTTTTAACTTCTGCTGACGACAGAAAGATAATTTGTAAATAAATTTGAAAATAAATAAATGAAAATTTATCCACTGTTCTTTAAAACTGAAACTGGCCGTGTTCTCTGCCAATGATTTGGGCATTCTCGAGTTATTATTTTCACATTTACGTCTAATTGTTGATTGGTGGCCATCTAGATAATATTTCATTTCAGGGTGAAAGACAACAGGAATTTTCCAAATGCACAGAGTGAAAGTCTCCTAGCCAGCTAACACTTTCAAACATCAATCTACACTTCAGCTAATTATATCGTACTCAGTGGGCTACCCTGATGTCCGGCAATTGTACTAAGATTCAACGATGGAAGACGAATTCTTCTGGACATAAGCTATTCGGAAGGAGAAACAAACCAAAATAAAACATTCGTTGGTTGGTTGGTTGGTTTGGGGAAAGAGACCAGACAGCGTGGTCATCAGTCTCATCGGATTAGGGAAGGATGGGGAAGGTAGTCTGCCGTGCCCTTTCAGAGGAACCATCCCGGCATTTGCCTGGAGTGATTTAGGGAAATCACGGAAAACCTAAATCAGGATGGCCGGACGCGGGATTGAACCGTCGTCCTCCCGAATGCGAGTCCAGTGCCTAACCACTGCGCCACCTCGCTCGGTAAAACATTCGTAAATGACAATCGGTCATAGCAAAAGGACGAGGACCGCCGAGACCTCAGGATGTCAAGGCTGTCAATGAACATTTCAGATGATGGAAGGTTAAAAACGTCTTCGACACTGTGTTGTACGGCCGTCCCAAAGTTCCTCTCAGATACAGGAGATTGCAAGAATCTCAAGTGACGGGTGACAAGGTATCTATAAATGTGATTGTCATTGGTGGGGGGGAGGGGGAAATTCTTTCACGATTAGCAACTTCCCAGCACTGAACGGGGTGCCAAGCGCGCTCCCAGTCAGCTTCGGATGCACATTATGGCGTTTGCTAAAATAATTAATGCATTGTTTCCAACCCGAGAGACAGGAACAGTCAAAGCAGCGCATTTCTCCTAGTGAATGTATTATAAAGAGGGCTGAACCCCTTTGTTCTTCGTGCTACCACATACATCATCTTTTTCACGCTTGGTCCTTTGCACTTGTTTTCTCTTCAAAACGCTGCAGAAATGACACCCTGGCAGGAAACTTCCGTGGGAAAATCAGTAGGGACAGAAACCAACTGTTGTTTTACAGAGCTCAAGAAAACACATTGCGGTTGTGGACCATTCCAATGAATGATAAAAAATATGGCTACAATGTGAACATCAAAAATTTATGTTGAGCATTGGTAGTGCTAACAAAAGTAGGGAAGCACGCAGGAGGAGAGGAGGAAACGAAGTGAAACTACACGGTTTGAGAGGGCAAATCATGGGTATTTGATGTTATTGATGTGATTACGAAATCTATTCACATGTACAAATAACTTGGCAGTACGAGTTCACTTATAAATAAGACGTTGCACCTCCTCTGGCCGGGATGCATGCATCAATTTGCCTCGGAATGTTCTCATCAAGGCGTTGTATCATCTCCTGAGGCAAGCTGGCACGTGTCTCTGTACAACTGCAGTGACTGGTCCTTGACATCCTGGATACTTGCAATGGGACGAAGTTGACGTCTGAGCTGGTCCAACACATGTTCTGTCAGGGGCAGATCTGTGGATCTTGCTGGCCTCATAAATACCTAAATATCATGCAGACATTTCATACAGACATGTGACGTTGTCGGCCGCTGTAACCGAGCGATTCCAGGCGCTTCAGTCTGGAACCGCGCTGCTGCTACGGTCGCAGGTTCGAATCCTGCCTCGGACTTGGATGTGTGTGATGTCCTTAGGTTAGTTAGGTTTAAGTAGTTCTAAGTCTAGGGGACTGATGACCTCAGATGTTAAGTCCCATAGTGCTTAGAGCCATTTGAATCATGTGACGTTGGTGGACAAGCATTGTCCTGTTGAAAAATGACACCACGACTCTTTCGCATGAGAGATAAGACATGAGGACGTGGGTTGGCAGTCATTTACTGTTGTACCGTCAGAGTCACTACCAGCCGCGACCTGAAGTCATACCAGGTGGTTCCCCACACCATGTCACTATGAGCAGCACCGCTGTCCGTCTCCAGAACATTACCTGGCCGCGGTGGCCGAGCGGTTCTAGGTGCTTCTGTCCGGAACTGCGTGACTGCTACGGTCGCAGGTTCCGATCCTGCCTCGGGCACGGATGTGTGTGATGTCCTTAGGTTAGTTAGGTTTAAGTAGTTCTAAGTTCTAGGGGACTGATGACCTCAGAAGTTATGTCCCATAGTGCTCAGAGCCATTTTAACCATTTTGAACCAGAACATTGGAAGAATGGAACCTCTCCCCAGATTACCGCTATAATCGCCGACGATGGTCATCCGGGGTAGGGCAGAACCGTTACTCATCGCCGAACACAATGCGATGGCACTCATCAGTAGCCCAAGCTTCCCGGTGACGGCAGCACTCGAAACGCACTCGTTTATGTTGTGGAGTCCACGGCAGCTTACGTATAGGATGGTAATTTCATACTCCGGCTGCTGCTACTCTTCGACCAACGTTACGGAATGACACAAAATGTTGCAGGGAATCCACCGACTTATGATTGGTTTTTTCTTTGCCATTTTAGGGGAAACATATTTTTTGGGGGTAACTTTTGGGGTACCGGAAAGTTTGGCGAAATTTCTGGGGAAGAAAATTTCGGTACCAGAGAAACTGGGTAAGTATTTATCTGCATAGCCTTACTAGTATTAATACCTCCATCTGTGATATTTTAGTTCAAACAGCATGTACTTAATTTTCTAGGTATTCAGCAGATCTCTCTCTCTCTCTCTCTCTCCAGGTTAACCAATACAACTTTCCTTTCGTGAGAGATGGCGGTGATACCTCTCTGTGGCATTACTATGACATGCACATGCCTGTTTCGACCGTTTGGGATGTCTACTTCCACTTTTGTGGACGCGTCACTTTCTGACGAGACACCATATTGGAATTCGTAGTTTTAGTTGAAGCTTGTATTAGACGGGTTTTATATTATAACGTATGTCCTGTGAATAAATGTTGTGTCAGATATTGAGGATCTCTTGAAAACGCATTGGCAGTTATATAATTCGTTATAATTAAATGTAAGGTAATCACAGATCGGCGGTTAAGAGCCTGCAGGAGGTGTAAATGAAACACACATGCACGGATTTTTAGCTTTCAGAGAAGCATAGTGGATAGAGGTGTCGGGTTGCGAAGTGTGATATAGGTGGCATGCTAATGGAAAATTAGTAGAACATGCATCAAGCATCAAGCGTTAAGAAAGTAAATATGGCGCCCCTAGAGCAGGTTTTTTCTACTTTTCTGGTCAGGCTTTTCATTTTATGTACTACAATTTTTTATATGTACAATAATTTCACTGCCCCGAATACATAACCCCACCTCTTCAAGCTGTCAACACTAATAACAAATAATATTTTAAAGGAATAGGTCGGTTTACGATATTTGGGGAAAAATTGTCGAAACTGTATCATGGTCCAAATGGCTCTAAGTACTATGGGACTTAACATCTGAAGTCATCAGTCCCCTAGACCTAGAACTACTTAAACCAAACTAACCTAAGGACATCACACACAGCCATGCCCGAGGCAGGATTCGAACCTGCGACAGTAGCAGCAGCGCGGTTCCGGACTGATGCGCCTAGAACCGTTCGGCCACAACGGCAGGCTAAACTGTATCATGTTGTGGATTTTTTTTTTTGTCTGCAGTGGGGGAATTTTGAAAACTCAATCAGGGAACGCTGAGGTAGTCTATTGTTTGTTCTCGGATGGCAGCGCATGTATGAAGGGATTACGATGGGTTTAGTGCACAATTCTATCCTCCATTTTGGTGGTCAATAGTACAGACAGGAACGTTGACGATGAAAACGCCTGCCCTCACGTTCCATGCAGTCCAACATCGGGTCACTGTCATATCCTAATTCCCCTAAAAATAGGAATTTTGGACAGTTTGACCAACCAGCCAAATGTGGACCCACAACTAAGTCCCTTTTAGACTCTGGCAGGTGCTGATAACGTTGGCTCACACGAGTACGCGTTATCTTTGTGTCCTTCACGGCGATCACTCAACATTTAATGCTGTTTAGACCTCTTACATACCCTACCAGGCCTGGTAACAACATTAAACACGAACTACAATAATGCGTCCTGCAGGCCGTTCTGCCTCTCACAGAGAATTGCAGCTCTAATAATGTACAGCCCGCCGATGGTGTATACCCTGTACCTGCTGGAATTTGCGTTGACATCTAACTATGTCTTTGGGTTCTTCATTTTTTTTTTGTTTTTTGTTCAGGAAGTGTATTTATTAGCACGACGCATTTTGGCAGCGTGCTGCCATCATCAGTTACATTTTAGTTACAAATACATTAATCTGAAGTGTGATGACAACTGTTTGCTCGGTGTGCTCGTGAGATTATGCACTGAAATTTAGCCCTGTACGGAAAGATCAATTTATTTTAGTGTATACTGTAAGTGAGTTGTATGCTGAAACCATTTCATTGATGCCTTTACCTACATCTTTTTTCTAGAAATTCTTTTGTCTGGCACACAGAGCACAGTAATAAACACTCCACCATCACTTAACAATTTCACATTCAGATGTCTATATACCAAAGTCTTTTACCTGTTAAGATAAGCTCATTTCAGTTGCTAAGTTAACACAAGCAATGGAAATACAATCTTTTTATGCACGTCGTACATTTACAAAATAGTGTAGAGTACATGCGAAGCCCTCTCTGCAGGCCACACTGGGAGAGACTTCCAAAACAGATACAGCGAACGCATAAATTTTAAGATTTTAAATGTGGCTGCACTTAAACATATCATTTTCCTAAGCTAATTTATTTATTTATTTTGTTCCTTAATTAGCTCGTCCCATGCGTTTACAGCAACTGTGCATGCAAGAGCTTCAATGGATTGGACATAGAACCCAACCACTTGCAAAATTCAGGTTTTTTTAACTATGGGCGAGGTTTAATAATCGTGTATTTTGCAACTGATTGACTGTTAATTCCAATACATTGAACGTATAAATTCTTGATACACAGACAATCATGCAGAATCAGCAATACTACCCACAGTAACTACACTGACCACCCAATGCAAGACATTGCGAATTACCTACATATATTACATAAAATGGACAAGGGACACAAAATAGAATTTTATAAAGAACGAGAAATTTTGAATCATGGCACAGTACATGGTACCCGGTTGCTAAATGATAAGCTAGACAGTAACAATATAAATTTCGTCAAAAATTTCTCCAATGTATAATACTCGCTGCATTAATGCAAAAAGTATACTCAGAACACAATTATCTTAATATCACTGAGAAAATCAAGCAACACCAAATAATCATACTACTTAATATATGCCATGACATAAATATGCCAGTATAAAAACATTGTACTTTCATTTTGTGCACTAACTTAGCGACTCAATTACTTTTATCTTAGCAGTTAAAGTTTTCGGAACGTAAACATCTTGTGAAAGTTTTAAGTAATGGTGGAGTGTTTATTGCTGTACTTTGTATACCAGACAAATTACCAGCAAAAGTGGAAGAAAAGATATCAAAGAAAACATACAACTCACTTAAAGTATACATTAAAGTAAATGAATCATTCTGTATAGGGTTAAATTTCGACGTTTAACCTCACTGGCACATCTAGCAAATAATTCGCATCACACTTCAGATAACTGTACATGTAACTGTAATGCACCTGATGATGGCAGCATACTGCCGAAAAGCAACGTGCTCATAAATATTAGTAAAACGTGACTGAGGCTGTAAAAATTATTTAATAACTTTATAATACAGTCATACAACATGAACAAATTTTAAAAAGTTCCAGAAGTTCTACACAGAAGGCAACAAAATTCTTTACGTGAAAACTGTAGGCTGAATGCATATACTACGGCACACTGTCGTATGAAGAGGTGCAGCATAAATCGATTTATGGAGCTTTACACGTATAAGGTATGATGGTAACAAGCATGCAGATAGAACCTACTATTGGTTAATTAATCTGCGAGTGCTAGCCTCAAAGATGAATCGATTTCTGGATCACTACATAACCGGTAACACACAAATGAAAACCGTAGAAACGGTAAAATACCTAGAAGTAACAGTCAGTAGCGACCTAAAGTGAAACGACCAAATAAAACTAATTGTTGGAAAACAGCTCTCGAGCTGAGATTCATTGGAAGAATCGTAAGGGAATGTGATCTATCCACGAAAGGAGTGAGTTACAGAACACTCGTGCAACTGAATCTAAAGTGTTGTTCGACAGCGTCGTATCGTTATCAGGTCGGAGTAATAGAAGAGACGGATATGATCTAACGAAGGCGGGGATATCTTAACAAGCGCGAGAGAATTATGTGGAGCCACAAACTCCAGTGACGAGCCTCTAAAAGAGAGACGCGCATAACAGAGAAACTTACTGCTGAAATTTCGAAGGAGTGCTCTCCGAGGAAAGTTGGGAAACAAATTGCTGCAGGGTTCGCGAAAAGTACACGACGAGAAAATAAGAGAAATGACTTCTCATGTGGACGCTTATTGACTGCCGTTTTTCCCATGCACTATTCGTCAGTGGAACAGGCACACCTTAACATGGCTTTCGGGCTATAGACTGACATGTAAATATCGCAGATCTATTTAAATACGAAGGTCCATTTCAGTTCTGCAGTAAAAAATAAAAACTGAGTGGTTTGAGGAAAAACAGACTTCTTAGACTTAATTATCACAGGAATAAACAAATTAAAGCTATAACACCAGCCTAGAAAACTGCTTGGACTAATTTATCTACAGATTTCAGACCGACTGGTCTTATGGGAACTCCAAGAGAGCGTTGTTGTTTGTACCTGGTTTATACACAATCAACAATGTTAATCAGTTTAGGTCCAGCTATCCGGTTTCGTTTTCCGCCTAGTATATCTCGTTTTACTAAAAGGACCGGAATTTTACTGCGATTTTTCATATTGTAGTAAAAAGTCGATTTGACAATGCTAAACTTTCGACAGAAGAACTGGCTTAGATTTTATAAAGCACTCTCATTTAATGTTCTACGCTTAATGATTCTTATTTGCTCCTAACGCTCATCTTTGTTCTGTGTTGTACTGTACAACTAACAAATTTCAAGCTATCACAGAGATGTAATGTAACACACTTCGTCATATGGGATTTAACAAGCGAACTAAGCACGCTTTGACTTTGATGTCTGCTTGTAACCAACAATGACACAAACTGAAAAAAAAAATATTTTTAATTGTTTGCACCAAAGCTGCTGATTATTTGGCTAAAATAGTTCAAATGGCTCTGAGCACTATGGGACTCAACATCTTAGGTCATAAGTCCCCTAGAACTTAGAACTACTTAAACCTAACTAACCTAAGGACATCACACACACCCATGCCCGAGGCAGGATTCGAACCTGCGACCGTAGCAGTCCCGCGGTTCCGGACTGCAGCGCCAGAACCGCTAGACGCTGATTATTTGTTGGCTAAGAGCTTTTCCATTTTCACAAGCCATCTATTATAGAGAACAAAGTTTTTTATGTGTCGATGTGTTTATTGTGGATAATAAAAGTTACAGTAATTATATGGTCCAGGTGGTAACTGCTTACGTAAATTGTATCTGTGATCCACTTGGTGTAGACAGTTCTGTTTATGCCACAGCTTTTTACATGTAGCTCAGATCTGCGTAAAAAAGCAACAACTGTAGTTACATCTTACTGTAGACAACGTATAAGCATAACTACAGACAGCGTCATTCATAATAGATTTTGTCACTCATGGAGCTATAAGGATCAGCAGTAGATCGAATCACCCAACAACCTCTCAGCAACGCAAATATTAAATCAGAAACAAACACACTCAGGACATTAGTAGTCAGTAGTGGCTATAACCCACGGTAAGTTAACGAACGAAACAAAAAATAAAATAAAAACAAAACGCAAAACCGTTAAAGACGAAATCGCGTTGACAAAGACTGAAACATACAGGGAGCATGTATCAAACAGAAGAAATTACGCATTAAAGAAAGCAAATTACAGGATAGAGTTCTGTACCAGCCAACACATTAGGAGCTAACATCATTCATATAATAGACGAAAGACAACGATATAATAATTGTGGTGTTTACAAAATTGAATGCAGGGTTAGTCCAAATGAAGTGGTCCAATAAAAATTAAGTTGGTTGCTTGACCATTTTTAAACATTTTAATTTTTTATATGTAATTACCCTATAATTGAGAAATTCAAAACAGTTTTTAAAAAAATTTACCCCTCACCTTTATTGAATGGCAGCAATTTTCGTTTGTAAGCCCGCATCGATGTTTCAGTTTAGAGACGTTAGCAAAAATATGAATATCTCTGCACTGGGTTAAGTTACAACATTGTAGTTAACATGATTGTTTTTAGAAAAGTGTCCTCTACAACATTGTCTATTACACAAAATACCCTAAATTCAAAAATAACCAGTCAAAATGACCTCAAAAGTTTGGTATCCAAATGTTCGAAAATCCACTTTTTAGGCCCAAAAATAACAAACAGAGAGCCATTTATGAGAGTCTATTTTTTCCTATAGTTAGATATCATACACCACTAGCCTCATACAGAGCAAGAACACTTACAAATGTTTCCTTAGTTTGTTATGAATTTTTGAATTTTAAAAATGTTCATTTTTTGTAAAGTTTGGGGTTAGTTATCTCAGGTGGCACTTAATATAAAAATATGATTGTTGCACAGTTTGTACACCTATATGATAGCAACGTGCTGTAAAAATTTCAACATTGATATCTGACTGTGAGCAAAGATATGAATTTTTGAAAATGAGGAAATAATTCACATTACTCAGCAACTGATCTTATGGCCGTTGCCTATTCATGTGTGATACTGGCGGGATATAATCAATTATTATTGAAGTAAGGTACTAAATTATATACAAAAAGTGAAAGTATCACTGGAATTAACATTTATATTATTTTGACATACTTAAAATAAATATTTTCAACTAACATCCTTCGAGATGCGACTGTTTCTAAACCTCGTGGTGAATGTTAAGAACACTTATTTCTTCAGACAGCTTCTGTGATATAGAATAAGACCTCCCAGTTGCTGTGGTAAGTTCAAGCACTGAAAGTTTCCTTAAAACATTTTTCATTGGTATCCAAACTTTGTCACTAATAGATTTCTTGAATTGTGTTCTTGAGCCAGCATGGTGGTAAAAATGCACTAAAACATCATAGTTTTCCAAACTTATTCTTTCAACCTCTACAAGCCACCACTGTCCATCATACACACATGCCACTATGTCATTCAACGTTAAAGACAAAGGTGTAATTTTACTGACACAATGATCCTCTTAAGTTTCGGTTTTTGATGTTACATAGTATCGAACTAAGTTTTCTGCAATGCCAAGGAATTTGTGGAAATGTCTTGTTCCTTTTATTGCTATACAGTTTTCAAATCCGGTTTGAAGTGTTGTTTTCATATGCAGAACTACTTCCTCTTTCTTGATCAGAAAATAGGTAATGCCTTTAATATTATCCTTGCAAAAGACATCATGTCTTGTACTGTGAGAATTTGGTCTGTGGTTGGTCTTTCTAGGCTGGCTTTACTTACTACACGTTCTGTTGTACCTCCTACTCCATAACATGCATTTTAACAATGGTAAGATGGCAAAAAGTGCCATTTAGCCTCCAACCCAAAGTCTACTTTGTGGTTGCACAGATTTGAAAAATTCTTTTTGTTCTTATACTGACTACTACTTCCATCTGAAAAGTATATCATCTTCTCAACCTTGGGAAAATTTACTTTCATGTAATTTATTACATACTTTCGAAACACATTTACAGCCAAAGTGTTGTGCTCCAAGTAATCGCTTACAATGCAAATTGAAGAACTGCAAACTTCATCTTTCTCATTTTTAGAGTAAAGAATAAATGGATGCACTGTTGCCTGGTCATTGACCCAGTGGTACCCTTGTATTGCATCCTGAATCACAAATGTAAAATTTTCTGCAAAATCAGCTAGCACTATGCACTCAGTTTTATGAAGTTGTGCTTTTTTGTCCTTCAAAAACTTACTTTGGATTTTATAAACATAGTGGTGACTTTTGAGTTTTTGTAAGTTATCAATTAAAGATTACAAGTACTCTTCCAGAGATTTAACCACTGTTATGATTTCTGCCCTGTCAGTTGTGACCCACTGTTTGAAAGTATACTGTCTGGCGTTTCCTCATCATATTCGTGAAACAATTCAATAACGGTTTCCTTACCAGGGCATTTATAAAACTCATCATGCAGTCATAACTGTTAGTGTCACAGACCATTAAGTCTAGTAAATGCCTTGCTCTTTCACTAATTTTCGCGTTAGTTTAACTAAACGGTGAGAAATCTTGAATTCATGAACTATTTTTCCTCTTGACCATGAGTCAGGGAGGCAACTTAAAATTTTAACTTTTTCCTCTTTAGATGTCACTGAACATTTAATTTTTAATTTCTCTATTAAGCTCAAATATTCAGTGTCAGATGATGCTGGTGGTAGGTTTTCTTCTTTTTCAGAAATAATGTTTGTATCTGTATTATTAAAGCATGATTCCAAGTCTTTTCTAATTTTGTCTGAAATTTGTTGTACCTTATTTTCAATAGCTGCTTTTCTTTTTCTGCTACTTAATTTTATTATTTTCGAAGCAGGAGATACGTCTAACTTACAACAAGCAAAATCCAATATGCTAACAGCTTCCTCATTAGGAATATAAGTGTCGTTAACAAGGTTACATGATTCTTGGTCTGGATTCACAACAAATATTTCTGAGTAACGATTCGGGCACAGGGAAGTTTCAGGAAGCACATTACGTTTCACTTGGGAAGCTGTTTCTCTCTCACATAACAAGGACAAATGTTCAAGTTTTATTTCCCTCAAACCTTTAGCAATAGGCTTTTTATGAACTTTAAGTGGATCACAGCACTTTCTTCAAAAATGTGGTTGCATTTCAGAATATATTTCTTCTCATGATACTCACACACTGATGTTACAGAAGAACTTACTAGAAATTTAAACAAAGTTTGTCTAACTTCATCAAAGTCGTTGACATTTTTCAAGTTTTTTGAAACTGAACCGTAAACTGTTTTGTTACGTACTTCACTTGCTATCTGTCCAACAGAGCACTGTTCATCCATGTTAATGCATTCCAGTTAATCTCTCAAAATTAATTACAAATTACACACAGAACAAAGCACATAACACATTCAACACTCTCGATGAAGTATGTACATGCACTCTAACACAGGTTTCAGAACAGACTGACTACCACACCATACTCAGCAATAATGTACTTCTTTATTGACATTAAACCTAAACGTAAATGGGCAGTTTTATTACCATAGAACAAAAGCGAAAGCACCTATTGTTTAACGTTGCATTATTAAAAATAAATAAACTAAATGAATATTGGTTGATGGTGTTGACTAAATATATGTCACAATTAAATTTTATTACAATGAAACAATAAACCATTTAAATAGGCAACAGCCATAAGATGCGTTGTAGAGTAATGTGAATTATTTCCTCTTTTTCAAAAATTCATATCTTTGTTCACAGTCAGATATCAATGTTAAAAATATTACAGTACGTTGCTATCATATAGGTGTACACTGTGCAAAAATCACATTTTTATATTCAGCCCCACCTAAGATAACTAACTCCAAACTTTACAAAAAATGAAAATTTTCAAATTTCAAAAATTCATAAAAAACTAAGGAAAAATTTGTAAGTGTCCTTGTTCTATATGAGGCTAGTAGTCTATGGTATCTAACTATAGGAAAAAATAACTCTCATAACTCACTCCTTGTTTGTTATTTTTGGGCCTAAAAAAGTGGATTTTTGAAAATTTGGATACCAAACTTTGGAGGTCATTTTGACTGGTTATTTTTGAATTTAGGGTAGTTTGTGTAATAGACAATGTTGTAGAGGACACTTTTCTAAAAACAATCATGTTAACTGCAATGTTGTAACTTAACCCAAAGCAGAGATATTCAAATTTTCGCTAATGTCTCCAGCCTGAAAAATCGTCGCGCGCCTACAAATAAAAATGGCCGCCATCCAGTAAAGGTGCAAGTTAATTAATTTAAAAAACTGTTTTGAACTTTTCAATTATAGGGCAGTCACATATAAAAAATTAAAGTATTTCAAAATGGTCAAGCAACCATCACTGGACCACTTCATATGGACTGACCCCGCAGCGAATATGATAAAGCCTACATTGGATAAATGGGCATAACTTTAAAAATGAGACACAGAGGAGACATAAATGTAAGCGAAAATAACCTTTCAGCATTCGGTATGCACTTCAGAGAAAACAAACTCTCCACTGAAAATAACGAGAGAAATCTCACTATTTTATATAATGCCTCCAAAGGCCAATTACGGGGCATTTTGGAAAAAACAGAAATCTACAGCCACACGGCTGAACACCCAGAACAAATGTTAAACGAACAGCATTTTGCAACCAAAAATTCACAGAAAGTTTCAATAGCGCCTTAATCAGCATAAGAAACGCACCATATCGTGCATTAATCACAAAAAGCGCGACTACAAACGATTCATAGACACGAAAATTTGTTGCGCAACTATAATGATGTGGAATACAGTGTCTCACACTGAATACAATCAGTGATATTAATGTATTTGCAGTGTAAACTTAATATTTCAGAGATTATGTAAGACCACATAGTAAAACTCCTTGCGTCAAAATTTGTCAAAATTACGACAACGCATACGAAAATAGTCAGCGTGATGCACAGTGAATTCCAATGGAAACAGATTCTCCACGTGATATATCGTTGTCAGGTGGATCAGATCATGGTAGATAATGAAGGTACCACAGTTAAAACAAATATTTCTTATGCTCATACACTGACATACTACAGTTAAGGTGATGCTACAAGGACCGTCCACACGAAGCATATCCCAAACACAAATTAAGTTAAGTAGTTACCATCTCGACTATATTACCCACACTCTAAGTTATTAACTCATAAAAAACTTTGTTCTCTATAATAGGTGGCTCGTGGAAATGGGCAAAGCCCGAAACTAGTCAGCCAATAAATAATTAGCAGCTTTGTTGCAAACAATTAAAAATGCCTTTTCTTCAATATTGTAGAGCTGTAAGATGCTACGTACTGAAGACTCTTATAACGGTACAAACATTGCTCATTACGGTCGCGGCTGATGTAAATGGGGAGAGAGAAGGGATGCGTTCAACATTTCACAATGAATGAGCTGAGTCCTGTGTGTGAACAATGTCCGGTACAGGAAGGAGGTGTTTCACTTCATGATGAAACAACAGTCCGAATTGTCCCAAAATCGGTTAAGTCCGAATTAGTGGCGGTTTACTGTATTGTTTTGGTCAGACGTGGTCGACTGCAACATCGACGACCCCCACGATCCCATGCTATCCGTCACAGCCGGCCTGAATATACACACTGATGCCCGTTTCAAACGTTGTCAGTTGCTGATAACGCTGTCTCACACGGGTACGCGATCTCCGTGTTCTTCATAGAGATCACTCAACATCTGACCATCCGACGCTGCTCAACGCCCCTTATATACCTTGCCAGGCCTTGTAACAACACTAAACACGAACAACACTAAAGCAGTCTGGTAGCCGCTCCAACCGTGACAGTGAATTGCAATTCTTCTAATGGTTTACAAACCCGCCGATGTTGTATACGTGTGCTATTTTCCGCTCTACGCGATCGGTCGCCTTAACCGCTTTGGCTACCCGCTTGCATACATGCATGTCCGAAGGAACACTGCATCGTTCTTCTGAACAACACAGGCACTGCAATTTCGTATCTTGGAGTGGTCTTAAACTATTACGAGTCGATTTCAGTGGGTTGTTTTACGGGCTTTCTTACCTTCATCTCCCCTTGGTTACACTTTACGGAAACTACCCAAAAATATAGCTTTATAAACACATTTTGTTTAGCTATTATTATGCCAGTCATCATTAAAAAAATAGAAGATATGAAAATAAGTTTTATAATCGAAGGAACTGTTGTAGACGTCATCAAATTTGAATATGCGGTTTTTGAAATTTATTTACTGCTTCCTCTCTTTGCAAGTTATTAATCAGTGACAGCCTTTGGCTGGATATTTTTGTTAATATCCAATCGGAATCTTTCGATTGATCTGACTTTTTTCTGTTTCGTATGTTTAATTTTCAGTCACAACCCAAAGTTATTGGTATACGAAAAAAAATATTTTGTGCGAATATTTTCTCGCGCTATTTCAAAATTCATAGGATAAGCAGCGTTTGCGATGTAATTACATTACACATCATTAAATGAAAACAGTGGCACCCACAGACAATTAATGATTTCAAATGATGAACTTTGAATATAAAGTTACCATTCAGGCATGAAAGCAATCTATTTTTTAAAAAAATTATTATGTGGATAATTACCAATCGTTTGAGATAGAATAAGTTCTTGTGTACTTCTTGTGTGCATTCTTGGTAGAACTTCACAAATAACTGTTAGTGCTCTTACCTTAAAGAGTATGTTGATAATGCCTGGCGCGAGCGGTGACGGGAATGTAAGATGGCGGAAGAGCTGATTTGTGTAGCCAGTAACAACGATAGTTTCGTTTCAAACGCGGAGGAAACAAATATTACATTTTTCGCAACATGTGATGGACCTTAAGCTTCGCAATGAAACACGGATACACAAAAAGACCTACTAAACGATTTAACACAAGTGATAGCATTATATTCTTGGAGATGTGACCTGTCTATGGAACAAAAAAAGATTTTATTTGTATCGTATAAATGTTTCGTTTCTTTGTATTTAAGAAACGCCATGTATTACAAACCACTAATGACACTTCGTAAATAAGTACAAGCGAAATGTGTATGACAAAAACAAACAGCCTTTTATTTAGTTACATAGACGGATCACATCTCCAGGAAAATAAAAATATAGAAACGACGAAGGAATTTGAGAAATCAAAAAGATATTAACACCATGATTTTACTGAAAATAACGGAACACTCTCGGGCTTGTACACTGTTGCTGCACTCTTCGTGAAATGTGTAAATAAAACCTGCTTTTGATAGTACCTTCTGCCCCACACTTATTCAAACAAGTAACGCTCAAAACGTTTTTTGCACTGTCTGGTGCCGTGAAGAGATCTCCTTACGGTTGACCAGGTGCCTTCGATACTATTAGTGTGTGCACCCATTTCAAGATCCTTAAATGTCACTTTATAGTTAACTGTAAGATGCTTGAATCCTTCAGCGTTCAAGCATTTGTACGACCTAAAACAGTCCGAAATGACAGTCGTTCCTGGAAGGATGTACTCCATTATGATACTTAGCGGCACCTTCTTCGTACTTCTGAGAACAACTTTGAAAAAACACTTCCTCTTTGGATTCCTCCGAAAATCCACCGTCATGGTTTTTTACCCCTCTGCCGTATTTCCTTCTTCCAAACAAAGCCTCGTCGATCTCGACAATGACTCCATCGCCACCTAAGTTTCTCACGTTCGTTGAAGCACATTTCAATACATAATTGTCCAATTCATTAGTCTTCTAAAATAACTGTAGTTCATCGATAATAAAGAAGTTTCTGCATCTTTTGACCGAGGGACAAATCAACTCTAGAATTTTAGTGATGCTGAACTTGCTTTCCTCAAACCACGAATTTTTTCCAATGCTGCAACGAACTCTTGTGATAGTCTTTTTTCAGCTCCGCGCACCACGTCTGTAACTTTTGTACGAGAAATAAGGCTCATATCCCCATCACACATCGGACAATTTCTACGACTGGCTGTAAAACCGTGCGACATACACCTGTTAACTACGTTGCCTTCATGTACCATAAGGACAATGTCCCTGTAGCGATATCGTTTGAAGGCCATAGCTGAAAACAATGGAGTCAAATCTAACTGCCGACTCAAAAGAGGCTACCCTCTTCTGTTTCGGTATTTCTCACTGGTTTCTTACAAGAACGTCAAATGCAGCATTAATAACTATGGCTGTTTTATAAAGGCGGCCACACAAGTAACTGCATGCTTGACAAGCACACTTGCACAAACGCGCTTGAGTAACCTTGCACAAATTCCTGGTGCCTATACACGGTTCAATCGTACGTATACTGTACAAGCATTAATTTGTTTATTTGTTTACCAGAAAATGTCGAACTTAGACGACGATGCGCTGGCTTTGGCAAACTTTTTCCCTGTGTTGCAAAATAAAAAAAAATAAAATAAAATAAAATAAAATGTGATATGTGGAGTAAATAGTGGTTAAAGAAACGAAAACATTATTCGCGTATTAACTATTCGTGGTAGACACGCTGTGTGTAACGTTGGTTTTTCTTCTCTCTTCCTCCATTTAATAGTGTAGTCTTTGACTTCACCTACAGTACAGTGAAACCTTTGTACAGAGCGTAATTTAACAAGACCAAATACAAATTAAATCAAACCAAATCATTCACAAATGCTTGCACAAGCCTCCCTGATATTGGTACACAAGAACAAACATACACACACTTGAAAGCTTGCACAAGCATACGTAATCGAAATTCGATCAAGCATGAAACTACTTGTACAGTCAAAATGCATGCGCAAACTTTTCATACACAATCTTAAGCAATTTTCGGCAATCACGCCTGTGCAATTACGTATGGGACCACCTTAAGCTGATTAGAGACAAACAAACTCGGGTCTGATAATTAAAAGGTAATATCTCTGGAAACAAATCCGCTTGAGTAAATTTTTCTTTAGGTTAAAGCGGAATAGCCCCCCATTATACAAACCGACCTCTTTCGATGTGTGCTGATCATAAGAATATGTGCAACATACAAAAGAACTATTAATGGAACATACATTATTATCCATTTACCAATGCGTACTCTTACAGGTTGAGACACACTCCTCTTACATAGACTTTGGGCTACACTACATGTCAGTCTGACAACATAACCAGTTTTCCGGCTTTCACATACGCTGGCGTAGCAAACTCACGACTAAACTGTTGCCTCACAACTTATTCTACGCCTCAGGCTACGCTGCATGTCGGTATGTCACCATATCCATTTCTGCTTTCACATTCGTTGGCTTTGCCAACTCTCGTCTCAGCCATTGCCTTCCACTTAACCTAGGCCACGGGATACACTAGACGTCACTAAGTCATCACCAGCGGTTCTTCTTCTGCTTTCACATTCGATGGCTTCGTCAACTCACAAAAAAACTGCTGCTGTCCATCCAAAATTAGGCCTTGGGCTATGCTACTGGTCAGTCGGACACCATAACCGGACCTTTTGCTTTCCCATTCGTTGGCTTCGCCAACTCACAACCAAACTGATGCCTTACAACCTATCCTAGGCCTCAGGCTATGCTGAAATTCAGTTCTCGTGCTTTCACATTTGCCGACTTCTGCAACTGCCTTCCAACCTAAAATACCCCTCGGGCTACGCTACAGGCCAGTCTGTCGCCACAACCAGATTTGTTGCTTTCGTATTTATTGGCTAAGCCAGCTCACAACCAAACTGTTGCCTTCCAGCCCAACCTAATCTACAGGCTACACTATAAGTCAGTCTGTCCCCAAAACAACTGTCTCTGCTTTTACATTCGTTGACTTCGACAACTCACAATCAAACTGTTGCCTTCCTATTTAATCTAGGTCTCGGGCTATGCTACACGTAATTTTACCACCACAACCGGCTCTTCTAATTTATTTTGATTGGCTTCGCCAACTCACAACCAAACTGATACTTTCCAACCTAACTTACGCCTCGGCCTACGCCAAGAATCAGTTTGTCACCACAACTAGATTATCTCCTTTCACATTCATTCGCTTTGCCAAATCGGAACGAAACCGTTGCAATGAATCCTAATCTCAGCCTTGGGCAGCGCTACAGGCCAGTCTCCCACCACATCACTTTTCCTGCTTTCTCATTTGTTAGCTTCCCAACTCACAACCAAATTGTACTGTCAGACATAGCCTAGGCCTCGGCCTACGTTACGGGTCAGTCTGTCACCACAACCAGTCTTCCGCTTTCACGTTCACTGGATTCACCCACTCACGACAACATTGTTGCCATCCAATCTAACCTAGGCTTTGAACTATGCTACAGGTCAGTCTGCCACCGCAACCAATTTTTCTGCTTTCACAATCGTCGGTTTCGCCAACTCAAAACAAAACTGATCACTTGCAACCTAACCTTGGCCTCAGGCTATGCTACAGCCCAGTTTGTCACCAAAACCAGTTTTTCTACTTTCACACTGGCTGGCTTCGCCAACTCACAACCAAACTGCTGCTTTACAGCCTATTGTGGGCCTCAGGCTGTGCTATAGTGCTACAGTTCAGTCTGTCATCACAACCAGCTCTTCTATCTTAGCATTTGTTGCCTTCTCCCACTCACAATTAATCTGTTGCCTTCCAAACTAACATACGGCTCTGGGTATGCTACAGGTAAGTATTTCACCATAACCAGATTTTTTGCCTTCCAGCCGAACGTAATCCACAGGCTACACTATACGTCAGTCTATCTCCACAACTAGTTTTTGTCTGCTTTCACATGCAGTGGCTTTGTCAACTCACATCCATACTGATGCCTTCCAACGTAACCTAGGCCTTGGGTTACGCTAAGATTCAGTTTATCACCACAACCAGATTTTCTCCTTTCATATTCATTCGCTTCGCCAAGTCGCAGCGAAACTGCTGCCATCCATCCTAACACCGAACTTGGGCTGCACTACAGACCAATCTCTCACCACAATCACATTTACTGCTGTCTTATTTGTTGGCTTCGCCAACGCACAAACCAACTGTCCCGTAAAACCTAGCCTAGGCCTCGGTCAGCACTACAGGTAAGTCTGCCACCACAACCAGTTTTTCTGCTTTCAGATTCGTTGATTCCTGCAGCACACAATTGATTCCTTCCATCCTAACCATGGCCTTGGACTATGCTACAGCTCAATCTGTCACAGCAGCCAGGTCTTCTACTTCGACATTGATTGACTTCTCCAACTCACAACCAATCTGTTGCCTTCCAACCTAACATACGCCTCAGGCAACGCTACAGATCAGTCTGTCACCACAACCAGTTTTTCTGGTTTCACACTTGTTGGCTTCGCCAAATCACAACCAAATAGCTGCTTTACAACTTACCCTATGTGCAGGCTATGCTAAAGCTCAGTCTATCACCACAAACAGTTCTTCTACTTTCACATTTGTTGGCTTCACCAAATCACAAGTAATCTGTTGCCTTCTAACCTAACCTACACCTCGGCCTAAGCCACACGTCAGTCTGCCGCCATAACCAGTTTTTCTGCAGGCACATTTAGCAGCTTCGTCAATTCTCAACGAAACTGTTGCCATCCAACCTAACCTATGGCTGGGGCTACAGTACAGGTCAGTCTGTCACCATAACCAATTTTTCTGAAATCACATTCAGAAGCATCGCCAACTCACAATCAAACTATTGCCATCCAACCTAAACTAGGCCTCGGGCCACACTACAGGTCAATCTGTCACCACAACCAGTTTCTCTACTTTCACATTCTTTGACATAGCCAGCTCACAACCAAACTCTTGCATTCCAACCTACGCTAAGACTTGCGCGAAGCTAAAGATCAGTCTCTCACTACAGCCAGTCCATCAGACCTTACATTCGTTTATTTGCAAAGTCATAACCAAACAGTTGACTTCCAACACAATTAGGTCTCCGACTTAGCTGAAGGCCACTCCCGTCCAGTTTTTCTAGTTTTTGTTGGATTCATCAACTGACAAAAAAACGTTTGCCTTCAACCTTAACCTAGGCCTCGGGCAAAGCTACAGTCTCTATCTGTCACTACAACCACTTCATTTGATTTCACGTTCGATGTCTCCGCTAACTCATAAGAAAGCTGTTGATTTCAGACTTAACCTAGGGTTTGAGCTACACTACACGTCAGTCTGCCACCACAACCAGTTCTGCTCTCACAGTCGTTGGCTTCGCCAACTCAGTATCAAACTGTTGCCTTCCAACCTAAACTAGGACTCATATGCTACATGTCACTTTGCCACCGGAACCATGTTTCTACTGTCATATGCATTGGCTTCGCTTACTCACAACCAAACTGATGTTTCCAGCATAACCCAGACCTCGGGCTATGCTAAGAGTCAAGTTTGTCAGCGCAACCAACTTTTTCTCCTATCACATTCATTCACTTCGCCAACTACTTACAAAACTGTTGTTTTCCAATACAGCCTAGACCACGGGCTATGCTAACTCACAACCAAACTGATGTTTCCAGCGTAACCCAGACCTCAGGCTATGCTAAGAGTCAGTTTGTCAGCGCAACCAACTTTTTCTCCTATCACATTCATTCACTTCGCCAACTACTAACGAAACTGTTGCTTTCCAACACAACCTAGACAACAGGCTATGCTACACGCCAGCCTCACACCACAATCACTTTTTCTGCGTTCTCATTTCTTGGCTGTGCCAACTCACAACCAAGCTGTCCTCTTCAACCTAACCTACACCCTTGGCTGTTTTACAGGTCGGTCTATCACCACAACCAGTTTTTCTGCCTTCACAGTTTCTGGCTCAGGCAACTCACGACCAAACTACTGCTTTAAAAAATAACCTAGGTGTCGGACTACGCTAAAGATCACTCTATCACCACAACTAGTTTTTATGCTATCACATTTGTTCGTTTCGCCAACTACGACCACACTGTTACCATCCGAACCAACCTAGATTTTGGGCTGCAATACAGGTCACTGTGTCAACCGAAACCAGTTTTTCTACTTACACGTTCGTTGCCCTCGAAAACTTACAACCGAACTGTTGCCTACGGCCAGTCTCCCACCACAACCAGTTTTTGGATTTTCACACCCATTGGATTCAATAACTAATAACCAACTATTGCCTACCAACTTAACCTAGGCCTCGGGCGACGCTACAGGACATTGTGTCAAAAAAAAATGGCTCTGAGCATTATGGGACTTAACTTCTGAGGTCATCAGTCCCCTAGAACTTAGAACTACTTAAACCTAACTAACCTAAGGACATCAGACACATCCATGCCCCAGGCAGGATTCGAACCTGCGACCGTAGCCGTTGCGCGGTTCCAGACTGTAGCGCCTAGAACCGCTCGGCCACCCCGGCTGGCTGAGACAGTGTGTCACCACAACCAATTCACTGCATTCACATTCGTTGATATCGCCAACTCAAAGTCAATCTGTTGCATTCCAGCCTAACTGTCCCTCAGTTCAACCTCACAACCAGTCAGGTCAGTCGTCGGTCACCAATATCCGTTTTCCTGCTTTCACATTCGTAAACTTCACCAATTCATAACCAAACTGTTACCTTCTAAACTAACCTAAGCTACACCTCAGTTTTCACCAAACTAACTTTTCCCACTTTCACATTAGCTGGTCTTGCCAATTCACAACAAATCTGATGCCTTCCATCCTAACCTAGTCCGCGAGCTACGCTACAGGGTAGTCAGTCATCACAACCAGTTTCTCTGCTTTCACAATAATTGGTTTCACCAACTCGCAACCAAACCGTTTCCTTCCAACCTAACTCAGGGCTTGAGCTACACTATAGGACAGTCTGGCACCACAATCAGTTTTCCTTCTTTCACGTTTGTTGGCTTGTTGGCCTACACACGTCCAAACTATTGCCTCAGGTACGCACAGGCACATCAGTCACTACATGCAGCTTTTCTCCTTTTACATTCGTTTCTTACGCCAGGTTACAACCAAAGTACTGCCTTTCAACCTGATCTATGCCTAAGGCTACGCACAGCTCAATCAGTCACCACAACAAATTTTTCTTTTCTCACATTCGTTTATTTCGCCAATTCACAAACAAACAATTGCCCTCCAACATATACTAGGCCTCGGGCTGCACTACAGATCAGCTGATCACCACAATCAGTTTTTCTGCTTTCACAGTCGCTGATTTCGCCAATTCATAACGGAACTGTTGCCTTCCAACCTAACGTGGGCGTCCAGGTAGACATAGGTCAACTAGTCGCCACAGCCAGTTTTTCTCCTTTCATGTTCATTTATTTCACTAATAGATGATCAAACTTTTTCCTTCCAACCTAATCTATACCTCAAGCTATGCTATTGGTCAGTCAGTCACCACAATCCGTTTTTTTTTTTTTTGCTTTCACATTCTTCAACTACCCTAATTCATAACCAAATTGTTACCTTCCAAACTAACCTAAGCCTCCGGCTATGCTACATCTCAGTTTGCACCACAACAACTATTTCCACTTTCACATTAGTTGGTCTCGCCAATCCACAACAAATCTGACGCCTTCCAACATAACCTAGGCCTCGTGCTATTATACAGGTCAGTTTGATACCACATGTTTTTCACGTTACACATTCGTTAGCTTCCTTAACTTACAACCAGACTATTGCCTTTCAACCTAACCTCGACATGGAGTTACGCCACAGGCAGTTTGTCACAACATCCAAGTACTTTTTTTTATTTTTTTGCTCTCAGAATCGTTGGCTACACGAACCCACAACCCAAATATTGCCTTCCAACGTAACGTAGGGATCGGGCTACGCGACAGGTCAGTTTATGAACATTAACATCTTCGGCTTTCACGTTCGTTGGCTTCACCAGCTCACAAACTAACCATTGCTTTTCAACTTAATTTAGGCCTTGGGCTACGATAAATCAACTTAATTTAGGCCTTGGGCTACGATAAACGACTATCTGTCACCACAACCAGGGTTTCTGCTTTAACATTAGTTGGCTTCCCCCACTCACAACTATACTTTTGCCTTTCACATTCTCTGACTATGCCCATTCACAACCAAAGTGTTGCCTTCTATAATAATCTAGGGTTTGGGATATGCTACAAGTCAGCCTATCACCACAATCAATTTTTTGTGCTTCCACATATGTTGACTTCGCCAGATCACAACCAAACCGTTGCCTTCCAACCTAACCTAGGTTTTGGGCTTCACTATAGGTCACTCTGTCACCACAAACAGTTTTTATTGCTTTCACATTGTTTGATGCTTCAACAAAGTGCCAGTTTGTTGACTTCGAAATTAACCTAAACCGCAGGGTAAGCTACACCTTAGTTTGTGATCACAACCACTTTTATTGCTTTCCCATTCGTTGGCCTCACCAACTCACAACCAGTTTGATGCCGTCCAACCTAACAAAGGTCTCGGGCTACGTTATAGGGCAGTTTGACACAACTAGTTTTCCACCTTCCCACTCATCGGTTTTGCCAATTCACAACGAAACAGTTACTTTCAAACCTAAACTAAACCTCGGGATTAGCTGGGGGTCAGTCTATCATCACAATCCGATCTTCTGCTTTCCCTTCTGTTGGCTTTGCAGTTTCCCTACCCAACTGTTACCTTATAACCTAACCAACATCTCAGGCTACGCACAGGACAGTGAATCGCCACAAAATTTTTATCTGTTCACATTCATTGCCTCCGACAATTCACAAACAGATTTTTGCCTTCCGACTAAATCTGGACCTCAGGCTATGCTACAGGTCAGTCAGTCAGCACAAGCCGTTTTTCACTTTCGTTACCTTCACTATTTCATAACCAAATTGTTACTTTCCATACTAACCTAAGCCTTGGGCTACGCTACATCTCAGTTTGCACCACACAAACTATTTCCACTGCCACATTAGTTGGTCTTTCCAATCCACAATACATCTAACTCCTTCCAACATAACCTAAGCCTCGTGCTATTAGACAGGTCAGTTTGACACCACAACATGTTTTTCACCTTACACATTTCTTGGGCCGCCTGGAGTGGCCGAGCGGTCGCAGGTTCGAATCCTGCCTCGGGCATGGATGTGTGTGATGTCCTTAGGTTAGTTAGGTTTAAGTAGTTCTAAGTTATAGGGGACTGATGACCTCAGATGTTAAGTCCCATAGTGCTCAGAGCCATTTGAAACATTTGAACATTCGTTGGTTTCACCAACTTGCAACGAAACTGTTGCCTTTCAACCGAACCTAGACGTTGAGCTACGCCACAGGCAGTTTGTCATCACAACCAGGTACTTTTTTTTCTTTTGCTCTCAGAATCGTTGTCTACACGAACCCACAACCCAAATTTTGTCTTCCAACGTAACGTAGGCCTCGGGCTACGCCACAGGTCAGTTTGTGAACACAACCATTTTCAGCTTTTCACATTCGTTGGCTTCGCCAGCTCACGAACTAACCATTGCTTTTCAACTTAATTTAGGCCTCGGGTTACGCTTAAGGACTGTCACCACAGCCAGTTTTCCTGCTTTCACATTAGTTAGCTTACCCCACTTAACAACAATACTTTTGCCTCCCATCCTAACCTAAGCCGCGAGCTACGCCATAGGTCAGTCAGTCACCCCAACCAGTTTCTCTGCTTTCACATTCTTTGGCTTCGCGACCATTCTTTTAAGTAAATTTAAATATTATGGCGTCACTGGTAGTGCTGAAAAGTGGTTTCAGTCTTATATTAATAATAGAAAACAAAGGGTGTCATTACGTAACACTTCAGCAGTAGGCAATCAGACATCATCTGACTGGGAAGAAATTGCATGTGGTGTTCCCACTACTGTTTCTTGTGTATATTAATGACCTGTCATCTGTTACATTACCAGATGCCAAGTTTGTCTTATTTGCAGATGATACAAACATTGCAATAAATAGTAAATCAAATATAAATTTAGAAAGCGCACCTAATCAAATTTTTACTGACATTAATAAGTGGTTCATAGCCAATTCACTGTCATTAAACTTTGAAAAGACCCACTATATGCAGATGAGAATTTCCAAGAGATTTCCTTCTGGTGTGTGTATAAAATATGATGACATGGAAACAGGACAAGTTGAGAGTGTAAAATTCTTGGGATTACAACTTGACAATAAATTCAGTTGGGAGCAACGTACTAACGAACTGCTAAAGCGCCTAAACAAGTCTGTTTTTGCAATGCGAATGATGTCAGACACAGGAGATACAGATATAAAAAAAAACTGGCATATTTTGCTTATTTTCATTCCATTATGTCATATGATATCATATTTTGGGGTAACTCAACAAACATAGAAAAAGTTTTTGGAGTACAGAAACGTATAATAAGAGTAATGAGTAGTATAAATCCAAGAACATCATGTCGAAACCTATTCAAAGAATTGGGCATGTTAACCACAGCTTCTCAATATATTTATTCCTTAATGAAGTTTTTTGTAAATAATATATCTCTTTTTCCAACTAACTGCAATACTAGGAATAAGAACAATATACATAAAGATTTAAAATCACTTACTCTTGCCCAGAAAGGAGTCCAGTATCCAGCAACGCATGTTTTCAATAAGTTACCAGCAACCATTAAGAGTTTAGTTTCATACAAGGCACAATTTAAACATAATTTAAAAGAATTTTTAGTGGCCAACTCCTTCTATTCCATCCATGAGTTTCTCAACAAGTGCAGTAGACCATTTTAATGAAAATTTATTATACTTTAATTTTTGACAATACTTGGTTGTAACAGCCAAGTAACTACCCACTGTGTGAATGATGGATGTATGGAAAGCAGATGTAAGTCTTAAGTCTGTAAATAGTGGAAGTTAAATTTTAAATCTTGTACATAATCTGACTGTTCTTAACTGAGGATCACTGAAATGAATAATTTACTTTAATTTTTGACAATACTTGGTTGTAATAGCTAAGAAACTACCAAATGTCTGAATGATGGATTTAATGAAAGCAGATGTAAGTATTAAACCTGTAAATATTAGAAGTTTAAATTTAATTCATGTACATAATTTTACTGTTTATTGACTGAGGATCATTAAAATTAATGAAACTCAAGTTTTTCTAATTACATTTTTGTAATGTGTTTATCTGACATGTTCCACACCCAGGAGGATTCCCTCTTTTATGGGTCTATGGAATGAATAATTAATCTAATCTAACCTCGCAACTATACTGTTTCCTTCAATCCTAATTACGGGCTTTGGCTACACTGTAGCGCAGTCTCATGCCCACAACGAGTATTCTTGGTTTCACATTTGTTGGATTCGCCAACACACAACCAAGCTGTTGCCTTCCAAACTAACGTAGGCCTCGGGATACGCTAAAGCTCGGTCTGTGACCTACTTTCGCATTCGCTGGCTTCACTATCTCACAACAACCATATCGCTGACTTCCAACCTAACCTAGGCATGAGGCTACCCTATAGTTCTCGTTGTCACAAAAACTGGTTCTTCTTCTTTCATATTCGATAGCTTTGTCAACTCACAACCAGACTGTTGCCATCCAACATAACCTACGCCTCGTTCGGCGCTACACCTCTGTCTATCACAACAATCACTTATTCTGCTCTTTCATTCGTTGACGACGTCAGTTCAGAACCAAACTCCGTCCTTCCATCATAATCTAGGCAACGCGCTACTCCACAGGTCAGTCTATCACCTCATCCTATTTTTCTGCTTTTACTTTAGTAGACTTCGCCAAATCACAACCAGACATTGGACTTCCAACTAAACATAGACAAAGGTTTACACTATAGGTCCCAACCTAGGCCTTGGGCTTCGCTATAGTTCAGTCTGACACCACAACTCACTTTTCTGCTTTCGCATTTGTTGCCTTTGCAACACACAACCTATTTGTTGGCTTCCAACGTATCCCAGACCTTGGGCAACTCTACACCTCAGTTTGGTACCACAACCTGTTTTTCCCCTTCACATTTATTGGCTTAGCCAACTCAAAACCACACTAATGCCTTCCAACCAAACCTAGACCTCAGGCTGCGCTACAGGTTAGTCAGTCATTACAGCCAGTTTCTCTGCTTTCACAATCATTGGTTTCGCCAACTCACAACCAAACTGTTTCCTTCCAACCTAACTCTAACCTAACTATAGGCCAGTCTGTCACCACAATCAGTTTTTCTGCTTTCACATTCATTGACTATGCACTTTCACAACCGAAGTGTTGCTTTCTATAATAATCTAGGGTCGAGGTTATGCTACAGGTCAATCTGTCACCACACTCAATTTTTTTGTGTTTTCACATATGTTGTCTTTGCCAGATTATAGTAAAACTGCTGCATTACAACCTAACCTAGGCCTTGGGCTACGGTACACCTCAATTTGTCACCACAACGAGTTTCTTTTTCTTATTCTCCTTTTCACATTCGTTACCTTCGCTAACCCACAAACAGACTGTTGCCTTCCAACCTTACGTGGGCGTCAGGCTATGCTACAGGTCAGACTGTCATCACAACCAGATATTCTGCGTTCAAATTCGTTAGCTTCACCAACTGACACCCAAACTGTTGCTTCCATTCAAACATAGGCCTCGGGCTACGCTACAGGTCAGTCTTTCATCACAACCAGTTGTAGTTTCACTTTCGTTGGCTTCACCAGCTCACAAAAAAACTGTTGCCTTCCAGCGTAACCTATGCCTCGGGCTATGCTGCAGGTCAGTCCATCCAAATAAACAAGTTTTTTTGTTCTCTCATTTGCTGGCTTCGCTAACTCACAATGAAACTATCGCATTCTCACCTAATCTGGACATCGCTAGGCAACAGGTTATAATAAAAACACCAAAATGTTCTAAGCGCAAAAAATAAATGTTCATGTACGCAACGCATTTAATGCGTGTCTTATTGGACCAAGAATCACGATTGTATACAATTTATGTCCGATCAGAAAGTCAAAAAACAAAATCGTCGTAATTTAGACATATTTCGTAATAGCTTCATCATAAAAAGCGCCAAACTGTTGAGATATTTATACCGTTAACAGAAACGCCAAAATGCAGCAGAAGTAGAAAATTAGTAATCGGCCGTTCATAAAATCTGAATTACTTTTACTAATCCGTCACCAACAAAACATCGCACATACTAAAATGAATTATTGATTATATTTCACCACGGAAAGTGCTATACGAATGACAGAAACGGCAATATACTGTACAAGCAGAAACGGAAGAACGAGCCGTATAAGCAACGTATTTAAGTTGTCTGTCATCGGAACAAAAATTTACTACAGTATATACATTACTTGCGATCAGACTGTCACAAAACAAATTTTCTTAAGTTAGACAGACAGCGTAATAACTGCTTCGACATAAAAAAAAGGCAAAACTGCCTATATACGTCTATTACAGAAACGGCAAAATGCCGCAGTAGTAGAAAATTAATAATCAGCCACACATAAAACGCTTAGTCTCTTTTGCTGTCTGTCAGCATTACAACTTTCCATATTTTAGAAAAAAAAGTCATTAGTAATATTTCATCATACAAATTGCTAGATATATAAATAATAGAACGTCAGTATGCTGCAGTAATAAAAATTAAACAAAGGGTCGTATACATAAGGCGAATAACTCTTGTGCGTCCGTCACCATAAGTGAAATATCGTGTTCTGATCTTTATTTACATCATAAACGTAGATATCGGCCAAAAACGTGTGTGATAGTAACACGAGTCATTCGTATTTTCTCATTTTCTGGCTAACTCATTAGCTCTACAAACGCTTGTCTCCAATTGGCTGCCACCAATGAAACAAGCAAAGGCGTTGCCAAAATTTGCGATATACCACGAGTGCAGCGCGTGGATGGCCCATGGTAAAATTTTGCCTACATTCTCATATTCCCCGAATCATTATCATCTAACATAGAAGTTTTACGAGAACATGCTCAAAAGCAATGCCTCCGAATTTTTTATGTGAAAACTCTCAGAGCGTTTTAAATAAAACAAACGGTATTAACATTCTGCTTCTTTATTCTTCACGTCTCCATACTTATTTCTCAACATACTCACTCTATCAAGGAAACACGCTTGCCCAGATACAAGTTTGTTGATACCGTTACTGTGGAAATCTAAAAGAAGTCCTCGAAGGTGTTCTCTAGGCTTTTGAAACAGTTGGAAATCGGATGGCGCCTAATCTTGACTGTATGGAGGATGATCGATGAGAGTAAACCCAAGTCGGAGGATGCGCCATGTGCTTACGTTTCCTGCGGTTAGAAACTCTGTTTCTCACGCAACGACAAACTTACGTTAAACACTGCCATGTTATGCCCTACAATTCTAGAGCCCTCTAGCGGCAGACGGTTGCAAATTGCATCAGCGAAGCGGGAAAGTCGACCGAGTAATATGCATGACAGTTAATACCTAAATCTATATTGAGAACGAATAAAACATTCGGGGGCATTACTTTTCAGCATGTCTACTCTTGCACAAATATCCGCAGGCGCCCATGGTACCTATCACCCAGTAGGAGCATTAGTAAGTTTGATGATTAATAAACAAGTGATTAATACACACAATTTCAATTGTTTTTCGTTTTCTTTTGTACGAAACTGTGCTTCGTTTCCTCCATCCCTGCCTATTCCACGAAACTAACGTGAATTATCATCCCCCCTCCCAATAGCTCAGATCTTGTGTAGGCTCCTGACATTTAGTCATTAACATTTTTTTTAGCAACCTGCCTATAGTTCCTTTACTTACACTTCGTGGAGAAACATACTTATTTTCTGAAATTACTTAACATTTTCGAGCAACTGTTGTTAGGTAACATAATGTGCAATCGGTAAACTTTTTCTTGGTATCTGAAAGGACGATAAAATACATAGTGTGATGAAATCAAGCTCCGAACAACACAATTAGTGCACTGGTGAAAAAAGCTGGAAGGAAGGGAGAAAGCTTCGGCCTAGGTGCACAGTATACTGTGAACCGTTCTTTGTATTTCGATCTGAGCATTTACACAAACAGAAAACACACAAGGAGGTATCTAACACTTAAAAGAAATGAAATGGTGATATAGTCATTAGAATGTAGCGATCACAGTAATGTTAGTAATGTCAAATTTTTCTCATTCTATCGCAAGGTAACTAAGTATTTTTATTAACATAAGACTGATTTCAATGACTTTCGCAATATCATCAGATACAAAATGCTTGACTAAAAACAGAGTGTCAATGTGAACTTTCGCATATGCTGATTGTGCATATGGTACTGAAACCGATAATATGTTTTACGATCAAGGTAGAAAACTTTCATATTACGAACACTTGGATGCTTCATGTAATCGGAATTTAAAGCACATTACTGGTATGGCCCATAATGGTGCTTATTGCCACAAACTATGAATCAGCTCTCAAAAACACGAACTTCAATAATGTCAACTATAATGCTGTTATAGAGGGTATTGTTTGACATGCAAGGCGGAGCACATATATATATATGTTCTACTTCAGATATATGAATGTGACACTAGTTACAACGCTAAATAAACATGTGGATTAATGCAACAGGGCGAATACAAACATAAATAAATAGCACGCAACTAAAAAACGTATTAAATGTAATGAAAACAAGTGAAAAACTCTAGCGCAGACTCAGAAATGGCGGCGGGCGTGTTTAAATTCGTTTCTCCAAAAGCTGGGTATTGTTTGACATGCAAGGCGGAGCACATATATATATGTTCTACTTCAGATATATGAATATGACACTAGTTACAACGCTAAATAAACATGTGGATTAATGCAATAGGGCGAATACAAATATAAATAAATAGCACGCGACTAAACAACGTATTAAATGTAATGAAAACAAGTGAAAAACTCTAGCGCAGACTCAGAAATGGCGGCGGGCGTGTTTAAATTCGTTTCTCCAAAAGCTGGCTACGAAGATAGCGCATTCCAGCTCGTTCCCCTCTCTTGTTTAATTTTCACAGTATGTTGGAATATCTAGGAGACTGTGTTCAATTAGCGAACTGCCACACAATGTCGTAAATCTTTTGTTTACTGCTAACGAAGGAGGTGCGCACAATGGGAACGCATGGTCATCTCCAATTGCATCCGCAAAACGTTTCACAGGCACAAAAGAGTCAACATGGACGCGCACTTCGGGAATAGTTGTTAGAATCTGAATATTATATTCTGGAAGCTTTACAACGTTAGCGAAAAACCAGGACGCAAAGAAGTTAACGCGAAGTTCGCTCGCAACTGCTCTTTACGCACCTCCATGCTGTTAAATCGGCAATCTCACACTGGACGCTAACATACCGGGCTTTGCAGTATTTTGCATGAACTATTACAAGCAACAACTTACTCAGCTACAGTTGCTACCTCAAGTAAAGAGAATACATACTTAGAAGTACACTGCGTACTTACGAATTACTCGTAACGATGCGGTACCAACTTCAAATCCGTTTGGAGAAATTAAGCACAGGTGCTAAAAAAACAATAACTGCAAATCTTGTACGATGTAAAAATTCTGTTTCACAATTTTACACAACGTCATTCCTTCACCACGTTTTTCGTTTATCGCGCACTGTTACCGGATAGCACGAACAAAGATACTACTAATATTGGGGAGTTATTGCACAAAGAGTTTAACATCTCGTAGACACAACGTACAAAGATAATTTTGTTTAGGTACCGAACGAAATTCGCGGACTTTATTACACACACGTGCAAATGTAGTTTATTAATATTACCTTCGCCAATTTAAATTTACTAATCGGAAGTAAAAAAGGAAGTAAGAGCTGGATTTAATGTCGCTTCGCCGAGTTAAGTACGTCAAAGTATTTCCTGCTGTCTTACCTGAATAGCAATTTGTTATCTGTGAATTTCAAACTTTCTTACATACCACGCAATGTTGCCAAGCTAATGGTTTTTCTTATTAATTATGATGGTTTTGAGTACGTGTCAAGTGTGCAGGTTTTTTCGTTTAGTATATACTGGGAATTATGGTGGATTAAAATTTTTATGGTTTTACGCTAAAATTATTTTTAAAAATAACTTGATCCATTCAGTATACAGCAAACAGCACTTTATTAATTTCCAAACGTGTAGTAGCTTCTAATTTTATATCGCCTAAATATTTGTAATACACTGTCTTCTGTCTTCGTTTCCATATTGTTATGCGTCCGTATTCTTATGCGCTCTAGTATTAATAAATCGGCAACTGCATAACGCATAACAGTAGTGCCGGTATAATGTGGTGTTCTTTACGTCACTGAATGCTATTTTAGTGGTAAACGTCGGTAAAGTAAAGACAAAATATACCCAGAAATTTCATGCTGAATGGCTACGCTATTGTAAATTTAGACTGGCTAAAAAGAATTCAAGGCAATGACACAAGAGCATACTGTAAAATTTGTCTTAATACTTGTTAGTGCGTTGTACCGACATATTAAGCCACAGTGTCGCAAAAAAAAAGAAAGTAAAAAAAAAAAAAAGAACAACACAGCTACAGAATCATTTTCTAGCAAAAGACAAACAAAACTATCTTTCAAAACTTTGAAAGAATCTTTAGAAGCGAATCAAGTTGAGGGTTGCCTTTCACTATTTGTTTCCAACCATTGCGTGACCATGCCATGTGATCACGTAAGAGATTTACCCAAGCGTAAATTTACAGACAGTGATGTTGCCAGAAAATTTCAAATACTTAGAATAAAGTGTAGTGCAGACATAAAACGTGTACCAACGCCCTGTTTTCTGGAAAATTTGCTACAAAATATCGGTGACAGCATGTGTATCATTCTAACTGACGAATCAGCGGACATTAATGTGTTCAAATTTTTAGTAATAACAATAACATAATATTAGAGTGTTGTGACCAATACGATCATTTGAACATTTTTGTAAGTAGCCGACCTCGAGCACTGTAATGGACAGTCTATTGCAACAGTAATTAACGACACTTTTCAAGAATTCAAGTTGGTTCTAAGCAAGCTGCCGGGTAGAGGCACAGACAATGAGAATGTAATGGTACATGTTAACAGTATTGTCCACCTATTTCTGAAAAAAGACATTCCGCATTTGATTCTTATAAACTGTGTTTGACATTCAACTCAGCTTGCTATTTTTGCTGCAAGCTGTTCAATGACCTCGTTGTGCTAAAAGAGTCATTAACGAAAATACGTGTTGTCCGCACATATCCTGTGCAAAGAAATTAAATTTTGAAAATCACTTAGATACCAAACCGTATCTAGGATATGAATTCGAAAAACAGATTGATGATTGAGAAAAATCTCAGTTACTCCCAGAACAAGAACACGTCCTACGTCAGAGGTGTATCCAGTTTGTCTGGCAATTAATAATTCAATTATTGCAAAGACCCACAGACAACACTCAAATTTTGAGGAGAATTTCAATTCTTTCAGGGTCCAAAACTCTTGAGGTCGTTAAAGAGCCATTGAATCGTGTAATATTGACCCTGGCACAATACAAACATTGATTTTCAGTGGAAAAATTTAACCCTTGCCAAACCACAGACGCTGTAAATTTCAAGTGTGAAGTGCTTAAATAGAGAATGCAAGTGACATCAATGCATTTCACGAATTGGCAACGTTTGCATTGTCACGACTATTCATACTATGCTCGAATACGGAAGTGGAACGACTTTTTAGTCAGATGAACATCATTAAAACTAAAGCGATAAATCCGAAATGAATGAGCTTTTGTCTATTCGAGCAGGTATGAGAAGGAAGAAACCATGTTGCCACAGCCAATAGAAATGCTGAAGCAGATAGGAACTGTTATGACATCTGAATGCACTTCATCTTGTAGTAACTACTGAATCTTCCGTCGAGGAAGGCGTTGAGTGTATTTCATCCGCTACTACCTCTGCCTCTGGTGCTGAACCTCCCGTCGAGGAAGACGTGCAGGATCCCGAGCTGTTCATTTTCTCTTAGGAAATTTCGCCGTGACACATTTCATACTGCTGTTCTAACTTTGAACACAAGGGATAAATTGGATTGACTCATATTCTTCGTTACTCAACACACTCAATGCTTAAAAAAATAACCATCTAATAGTTTTGTTAAACGCACGAAAGAAACTGATGGGTTCTGGTGGTTTTGAATAAGCTTTTTAGTGAAAAACCCTGCTGCCAACACTGTTATCAAGTTTGCACGTTTTTACTGTACATAACACACATTGAAGATGTCTCAATGTGATGAGTACAAAGCTAGGTTTCAGATAAATTGTAGTTTTTTATGTTAATGTTAAAAAATATCGGCTCAACCACTTGTTTATATTTTGACAACTATGTGGAGATGAACCTTGGAAGACACGGCTGCAACAACGGAAGTAGCCATGACGTTTTAATTTTACTATCAATTTTATTGTGCCTGGCGCATGTTCCATTTTAGCGAGTTTTAACAGGTTCTTTTACTTTTTATTATTCTGATGATGGAAGCTTGACTTCCGAAACGCGTCTATCTTAGTGTTTTACACTATAAACAAGTGGTTGAGCCGATGTATTTTTCAACATTGACATTCACAACCACGGCCTCTCATCCAGTACGGATAAAATCATAGTTTTTTATGTTTAAGTAAAGTACTTCAATTTTGATTGTATCTTCTTAATTTTTTTCCCGATAACGAGGCCTGTAAATCCTTCAAAATTAATTTTATGCTCATCGACTGTATTTTCATGACTGACAATAACCGAAGTAACATCTCCTCCGGGTAAAGACGGATGTACACGTTAAACGGTTCAAAGCTACACCAATTTTTAGGAGTCGTTAATGGATTCTAGACTATAATATTTATTCTTGGTACTTTTACAGTAGTATGAAGTAATAAAAATCATACGTTCTTCCTGTTTCATTTCTTTTCGACGACTGAATCGATTTTTTATGCTACATATTTACTTTTAAACAATCTGCTTTGCTTTTCTTTCTTCAGGTAAACTACAATGTAAGTCTCGAACTCTGAAACTGTGGGATGTGTCAAAGTAAAGAGGTTACGTTAGAAACTAGACAATATGATGCAAGTAGCTGAACGTTCTCTGTGTGTGTCAACGCGGTGTTTAGTACGCTAATTTTGAAACACGATCACTTTTACAATGTTGAACACTTTCACGGGCCTTGCGTTTCGTTCCCTCATAGACAGCGTAAGGTTGTGTATGTAGGAGACATCAATATCAGACCATTCTTGCTAGAACAAGCCGCAAATGTCGCCGAGGCCGCCACACCTGCCTGCTGCATTCTTGCAAAACATTTTCAGCGGTGTTCAGAATATAGGGCATTGAGGAGGCAGTGAAGATGCGTCATTTCAGATGAACGTTCCTGATGTTCATTTCCGTGTTTGTGGATACAGACTCACACCGTGGCTTCTTAACAATAAAGTACCGTGAGGTCACAAAATGAGTTTTTTTGTAGTTACTGTCGTGAAATGCGTCGCTGTAGTTGAATCATCATCAGTGTGTTTGCTTTATTTTCTGTCAAAAGTAAGCTACATTGAAAGAACAAGTACACATAGCCGTGGCATTTATAAAACTTGTCTATAATTTTTTACAGAAGCATGTACCTTAGTTCAACGCTATGTAGTGCGAAATATGCCTGTTCGACACAATCGGGCAGCCACACATAAGAATTCAATATGAAAATAAGGCATATGTTTTTGTAAGAAATTATAGTCCAATTTTGCAACCATAAGCCGTGTATTTTTCTCTTTTCAATATACCTTACTTCTCCAGTAATTGAAACAGACCCACTGAGGATGGTACAAGAGCAGTGATACATTTATGTTTAGAAGATAGAAAATTTAATAGATATAGGTTTTGATTAAGACAGAGTGCTAAAAGTGCTCTTTTTCTCGTAATAAGTCAGCAGGCTCAAATTTCATCATCTGGGAAGAAAACCATGTTCTTTTATAAGCTGATGTGCAAACAGAAATATTAGCTAGCACCTTGATGCCACCGATTAAAGGTATTTAGGATCTCAGTCCAAAAGACGCACTTCTGCTTAATTTAGAAATTTATTGATCATTACGGCAGCTTCACCTCTTTTATAATACTTATGTTGTTTTCTTCGGGTCCAGAGGAGCTGTGTGAGGTACTGATACTTGGTCGCTATATAATTTACAGAAATCTAATGAAAAATTGAAAAAAACTAAAAAAATTGAAAACAAACATGCAAACAAAGATTGCTACATTTACGCGAATATTCTACGAATCATTGTCAAGGGTTGGCAGAGGATACCTTCTCTTGCACCATATGTTCTTCCTGTTCGACCTACGGGTCGAGCTTGGGTAGAATGACTGTTTGTGCATCTGTATGCGAGCTGTTACTAGTCTAATCCAACCTGCACGATCTCTACGGGATAGATACGTGACGGCTTGAAGTACAATGCCGTAAAAGATCATTCTTCAAGTTCTCTAAGCAAGTTCTCGTGAGAAATACTCCACCTCTGTTCAACATTTCTGTTACACTATCTCGCCTGTCAAACCATCCTGCGAGCGTTTGCATCTTCGTCCATTGTATAGACTCCATGTCCGCTGTTAGTCCGTAACCTGCTATTTGGTTTATCTGCAACAAAGCCTATGTAGTTGTTCAGTTTCACACTACTGCGCGGAAATATTTGTATGACACGACTGGTTCTTGTTTTGACATGTTAATCCTGTAGTCAAACGGTACAGCATTTATCCTCGGGAAATGTAAAACTTTGCATTTCTTCACATCAAGTCCTTGTTATAGTACAAAAAATCAATGTTGTAGTACTATTGTAGTGAAACCTTAAACTTTTCCACTGGTTTATACACTTTTAAATGCATTGGTAATATTAATTTAAACATTAACACTACAAATATTAATAAAAATAGTAATATTTATTTCTCTCCGTGTGTACGTATCTATTAATTCTGTCAAGTTTCAAAACTTTCTAAATTATTTTATGTTTCATTCCGAGTCAGAAACATGTTATTTACCGAAACAATCATTCCATGTTGTAACTTGTGACTTAGTCCAATATTTTATGCACTTCACACAGAAAATTTTACTTTTCACGTTTTAACTTCTTGGTCAATTTGTTATATTCCCACCTTGTTTCTTTCATCGTCTACACGTCTGTTTGCAAGCCCTAGTCTTTCTGCTGAAGGATCTAGGTTTTCACCTTCTAGTTTTGTGATCTTGGCCACGTTATGTTTGTTCAAATGTTCAAATGTGTGTGAATTCCTAAGGGACCAAGCTGCCTATGTCATCGATCCCTAAACTTACACACTACTTAAACCCCTCCGGCGGGAGGGGCCGCGCAGTCCGTGACATGACGCCTCAAACCGCGCGGTCCACATTCTGTTTGCTGGATATAAATACGGGTGTCGTTGCTGCTTTTTTGTGTTTAACTGGTTGTATTATCTGAACTCGTATTCGCGTGGGAACAGTTTTCTGGCTATATTAATGGTCTCAGTATTTCTGGCAAATGCTATTGCAGAAATATCCGAAATAGAGAAAAATACTGCACAAGTCCAGCGTCTTTTTATTCTTGACGTGAAATATGTAGAGCGTCGTTCATCTAGTGTATCGAATACTGTTTTTGTGGAGTTGTATATTGTGATGATTTTACGCTTCTTTTACCCCTCCTGTGCTGTCATCTATTTGATAAATGTATAGATGAAAGAAGTATCACGTTCTTGTTCTTTTTGGGCACATACGAGACGACTGTCAAATCATTTTGAAATCCGAATAAGCTACTGTTTACTTCACGTTGCTTATCGCTCAAAAATTCAGGAGTAAGCTCAGTTTTATTTTTATGAACAGTTCCAATCAACGTAAGCTTCTTCTATAGCAGCTCTTTAGACAAGCTACAGCTAGTAAACTAACTGTCTAACGTTATATTATTGCTAGTACCCTTGCTCAGGCGAATTATCACAGCCAACGGCGAGTTTGAAACTTTGTATCGCCCATTGGACTATCTTGCGACGTGTACCTCCACGAGGAGGGCGTACCAAGCCCTGGCATCACAGAGCGGTAGAATTTTCAGACCATGATTCGATGACTTGCTTGGTATATACAGGCAAAAACCACACATTCGTCTGAAAGCGACTAACTGTTCTTCCACTGTAGTATATTCAGACACGGTGTAGTTTTTATTATAGTTCGCTTGGAACAGTTGAAATATATCCCTAATAGCTGCAAGATTATCTATTTCCTTTCATTCTTGCCTGCTTTGAATGTCATCAAACCGTATGCAGCTGAACAGGGGCAGAAACTGGTACAAACTCATCGTAGTGTGAAATATCCAAATTCTAAAACCATTTTTGTCCCACAGATCTTTTAGGTTCATACATCCATAGCAGTAACAACCGACCAAAATAAGTAACCTAACACAAGTCTTAATTTCAGCCACATCTGTCTCTTTGGCGTTTCGTCTCCGGGCAAAATTCTACGAAATGCTTCTTACGGACACGTTTGTATATCCACATACTTTTTCTAACACACCTTCATCAGAAAACAAGAGGAAGGACTCTAGATCTATTTCCCAATTCTGGATTCACCTCTCACACTTGTTACATGAATAATGGTGTTCTTAAAGTTCTTAGTGTGTGCGTGGGCGGGAGAGGGGAGGCGGGCGCGGGGGGTTCTTCATCCATTTCATTGTTTTGTCTTTTCCCACGGACAAATTGTTATTTCAAAAACTTATTTCATTAACATTACCATCCGTCTCTGTATCAGTTTCATACTCCAGTTCTTCGCACTCATCAGATAGTTCTGAATCTGATTTCTCATACCTTTCTTGTGCTTCAACCTCTTCAAGTAATCGCTGTATTCGTTTTTCATGTTCATAAATGCATATGCTGTAGATTGAGTTGTTACTATACAGTGACGGAAAACAAACTGTCTCCAAGACTTTTATTTCATTTGGCGAGCAGTGGATTCATTTAACATAACATGAAATACGACAACAATGAAACGGCGGTTAAAAATTTTAAAAAAAAGTCACACTTTGTATTATTTTGATTTTTGTCGCATAAGAACTGACGCGGTGTATCCTGAACACCCAGTCCATGTTTTTGGCAATTTAACGATAATGATAAATGAAATTTATTGTATTTTAATTTAATTATTTACATAACTAATACGGATAGGAGTTTTAGACAATTATGAAAATTGAAACTAGTAATATGAGTGGTTTGTAATGTGCGGGTTCTCCACAGTATCCCTCGCCAGCACTGAAGGGTTAATGAATAACATGAATCGCAACGATCCTGTTAGGCCCTCCTGGAGCACACTGGATACTACTGCATAGTCTGCATATGACTCTCCTTCCATGATAACATGCCGAGTCCTACTTGACAAGAAATTTTCGATCCAGTCGCACACCTGGTTAGATATCCCATTAGAAAGCATTTTCTTTCGATGGCATCCATGTGGTGTTGATTGAAGTGCTTTTCGAACGTCTGGAAACAGCGAACGAAACTGTTGTCCATGTCGTTGACGACTTCAGCTGTGAACATCGCGAGTTGAGTTTCGCAAGGTCGTTGTTTTCGGAATGCCTCGTTTCGCTTGAACATCCACAATTAATTTAATTCGGTACTCGTGTGTATAAACGGACATTTTTTGGCTTATCAGCAATGAATACATGCATTCGATTGGCATCAGTTGGTTTAGCGTCACCTTCCCGGATCAGGAAGTAATTGGAAGACAAAAACGGTTCAAATGGCTCTGAGCACTATGCGACTTAACTTCTGAGGTCATCAGTCACCTAGAACTTAGAACTAATTAAACCTAACTAACCTAAGGACATCACACACATCCATGCCCGAGGCAGGATTCGAACCTGCGACCGTAGCGGTCGCTCGGTTCCAGACTGTAGCGCCTAGAACCGCACGGCCACTCCGGCCGACAATTGGAAGAGGACAGCCAAATAAAGAGGTGGATTCCTAGTGTAAATATGTTGCACACCTACTCATTAAGACATTTTAACATATTTGCAATCAGTGGTCCACAAACAAATACCCTTTTACTCTTGAAAAACAATAAGGCAGACGATGAGGGTGGAATTAAGTTATAGAAAGCCATAGATGATGTCATCCTTAAACTTAAAAATATAATATATAAAATCTGCAGAGAATTGAAAAACAGCCCTCATTCATCTTCTTTACAAGAATTGGCCTAAAAATCTCCCAAATAATTATAGAGACATATCACTTTTGCCAGTGACGTGCAAAATATTATCTAAAGCAGTGTATAGTCGTCCAGAACCCCAACTATGCCCAGGGAATATCGAGGTTGATTTAGGAAAAATAGATCATCCAGCGAAAGTATCTGAAATCCAAACATTTTGCAAATGAGAAAACTGAGAAACAAAGATGCAACACTCAGGTTTGTAGATTTCAGGAAAGCGTATGCTTCAATTGACAGAAAATCCCTCATCAGTGTTATGAGAGAATTCGGTTTAGACTACAAACATTATCCAAGACACGTTAACAAGTATTTCACCTAAAGTTAGTATCTGTGGAGAATTCTCCAAAAACTTTGACACAAAGACTGGAGTCACCTTTGCTTTTCAGCTGCGCCCTGGAGAAGATGATTAGAGTGGCGCAAGTCCAAGACGCAAGGCATGAAATTAGGAATTACCTAGCATTTGCATATGACGTTGCCTTGATAACATAAACACCAGAAAATGCCAAAATCCAGATGGGAAATCTAACTGTGAAAGCACAAAAAATCGGTCCACAAATTTCTTTGCCACTGACAGAATTTATAACAAACGTTAATAACTGTATACATAAATTACTGACAAATCAAAACAAAATCAAAAGAGTCAGTTCATTCAAATGTTTAGGTGAATAGTTAAGCATAAACAGCAATGATAAGGACAGTCTACAGGTAAGAGCAAATAAGGCGAACATTGCATTCCAGAACACCAGAAACATATAAATGAGGAATGTGTTATCGCGGGACTCCAGAATTAAACGTTACAATCCAGTAATGAAACCTGAGGCTCTGTATGCCGCCGAAACACTAAAACTAGGAGGTAAAGTGGCATAAACAAAATTACGAATATAAGAGGAAGACTGATTAGAAACATACTTCACCCAACCACAACAGAAACAGAATCCAACAGGCCACGACCTAAAAAAAATAAAATCTGTGAACATCTAGAGAACATAATACACGAAATGCGCGAGTGAAGAGTATCGTTCTTCAGACATTTGGCTGGAATGGATGATAGATTGACGAAGCAAATGTTGAGTAAAATTATGAAGTTGAAAGGAGAACCAGCATGGTTCACTAAATGACCTCAAAGAATCAAACATCAACATAATGGACACATATAATAGGAATATATTTAGGAACAAAATTCAGAAGGTGGTCTTCAAGGACAAACAGGAAAGAAAAATAAAACAGTCTCATGACGTCGAACAAATCCTGAAGCAGAGACATGAACGTATGATACAAAAGTGGGCGGAGAAGAAGAAATAGAATGCATCAAAGCAAGAGCTGAAATATTGATTTAAAGTGTTCTGTAAAAGGGATATTCTAATAAATAAATAGATAAAAGTATTCGTAATCTCTTCTCACCAAGGTCATAGAAATTGGTGCTCATGAAACAAAGACCAGCCCCCTTTTTCCAACTTCATTAATCACAAAGATGAGGGAATGAAACTTGTTTTTATAATAGAGCATGAGATTTCTTGCGCCAGAGTAGATGATCTGTATGATGCAACCGCAGGCACGTAACCCTTTTGTAAACATGAAAATAAATTTTTGTTGTTGTTGTTGTGGTCTTCAGTTCGAAGACTTGTTTCATCCAGCTGTCCATGCTAGTCTACTCTGTGCCAGACAAAAGACAGCGAAAGGAAAGCTGAAGTTTAAAATTTCACATTTAAACAGTCATTCACACAGGAGGATCGTACAAACTTACCGTCGTTTGACCGTCGTAGAGAATCTCGTATGGAGGACATAGTAGTAGTAGTAGTAGTAGTAGCTTTATTCAACCGTTAATCTCTTTTTACAAAGATATAGGACATGTCGAAGTATTTACAAGTGTAGACCAATTTAAAATAAACTAATTCGTATACACATACATTTACAGATTTCTAGTTAGAGACAATCATTAGATTTACTCCTGCTATACAATACTTTTCTTGCAAATAACTTATTAAATAATGTAATGCCACACTGTTCACTCATATTTCGCTATCAGCCACTGCACACACTATACACGCATTGTTTCACAACACTTCACTCACTACACACACAAACACAAACACCACCTTTTCTGTACCACAACTTCCCATTTGCTATCCTGAAAAACTGAGTCAGCCTTCTATAATGAGTGAGATGTTGAGCTCAGAAAGAGGAAGAGGTGTTAGTATTGTGAAATGCATAGCTTGAGGGTAAGTTTTTCTAGAAAAGGAAAAAAGAAGGAAAAACATAGTGTGAAGGTGTTATGTGGAATGTTGGATGTTTTATAATCATTATTATTATTTATTTGTATTACTTTTTTACCAAACCCCAACCCTGTCTTATCTAAATAATCCTTCAATGTATAAAATGTATTGCATAACAGGTACTTTTTAGCTGCCTTTTTAAATAAGTGTATTTTTGCAATTTCTTTTATCTGTTTTGGTAATTTATTGTACAGTTTTATTCCTTGGTGGAAAATGCTGTTTTGAGTTTTATGTTTATTTTTTCTTGGTAAATGTAAGTTGAGTCTAGCTCTTGTTCCATGGTCATGAACAGAACTGTTTGTGCAGTAATTACCAATGTTATTTTTGTTGTGTGCAACTGACTGGTAAATGTATTCACACGGTGCAGTTAAGATCCCCAGAGTTTTGAACAGATCTTTACAATGAGTTCGACTACCATTTTTGGTTATGATTCTTATAGCTCTTTTCTGGAGTTTGAAAATTGTGCTCATATTTTGTGCATTTGTTTCCCACAAAAGAATGGGATAGCTAAGAATTGAGTGTACATGTGAATAGTGTGTAACTAAAAGACACTGCATGTTACACACTGATGATAGGATTCTAAGGGCATAACACGCTAGTATTTGTAGACTTAGAGAAAGCTTTTGACAGTGTTGACTGAAATACTCTCTTTCAAATTCTGAAGATGGCAGGGGTAAAATACAGGGAGCGAAAGGCTATTTACAATTTGTACAGAAATCAGATGGCAGTTATAAGAGTCGAGGGACATGAAAGGGAAGCAGTGGTTGGGAAGGGACTGAGACAGGGTTGTAGCCTCTCCCCGATGCTATTCAATCTGCATATTGAGCAAGCAGTAAAGGAAGCGAAAGAAAAGTTCGGAGTAGGTATTAAAATCCATGGAGAAGAAATAAAAACTTTGAGGTTCGCCGATGACACTGTAATTCTGTCAGAGACAGCAAAGGACTTGGAAGAGCAGTTGAACGGAATGGACAGTGTCTTGAAAGGAGGGTATAAGATGATCATCAACAAAAGCAAAACGTGGATAATGGAATGTAGTCGAATTAAGTCGGGTGATGCTGAGGGAATTAGATTAGTAAATGGGACACTTAAAGTAGTAAAGGAGTTTTGCTATTTGGGGAGCAAAATAACTGATGATGGTCGAAGTAGAGAGGTTACAAAACGTAGACTGGCAATAGCAAGAATAACGTTTCTAAAGAAGAGAAATTTGTTAACATCGAGTATTGATTTAAGTGTCAGGAAGTCGTTTCTGAAAGCATTTGTATGGAGTGTAGCCATGTATGGAAGTGAAACATGGACGATAAATAGTTTAGACAAGAAGAGAATAGAAGCTTTCGAAATGTGGTGGTACAGAAGAATGCTGAAGATTAGATGGGTAGATCACATAACTAATGAGGAGGTATTCAACAGAATTGGGGAGAAGAGGAGTTTGTGGCACAACTTGAATAGAAGAAGGGATCGGTTGGTAGGACATGTTCTGAGGCATCAAGGGATCACCAATTTAGTACTGGAGGGCAGCGTGGAGGGTAAAAATCGTAGAGGGAGACCAAGAGATGAATACACTAAGCAGATTCAGAAGGATGTAGGTTGCAGTAGATACTGGAAGATGAAGAGTCTTACACAGGATAGAGTAGCATGGAGAGCTGCATCAAACCAGTCTCAGGACTGAAGACCACAACAACAACAACACGCTGATGACATTTTTTTTTTTTTTTTTTGCAAGTACCTTTGTGTGTTCACGCCACTTCAACTGAGAAATTCCTAGAAGTTTTGCGTTTGTTACACAGTCTATAGAGGTGCCATCTACATTTAATTTAACATTGTCATTTTCCCTCTTCATACTGAAATTCATGGCCTTAGTTTTCTCTATGTTCAATGTCACTTTATTGCTTATTGACCCGTTGTACACTTCCTTGAGAGCTTCTTTTGTAATTGGCATCCCTGGCATAGAGAACCAACTGAGAGAGTTGGAAACAAGTGATCGCCAGGTCCGAATGGAATCCCAATTCGGTTTTACAGAGAGTACACTGCGGGATCGGTCCCTAACTTTACTTAAATTTGTCATGAATCTCTCGCCCAGTGCAAAGTCCGAAGCGACTGGAAAAAAGCGCAGGTGACTCCTGTGTATAAGACCAGTATGCTAAAGAAAGTTTTGCTGCAGGATTCTTGAATATATTCTCAGTTCGAATATAAAAAAATCCTTTAGACGGAAGAGTTTCTGTACACAAACCAACACGGATTTAGAAGGCATCGCACGTGCGAAACTTAGCTTGCCCTTTTGTAACCTGATATCCTGCGAACCATGGATGAAGGGCAACAGGGAGATTCCATATTTCTAGATTTCTGAAAAGTGTTTGAGACTGTGCCCCATTGCAAGCCGTAAACGAAGGTTCGAGACTTCATGAGTAATAGAACCCAGTATGTTGTCCTCGACGGCTAGTGTTCATTAGAGACAAGTATATCGTCCACAGTGTCCCAGGGAAGTGTGATAGGACCGCTCTTATTCTATAGATACATAAATTATCTGACGAACAGGACGATCGGCAGTCTGCGGTTGTTTGCTGATGACGCTGTGGTGTACGGGAAGGTATCGTCGTTGAGTGACTTAGGACGATGCAAAAAAAAATTCAAATCGGTGTGATGAATGGCACATTGCTTAAAGTGTAGAAAAATGCAAGTGCAAATAAGTAGGAAAAACAATTCCGTGATGTTCGAATACGGCATTGGTAGGGTGCTGCGTGACACAGTCACGTCAACTAAATACCTGAGCTTAACGTGGCAAATGGATTTGAAATGAAACGCGCACGTGAGGATCGTAGTAGGGAAGGCGAATGCTCGAATTCGGTTTATTGGCAGAATTTTAGGAAATTGTAGCTCATCTGTAAAGGAGACCGTATATAGAACACTAATACTGTCCATTCTTGAGTACTGATCGAATGTTTGCGATCCCCAACACACCGGATTAAAGGAAGACATCGAAGCACTACGTACGCAACCCACTAGGTTCGATCAACAAACGAGTCTTATGGAGATGCTTCGTGAACGCTAATGGGAATCCCTGAAGGGAAAAAGAAGTTCTTTTCGCGAAACGTTATTGAGGAAATTTAGAGGACTGGCATCTGAAGCTGACTGCAGAACGATTTTGCTGCCGCCAATGTACGAGAGTTAGAACTTAAATAGTGGCAACTATTTATTTATAGCTCGTACAAAATAGATACGTGTTTCAAAGTTTTACTGACATTCAACGTAGTCATCAGCATTGTGTATAACCCGTTGCCAGCGATGTGGAAATCGTAGGATATTCTTAGCAGTGCCAGTTGTGTTGATAGTTCGAGCGGCGCGGTCTATTACCCGAAGAATTTGTAGTAGTTCTGAAGCAAATGCCGTGAAGTGTTTCCTTCAGTTTAGAAATCGAATTGAACTTAGGAGGACTTAAGTCAGGGGAGTGCAGTAGGTGGTATAGCACTTAGCAGCCCCATCAGTCAAACAAATCAGTAACAGCTTGCACTGTACGTGTTTGAGCATTGTCCTGCAAAGTGATGGTCAGGTCCTGCAGAAAGTGTAATTACTTCTGCCTCTACGCTGTTCATTTTTGGAACACAACCTACGACCAGCTTAGAGACAGAAGTGATGACACTTTCTGCAGGACGTGGCCATCATTTTGCAGGACAATGCTCAAGCGCATATAGTGCAAGCTGTTACTGATTTGTTTGACTAATGGGGCTGCTAAGTGTTATACCACCTACTGCACTTCCTTGACTTAAGCCCTCGTGAGTTCAACTCGATTTCTAAACTGAAGGAAACACTTCACGGCATTCGCTTCAGAACTGCTAGAAATTCGTCGGGCAATAGACCGCGCCTCTCAAACTTTCAACACAACTGGCACTGCTAAGAGTATCCTACGACATCTACATCGCAGGCAACGGGTTATACACAATGCTGGTGACTATTTTGAAGGTCAGTAAAACTTTGGAACACGTATCTATTTTCTACGAGCTGTAAATAAATAGTTGCCACAATTAAAGTTCCAACGGTCGTATACATCCCGTAAGAAGCACGAAGATGGGATAAGAGAAATTAGGGCTCTTACGGAGGTATATAGAGGGTCGTTTTTCCCGCACTCTATTTGCGAATGGAATAGGAAAGGAATCGACCAATAATGGTATAAGGTACCCTCCGCCTTGCATCATACGGTGTTTTGCGAATTATGGATTTAGATTTTTGCGAAAGTCCCTTCATCTTTAATAACCACTGCAACCTACATCCATTTGAAATAGCTTCCTGACTTACACGAGAAATAATCCTGAAGGATAGGCAATCCATCGGGCGCAGATGCACCGCATATACGACGCTGATTTGATTCCGAAGATGAAGGAACCACTTCGTCTCATTCGCTTCAGAACTGTTCCATTCGCACCATCAACAGAACAGGCTCTGCTAACGGTATACTACGCCTTCCACATCGCTGGCAACGGGTTCTACACAACGCTGGTGACTACTTTGAAGGACAGTAACAGGTGCAAACATGTAACTCTTTTGTGTCGGTTGTGAATAAATAGTTTCCACTATTTAACTTCCAACCCTCGTATACATATCTCGAAGGCGTCGCCTCCCAGGACGTCGGCCACTGGCAACTGTCATATAGAAACCGATAGACGGCAGAGCAAGTGCCACCAGAGGTCCTCCTCACTGGAGATCTACTTCTCTCCGTGTAGTCACGTCCGTGGAAATAGATCCACAAGTGTACCTCCGCGCACCGGCTGTTTCTTGCGGTGTAGCTCCAATCATCGACAGTTCTCCGTCGACACGCTGGGCGAACTCATGTGTCGGTTAATCCTAGCCCTTCAATCAGAGCCCGGTTGGAGCCACCGCAGGACTTCAGACCTTCCCAACATCACCCCCGCGATTATCATCGACTAGCTTCCACCAAGTTCACTGAACTTTATCCAGTGGGAAACTTTGTTAGGTTAGTCTCTATGTCCCATCATCTAAATTGACTTTGTTGTCTTCCAGATACACACGCGATAGAAGACTGAGAGCGTTTCTAGTAATTTTTGTGACAAATGTTTTTGTTTTGCCTGCGTCCGTTGTTTTGTTAATAAAACTTTCTCTTGTTGGTCTGGAACGTGTTGTCTCTTAGGCATCTCACAACGTGAATACATCAGTGGCGACGAGATTTTTTTTTTTTCATGCTCAGGTGGTCAAATGTGTGCTTTTCTGTCGTTTACTTTCCCCACTCGGTCTCCGAACCCCTCAACGTGACCCAAAAAATGTTACTCTTTCTGTGGGACATTCAGCATGTCATGCAATGGTTAGTAAACATGATGGTGGACTTTATCGTAGCATCTGGTGACGGATCACAACGCTCTTCCCGAATGGACTCCGCGGCTAAAGGCTTCTGGGGAGCCCATCCGCCATTTCCGACATTTGACAGCAAAGTGTAACCTTGGGATACTGTGTGTCCCATCTCGAGCAGCATTTTCTGCCTTACGGTATCTCAGGCGATGCATATCGTGGGGCGTTACTCGTCGCCTACGTTGGGCTGCAGTTCCACTGCCTTCTTCAGCAATTATACCCTGAACCTGAAGCACATGCCCTGCAATGTGAGCAGTTGAAATTTTGTTTGCATGAGTATTTCGACTCACTGGCGTAGGTTGCAGTGGTGTGGCACAAATTCTATAGCTACCATAAGCAACAGGGCAATCGAATCGGGAATGGATTGCGATGCCCCAAGGTCTGTCTCGGGAGTGCCGTCTTCGGTGCAAAAATGATGACTGTCAACAGTCGCTCATTTCGAAAATGATCTTGGTTTATGCCCCACATGAGAGACTTGACACAGACTTACTGAGCTGAAAGACCCCACGTTGGACTCTTGTCTTCGGATCATCCCTTCGTGTGTCAGCAGTCCTGCACGGTCTGTCTCAAGTCTCCCACCCGCTGCATCTGCCGCTCGCTACCACAGGAGCTCCCGCACTCCACATAGTTTCCCAGTAAACCTGCATTCCCCGTCCGCCAATCTTAACAGTTGCACTCTTCCATTAACTGTTTTGTCATGCATCCTAGGTACCAGTGCCAGTTTCGCCGTGCAAAATGTGCCTCATGTCGCAAAACAGATTACAAAGCACATGTCTGCTGAGCCTCCTCGAAGATGCACTTGTATTATGCGCAGAAGGACCCCTCCCGCAAGAGGAACCTAATGTGGCAGGCCCGGAGGTCCTCTACGATTAGGCGGCGCTCAGCATCTTGGATCCACAAGTGTGTCTGCAGGTGTTCGTCAATGGTCACCCAGTCGACTTCCAGGTGGACTCCAGTTCTACCTTATTGAGCATCGTGTAGAGCACCTACCGGTGATTGGGCTCTTCTCCATTTCAAACATTCGACTAGCGCCTTCGCAGTTACAAAATGGTTCAAATGGCTCTAAGCACTATGGGACTTAATATCTGAGGTCATCAGTCCCCTAGACTTAGAACTATTTAAACCTAACTAACCTAAGGACATCACACACATCCATGCCCGAGACAGGATTCGAGCCTGCAATCGTAGCAGCAGCACGGTTCCGGACTGAAGCGCCTAGAACCGCTCGGTCACAGTGGCCGGCTCACAGTTACAGCAATAACATAGTGGTGGTCAGAGGACAGTTCACAACCCTCATCCAACGTGGTGTCACAACGTACAGGATGCGTCTCCTTGTCATCTTTTCGCCGGGAGCGACAGACGTATTGAAACTTGATCTCGTCGACACTTTGGAGCTAGAAGTGCCCAATGGAGCCAGTCGCATCCAGCCAGACATTGACAGTTCTTACTTCCACGCTTTTCACTCGAAGTAATGTTCAGTTTTTGAGCCTTTTACTACATTCGTCGTGGGATTTGAAGCTCTCATCATCCTCCTACCGGTGTCGATGCCCCATTTTTTCAAGGTACAGGACGTCCCATTCTCCCAGCAGGATAAGTTACGAGCAGAGATGTAACATTTTTAAGACGCTGGCATCTTGACGGTTGTTTCTCGTAGTCAGCGTGTAATGCTCATCGTGCTGCTCGGCAAACTAGGTGGCTCCTTCTGCATATGTGGCAATTTCAAGAATATCATTAACGCAGCGTCCATTGTTGATGCGTACACTATCCCAGAGGTGGACGAGATTCTTACTCGGCTGACTGGAGGCAAAATCTTCTGGAAAATTATCTCAAGGATGCGTATTTACAGCTTCCTTTGGATACTGCATCGCAGAATTTGCTGGAGGTCAATACGCCCTTCTGTCTCTTCCTCTACAGTCGATGCCCCTTTGGGATAGCAAGCGCTCCACTGAAATTTCAGAGATATTTGGAACTCCTTACGTGGAAAGCGCTGGGCGCTGCCAATTGCCTGGACGACATCTTCATTGCAGGGCAGTCTGTCAGGACCTTAGCAGGCATTGCTTTGGTCCAGATGTCTGATGGCTTACAATACGTTGTTCCCTGTCGTTGTCACAGCAGATACTAGAAAACGCTGACATCGGTAAAGTGCGGTTATCGACAGATAGAATTTCACGACTATGTGTATGGTCGCCATTTTAGACTTTCGACAGACCACAAACCATTGCTGCCCTTTTTTCAATGTGAAGCCAACATTCCCACAAAATCGTCTCGCAACCTTCAAAAAAGGCTTTGTTTCTCACCGGTTCTTCCTACTATATCCAGAACCGTTCTACGACTTACCATACCAACGCTGACTTATTTTCAGAATTGCTAGTGGGTCAGGACTCCTCCTTTGACACCGACCCAGAAGTATGCTGGCGTTGGGACACTGGTGATGAAGAAGCTGTCGCCTCGCTCGGTATAGATGCCAACCCAGTGTCCCAGCGTTCGGCAGAGTACCACATTCTTCGCGAGCTCCTCTTTCTGGTCTAGCAGGGATGGCCATAGGATAGCCATAATATGCTCAACCCAGAACTTCAGAGTTACTGGCAACACAGGCATAATTTCTATGCCTTCAATGGTGTTCTACTACTCCAGGGCGAAAATGGCTGAAGTAGGGAGATCACTCTGCCCTCCCTCCAACACTGGATCCTGTACCTGCCTCGTCGTGGTCATTGAAGCATTGTGCTAACAAAACACCTGACACGTCAACATGAACATCCGAAAGGGATAGATGCCAACATTTCTGCCATGGTGGCAGCCTGCACATTCTGCCAAAGCAAAGTAGCAGCCCCAGCGCATCACAATTTCCCATGGCTGTAGCTATCGATATCATCGTCGCGGCTCCATCTGGATTTTGCGGGAACTTTCCTGGGCCATTCCTGGTTCACAATGGTAGACGCCGGATCTAGTTTTCACTACGTGTTCCAGATGTCTTCTACGTTCTCTATGAATGCGATTCGAGTCTTTACACGAAACTTTGTGATTGAAGATATTCCCGAAACAATCGTCACGGACAACAGGCCTCAGTTTACGACTGCTGAGCTAACATCCTTCTTTGTTTCCAATCAGATCACTCTCATCGACATGGCGGCTCTCCACCCTGCGTCCAATGGTCTGCCAGAGCATTTTGTTTGAACGTTTAACGATCAACTGCAGAAACTCCGACGTCATCACTTATTGGACGACGCACTCTCCACCTTTTTGGCCTCTTATTGCATAACCCCACAGAAAGGGGCCAGTTCACTTGAACGGCTGCAAGGGCGGCCACAGCGATCACACCTCTCCCTTCTACAACCACGACAGCCGAGGGATCCACCCTCACAGTGTTGTCGGCACTATTTTTTTGTCTGTTATGACGTCTTGGTCCTAACATTCTTCCGACGTTGCCGCCTTTGGACTCCTGCGGCAGTAAAGCAACTGATGGGACGGGCAGCAGTGGAGGTCTGCTGCCGCAAACGTCTGTACCAAGTCCGCCCCAGGAAACTACCATTGGATCCCGACATGGGCTCAGCACCTTTTCTTTTTTATTTTTCCAGATTCATCTGCTCCACAGCTCGAAGCCATCACCAAAGCACCACCTAGGCGGCTCCTCCACCTTCAACAGCAGACAGTGGCCATCCAGCACCCTTCTCCTGGTCAACTCCAATGGCCATAGACCAGAGAGCCCTGGATCAACACAAGCTGGGGGGACTTGCTGACACACTGGAGATCGACAAGACTTCGAGACCGGTTACCATATCTCTCCTCTTCTTGTGGGGAAGGAATGTCATATACCAGAAGTACACTTGAAGGATCAGAAACACTTTGGATGGAGAAGCATCGCATACATACATAGCTAGTCAAGTGCGCAGAAATATATTCGCAAGTGAACCTCCACGACCGGCTTTTTATAGCGACGCAGCTCCACTTATCGACAATTTTCCAACGACGCTCTGAGCCAACCCATGCGCCGGCTAATCCAATCCCTTCAATCAGAGCACAGTAGGAGCCACTGCAGCAGGCTTTGGACCTCTTTAACATCGCTCCCGAGTAGTATCTTCGACCAACTTTCGCCGAATACACTCTACTTTCTTCTCGCGGAGAACTTCGTTATATTAGTCTCTACGTCCCATCATCCTAACTGACTTTGCTGTTTTCTAGGTGCCACCTGATAGAAGACTGAAAGAGTTTATATTAATTTGTGTGAGTAGTAGTTCTTGTTTTGTCAATGTCCTGTTGTTTTGTTAATAAGTCTTTGTGCTATTGATCTGGAACGTGTTGTCTCTTATGCATCTCACAACTTGAGATATAGCACTTCCTGTATTCATATCTAGGTAACCATTTACACTTTTTAGCCTTTCACATTTCCGTTCATTACCAAATTAATTGTTCCTTGATGCCTCAGGATATATCCTACCAATAGATTTCTTTTTTTAGTCAAAATCGTCTCATAAATTCCTTTTTTCTCCAATTCGATTCAGTACCTCTTCATTATTTATTTGATCCACCCAAATAATCTTCAGCATCCTTCTGTAGCAACACATTTCAAAAGTTTCTATTATTCTCGCTTCTGAACAGTGTATCTTCCACGTTAACTGCCGTAAAAAGCAATACTCCAGATAAATGTCTTCATAATTGACTTCCAAACACTCGAGTTTAAATTGTATGTTAATACATTGCTCTTTTTCATAAATTAATTTCTTGCTGTAGCCAATCTGCATTTTACATTGTCTCTAATTCGACTATTATTAGTTCTTTTGCTGGGCAAAACGCAAAACTCAACGTTTACGTTTAGTGTAATGTAATTCCTTCAGCAGTGCCTGGCTTAATTCGATTCCATTCCACTACCCTTATCTTACTTTTGTTAATGGTCATCTCCTAATCTCTTTTTAAGACACTACGCCTTCTGTTGAACTATTCTTCCGAATCGTTTGCCATCTCTAACCAAATTAGAATGTCATCGCCAAACTTGTTAGTATTTCTTCTCCTTGATCTGGAAATTCTTTTCCTAATTTCTTGTTGGTTTCCTTTACCACCTACTCATTGTACAGACTGAACAACGTTGGGGTAGGCTACAACCCTGTCTCACTCTCTTCTCAACCACTGCTTCCTTCTCATCTCCTCGACTCTTACAGCTACAGTCTGGTTACTGTAAAAATTGTAAATAACTTTTTTCTTACTGTATTTTAATCCTGCTAACTTCAAAAATTCAGAGTGTAGTCCAGTCACCATTGTATAAAACTTTCTGTATGTCTACAAATGCTATAAACGTAGGTATGCCTTACTTCAGTCTAGCTCCTAACATAAGTCGTAAAGGTAGTATTGCTCAGCCTGTTCCTACATTTCTCCGGAAACCAAATCGATATTTTCCGAGATCGACTTCTACAATAAATTGCGGAGTAAAAATGCAGTGTATATTTGGATTTTTGTGCTGTTGTTGCGGACGTTTGCAAGGCTGCACGAAGTTTACGACGCTCTGCACGGTAATTTGTGCCGCTGGGTTGAGACGCAAAGTAATGTTTCACCATTAGACTATACATGGAGAGCAGAGTAACTTCCCGGCAGCGCTACTTTCAAACAAAATCTACAACAGCACAAAAATACCCATAGTCCACGTATTTTTACTCAAACATTTCTTGCAAGACCATAAAACGGTCATATTAGTCAATTTGTTTCAAACTCATCTGCTATTCTGGAGCAAAAAGCACAAGTCCCAATAAAAAAGTCGATGCCTGTATCTCGGTGATTAATGAGTTGCCGCTAACGCTTGGTCTTACTTTTATGAGCTCGTGATCATTATTCTTCTAGATAATAAGAAATTACTAACATCTGTAACGAGCCAAACATTATTTGAAGTGAACAGTTGGGCGCTACACTTCTAACAATGGGTTTCAAAAAGATTCATTCGATTTTACAATACTGTACCTTTTTTATGAATAGAGATAGAATTTGGCGTGAATATTAAATTCTGAATCTGTTGCGCACATTGTGTCCCAGTTCCATTAGGACTGTGGCTATGAAAAATAGAAGTCATGGTGTGAGACGTCGTGGTCTCCTGACCTTCATTGCTTACATATTCCGCCCTCACAATCATATTCCGTACATCAAGACGCTTCATTCGAACCCAAACTCGATAAGATAATGTTGTATGAATTCATGTAAACGATCTGCAAATAACAAGTAAGCGCACCTTGGTTGAAATACTCGAGGCTGAAGTACACACATAATTCCAGACACGACGGTCACAGGTGCTTTTATTTCGGGAGAGAAACCGCACAACGGGACGCCGGTCCCTTCAGAGGACGAGTCAACGCCAAACGCCGAGGTGACCGCCTGTGGAGTGGACAGCAGGTGCCCGAGGGAAAGGAGGAACGACCCCGTGTTCGGCTTAAAAGCAAATTCCGCTACATTGTGTGGGAGCAGCCAGCCTACGTATTCTTTACACATAGCACACAGTTTCAGAGATTTTCACAGGGAGACAGCAAACGTCAAACGCCGATACTACAGGTTTCCGGATTGGTCACCTTAAACGAAACGTCATTCTGCCGTTTTAGAAGAGCAATGCTGATTGGCAGACGATATTTCTGACGCCTTGAGCTGAAGGAGTAATGGAAGAGGTCGAAAGATATAACCCTTCACGTCTGGCGTGGAGAGGCGCCGTTCCGTTGTCGCTCTTGGAGCGAGGAACAAGTCTCTCCTCAGTACTTCACTGGGAGAGCACCTCTGTCGAGAGCGAATCGAAGTGCAACTGTATATTGAGTCCTTGCGATTAAGCGTTGTTCACTGTGTTGGCCGACACACTTATTGTGCAGTGTGAACGGACAGAGATATAGTTAAACGCCTGCGAGCGAATTTTTGAGTGGCATCGCGGTGGACTGGTTATCTGACTGTACCAGGCCAATAGTTAGATTAGGGGCGAATAGGAAACCTTGACTTAATCAAGGCATAGGGAGAGTTTGATTGGCGAAGGTCAATTCAGATAGAATGAGAGTTATCTTATTTGTCAGCAGCGATCGGCGCAGACAGCAGTAATCACAGCTTTCGGTATTGTGCGCTACAGCTATTGTGGGCCCCATATTTCCTCCACAACAGTACACTTCACTGCATTTCACATGCGACAGACTCGACCGTACCTAGCAACATTCTAAAGGATAATTATTCAAGTTGAGTAGGCGCGCCTCTCAGCCATTCTGCCAAGTCAACAATAATCTTAAGCTTTGTATAGAAATTTCATTAGCGAATCCTATCCTTGAGAGGTAACTTCACATTCCGAAAAGAACCAGGATATAACTTGTTCAATTCATAACTAAAAGTGCCATTGTGATTTCTCAGAATTTTTGCAAAATAAATAATAACTTTCGTCAGTTTCATGTTTTTCTTACACTAACTAGCACTACTCCAGTACCCAAGTATCCCACTAGTTATGTAAGAAATTTTGTGAATTTTTGTGTCATTTCCTTACAGCGGACGACTCCAGAAGATGTTTATTTGCTGAAAGTTTTTCAGGCATTTCTCTTTAGAACGTTAGGAGCGTCTGTCTGACTTCCGTAGTAGTGTGGGGGTGGAAATTGCATCTTGCAGCAGCCACAGGGTAAAGGGTACATCTCACATTAATCCGTTGCGCAGAATAACAGAATTGCAGATCAACCCCACGCTCACAGAATGGGCTATGTTCACAAAATCATTGTAGTTTTTCAAATTAGACTCTCCCGGAATCAAAAAATATCTGAAATCGTTTTAAAAGTGTTTTGAAACAGTCACTGTAGCCCTTTTTTGAAGTTGCATTTAGTACTGCAGTACAATTTTCTTGGAATCCTTAACTGCGTCATAACGGTGTCCTTTCTTTGCCAGTTTCAATTTGGGGTACAACCAGAAGTAGGCTGCGGCCAAATCCGACGAATATGGTGGATGATCCAGGACTGTGATCCATTTGCTGACCAAAAACTTGCTGCACTATCTTCGTTTTGTGGGCTGAGATGTCGTCGTGGAGGAGCAACCAGGAACCTGCCACTCAGTTTTCGGGTTGAATTTGACGAATTCTCGCCCACAATGTTCGAGAACTCAAGATATTTGATGTTGCCTCGCTGTTCCGCTGTCATTTTCGGACGAGTTTCAGACACGTGCTGTTGCAATGTTAGCGCTTTAACTTTCAAAACAGCTGTTTTTGAAACTTCAAGGATCGTAACACCGCAACTCGCCACGAGATGGCACTGCAGTTTAGAATTTCACGCAAGCAGTCCTAGCGGAACTGGGATACACTGTCTATTCCCCAAATAAATTTGGCGCCCAACATAAAGGTATCACAGAAAATATTTGCTGTATTGACGTGGCGTCTAGCATGTTGCAATTGTCTCGCCACAGGGCAAAGTATAGCTGCAACAGCGTGCACAATAAATACTCAACTTCAGGGTGATGAGAAGGAATGATACTGAAGTAAAAACTCTAAACTCTGGTCTAGCCGAACTCAGTGAACTATGACTAATATCATTGTAGTTCAATCCGGACAGCTGTCAATTTATAAGCTCAGGCTCAGTTAATACATGACGGAAAAAATTGCAACACCAAGAAGTAATTAATGTAGAGTATTGAAATTTCGGTAATACATTTGTGTAGGTAACATATTTAAGTGATTAACATTGTAAGATCACCGGTTAATTTAAGCGCGAGAAAAGACATTGCAAATGTGAAATGCTGATACGTTAATAACCGGTGTAACCGCCAGAATGTTGAACACAAGCATGCGTACGTGCTTGCATTGTGTTGTACAGGTGTCGGATGTTAGTTTGTGGAATGGAAATCCATGCCTGTTGCACTTGTCGGTCAACACTTTTGTAAACCCTCGTCGCCAGTTTTGTGAAGGCCTCGTCGCTACTGCTGTGGAGGCCGAGTTGCCACTGCAACGGCTTGTTACGGTAGGCCGAGTTTGTGAGTTCGTGAAACGGCTTCTGGAGCAGTACACCACTAAGACAATTTCTCCCTGCCACTATTACACAGCTATGCCCCAGGGTCAGGTAACAGGATAGGAGAACGAAGGTTCTACAACACTCCAACAAATTAATAACAAAATCACACAAATGAGTTAAAAGGTTCAGTTATCTGTATGACTAGTTGAATACTGAAGTCTACAACACTGTTTCTATATAACACAGAAAAGGCCATCAATGGCTAAGTGCAAATAATAGTAGGCAAACTTCACAGTACATAGCAAATGCAACTCCAACAACTGTCTGTTCAATTCTAGGAGCTCACTAAACGACGTTCCGTGTCCATGTCAGCCCTGGACGATGATCTATAACTAAGTGGACAAGAGCTGCTTTTCTATCTTCCGAGTAGCCTTCTGTCCGTTGTAATACGGTCATTGGCGGATTGTACTCCGTGGGCAGTTGGCCGAGGCGAAGTCGGTATCTTCATCCTGAACGCCGCTGGTGGAACTCGCGCAAGTGGCGAGTCTATGGCACTGTCACCTGCTCGCATCTTTGCGCCTGTGGTGCTTTCACCCTGGCTTGTCTCGTTCGGACGACACAGCAAATACATGGATGGTTACTGCTGTTTGTGGATGACGCTGGAGTTTTCGTCCTATGACGCCCCTTACGTTATCGTTTGGAGACAGATCTCGTGATCGAGCAGGCCAAGGCAACATGTCGACAATCTGTATAGTTTGTTGGGTTACAACAGCAGTGTGTGAGTGAGCATTATCCTGTTGGAAAACACCCTCCGGGACGCTATTCACGAATAGCAGCGCAAAAGGCGAATCGCCAGATCAAAAAAAATGGTTCAAATGGCTCTGAGCACTATGGGACTTAACATCTATGGTCATCAGTCCCCTAGAACTACTTAAACCTAACTAACCTAAGGACATCACACAACACCGAGTCATCACGAGGCAGAGAAAATCCCTGACCCCGCCGGGAATCGAACCCGGGAAGCCGGGTGCGGGAAATCGCCAGATCGACGAACAAATTTGCAGTCAGGTTGCATGGAATGATCACTAGAGTGCTCCTTCTGTCATAGGAAATCGCATTCCAGACGATAACTCCAGGTGTAGGTCCATTATGTCTTGCACGCCGACAGGTAAGTTGGTTGCGGGAAGTCAGCTGGCCCCCTTCTAACAAACAGACGGTCATCACTGGTAACGAGGCAGAACAACTTTTCATCAGAAAATTCCCTGCCGTCCAATTACAGTGACACCACTGAAATCGCTAAGGGCTGCAGTTTGGGGTCAGTGAAATGCACGCTACAGGTCGTCTGACTCGGAGCTGTCGTTGAAGTAACCGATTTTTAACAGTTCGCAGTGTCATTGTGATGCCAACTTACGCACAAACTCCTGCTACAGATGGAGTTCGATGCACCAGAGCCATACGCCGAACATGATGTCTTCACTTCACTCACACCTGGCCGCCCGAAGTCCGGTCTTCTTGCTAACGTACGTTTTAGTGAAACCGCAGCCAGAAATCATGTACAGTGGCTTCATTCCTGCTAAGTCTTTCTGCGGTATCACAGAAGGAATATCCAACTTCTCGTAGCCCTATTACACGATCTCGTTCGAACTTCTCGTTCGAACTCAGTGAGGTGTTGATAATAGCGTTTTTGTTGCCTTAAAAGTATTCCTGACTAATATCAGCTCACCACGTCCAACCTCAAAGCTAACTAACGCTCACTACCGTTACAGCGTGTATTTAAAAGAAAACTGACCTGCGCTAGATAGATATCATCTTTAAGATGTAGATATACGCCTACCAATTTTTGTTTATGTCGCACAGCTTCTTCTTGGTGTTCCGACCTTTTTTTGCCGCAAGTGTAGATAAACAATGCCACACTCGGCGTTGACTGTCCGATGGCTGCTGACGGCATCTCGTTGATAGCTGTTTGGCAACTCCTGGAACTGGAATAATAACAGTTCGGCAACTGGCCGAGTGAAGCTGCGTGGCTGCATAAATCTGCGATCTGCGGAAGGACGTTCATCTGGCAACTACTTGGCGGATGGAAGAAGTGGCCTTGGATATCAGCTGCCTGTATTACATAAGACATAACTATCGGCGGATGGATCAGACTATTTGCAAATCGCGTGGCGAAAGCATAATGTGGCTCCTGTTATGTGTTGATCGTAACTACGTGGCGCCACGCTTTAGACTGCCTGGCGTTTGGCACCCTCTGTGGGTACAGCGTGCGCCATATCTGACGGTGGGCGCAGCAGCATCGAACGAAACTAAAGGCTTACTTGGCGCCAGTTGCAAATACGTGGTCCATGAGGCTGTCGATGGTGATCTCCCTGGTGCAGCTAGCTGTTCGCTCGTTCATTATCGAACGTGAGTCGAAATTGGAATTATGTGGTAAGGTCTTATGGGACCAAACTGCTGAGGTCATCGGTCCCTAAACTTACGCACTAATTAATCTAACTTAAACTAACTTACTCTAAGGGCAACACACACCCATGCCCGAGGGAGGACACGAACCTCTGAGGGGGGGAGCCGAGCGGACCGTGACGAGGTGCTATAGACCGCGCGGCTACCCCGCGCGGCAACGTGAGTCAAGTCCCGATTGTGATGATACAGCTAACGAACCATACCGGAAGTTTCCTTTTCAAGAGGACGAATCCCCACCGTACTCGCACCTGGAAGTAAGAACATCTCTAAGCATAAAACTGCCTTAACGACGTATCTACCGTTAAGGGCGTACGGAACTGGTATTGTACCATTGGCCTCCAGCGTCGCCTAATCTCACGGTATGTAATCTGTTTTCTTGTGGAAGGCTCCTCCTACAGCGTTGGACAAAAATACGGAAAGACAAAACACACAACACATTACTATGCCTAACACGGTGTACGATACAAGTTGGCATTTAAAACAGCTTCGGTTGTCTCAGAATGGATAGAGAGAGGTCATGTATGGTTTTCAAGGTTTTCTAATACCACTTTTCCTGGAAAGTAGTGGCCCTTCAGGTAACTTTAATGGAGGCGTATAGCGACCGCGCACCCTTCTCTCCAAAGTAGACCACAAGGGTTCAATAACAGCGTGATCTTCTGACTGTGGTGTCCAGGAGAGGTGCGACACTTCATCCTCGTGCCCACAAAACCAATTCTGGACGCTGCGAGGTGTGTAAACATGTGCCCTGTCGTCTTGGAACACGGCAGCAACATTGGAAACAAATATTGTTCCAGGGGATGGACCTGATCTGCCAAAATGGTCACACAATCCTTGACAGTAATGCGATCTTGCAGTGTACCTATGGGGTCCATGGAATACCACGATAAGGCTGCTCAAATCATTACCGAATCCCCGCCATGTTTCTTTCTTAGCAGTAAGCAGTCTGCATCATAGGCTTGGGACGGCGTATTCCAGACGTAAGGGTGGCCAGAAGGTGAGAGCAGTGCGAAACAAGACTCATCCTGCCAAATCACTTTCTTCCATTACTCCATAGTCTAGGTTAAACGCTTCGGCAGCAGGTTTTCTTGTTACGGACATTTCCATCACTGGTGTGCGATTTTGGAATTCCATCTCGCCCTACAGTTCTACATCTGCATCTACATCTACATTTATACTCCGCAAGCCACCCAACGGTGTGTGGCGGAGGGCACTTTTCGTGCCACTGTCGTTACCTCCCTTTCCTGTTCCAGTCGCGTATGGTTCGCGGGAAGAACGACTGCCGGAAAGCCTCCGTGCGTGCACGAATCTCTCTAATTTTACATTCCTGATCTCCTCGGGAGGTATAAGTAGGGGGAAGCAATATATTCGATACCTCATCCATTTTAAATCATTCCTAATGCGTACTCCCAGATAATTTATGGAATTAACTGCTTCCAGTTGCTGACCTGCTATATTGTAGCTAAATGATAAGGGATCTTTCTTTCTATGTATTGGCAGCACATTACACTTATCTACATTGAGATTCAATTGCCATTCCCTGCACCATGCGTCAATTCGCTGCAGATCCTCCTGCATTTCAGCACAATTTTCCATTGTTACAACCTCTCGATATACCACAACATCATCCGCAAAAAGCCTCAGTGAACTTCCGATGTCATCCACAAGGTCATTTATGTATATTGTGAATAGCGACGGTCCTTCTACACTCCCCTGCGGCACACCTGAAATCACTCTTACTTCGGAAGTAAGAGTGCTGACTCCAGTACCAGGCCAGTTGTGCTAAGTTTCTCGGTTGAGATTCTATGCGCGAACAGTCCGACTGAGGTGGTGCCACAGATTCTCGATCGGGTTAAAATCTGGGGTTTTGATGGTAAGTGGAGTATGGTAAACTCGACCTGATGCTCTTCGAACAACGCATATACACCGCGAGCAGGGTGCCACTTTGCATTGTCCTGCTGGTATATGCCATCGCGCTGACGAAAAACAATCCTGCTGGTATATGCCCTCGCGCCGACGAAAAACAAACTGCATGTAGAGGTGGACATGGTGGCCAGTGATAGATGCATATTTCTGTTGATCCACTATGCCTTTCAGAATGATGACAACACCCGGGTAATGCCCTCCCCCCTGGATGCTACTGGTGACTGTTGCATCGTGTTTGCTTTCAGACGTTTCACGCCGCACACGCCCACGGCCGACTGTCCGATGGAGCATAAAACGTGAGTCATCTGAAAAAGGCCACCTGCCGCTACTTAGCGGACGTCCATTTGCGTGCAAATTCCAGCCTTCGTCGCAGAGGAACAGCAATCAACATCCAGACGCCTACTCCGGAGGCCCATACACAGCAACGTTTACTAAGCGGTCATTGAGGAGACGCTGTTGGCAGCCCCTTGTTTCATCTGCACGGTCAGTTGCTCAGCATTGCCCATATGTTCGCCCATATACATCTCCGCAGCCGTGATTCACCCCTCGCATATATCTCCCACGGTGCACCACAGTTGTCTCGGCACCGGTTTTGGAGAGCGCCATTTTGACATGTGTGGTATACTCTAACCATAGTAGCACACGAAAAGTTTACAAACTTAGCCGTTTCGTAAGTGCCTTCACCCTTGGTCCAAAAGCTAATGATCATGTTCTTTAGGACGTCAGATAAATCGCTCCATTTTCGCTTTACGACAAAGACTGAAGTATTTTTCGCATCCTCCCGACATGCACTATATAGGGTGGTCCATTGATCGTGACGGGCCAAATATCTCACGAAATAAGCGTCAAGCGAGAAAACTACAAGGAACGAAACTTGTCTAGCTTGAAGGGGGAAATCACATGGCGCTATGGTTGGCCCGCTAGATGGCGCTGCCATAATTCAAACGGATATCAACTGCGTTTTTTAAATAGGAACCCCCATTTTTCATTACATATTCGTGTAGTACGTAAAGAAATATGAATGTTTTAGTTGGACCACTTTTTTCGCTTTGTGATAGGTGGTGCTGTAATGGTCACAAACATATGGCTCACAATTTTAGACGAACAGTTGGTAACAGGTAGGTTTTTTAAATTAAAATACAGAACGTAGGTACGTTTGAACATTTTATTTCGGTTGTTCCAATGTGATACATGTACCTTTTTGAACTTATCATTTCTGAGAACACATGCTGTTACAGCGTGATTACCTGTAAATACCACATTAATGCAATAAATGCTCAAAATGATGTCCGTCAACCTCAATGCATTTGGCAATACGTGTAATGACATTCCTCTCAACAGCGAGTAGTTCGCCTTCCGTAATGTTCGCACATGCATTGACAATGCGCTAACGCATGTTGTCATGCGTTGTCGGTGGATCACGATAGCAAATATCCTTCAACTTTCCCCACAGAAAGAAATCCGGGGACTTCAGATCCGGTGAACGTGCGGGCCAATACACCTGTCATGAAATATGCTATTCAGTACCGCTTCAACCGCACCCGAGCTATGTGCCGGACGTCCATCATGTTGGAATTACATCGCCATTCTGTCATGCAGTGAAACATCTTGTAGTAACATCGGTAGAACATTACGTAGGAAATCAGCATACATTGCACCATTTAGATTGCCATCGATAAAATGGAGGCCAATTATACTTCCTCCCATAATGCCGCAACATACATTAACCCGCCAAGGTCGCTGATGTTCCACTTGTCGCAGCCATCGTGGATTTTCCGTTGCCCAATAGTGCATATTATGCCGGTTTACGTTACCGCTGTTGGTGAATGACACTTCGTCGCTAAATAGAACGCGTGCAAAAAATCTGTCATCGTCCCGTAATTTCTCTTGTGCCCAGTGGCAGGACTGAACACGACGTTCAAAGTCGTCGCCATGCAATTCCTCGTGCATAGAAATATGGTACGGGTGCAATCGATGTTGATGTAGCATTCTCAACACCGACGTTTTTGAGATTCACGATTCTCGTGCAGTTTGTCAACTACTGATGTGCGGATTAGCCGCGACAGCAACTAAAACACCTGCACCTGCATTTGTTGCAGGTCGTGGTTGACGTTTCACATGTGGCTGAACACTTCCTGTTTCCTAAAATAACGTAACTATCCGGCGAACGGTCCAGACACTTGGATGATGTCGTCCAGGATACCGAGCAACATACATAGCACACGCCCGTTGGGCATTTTGATCACAAAAGCCATATATCAACACGATATCGACCTTTTCCGCAATTGGTAAACGGTCCATTTTAACACGGGTAATGTATCACGAAGCAAATACCGCCCGCACTGGCGGAATGTTAGGTGATACCACGTACTAATACGTTTGTGACTACTACAGCGCCATCTATCACAAAGCGAAAAAAGGGTATCCAACTAAAACATTCATATTTCTTTATGTACGAGTACTACACGAATATGTAATAAAAATGGGGGTTCCTATTTAAAAAAAAACGCAGTTGATCTGTCTGACCTATGGCAGCACCATCTAGCGGGCCAACCATACCGCCATCTGGTTTCCCCCTTCAAGCTAGATGAGTCTCGTTCTTTGTAGTTTCTTTCGTTTGATGCTTATTTCGTGATATATTTGGCCCGGTCACTATCAATTGACCACCCTGTATACCCTCCACTGCTAATGCTGCGTTCTACCATCCGTGAATGGTTATTGTATGTTGACATCAACGTGAGCGGTGGTTACATCAATGTGACTGGACCGTTTGCCTTCATTCATGTGCGACATGTAGCCTCGTTAAATGAGATGAATATATATACACTCCTGGAAATTGAAATAAGAACACCGTGAATTCATTGCCTCAGGAAGGGGAAACTTTATTGACACATTCCTGGGGTCAGATACATCACATGATCACACTGACAGAACCACAGGCACATAGACACAGGCAACAGAGCATGCACAACGTCGGCACTAGTACAGTGTATATCCACCTTTCGCAGCAATGCAGGCTGCTATTCTCCCATGGAGACGATCGTAGAGATGCTGGATATAGTCCTGTGGAACGGCTTGCCATGCCATTTCCACCTGGCGCCTCAGTTGGACCAGCGTTCTTGCTGGACGTGCAGACCGCGTGAGACGACGCTTCATCCAGTCCCAAACATGCTCAATGGGGGACAGATCCGGAGATCTTGCTGGCCAGGGTAGTTGACTTACACTTTCTAGAGCACGTTGGGTGGCACGGGATACATGCGGACGTGCATTGTCCTGTTGGAACAGCAAGTTCCCTTGCCGGTCTAGGAATGGTAGAACGATGGGTTCGATGACGGTTTGGATGTACCGTGCACTATTCAGTGTCCCCTCGACGATCACCAGTGGTGTACGGCCAGTGTAGGAGATCGCTCCCCACACCATGATGCCTGGTGTTGGCCCTGTGTGCCTCGGTCGTATGCAGTCCTGATTGTGGCGCTCACCTGCACGGCGCCAAACACGCATACGACCATCATTGGCACCAAGGCAGAAGCGACTCTCATCGCTGAAGACGACACGTCTCCATTCGTCCCTCCATTCACGCCTGTCGCGACACCACTGGAGGCGGGCTGCACGATGTTGGGGCGTGAGCGGAAGACGGCCTAACAGTGTGCGGGACCGTAGCCCAGCTTCATGGAGACGGTTGCGAATGGTCCTCGCCGATACCCCAGGAGCAACAGTGTCCCTAATTTGCTGGGAAGTGGCGGTGCGGTCCCCTACGGCACTGCGTAGGATCCTACGGTCTTGGCGTGCATCCGTGCGTCGCTGCGGTCCGGTCCCAGGTCGACGGGCACGTGCACCTTCCGCCGACCACTGGCGACAACATCGATGTACTGTGGAGACCTCACGCCCCACGTGTTGAGCAATTCGGCGGTACGTCCACCCGGCCTCCCGCATGCCCACTATACGCCCTCGCTCAAAGTCCGTCAACTGCACATACGGTTCACGTCCACGCTGTCGCGGCATGCTACCAGTGTTAAAGACTGCGATGGAGCTCCGTATGCCACGGCAAACTGGCTGACACTGACGGCGGCGGTGCACAAATGCTGCGCAGCTAGCGCCATTCGACGGCCAACACCGTGGTTCCTGGTGTGTCCGCTGTGCCGTGCGTGTGATCATTGCTTGTACAGCCCTCTCGCAGTGTCCGGAGCAAGTATGGTGGGTCTGACACACCGGTGTCAATGTGTTCTTTTTTCCATTTCCAGGAGTGTATATATATTTCAAACAACCTGTACATTACCATCGACAAAGTTGTTCCTTCTCGGCAATGTACTGCCGGTGTCATGCAAAAATGCAGCCCTAGTCTCGCTTCTTGGATTTTTCTGTAGTTTCCTTAAACTTCCTGTGTAAAGTACACTGGTTTCCTCTTTCATCTTGTATTTTGTTATCTTCTGCTCCATCTCTAATGGCCTCGTCGTCGACTGAGCGTTAAACATTAGTCTTCCCATGTGTCTCGGCTTTCAGGTATTCGCCGTAGCCGGCCGGTGTGGCCGTGCGGTTCTAGGCGCTTCAGTCTGGAACCGCGTGACCGCTACGGTCGCAGGTTCGAATCCTGCCTCAGGCATGGATGTGTGTGATGTCCTTAGGTTAGTTAGGTTTAATTAGTTCTAAGTTCTAGGCGACTGATGACCACAGAAGTTAAGTCGCATAGTGCTCAGAGCCATTTATTCGCCGTACTAGGTTTTCATTTGAGATACAAACAAGCGCTGATAAGCGACCCTGGACTGTAAGGTTCCTCAGACACGTTTTTACGCGCCAGACAAGAAAAACGGCCTTTCATCTGAAGCACTTGTTACAGGAATGGCAGCAAGAAGGCAAAATACATTGACGGAAAAAAATCGCAACGCCAATAAGGAGTTTGCGACATAAACGGAAGTATGTAGGGCTCTTTCTACATCTGAAAGATTATGTCTGTTCATATTTCACACCAGTCACCTAAGAGTGGCGCTAGCAATGCCGCCACTTGTGGTTGCAAATCAGGTTTGCTTTAAATACACGCTGTAACGGTCGTAAACGTTAATTACCTTTGAAATTGGTCGTAGTGAGTCGATGTTAGTCAAGAGTGCCTTCGAGGTGAAAAAGACGCCATTATCGATACTCCACTGAGTTTGAACGAGGTCTTGTAATAGGGCTACGAGGAGCTGGATGCCGGCCGCCGTGGTCTAGCGGTTCTAGGCGCGCAGTCCGGAACCGCGCGACTGCTACGGTCGCAGGTTCGAATCCTGCCTCGGGCATGGATGTGTGTGATGTCCTTAGGTTAGTTAGGTTTAAGTAGCTCTAAGTTCTAGGGGACTGATGACCACAGATGTTAAGTCCTATAGTGCTCAGAGCCATTTTTTTTTAGAAGCTGGATGTACCTTCTACGATACTGCAGAAAGACTTGGTAGGAATTTAGGCACTGTTCACGATTACTAGCAGCGGTGGCCACGAGAATGTACGCTTGCAAGAAGACTGGGCTGTGGAAGTGTCACTATCGAGAGTGAAGACTATCGTGCACCTGTTAGAAATCGGTTGCTTCAAGGTATAACGATGCTACATTCTTCTTGATCGTTACTTAAAACTACTTAACTGTTTCCTGGAGTTCATTTTGATGAAAGAACATAAATTTGCAACTTCTCATTATTTATTGACAACAGAACTGCATTCTCGACATGTTTAAACAAAGCACTTTACAGACATCACTGATCTCTTTGACAAACTGACCTCACAGGTTGACTCTCAAACAGACTCTCAAGCAGACTCAACAACAACTCAACAACTAACTCGCAGTCTCGCTGCATCAATTTATATAGAATTTTAATAATAGCTTTCAAAATAAAGCATCATTAAATGTGTACAATTTCAATGTTACAATTAAAATTTACAAAACGTAAAGAAATAAATGATACAGCCGGATAAGGTATAAAATGCAATACTTGAAAAAACAATCTTTTCTAGTAATATCTTTAGTTTTCCATAAGAAAATGATTCTGAACTTTAATTACAATAATGTCTCTCTTATTATTTTAGTTACGTAATTAACTACAGTATGGATTTGGTTCCTAACATTCAATGATATTACAAATCTTGTGCTTTACCTGACTGCATACGAGAAAGTTACAAATAAAGACTCAAATTCTGAAATTGAAAAACTGTGAAATGTAAACAATGGGAGAGTTAATTAGAAATGTAATTACAAGGACTATTAATTTCAAGGGAAGACATAAAAATAAATAACAAATGAAAATACATCGCTTGGTTTCCGCCAAATATTTATCCCTTCAATTTCTTTATTATACATTCAATCCAGCATTTGTATGTAATTTTGTTAATAACAACAATCTCTTGATAATGATGACAACGCACGATCTTCTAGAACATTCCATACGCCATCGCAATGAATATCAAGTTTTTTTTATCAAATAGCACAGAAAGCCATATATAAAGACATACATACAAGGCCTTAGGAAGCACTGAGTTGTCCGATAACTATCCGGATGCATACAAAAAGAAGGTGGTATCAGACATTTCATATTTATTTTGGGGAAGGCTGTAGCTGTGGTGTCACCGCCAGACACCACACTTGCTAGGTAGTAGCCTTTAAATCGGCCGCGGTCCGCTAGTTTTGTCGGACCCGCGTGTCGCCACTGTCAGTGATTGCAAAAATGGTTCAAATGGCTCTGAGCACTATGAGACTTAACTTCTAAGGTCATCAGTCCCCTAGAACTTAGAGCTACTTAAACCTAACTAACCTAAGGACATCACACACATCCATGCCCGAGGCAGGATTCGAACCTGCGACCGTAGCGGCCGCGCGGTTCCAGACTGTAGCGCCTTTAACCGCTTGGCCACCACGGCCGGCTCAGTGATTGCAGACCGAGCGCCGCCACACGGCAGGTCTAGAGAGACTTCCTAGCACTCGCCCCAGTTGTACAGCCGACTTTGCTAAAGATGGTTCACTGAAAAATTACGCTCTCATTTGCCGAGACGATAGTTAGCATAGCCTTCAGCTACGTCATTTGCTACGACCTAGCAAGGCGCCATTATTATTTGCTATTTATCTTGTGATGCATGTACCGTCAGACCGATGTTCACCAATTATGAATTAAAGTTAAGTATTCCAGCAGCAACGTACCTTATTGGCTATATTAATTACATTGTCCTGTTCCAGACCTCACGCCAGCCTGCGTGAGCTTAACGCGTGCTTTTCGGCTACCAATCATAGTGGCTTGACTGTCTTGCCAAGACACAGCAGTATCGTTACAAAGGACAGCTCCGAGCCAGACGCTTTCCTCAGACCCCAAACAACCGCCATTTGCGACTTCAGTGGTGTCAAGTGAGAGCTCGTTGGACGGCGGAGTGGAGGTCTGTTGTGTTTTCTGATGGGAGCTGGTTCTGCGCCGGTGACAGTGATAGCCGTGTGTTGATTAGAAGGCCAGTTTTGGGCCTGCAACCAACCTGTCTGCTGCCTAGACACACTGGACCTACACCTGAAGTTATGGCCTGGGGTGCAGAAGTACTCTCGAAGTTATCTCACACAACCTGACTGCAAATTTATACGTCGATCTGGTGATTCGACCTGTTGTGCTGCCATTCACGAATAGCATTCCAGGGGGTGTTTTCCAAAAGGATAACGCTCGTCCACATACCGCTGTTGTAATCCAGCATGCTCTGCAAAGTGTCGACGTGTAGCCTTGGCCTGCTCGATCACCATATCTGTCTCCAATCGAGCACGTAAGGGGCATCATAGGACAACTACAGCGTCGTCCACAAACAGCATTAACCGTCACTGTATTGACCGACCAGTTGCAACAGGCATGGATCTCCATCCCACAAACCGACATCCAGCACCTTGACAACATAATGCATGCACGTTTGCATGCTTACATTCAACATTCTGGCGGTTACACACTTTATTAATGTACCAGAATTTCCCATTTTCAGTGGCTTATCTCGCTCTTGCTTTAACCTGTGATATTCCAATATTAATCACTTACATATCTTACGTACACAAATGTATTCCTGAAATTTTATTATTCTACATTAGTTATTTTTTGGTGTTGCGATATTTTAACCGTCAACGTCGTTTGGAAACTTCTTGAAGAATCTGAGCCGGTCGTTGTGGCCGAGCGGTTCTAGGCGCTTCAGTCCGGAACCGCGCTGCTGCTACGGTCGCAGGTTCGAATTCTGCCTCGGGCATGGATGTGTGTGATGTCCTTAGATTAGTTAGGTTTACGTCGTTCTAAGTTCTAGGGGACTGATGAACTCTGATGTTAAGTCCCATACTGCTTAGAGCCAGTTTTTTAAAGAATCTAATCCGTTTTATTCTCAGCCATTCTTTTATTAACGTCTTCCGAACTGACAGAATGAACTATTTCTTTGTGCTAGGATGAAAATACTGTCACCAGTTCTACACTCAACTGTGAGCGAGTGAAGGAAACCCCACACGTCTGTAATAATGAATCAACACCAACTACAGGGAAATGCGGGGCATAATTGGCTAAATGAGTATCATAGTCTAATTTATGGAAGAGCAGTTTCAATTGTGTGTGAAATCTTATGGGACTTAACTGCTAAGGTCATCAGTCCGTAAGCTTACACACGACTTAACCTAAATTATCCTAAGGACAAACACACACACCCATGCCCGAGGGAGGACTCGAACCTCCGCCGGGACCAGCCGCACAGTCCATGACTGCAGCGACTTAGACCGCACGGCTAATCCCGCGCGGCGAAGAGCAGTTTATCGCAGTGTGAAAATATTGCTTCCAGTTGTGTTACGATATTATCCATTACCTCGAAATACACCTGTTTATGCCGGCCGGAGTGGCCGAGCGGTTCTAGGCGCTACAGTCCGGAACCGCGCGACTGCTAAGGTCGCAGGTTCGAATCTTGTCTCGGGCATGGATGTGTGTGATGTCCTTAGGTTACTTAGGTTTAAGTAGTTCTAAGTTCTAGGGGACTGATGACCTCAGAAGTTAAGCCCCATAGTGCTCAGAGCCATTTGAACCATTTTGAACACCTGTTTATATTTTGACATGACTGGATTGCCAATGTATTCATCCATTGCTTCACCTCTATTCGTGGAAGCTCCAGGTTGTGAATTAATCGAGCGTGTGGTATCGTAACCAGTCGATACCACACAGTACCGTGTATGGAGGTTGGCGCCACAGGTTCCGATGTTGTCCGACAGCGACCGGCACCACTCAACGCCGGCCGCAATTGTGCCAAGCCACAGAGTTGAGGCGCTACCAACACCGACGATCCCGTGGATAAGAGGCCGCCCGACTGCAGTTCTGGCCGAGTTCTCGCCCAGCTGTCGCGTAGCTCCAGTTAGCAGCAGTCGAGACTCGTCATAGCGCAGTCGCAACTTTCTCTATGAAAGTACTACATTAGAATTGGCCTCAATACTTACGTTTATTTCTATATATAGAACTGTTGAGGTGTTTAACACGTAATTTTTATTTTTTGTTTATTATGCTTTTACAAACGGAAATGAGTATACAGGGTGAGTCACCTAACATTACCGCTGGATGTATTTCGTAAACCACATCAAATACTGACGAATCGATTCCACAGACCGAACGTGAGGAGAGGGGCTAGTGTAATTGGTTAATACAAACCATAAAAAAATGCACGGAAGTATGTTTTTTAACACAAACCTACGTTTTCTTTAATGGAACCCCGTTAGTTTTGTTAGCACATCTGAACATATAAACAAATACGTAATCAGTGCCGTTTGTTTCATTGTAAAATGTTAACTACATCCGGAGATATTGTAACCTAAAGTTGACGCTTGAGTACCACTCCTCCGCTGTTCGATCGTGTGTATCGGAGAGCACCGAATTACATAGGGATCCAAAGGGAACGGTGATGGACTTTAGGTACAGAAGAGACTGGAACAGCACATTACGTCCACATGCTAACACCTTTTTATTGGTCTTTTTCACTGACGCACATGTACATTACCATGAGGGGTGAGGTACACGTACACACGTGGTTTCCGTTTTCAATTACGGAGTGGAATAGAGTGTGTCCCGACATGTCAGGCCAATAGATGTTCAATGTGGTGGCCATAATTTGCTGCACACAATTGCAATCTCTGGCGTAATGAATGTCGTACACGCCGCAGTACATCTGGTGTAATGTCGCCGCAGGCTGCCACAATACGTTGTTTCATATCCTCTGGGGTTGTAGGCACATCACGGTACACATTCTCCTTTAACGTACCCCACAGAAAGAAGTCCAGAGGCGTAAGATCAGGAGAACGGGCTGGCCAATTTATGCGTCCTCCACGTCCTATGAAACGCCCGTCGAACATCCTGTCAAGGGTCAGCCTAGTGTTAATTGCGGAATGTGCAGGTGCACCATCATGCTGATACCACATACGTCGACGCGTTTCCAGTGGGACATTTTCGAGCAACGTTGGCAGATCATTCTGTAGAAACGCGATGTATGTTGCAGCTGTTTGGGCCCCTGCAATTAAGTGAGAACCAGTGAGGTGGTCGCCAATGATTCCGCACCATACATTTACAGTCCACGGTCGCTGTCGCTCTACCTGTCTGAGCCAGCGAGGATTGTCCACGGACCAGTAATGCATGTTCCGTAGATTCACTGCCCCGTGGTTTGTGAAACCGCTTAATCGGTAAACAGGTAGAACTGCAATGCATTCTCTGTTAATGCCCATTGACAGAATTGCACTCGATGATTAAAGTCATCACCATGTAATTGCTGATGTAGCGACACATGAAACGGGTGAAAGCGGTAACGATGCAGTATGCGCATGACACTACTTTGACTCAGTCCACCGGCTCTCGCAATGTCCCGTGTACTCATAAGTGGGTTCATGGCAACAGCAGCTAACACACCAACTGCACCCTCTTCTCCTGTGACAGGCCTGTTACGGACCCGTTTGCGTGTTACGACCATACCTGTTGCATACAGTTGGCGGTAGATGTTTTGCAATGTGCGGCACGTTCGATGCTTCTGCATACACCCTGCAGGCTTCAGCTGCATTTCGTCGACACTCGCCATAGATGAGTATCATCTCCGCCTTTTCAGAGTTCGAATACACCATGGTCACAGTTCCTACAACACTACACTATCACAGACGTCTGGTAACACGGTGTACTACAGTTGGTCTGGTACGGAGACGAATGCAGAATAACAATAGCAGCAAGCGCTACATGCGGACACTGCGACAGCTAGACCAAACCACAACAGTGCACTACAGCCACACTCTTAAACACGGTCGTCATCGTAAACATGTCCCTGCAGATGCTGCTCGCCGACCGTGGCCCGTGTTTGTTACAACACGCAACTGAACGTCGGAGGTTTCAAGCGTCAACTTTAGGTTACAATATCTCCGGATGTAATTAACATTTTACAATACAACAAACGGCACTGATTACGTATTTGTTTATATGTTCAGATGTACTAACAAAACTAACGTGGTTCCATTTAAAAAAACGTAGGTTTGTGTTAAAAAACATACTTCCGTGCATTTTTGTATGGTTTGTATTAAACAATTACACTAGCCCCTCTCCTCACGTTCGGTCTGTGGAATCGGTTCGTCAGTATTTGATGTGGTTTACGAAATATATCCAGCGGTAACGTTAGGTGACTCACCCTGTATATTACGTTTTCCGTGTGTAACTTACGGTTTTGATATTGTGGTGTTTTCTCAGATGTTGTTGCCGAAGTGGATAGGCAGATTTCGTGACCTATGGTCGCTTGACACTGCACTTATACCAACTAATATGCAACTGCTGTCAATCTGTCTATGTGGGGCAAACATACAGGAATTTCAGAACCAGGTACACAGAACACCTCAGAGTACTGAAAAGCAATAGCTCACACTCAGACCACCTGATAGCACACAATCACCACCCAACAAACATTGAAACTGACTTACACATCCTGAAAACTAGTGCAGCTTATACCAAAAATTAACTATAGAAGAAAACTCTCACATCCAAAAATCAATAGCCCAAGGAAAGAAAGTACTCAATGAATACACATCAATGTGCAATAAAACCCTCTTCGCCACAATAGCAGAACTATACAAATAACACCCACACCAAAACTACTCATCAGAGGAAGAAGAAAAAACATCTTTTTCCCTCCCTCCCTCCCTCCCCCCTCCCCCCTTCTATCTATCTATCTATCTATCTATCTGTTTCTCTCTCACTGCCCCAGTCCTGAACGCACACACACACACACACACACACACACACACACACACAAACAAACAAACAAACCAAACACTACAGATGCCAAATACACTTCAAACTCCCGGGCCTTAGCCATCCAAATGCGCTATGAAACAAGTGAATTCAACACAGCCACAACAACACGTAATGGCGGCGAAAACTCTGCCTAGTCCGCAGCTCGTGGTCGTGCGGTAGCGTTCTCGCTTCCCACGCCCGGGTTCCCGGGTTCGATTCCTGGCGGGGTCAGGGATTTTCTCTGCCTCGTGATGACTGGGTGTTGTGTGCTGTCCTTAGGTTAGTTAGGTTTAAGTAGTTCTAAGTTCTAGGGGACTGATGACCATAGATGTTAAGTCCCATAGTGCTTAGAGCCATTTGAACCATTTGAGTCAAAACTCTGCCTATGTTTTGAAAATTCGGAGAAAGTGCAGTGTCAAGCGACCATAGGTCACGAAATCTGCCTATCCACTTCGCCAACAACATATGAGAAAGCATCAAAATATCAAAACCGTAAATTACACACAAAAACGTGAAATATACTCATCTCTGTTTGTAAATGTACAATTAACAAAAAATAAAAATTTCGTTGTGCTGTTTGCAGATGAGAAGTTGTAGATTATGTAGCAGAATAGCTACCAAAATAAATGTCCAATAGTATCATGCAAGGTACGTAAACTAACTCATACATCCACTCTTCTTGCCAATTAGCTATAAATAGAACTTTGACATAATGTTATAAACAGCACATAATGCATCAGGTCTTCAATAAATATTTCAAATGTGAACTATGAACAAATGATGTATAATATTTTACAACAATTATTCGTTCACAATTGTAAATATCATGTACCAAAAGTTTCGCTAAATGTTAATCTGTAACAACAAATTTACTGTTAGAAAATAAAAAATAACCAACTGAAACATGTCTGAGTGAAACAAAACAGGAAAAAGGTGTCTTGCATAAGGCAGAATTCCTTCTTTGCGGGGAATGGTGGTGCCCACTGACCACAGCAATCGCGACGACCCAGGCTGTGGGGACGGTGCTACTGCACGTGGTGTTTGCGGGCACTATTCTGACGGCCCAAACTGGGGTGACGAGTGAGCACAATAGTGGCAGATCCAACTGCGATATGGTAAGTCTGCCTCCAGATTGCTCTACTGCTTCGCGAAGAAAGACGTGAGATTGATAAATATCCCGCACACACATATGCAACAGATATACACTGAACAGACAAAGAAACTGGTACACCTGCCAAATATCATGTGGGGCCCTCGAGAGCACGCAGAAGTGCCGCAACACGACGTGGCATGGACCCGACTAATGTCTGAAGTTGTGCTGGAGGGAACTGACACCATGGATCCTGCAGGGCTGTTCACAAATCCGTAATAGTACGAGAGGGTGGAGATCTCTTCTGAACAGCACGTTCCAAGGCAGTCCAAAAAAAATGGTTCAAATGGCTCTGAGCACTACGGGACTCAACTGCTGTGGTCATCAGTCCCCTAGAACTTAGAACTACTTAAACCTAACCATCCTAAGGACGTCACACACACCCATGCCCGAGGCAGGATTCGACTCTACGACCGCAGCAGCAGCGCGGCTCCGGACTGGAGCGCCTAGAACCACACGGCCACCATGGCCGGCAAGGCAGTCCAGATTTGCTCAATAATGTTCATGTCTGGAGAGTTTGGCGGCTAGCGGAAGTGTTTAAAATCAGAAGAGTATTCCTGGGCCCACTATGTAGCAATTCTGGACGTGTGGGGTGTCGCATTGTTCTGCTGGAATTGACAAAGTCCGTCGGAATGCACAATGGACATGCAGGTGATCAGACAGGATGGTTACGTTCGTGTCATCTGTAAGACTCGTATCTAGACGTGTCAGTGGTCCCATATCACTCCAACTGCACATGCCCCACACCATCACAGAGCCTCCATCAGCTTGAGCAGTCCCCTGCTGACATGCAGTGTCCATGGATTCATGAGGTTGTCTCCATACCCGTTCACGTCCATCAGCTAGACACAGTTTGAAACGATACTTGTCCGACCAGTCGTCAAGGGTACGCGAGTGGACCTTCGGCTCCGAAATCCCGTATTGATGATGTTTCGTTGAATGGTTCGCACGCTGACACTTGTTGATGGCCCAGCACTCAAATCTGCAGCAATATGGAAAAGGGTTGCACTTCTGTCATGTTGAATGGTTCTCTTCAATCGTCGTTGGTCGCGTTCTTGCAGGATCTTTTTCCGGCCGCAGCGATGTTGGAGATTTGATGTTTTACCGTATTCCTGATATTCACGGTACACTTCTGAAATGGTCGTATGGGAAAATCCCTGCCCTCGGAGATGCTCGTGAGCCGACTATAACTCCACGTGCAAACTTACTTATATCTTGACAACCTGCCATTGTAGCAGCAGTAACCCATCTAACAACTGCGCCAGACACTTGTTGTCTTATATAGGCTTTGCCGACCGCGGTGCCGTATTTTGCCTGTTTACGTGTGTCTGTATTTGAATAAGCATGCCTATACCAGTTGCTTTCGCGCTTCAATGTATACGTCCACCAATAATAACAATTTCCGATACTTAAGTTGCATTTCACTGATACCAAGAAGTGTTTCCAACCTTTCGTCATCATCATTATTAGGGATATTTCCATCATATTTTAATATTTTACAGTTGACTACGGCATATACATTCCTTGTAACATTGTCACTGAGAACATCTAAAAAAAAAAAAAAGAAAGAAAGAAAAGCACGTAATAAGAACTGTATGCAAGAGTTAATTATTGTTATTGTTACACACGTCAAAACAAGTTTTGGATGAGCTCGGTTCCGAGAGTTCCGGAACCTGCACAGAAAATTGGAATAGAGATCAACATAAACATCGTTTCCGCCCATTTTATTGCTCATGAAAACCACACATTCCATGTTGTACCACCATACAGTGAGACCTTGCAGAGGTGGTGGTCCAGATTCCTCAGAGTGGTTGGTGGGTCACGTCGTCCGTAAACAGCCCTTTTCAATCCATCCCAGCTTGTTCGATATGGTTAATGTCTGGAGAACATGCTGGCCACTCTAGTCGAGCGATATCGTTACTCTGTAGGAAGTCATTCATAAGATGTGCACGATGGGGGCGCGAGTTGTCGTCCATGAAGACGAATGCCTCGCCAATATGCTGCCGATATGGTTGCACTATCTGTCGGAGGATGGGATTCACGTATCGTACAGGCGTTACGGCGCCTTCCATGACCACCAGCGGCGTACGTCGGCCCCAAATAATGCCATCCCAAAACAGCAGGGAACCTCCACCTTGATGCACCTGCTGCACAGTGTGTCTAAGACGTTCACCCTGACCGGGTTGCCTCCAAACACGTCTACGACGATTGTGTGATTGAAAGCATATGCGACATTCATCGGTGAAGAGAACGTGATACCAATCTTGAGCAGTCCATTCGGCATGTTGTTGGGCCCATCTGCACCGCGCTGCATGGTGTCGTGGTTGCAAAGATGGACCTCGCCATGGACGTCGGGAGTGAAGTTGTGCATCATGCAGCGTATTGCGCACAGTTTGAGTCGTAACACCACGTCCTGTGGCTGCACGAAAAGCAGTATTCAACATAGTCGCGTTGCTGCCAGGGTTCCTCCGACCCATAATCGATAGGTAGCGGGCATCCACTGCAGTAGTAGCCCTTGGGCGGCCTGACGAGGCATGTCATCGACAGCTCCTGTCTCTCTGTATCTCCTCCATGTCCGAACAACATCGGTGTGGTTCACTCCGAGACGCCTGGACACTTCCCTTGTTGAGAGCTCTTCCTGACATAAAGTAACAATGCGGACGCGATCGAACCGCGGTATTGATCGTCTAGGCATGGTTGAACTACAGACAACACGAGCCGTGTACTTCCTTCCCGGAGGAATGAGTGGAACTGATTGGCTGTCGGACCCCCTCCGTCTAATAGGCGCTGCTAATGCATGGTTGTTTACATCTTTGGGCGGGTTTACTTAAAATGGTGCAAATGGCTCTGAGCACTATGGGACTTAACATCTGAGGTCATCAGTCCCCTAGAACTTAGAACTACGTAAACCTAACTAACCTAAGGACATCACACACATTCATGCCCGAGGCAGGATTCGAACCTGCGACCGTAGCAGTAGCGCGGTTCCGGACTGAAGCGCCTAGAAACGCTCGGTCACCGCGGCCGGCGGCGGGTTTAGTGACATCTCTGAACAGTCAAAGGCACTGTGTCTGTGATACAATATCCACAGACAACGTCTATCTTCAGGAGTTCTGGGAACAGGGGTGATGCAAAACTTTTTTTAGGTGTGTATTATTATTATTGCTGTGTAGCATTTTTTTAAATTGCGTAACACATATATATAGATATAAATAGGTATACTTACATTTCTGTGAATCATTCAGGAGGAAGCCATACTTTAATCGTCGAATAGTGGCAACGGTATGCTCACTACTTCATTGTCGTCACATGATGAACGAGGACGCTTACTCGCCTCATGAGCATTAGCACAATCAGACTGACATTTCATATTCACACTGTAGCCGTCAGTCATAATCGGACTGAAGTGAAGAGCAGCTGCTCGGACCGACTTATTTTTACTCAGCACCATCATGAGTTTTTGCGTAGTTATTGTTATGGACATTCTGTATCACCTGTGACACCTTAAAATTGTTTATGAGTACTATGTAGATATTTTAATTAAATTTATTTGAACTGCCTTTAGTTTGTAGCTTAGTAAATTCTTGGAGTGAAAAAGAGTACTGTGAATGGGATATGTAACCTACGCGCATATAGTTGGACAGTGAAGGGGGAGGCGTGTTTATAGCGATAAGAAGTGCAATAGTATCGAAGGAAATTGACGGAGATCCGAAATGTGAAATGATTTGGGTGAAGGTCACGGTTAAAGCAGGCTCAGACATGGTAATTGGATGTCTCTATAGGCCCCCTGGCTCAGCAGCTGTTGTGGCTGAGCACCTGAAGGGTAGTTTGGAAAATATTTCGAGTAGATTTTCCCACCATGTTATAGTTCTGGGTGGAGATTTTAATTTGCCGGATATAGACTGGGAGACTCAAACGTTCATAACGGGTGGCAGGGACAAAGAATCCAGTGAAATTTTTTTAAGTGCTTTATCTGAAAACTACCTTGAGCAGTTAAACAGAGAACCGACTCGTGGCGATAACATATTAGACCTTCTGGTGACAAACAGACCCGAACTATTTGAAAACGTTAACGCAGAACAGGGAATCAGCGATCATAAAGCGGTTACGGCATCGATGATTTCAGCCGTAAATAGGAATATTAAAAAGGGTAGGAAGATTTTTCTGTTTAGAAAAAGTGACAAAAAGCAGATTTCAGAGTACCTGTTGGCTCAACACAAAAGTTTTGTCTCAAGTACAGATAGTGTTGAGGATCAGTGGACAAAGTTCAAAACCGTCGTACATTATGCGTTAGATGAGTATGTGCCAAGCAAGATCGTAAGAGATGGAAAAGAGCCACCGTGGTACAACAACCGAGTTAGAAAACTGCTGCGGAAGCAAAGGGAAGTTCACAGCAAACATAAACATAGCCAAAGCCTTGCAGACAAACAAAAATTACGCGAAGCGAAATGTAGTGTGAGGAGGGCTATGCGAGAGGCGTTCAATGAATTCGAAAGTAAAGTTCTATGTACTGACTTGGCAGAAAATCCTAAGAAATTTTGGTCTTATGTCAAAGCGGTAGGTGGATCAAAACAAAATGTCCAGCCACTCTGTGACCAAAATGGTACTGAAACAGAGGATGACAGACTAAAGGCCGAAATACTAAATGTCTTTTTCCAAAGTTGTTTCACAGAGGAAGATTGCACTGTAGTTCCTTCTCTAGATTGTCGCACAGATGACAAAATGGTAGATATCGAAATAGACGACAGAGGGATAGAGAAATAATTAAAATCGCTCAAAAGAGGAAAGGCCTCTGGACCTGATGGGATACCAGTTCAATTTTACACAGAGTACGCGAATGAACTTGCCCCCCTTCTTGCAGCGGTGTACCGTAGGTCTCTAGAAGAGCGTAGCGTTCCAAAGGATTGGAAAAGGGCACAGGTCATCCCCGTTTTCAAGAAGGGACGTCGAACAGATGTGCAGAACTATAGACCTATATCTCTAACGTCGATCAGTTGTAGAATTTTGGAACACGTATTGTGTTCAAGTATAATGACTTTTCTGGAGACTAGAAATCTACTCTGTAGGAATCAGCATGGGTTTCGAAAAAGACGATCATGTGAAACCCAGCTCGCGCTATTCGTCCACGAGACTCAGAGGGCCATAGACACGGGTTCCAAGGTAGATGCCGTGTTTCCTGACTTCCGCAAGGCGTTCGATACAGTTCCCCACAGTCGTTTAATGAACAAAGTAAGAGCATATGGACTATCAGACCAATTGTGTGATTGGATTGAGGAGTTCCTAGATAACAGGACGCAGCATGTCATTCTCAATGGAGAGAATTTCCGAAGTAAGAGTGATTTCAGGTGTGCCGCAGGGGAGTGTCATAGGACCGTTGCTATTCACAATATACATAAATGACCTGGTGGATGACATCGGAAGTTCACTGAGGCTTTTTGCAGATGATGCTGTGGTGTATCGAGAGGTTGTAACAATGGAAAATTGTACTGAAATGCAGGAGGATCTGCAGCGAATTGACGCATGATGCAGGGAATGGCAATTGAATCTCAATGTAGACAAGTGTAATGTGCTGCGAATACACAGAAAGATAGATCCTTTATCATTTAGCTACAAAATAGCAGGTCAGCAACTGGAAGCAGTTAATACCATAAATTATCTGGGAGTACGCATTAGGAGTGATTTAAAATGGAAAGATCATATAATGTTGATCGTCGGTAAAGCAGATGCCAGACTGAGATTCATTGGAAGAATCCTAAGGAAATGCAGTCCGAAAACAAAGGAAGTAGGTTACAGTACGCTTGTTCACCCACTGCTTGAATACTGCTGAGCAGTGTGGGATCCGTACCAGATAGGGTTGATAGAAGAGATAGAGAAGATCCAACGGAGAGCAGCGCGCTTCGTTACAGTATCATTTAGTAATCGCGAAAGCGTTACTGAGTTGATAGATAAACTCCAGTGGAAGACTCTGCAGGAGAGACGCTCAGTAGCTCGGTACGGGCTTTTGTCAAAGTTTCGAGAACATACCTTCACCGAGGAGTCAAGCAGTATATTGCTCCCTCCTACGTATATCTCGCGAAGAGACTATGAGGATAAAATCAGAGAGATTAGAGCCCACACAGAGGCATACCGACAATCCTTCTTTCCACGAACAATACGAGACTGGAATAGAAGGGAGAACCGATAGAGGTACTCAAGGTACCCTCCGCCACACACCGTCAGGTGGCTTGCGGAGTATGGATGTAGATGTAGATGTAGAATCATGTTGTAAGTGGGGCAACAATATTATTTGTGAATTCCTTTACCTTCATGGTTACTGAGTCGATGAGAGACCAAAGTGGTCTACTCCATTTGCCATCGTGTTTTATTAAATGTAGCCTTGTACGAAGAATAATGATTTAGTTATAGAATAAACATTTGGTTCTTTGCGTACACCGCTAATAACGGCTTCTATTGGTTACTAGTAGGCTAATATTTTTCACTGTTTCCTTTCATTGTGTACGCCCTGTGTAAACCCATTGAGACATTTGTTTACTTAATTATTTCTCGTTGTTTACTTTATCGTATATTTGAAATTGGTTTCACCTGTGAGGGCTTTGTGCTACACCTTCAATATGTACTTTTAACTAAGCCCCGTGTGGCGCTATTTTTTCAAGCAGTTTTTTATTTTGTAATTTCATATTTTGAATATTCGTCTCGCCTGTTGGCTATTTTTGATGTAACCCGAGCGTGTACTTACAAACCACGCCGCATGTGGCGCTATATTTTATGCAGTCTGTGAACTGTAATGATAACATTACAGTATTAGAACTGTTTCTTAGATAAGAAACATTTAACATTTTGTCTTACATGCACACTGTCATTAGCAGCCTCTTGGAAGCTGAAGTTGATCTCCAGCATCAACATACTTCTCTTCGCACTGCTCATTGTAACTTGTCTGTTGTACGTTTAAGTATCTGCATTACCACTTGGATTATTTGCTGCTGTTCCACGCGTGTATACATAACTGTATTCAGTCACTTACCAACAGTACAGTGTGAGATTGGACGAAAGTCCGAAACTAGACACCATCAATAAATAAATGAGACTTCCTAATGCAACTAACGACGGTACTCCAACAATTCATTGCATGAAAGATAACGTTGCGGTCCTATTTCACCTCCGACATGCTGGAGACCTATAGAATATAAGGTGCTCATGATCATTCCTCGTATTGATATTGATAGTGAACTTCAGTTAAGTGTGGAATGTAAATTTAATCATTTAATACCCGTTATGTGATGAACATCTACAACAGTTTTGTAAGTATCGAACTGGTGTTTCATGGTGTAACACTTGCCCTTTACATCAGTGTATTAATATCAAACACGAGTCGTGTGTCAGCTAGTGGAGGGGACTAGTCGACACTAAATTAACAGTTCTCATAAGGCTTGAGTTACAGGTATTTATTAGTGCAGAGCTGTGCAGCAGCTCAGAAAATGCAAGTTTCAAACCGCGGTTCGTTTTAATCCATACTACCATCTGTCCCTGTTACTGAATGACTCAGGTACGTGACGTAACAGTTAACGCAATGTACTTTCATTCAGTAGGCGTGAGACCAAATCCACGTCGAGTCATGCTCACTTAGTTTCCCGTGAATTTCTTTACGTCACTTCAGACGACTCCCAAGACAATTCTCAGAGAGGTTACATCGCCAATTTCCTAATTCAAACTTGTCTCAGTAACCCGTATTTTAGACTAAGTTTTTGCAGTTCTTCATACTCACAGTAGGGCAAGAGATATCTACAACTGCTTTAAAATTTTCTCCAACCACTACGTTTCCAACACGGTGGAGTACATGGTGAATAACGTAAGATCATAGTAATCATCGATGATCTACTGTGCATTTCCGATAAAAACTAAGCGTAGCGTCATTGCCGTGGCTTTTGGGCATGTTACATGCAGTGGAGCTCACATAATAATAGGTACAGAAAGCAGATTAAAACCCGAATTTTATAGTAGTGAAATATCTGAGCAAAATCTGGGGGTACATCGAAAGGATGTGCTAATGGTAATGAGTGTGGTGCATTTCTCGCAGATGGCAATAAACCCAGTTCCGCCGAGAAAGAAGTTGAAACTGCATCCGAGATTGTCTGGGCAAGACTCAGCATCAAGGGTGGGTATAAACTTATGTCAGATCGTTCTGTGATCTCCAGTCTCACACCGAGCGAGGTTGCGTGCTGGTTGGGCACTGGACTGGCATTCGGGAGGGCCACGTTTTAAATCCGCGACCTGACATCCAATTTAGGATTCCCCTGATTTTCCACAATCACTCCAGGCAAATGTCGTGATGGTTCCTTTGAAAAAGCACTGTCGATTTCCTTCCCCAAGTTTAAAAGGACAGTCCGAGCTTGTGATACGTATCTAACGATCTCGATGTCGACGGAACGTTAAATCCTAATCTTCCATCCTTCCTTCTAGTCTTACACCCAGACAGAACCGTAATCTTTCAAAAAGCAAAACTACAGTCACTAGTACAAATGTTTCATGATCATATTGTCGCCATCTGAAGATACTTTGATAATCCAACAGTCAATTGGAAGAAATTACATTTTAACCTTCGGCGTTCAAAACAGCTTCCACTCGTCTGGGAAAGTTGAAATACAAGTACTGTATGTTTTTAGATAGAATTTTATACCATTCTTCCCGCAAAATAGTGGCAATTCCAGTAAACGATGATGGACGTAGGTAGGGTCGACGCACGTTCCTTTCCAAAACAGATCACAAAGGCTCAATAATGTTGAGATCTGGTGACTGTGGTATCGAGGATGACGCGACAATTCATCCTCTGGCTCGCAAAACCAGTCCTAGGCGATGGAAACTGTGTGAATAGGGGCCATGTCGTCTTGGAACACAGCTTCGCCATTGGGGAACAAACATTGTACTGTGGGATGGATCTGATCAGCCAAAATGATCACATAATCTTTGACAGTAATGCGACCATGCGGAGTAACCGCGGTGCCCATGGAATACCTTGATCTATCTGCCCAGATCATCACCGAACCTCTGACCATGTTTCAGACTTTGGACGTAAGCGCGTCCAGAAGTTGTAAACAGTGTGAAACAAATGTCTTACGACCAAATAAGTTTCTTCAATTGCTCCGTAGTCCAGATTTTATGGCTTCAGCACTATTTCTTCTGTTACGGGCATCTCTATCACTAATGAGTGGTTTTGGAATTCCATCTCTCATTGCAATTCCTAGCTTCGTGTTGTTTTTGTCCGGAACGGGTCTGCGAGTGCGGCATTCAGTTCCGCAGTGCTCTTTGCTACTGCCGTCCCCTTACTTTTCGTCACAATCTTCTTCAATGACCGTCTGTGCGCGGTAGACACTGCGGAGAGAAAATTCACGGAACTTCTCCTAATATCGGGTCGGACCTCCTTTTACCCGCTTTAGCGCAACAACTCGACGTGACATCGATTCAACAAGTCGCTGGAAATCCCCTGCGGAAACAACGAGCCATGCTGCCTCTATACCCGCCTGTAATTGCAGTATTGTTGCTGGCGCAGTATTTTGTGGACGAGCTGACCTCTCGATCATGTAGCATAAATGTTTGATGAGATTTATATTGGGTGATCTGGGTTGACAGATCATTCGCTCGAACTGTCCAGAGAGTTCTTCAAATTATTTGCGAACAACTGTGGTCTGGTGGCATGGCGCACTGTCATCCATAAAAATTTCATCGTTCCAGAATGAGATTTTCACTCTGCAGCGGAGTGTGCGCTGATATGAAACTTCCTGGCAGATTAAAACTGTGTGCCCGACCGAGACTCGAACTCGGGACCTTTGCCTTTCGCGGGCAAGCGCTCTACCATCTGAGCTTCCGAAGCACGACTCACGCCCGGTACTCACAGCTTTACTTCTGCCAGTATCTCGTCTCCTACCTTCCAAACTTAACAGAAGCTCTCCTGCGAACCTAGCAGAACTAGCACTCCTGAAAGAAAGGATATAGCGGAGACATGGCTTAGCCACAGCCTGGGGGATGTTTCCAGAATGAGATTTTCACTCTGCAGCGGAGTGTGCGCTGATATGAAACTTCCTGGCAGATTAAAACTGTGTGCCCGACCGAGACTCGAACTCGGGACCTTTGCCTTTCGCGGGCAAGCGCTCTACCATCTGAGCTTCCGAAGCACGACTCACGCCAGGTACTCACAGCTTTACTTCTGCCAGTATCTCGTCTCCTACCTTCCAAGCTTAACAGAAGCTCTCCTGCGAACCTAGCAGAACTAGCACTCCTGAAAGAAAGGATATAGCGGAGACATGGCTTAGCCACAGCCTGGGGGATGTTTCCAGAATGAGATTTTCACTCTGCAGCGGAGTGTGCGCTGATATGAAACTTCCTGGCAGATTAAAACTGTGTGGCCGACCGAGACTCGAACTCGGGACCTTTGCCTTTCGCGGGCAAGCGCTCTACCATCTGAGCTTCCGAAGCACGACTCACGCCCAGTACTCACAGCTTTACTTCTGCCAGTATCTCGTCTCCTACCTTCCAAACTTAATTTCATCGTTATTTGGGAACATGAAGTCTACGAATGGCTGCAAATGGTCTCTAAGTTGGCGAATATAACCATATCCAGTCAATTATCGATTCAGTTGCACCAGACGACCCAGTCCATTCCATGTGAACACAGCCCACTTGATTATGGAGCCACCACCAGCTTACACAGTGTCTAGTTGACAACTTGGGTCCATCGCTTCGTGGGGTCTGCGCCACACTCGAACACTACCGTCAGCTCTTACCAACTGAAATCTCGACTCATCTCACCAGGCCACGGTTTTCTTGTTGTCTAGGGTCCAACTGAAATGGTCACGAGCCAAGAAGAAGCGATGCAGACGATGCCGTACCATTAGCAAACGCACTCGCGTCAGTCGTCTGACGTCATAGACCAGTAACGCCAACTTTCGTCTCACTGTCCTAGAGGATACGTTCGTCGTACGTCCCACTTTCATCTCTGCGGTTATCTCACGCAATGTTGCTTGTCTGTTAGAACTGACAACTCATCACAAACCCCACTACTCTCAGTCACTAAGGGCAGCCCGTCAGTCACTGCGTTGTCTGTGATGAGAGATAATGCCGGAAATTTTGCATTCTCAGTACATTCTTGACACTGTGGATGTTGGGCTATTGAATCCCCTAACGATTTCGGAAATGGAATGTTTTATACATCTAGCTCCAATTACCACCACGTTCAAAGTCTGTTAATTCCCATCGTGAGATTTAGCTCCGCCAATGCACTGCCCGTTCATATCTTTTGTACGCGATACTAAATGTGCAAATCGCTATCCCATGATGGCCGAGCGGTTCTAGGCACTTCAGTTTGGAACCGCGCGACCGCTACGGTCGCAGGTTCGAATCCTGCCTTGGGCATGGATGTGTGTGATGTCCTTAGGTTTAAGTAGTTCTAAGTTCTAGGGGACTGATGACCTCAGATGTTAAGTCCCATAGTGCTCAGAGCCATTTGAACCGCTATCCCATCATTTTTGTCATCTCAGTGTAAATCTTTGATCGTTGCTTCTTAGGTTATCTTGGTTATGGAAGCACCCACCATACGAGCACCAACAATTTGCCTACAGTCGAATTCACTTCCCTCCGACATAATGCATTCACAATTAAACAGTTCTGACCACGACTGACGCTTGAAACGTATGGATGACATTGTGCAGGTACCGTCCGTGGTCAAATACAGCAGCACAACCTGTGAGCTTCATGTTCAAGCATGCATTTCTCGCGGTGTTTTCAAATTTTTGTCCAAACACTGTAATAGCAACAAATAAACTTGACCTATCTGAGCATTTTCACGTTGACACTGATATCACTGTCCATGAGGCAGGTGTAGCAACCAAGAGCAACTAAAACGAGCGGAAGGATTTATGACGTCGTTGTGGAACAACAGCGATCGAGCTTAATATTGTAATAAAAATTTATTGCGTTTCATTCCGTTTTTTATTGAAATAGAAGAATTTATATGATTAGCAAACAAGGTAAATGAGGCAGTAGGACAGCATCTCAATAAGAAACTAGAAACATCTACCTTTGGAATCTGGACGGGACCAGGTAGAAGACTGTGTCTCAAGGTTAGATCCCGTGATGGATATGTACGTAGTAGAACAGTTCATGATGGGAGGGACAGTCTGACGGTATACAGTTACTAATAGAAACGAATACCACTGCCTAATAGGTGTAAAACAAGGCATGGGGCTGTAGATAATTACGTAGATGCTGAACGAAACGCGTTTAGCTGTCAAGAGGGTAACGCGTGAAGTCTTCAACGACTGCCATAGCAGAATATTATCGAAAGCTCTCTTACAAAACCCAAAGAAATTGTGGTCATGTATATTTGCTGTTAGTGGTACCAAAGTTGGTGTGCAAACACACATGGATGAGCAAGGAACTGAAATTTAGGATAGCAATGCGGAAACGCCAAATTCCGTTCTCAAATGTTCTTTTACAAACGTAAATCCAACGAAATTGCCCCAATTTACCTCTCGCACCACTGCAGAGATGACTGATACAGATATTACACCTACATCTACATCTACATCTGCATACATACTCCATGGCTAGCAAGGTGGAGGGTACCAGCCATTTCCTTTCCTGTTCCACTCGCAAATAAAGCGAGGGAAAACAGTCTTATCTAGGAGTCTCCGTATTAGCCCTAATTTCTTCCATCTTACTTCCCTGCTCATTAGCGAACTGTACGTTGGCATCGGTAGAATCGTTCTGCAGTCGGCCTCAAATGCCGGTTCTCCAAATTTCCGCAATAGTGTCTCGAGAAAACAGTGTCGTATTCCTTCCAGGGATTCCCATTTGAGTTCACAAGGCATTTCCGAAATACTTGCCCCCTGATCGCAGCTATCGGTAACAAATCCAACTGCCCGTCTGTAAACTGCTACGATGTCTTGCTTTAACCCGAGCTTGTGGGGATTCCACACACTCTGTAGTACTCAACAATGGCTCGCACTGCCATTCTGTACGCCGTCTGCTTTACAAAAGAGCTACACTTTTCCAAAATTCACCCAATAAAACGAAATAGAGCATTCACCTTACCGATTACCAACCTGACGTGCTCATTCCATTTCATATCGTTTTGCAGCGTTACGCCTAGATATTCAATCGATGTGACAAAGTCAGGGAGTTCACTACTAATCTTATATTCGAACGTTACACGATTGTTTTTCCTACACATATGCATTAACTTAAAATTTTTCTACTTTTAGAGCAAGCTTCCATTCATCACACCAACTAGAAATTCTGTCTACGGCATCTTGTATCCCCCTACAATCGCTCAAGGACGACACCTTCCCATACACCGCAGAATCATCACCAAACGGCTGTAAATTTCTGCCGGCCGGTGTGGCCGAACGGTTCTAGGCCCTTCATCCGGAACCGCACTGCTGCTACGGTTGCAGGTTCGAATCCTGCCTCTGGCATGGATGTGTGTGATGTCGTTAGGTTTAAGTAATTCTAAATCTAGGGGACTGATGACCTCAGAAGTTAAGTCCCATAGTGCTCAGAGTCATTTGAACCATTTTTGAAAATTGCTTAAACTGAACAAAGCTCTAGGGTTCGATAGAATCCTTATCTGATTCTATACCGAATTTGCGGCAGAGTAACCACTCTTTTAACCATGATCTATTGTAGATCTCTCGAACAAAAGTCCTTGCCAAGTAGTTGGAAGACAGCACAGGTCCCAAGCATCTACAAGAAGGGTAGCAGAAAGTAGTGTAGCTAGGAGCGTTCTGACGTAAAGTGCTACCTTCAGCATCTCCCCTCTCTACCTAAGACGTCATCGATGTTGTCCTGCAACCTTGCCAGATTTCCCCCACCACTCTGACATGGGGCAATTGCCATATGTATATACAATAGCAGAAAATTCAGAATATCCCAATGGTGCTACAAGATTTTTCCCCCACTCCCACGACATCACTGTGGAAGTAGGACTGTTGTCTTAAATATAAAACCGAGCGAGGTGGCACAGTCCTTAGCACACTGGACTCGCATTCGGGAGGAAGATGGTTCAAACCCGCGTCCAGACATTCTGATTCAGGTTTTCTGTGAGTCCCCTAAATCGCTTCAGGCAAATGCCGGGATGGTTCCTTTGAAAGGGCTCGGCCGACTTCCTTCACCATCCTTCCTTAATCCGGTGGAACCGATAACCTCGCTGTTTGGTCACCTCTCCCAAATCAACCAACCGACCTTAAGTATACACTGACAGGAAGTACAAAAATCCAAGATGATATATTGTCCTGTTGGTGTGAAATTCGAGGATAGACTCTACGACCTCAGAATCCCAAATGGTGACCCAAAGTCTCTAATCTGGGATAATGACACAGGCTCTGTGATGTCATAATCTAAGATGGCAGACCTGGACTTAGGTAGTCAAAGTATTTGGGGTTTCAAGAGACACCCTATCAAAGATTTATACCACATACAGGGCCAGAGGAAAAAACATCATCCAATAAGTATGTATGCAAGTATGTGTCTAGTGATTGTGACAGACAGTCATTGAAGAGGGTTATGACGAAAAATAACAGAAACCCAAACTCAAAAGTCACTGCAGAGTTCAATATAGCACTCGCGAACGCTGTCAGCCAGATAATAGCAGTGCCAGCCAGAGTCCCAAAACCCCTAATCACTGATAAAAACGCCTGTAACGCCTGTTAACAGGAAAATGTGGTGCTGAAGTCATAAAACCTGGATTGTGGAGCAGTGTAAGATGTTAGTTTAGTCGGATGAGTCTTGTTTCATACTGTTTCAAACTTCTGGCCGAGTTTGTGTCCAAAGAGTGAAACATGGCTTCGTCCAGTGACGGTTTGGGCAACCATATCATGTTATAGCATCTTCATGCTCACAGAAACAGTCTTGAACGATGAAGCTGTGTGAACATGGCCAAGTCGTCTTAGTACACAGCTTCATCATTGGGAAACAAGCATTGTAGCACGGAATGGACCTGATCAGCCAAAATAGTGCCTAATCCTTGGCATTAATCCGACCTTGCAGAGTAAACAGAGTCTGTACTACATCCCTCACCTGCCCCCAGGAATGGCACATAGGTGCGGAAGCAGCCCAACTTGTCCAGCTCCACCATAGGCACAAGGAACCACTGTTGGAGTAGGATCCTGAGCCACAACTGCTGGAGCTGGAACTGAGGGTTCCCTGCCAGAGATGAAGCTGGTAGGTCCTGCATGTCTATCTCGACAACTTCCGGCTGCACGTATCGTCTGTCGACATGGAACTTATGCCACTCGTGGAAGGCTGGTCCATGGTTTCTGGTGCTGGAACAGAGAAAAATGGGTGCACAGGAGCCCAATCCATGACTATAAAGTCACCAGGTAGGAGGTGTCTGCAGAAAGCGAGGTCGGGGGTGGGGGGGTGTAGGAAGGGGACAGGGGCGCAGGTTGTACAGACCAGAGGGGAGTGTTGTCGTCCTGGGCCCTCCTCTGCTAAGACCTCACACATCCAGCCATGTGCACCCTGGATGACAGCTGGTACTCAGGCCAGATGGCTTCCAGACGATTGGGCCCATACTAGGGTGCCCATCTGGTACTGAGTATGGAGTTAGGACTGGGACAAATGAGGGACCAGGGGTAAGAGCAGGGAGTGAGGGGTGTGAGGCAGACATCTGTGGAGCAATTTGTCTGAACCGTTCTCTGCAATTGGGTTGGCCCTATAGGTGGCCAAGAACAAGGTAACGGCATCGTCCAATGGCGTGGATTGTGCCAGGGCCTCCTTCTTTTCTTTGAAAGCCCACACCACCTGTTACGCTTCCCCACTGGACTGGTGAGTGAAAGGTGTTGTAAGAAGGTGTTGTATCCCATGCATTTCGCAGAAACGGAAAAACAGGGTGGAGTCAAACTGGGAGCCTTTGTCTGACACAGTGGCTTGTGGACGGTCCTTAATGGTGAAGATTTGCAAAAGAGACTTTATGACATTAGCCGGTACCATGAAGTCCATGGGTAGAATTTGGAGTATGAGTCTACTGCAACCAACCGCATCTGGTGCAAGAAAGGACCAGTGAAGTCTATGTGGAGGCTCTCCCAAGGGCCAAACGGGGGCCAGGACAAGAACACCTTGGGAATCACAGATTTCTGTTGAGCACACCCTATGCAGAAATGGGCCTTGGTGTCGATGTCCTTGTCAATTGCTGGTAAATAGGCGTGGCAGCATTCCACCTGTTTCATGTGGGATATGCTCCAGTAATCTATAGATAGGAGTGCAATAACCATGCGACACAGAGAAAGGGAAGAACGACCCGAGTGCGTTCGTGCTCTGTTTGCAGCAGGGGAACTCCATCACAGGGGAAGCGCTGGCTTTGAAAGGGAAAGTTCAATGGACGCTTCATGTCGACCACGTTCCTTCGCCGAGAGACATGGCGGACACTCACCCATAACTCATTTAGCCACAGTGACTAGAGTAGGGTCCACTCTTGTCTGTGTCGGGATCACTGTAGTATCAAGGGTAAAGGCGTGTATGACAGACGCAGAATCCGAATCCAGCTAAAAGATAACGACTTCCCAGGTGTCAAATTCCGGATCGTGCACCATTGGAAGCCAAAACAAAGCATCAGCGTTTGTGTGGCAGCTGGTTGGTTTATAGAGGATGTCATAGGTACAGACTGACAAGAACACTGCCCACCGTTGCAGCCTTTGCACTGTCCTTCCGGGCGGCTAGAAAGTGACCCAAAAAATGCGAGTAATGGCATGTGGTCATTCAGCAGATGGAATTTGACGCTGTATCGATAGGTGCGAAATTTCTTAAATACATAACGATGGCCAGTGCCTCTGTTTCAGTATGGGAGTAGTTGCATTGGGCAGCATTGAGAGTCTTGGACACAAAAGCAATAGGATGTTCAGGGCCATCCGCTTCCTTGTGGGACAGGAGAGCCCCGACCGCAAGTTGTGCATCATCTGTGGCAAGAAGAAGCGGCTACCCTGGTGAAAGCAGGATGTGATATCGTACTGGTTGGAGAACTCATTTATAGCAGAAAAAGTTGCGTCGCACTCTAGAGACCACAGGAATGGAACCTCTTTTTTTCTGCAATGCGTTAGTAGATAGGACAACTTTGCAACATGGGAAATGAAACGGCTGTAATAGCTCATTTTTCTTATTAAAGATTGCAGGTCCTTCAGATTCTGGGGCCTGGGCATGTTCTGTATTGGACAGACGTGCTCACTGGCAGGATAGATGACCTGTTTGCTAATGATAAAACCGAGGTACTAAACCGACTGTTGGAAAAAATTTGTATTTGTGGATGTTAGATTTGAGACTGGGTGTGAGAAATCTTATGGGACTTAACTGCTAAGGTCTTCAGTCCCTAAGCTTACACACTACTTAACCTAAATTATCCTAAGGACAAACACACACATCCATGCCCGAGGGAGGACTCGAACCTCCGCCGGGACCAGCCGCACAGTCCAGGACTGCAGCGCCTGAGACCGCTCGGCTAATCCAGCGCGGCAGATTTGAGACCAGCTTTGGTTAATCAAGAAAGAAAAGATTGCAAGTTCTGAAGGTGTTCATCAGTTGAGGTCACTATGATATCATCTAAATAATTGCAGCATGAAGGAATGTCCTGTATCACTTGCTCCAAGTAATACTGGAAGACCGCTGGTGGCCTAGAATACCAAAGACTAGGGTGTTATACCTGCAGAGGCCAAATAATGTGTTGAGCTCCAACAGATCCTGAGATTCTAGGTGCAGCGGAACCTGTAAGTATGCCTCCGATAAATCGACTGTAACATAACAGACACCATTTTGTAACGTGGAAAACAGTTCTTCAGGCGGGGGAATGGGAAAGGTGTCGATGATGACCTAGGCGTTAACGGCGTTAAAATTACCGATTAGGTGGAGAGAGCTGTCCGCTTTTTTCACAGTGACAAGAGGTTGAGCCCATTGGCTCGATGAGACAGCGGTAATCACCATGGATGTCCTTAGGTTAGTTAGGTTTAAGTAGTTCTAAGTTCTAGGGGACTGATGACCTCAGAAGTTAAGTCCCATAGTGCTCAGAGCCATTTGAACCATTTTTGGTCATCACCATGAGGGCCTCCAATCTGTTCAGTTCCGCCTTAACTGGATCCCACAGGACGTGCGGAATTGAGCAGGCCCGCGAGACGTGAGGCACAAACCCCAGGTTTAAATGAATTTTTACAGCCTTGTCCACAGTCTGTCCTAACCCAGAAGTAAACAGATCCAAATATGAGGCAGTTCAAATGGTTCAAACGGCTCTGAGCACTATGGGACCTAACTTCTAAGGTCATCAGTCCCCTAGAACTTAGAACTACTTAAACCTAACTAACCTAAGAACACCACACACACCCATGCCCGAGGCAGGATTCGAACCTGCGACCGTAGAGGTCGCACGGTTCCAGACTGTAGCGCCTAGAACCGCTCGGCCACCCCGGCCGGCTGTGAGGCAGTCAAGTCGTCAATGCCACTGATGACCTTAGCAGTTAAGCCCCATAAGATTCCACACACATTTCATTTTTTTTTATTACGTCGTTAAGGTATACAAGAGCTTGAGTTTGTCACTGAATCACTGTGGGAACGAAACACACGTTCTGCAAAATGGAAAACACAAAGTGTTTGATTGTATCTAACGTAAAGATATTTTCCGCATTTCCAGAGGTAACAACCAAAATTAAAACCTTCCTTGAAACGTTTTTATAGCAATCTTCTGTAGCAAAAACACCTTTCATGTATATTTCATGGCCGCCATACATCACCGATGAGAAGGCTGTAGAGGAGGAGAACCCAACGCAACAGAGGTAGCACTATTCATAAGAGAAGAGCATGCACCAATATTGACCCGTAGCAGGATGAGTCAACGTTTCAATGGAGTGTACCACCTCAGTAGGGGAACTGTGACGAGATTCCATGAACGACGAGACGGGAGAACGACAATTTGCATTGTACCCATGGCTCCGGACGTCGGTCGACCGACACACACTAGAAATGTGACCCCTAATGCTATACGAAAAGCAAGTAGTTGATCGATGTGGGCAGAGGGAGAGAAGCGGTCAGTGGAGATACTGAGAACAAGAAGGTAGGCGACGCAGAGTGGAATTCCGTCGAGATGGAGAACCCGGAAAAAGATTCTGAAATTGAGTTATAAGGGAGGGATCGTTCAGAGACACTTGAAGTGTCATGCCCTGTTCGCATGCTCCTATTCCATTGCGCTGACGCGCCACATGTTTACCGAGCGGCCGACACGAGCCCGTGATTTCCTGTTGCGCCGATAGGAGGTGTTTACCGTCGCACCGTTGATGATGGCAGGCAGTACGGAGTGGCTATTGGTTTCCTGTGTGAATTCGAAAGCATGAGCAGTATTAAGTACTTCGTCTAAGGACGGATCCACATGCTGTAAAGACTATGAGCGGACTTTCTTGTCAGGCGAGTGTTGGATCCCCGAATCAAGGAACCGGGATTGGCGATATAATTCTTCGGAGCACACACAAGCACAATGGCGACTAAGATCCCGAAGGTCAGTGACCCAGTCTTTGTAGGTTTCCAACGGTTGTATACAACGTTAGTAAGAATTCAGCCGAGCAAATGTCACAAGGGACTGACACTCATAATGATCCGGCAGCAGATTACGAAGTTCAGCAAAGGACAAACTATCAGAATGTTTTGTGGGGGACGATTGTGGAGTAGTCCCAACACACTATGCAAAGACCAAAGAAGAAAAAAAATAACTTACCGATCTGAGCCGGTCATCTTGTAAGCAGTGAAGCGATGGTGGCCGTCCACAAACGCACCAAATGGTGGAACTGCCGAAGTCGTCTCGCTCATGACAGACAACGCCGTTATTTGTTGCTGCAGTAAATCCAACTGCTTTGCTGTTGTTCCAGTAATTCCCATTCGAGAAGTCACTGTTCCTGATGTTGTTGGTGCGCTGGCTTCATAAATTCCGCATCCATGTTGTCGAATATTTTAATGTACTGAGAGTTCGAAAATACTTGTCACCACTGTATAAATCTGCACTTATGAGAACAATTTATTTGGTTTATTACACTAACACAGTCGAAACACACAGTACTGACAACAGTGTATAACGAAATGATAGTTAAATCGAGACCCTAAACTGTCGACAGACGTTGATATATATCAACGGGGACAGTTGAAAATGTGTGCCCCGACCGGGACTCGAACCCGGGATCTCCTGCTTACATGGCAGAAGCTCTACCCATCTGAGTCACCGAGGGCACAGAGGATAGTGCGACTGCAGGGATTTATCGCTTGCACGCTCCTCGTGAGATCCACATTCCCAACTTAATGTCCACACTCTACATTCGTAGTGCCCCTGCCTATTACACTCATTACTCGCGGCAGACAATCTTACCGAGTCCCGTAAGAGTTCAGGCAATGCGTATGCATCCAGCACAGAAAAAGAAGGTCATTTGCCGGTTAGCCTTAACTATATGAAGATGGTATCTGTTCCTTCGGACATATCCACACACTATGAATGTAGAGTGTGGACGTTAAGTTGGGAATGTGGGTCTTACGGGGAGCGTGCAAAGGATAAATCGCTGCAGTCGCACTATCCTCTGCGCCCTCGGTGGCTCAGATGGATAAAGCGTCTGCCGTGTAAGCAGGAGATCCCGGGTTCGAGCCCCGGTCGGGGCACACATTTTCAACTGTCCCCGTTGATGTATATCAAAGCCTGTCGACAGCTTAGAGTCTTGATTTAATTATCATTTCGTTCTAAGAGAGCTGTATGGTCACCGATAGTACCTGTTCTTTCGGACATGTCCGAAAGAACAGATACCATCTTCATACAACAATGTATAAGTTTGATGTCACACAAACCAAAGATAGCTGGCCAATGATAATGTCCATACCAAGTCTGAGATTAAACTTAAGGTCGCCAAGAAATAGTGGACATTACAGTGACCATTCCACCAAGCGAGCACAAAAGGGAATGAATCCTCTGCGTGGCAGGCGCATGGTTATAGCCGATCGGAGTTCGTGGGGTCCCGTCAGGTGATGCCACGTGAGCTCTGGGGGCATGGTCTCTTCCCAGAGTACTTCATGTGGAGACAGCTTGCAGACTGTGGCGCCACCGATGGTGCGGGATGGAGGTAGGGATCGATCTCCGACAGCCGTGACAGCTCCTTATCGCTGTCAGTGTCTGTTACTACACAGTGTTTTTGTTGTCTCCATAGTTTCGTCCACCCCTGTAACATTAACCTAAATACGATTTTTTGGTATGGACAGCTGCAGTAAAACTTAACCTAGTGAGCAGATGGTATATACGATAGACACAAAGTGTGCCTTCTATCTCAAATACACAATAAGCACTCGCACACATGATGTGCAAAACAGACTGAGATACACTGTGGTGATAAAAGTCATGGGATACCTCCTAATACAGCGACGGACCTCCTTTTACACAACGCAGTGCTGCAACTCGACGTGGCGTGTACTCAACGAGTCACTGGAAGGCACTTGCAGGAATAATGAACCATGAGCTACCCAAGCACAACTCACGCCCCGTCCTCACAGCTTTAGCTCAGTTGGTAGAGCACTTGCCCTCGAAAGGCAAAGGTCCCGAGTTCGAGTCTCGGTCCGGCACACAGTTTTAATCTGCCAGGAAGTTTCATATCAGCGCACACTCCGCTGTAGAGTGAAAATTTCATTCTAGAAACAACCCCCAGGCTGTGGCTAAGCCATGTCTCCGCAATATCCTTTCTTCCAGCAGTGCTAGTTCTGCATGGTTCGCAGGAGAGCTTCTGTGAAGTTTGGAAGGTAGGAGACGAGGTACTGGCGGAATTAAAGATGTGAGGACCGATCAACCGGACCAACGCATCAGTTCAAACCCTTCGAGTCGATGTACAGATTGATCAGCCTCAGCAAATTCCCCAGGTGGCAGGAAAAACAATCTATGTCGAAGTAAAGTCACCCCGATGCAAAGAAGGAACTCTGTTATTGACAGTGCGGTCAGATAAATGTGAGTTACTGGACAAAATGCATTGTTATGTTGCCAGAGCGTAGGCGTAGCTACGGTGGTCAGACAGAATGTAGCTAGAGTCCCAGTAACAATAGCGAACATGAGCAACAAAGACGTTGTATTACCACGAGGAACGGAAGTTGCTGAAATATGGAGCATAAGTGAAAGTAATGTCGTACAGATCCCAAGTGAAGAGTCAACTGGTGCAGTTAAGAACTCAGATTTTTGTAGTGGTACGAAAATTGCAGTCAGGAGGCGAAATTAATAATGAAATAAAGAACAAGATTTGGTGGAAGATAGAACATTCGACAGTTGAAGAGCAGAAGATTTTATCACCTGTTTTATTGTAGTATGCAGATCTTTTCCGAGAGTGTTCAAATTTACCTGTCACTCATCTGGTTCAGTATCGTATACATACTGGAAATCCAGCACCGATCACTCAAAGATCTTATAGTACACCATTCAGTCAACGAGAGCTGGTAGAAGAAATGGTTAAAGAACAACTGGAAACCGGAATTATAGAATTAAGAGATCCTGTAGATCCACCATGGTGTCATTATTAAGGAGAAATCTGTCTCCAGAGAACCACAGTTCCGTTTTTGCGTGGATGACCGAGCTCTGAATGCAGTAAACACACCAGACATTTACCCATTACCAAACCTTGCATTACTTGGCCAGATGTCGAATTTTTTCGGTTTATGATCTAATAAGCGGCTGTCATCAGCTGACAGTGCATCCAGATGATCGAGCGAAAACTTCGTTTGTTACAACTACAAGAGTGTATAAATACTTGGGTATGTCATTTGGACTCACAGTATGCCAGCCACTTTTCAACACCTGATGGATTCCGTTTTACAAGGGCTCACCAAACTCAAGCTCTTGTATACCTTAACGACGTAATAAAAAAAAAAAATGAAATGTGTGTGGAATCTTATGGGACGTAACTGCTAAGGTCATCAGTCCCTAAGCTTACACACTACTTAAACAAAATTATCCTAAGGACAAACACACACACCCATGCCCGAGGGAGGACTCGAACCTCCGCTGGGACCAGCCGCAAACGACGTAATAATTTTCAGTGAAAACATGAAGCAGCATACTTAGAGACTTCAAGCAGTGACCGAGCGTATAAGAAGAGAAAATCTGTCTTTGTCAATATATAAATGTCACTTTCCAAGAAATCAAGTGAATTATCTTGGATGTGTTATAACTAGTGAAGGCGTCCATCCTGATCCAAAATTGGCTCTGAGCACTATGGGACTTAACATCTGAGGTCATCCTTCCCCTAGAACTTAGAACTAGTTAAACCTAACTAACCTAAGAACATCACACACATCCATGCCCAAGGCAGGATTCGAACCTACGACCGTAGCGGTTGCAGATCCAAAATTAATTGAAGCTCTCTGGAACCATGGAATTTAAAGGAATTACAATCATTCTTGGAATAGCAAAGTTCTAAATGCGTTTCATAGCTGCAAATATACCACATCCAATGCCACAGTTACTGAAAAAGGGAACTACATTCAATTGGTCAACAGAATGCACAAAGGCAATGGAAGAACTTAACACTGCCCTAACCACAGCTCCAGTGTTAGCCTTTCCAGATTTCAGCAAGCCCTTCATTCTTTCAACAGATGCTTCAAATTTTTCTGTTTTCCTATTTTGTCTCAAGAAACTGATGGCTATGGACACCCAATATCATTTGCTTCCAGACAATTAATCAGAGCAGGATGTAATTATACTACAACGGAAATGGAGTTCTGTGCATTCGTTTTTGGTATAACACATAACATATGTTTTTTGATAGGAAGATAACTGACAGTGATAACAGACCATAACACACTTAAGCGGCTATTAAGCTTAAAGGACCCAAGTTCCAGACTATCAAGGTGGGCGTTGAGACTGAGTGAGTTTCAGTTTAAAGTTATTCATTGGTCTGGCAAACTGCATGAAAATGCTGACACGACGAGCTGAAAAGTGCATGTTTGTGTTACAGTAAGTCAAAAAGAAGAGTCAAAAGCAGCTCAGGAGGAGGATCCACAATGCAAAATATGGAAAAAATGATCAACGTTTTGTCGAAATAGATGGACTGCTGTGCAAGATCGCTAGTAAAGGAAACCACATAGTTATTCCAGAAAGCATGAGAGAGAAAATCATGATGGAACAAAATGATTCTTTATTATCTGGACACTGCAGTAAGAAAGCAACAAACGTTAAAATGGCTGAGGTATATTGGTGCCCAAAACCTAAAGCTGACGTTGAGTTTCTTTCACAATGTGATTCCTGCAACAGATGGAATAGTGTGGGAAAACCTAAGGCACCATTACAAGAACTCCTGGAGACTAGTGAACCATTTGAAAGAATAGGACTTGATGTTGTTGGACCTTTGCCTAAGACTAAAGATGGGAATGAATACATATTGACCATGTCAGATCATTTCTTCAGATATCTTCACATGATACCATCACCTGATCAGAGAGCCAGGATTGTGGCTAAGATTTTTGTAAAAGAGTGGATTCTGAAGTTTGGATCACCAATAAGCATAATCAGTGACCAAGGATCAAATTTCATGAGTGAATTGCTTAAACAGACTTGTAAGCTAATGCAAATAACGCAACCAGCACACCCTGAAGGAAATGGATGTATTAAGCAAGTTCACAGCACAGTCATTAAGATGGTAAGCCACTACTTAAGCAACAAGGATGATAATTGGGATGTGTGTCTTCCGTATGTCATGACCATTTACAATACATAAATGCACACGTCAACTGTCCATATGAAATTGTATATGGAAGAAGGATGCATTCACCCTTAGACCTTGCATGATCAGCTGCTGGAATTAGCAATGAACACATAAAAGAATTAGTATGCAAGCTGAAGGAGGCATGGATCAAATAGCGGAATCATCAATTTTTTCTGCAGCAAGTGAAACAACACGATCACCAAGCTGTTGCGCCACAGTATCGAGTCAGAGATCTTGTCTACCTGAGCAACGTAGTGTTAAGGAAGAGTCAGGTCAAAAAGTTTAAGATGATTTGGAAAGGACTGTACCAATCTGGGAGTTGTTGTCGCCAGTCACTCTTAAGCTCCAACTGCCTTTTCATTCGATTGTTGTTGATGTCAACCGTGTAAAGTCATATCTGGGTAGACTTCCTGTAGCATCACGAGATGACGATGACGACCGACCGAGGGACCGACCAGCTGTTACTAAATCCAGGACACAAGCAGCGCGAGGTTCCGACTTCGAGGCTGATGGTGGTCATGGCAATAAGTTCCTATGGGACCAAACTGCTGAGGTCATCGGTCTCTTGGCCTACACACTACTTAATCTACCTTGAACTAACTTACGCTAACGACAACACACAGACCTATGCACGAGGGAGGACTTGAACCTCCGACGTGGGGAACCGCGGGAACCGTTGCAAGACGTCCTAGACCGCGTCGTTACCCTTTCGAGCCTGAGGCGTCGCCATGCACCGAGTGATCCAATCCCAGACGCTCCTGCAATCTTTGTAGCTGTATGTAGTGTGAATGAGTATAAAACGTGTGCTTATTTCCCAGCCATGTGTATATGTGAATGTGTTGTATAAATACCCATTGTAGCTATTAAAAAATTCGCCGGTGCAATTAAATCTTATTCCACAGGTTACCACAAGAGACGCATTTGTGTCATATTCATTGTTTAACTCTAGTGTTTAGAACTACGTGACCCTGTGTACTGTAATTCTGATTTTTACTATGACAATGTGCTCTGTTAATGCTATGGTAATAGTACCACAAGTAACAGGTGTTTTGTTTGAACCATGACTGGACATAGTACTTTCAACAAATAACGCTAAGCTTGTACTCAAATACAGTTTGAGTGAGAGTCAACAATAATTCAATTCTGTTAGGAACCAAGTCAAAGATAATGACACAGTTTTGGAAATGGGAAAGTCTTGATATAGCAATTGGATATGCAGGTCGAGTCCACATTTGCTAATTATGACAAAGAGATTAACTGTTTCTTAAATCTTTTGCCGCACGAAACCTTCATTCGGCGCAAGTGTGCCTGGTTTGATTTTGGCGGAAGTGTCCTTCACACTGTGTTTGGTACTTTAACAACCGAGATCAACTGGACGTTAAGGACAAAATTTTAGCCCTTGAACAACAGTCTAGTACGAATTCAGTTAACCCTGTCTAATGAACTAATTGTATTAAGGAATGTGCAAAGAACCATTACTTGTCACACAGTTTTTATTGAGCAAATTGTAAAGCAATTTATTAAACGTTTCAACACGATTCGTGGTGAGATAAATGCAACCATCTGTGGGCTGATTGAAGGATTAAATGCTGTGAGTGCTCACTTAGATTTAAACACTCTGTTTTTAAGAATCACTAACAGTCTATCGAATGCTATAATTGATGCTCCTAATTTAAGAACTGCCCTAGAAAGTAGATCAAATGATTGCTTAAGCAGTGTACTATTGCATCCAGGCCAATTCTTACAGATATTACTATTAACTGAATGTAAGCTCTATGCAAATATGCTATGATTTACCCTGTTAACTCTTATGCTCACTATAAGTTAACTAACTATAAGTTAACTAAAGCACACTCTTTAGTGATTGAAGATGAATTAACAGTTATTGTTCCTATACCCATTGCTACATCAAAGCGTAATTTTGAAATTTATAAAATTTATACTTATTCCGTCATGTAGTAACAAGCAGGCCTTCAGGTCACGTATCAGCTAAAGGATTCTTTGGTGATCAGTAAGGAGCGAAAGTATTTTTTATCTCTAAATGAGCATGATGTGTCTATATCTGAACATAGCCATAAGTTAATTTTCCGAGGATCGGCAGTTATTTTAAATAGTAATGTGCATAACTGTGCGAAAAAATTGTTTATGAATAATCTTCTGAGAGACGATTGCTCAAGGAGCTTAATACATCTGTATCAGCCAGTTCTTAAACGATGTTCTGAATCTGTAATTTACTCATTCAATTTGACTCTTGATGCCACATTTAGATGTACAACTTCTGGTATGTTGGATTAACCTTCCACGCTCCCAACATAGACACTCCCCAGTTTAAAAAATTAAATGTAGATTAATTTTAAATGCCATACACTGTGATTTATCATGTGACCTGTTTGATATGCATTCTGTATTGCCAACTACTTTTCGTGCTGCTGGAAAGCTCCCATTAACTAGAATGTTACCAGTTTACTATAACGAATCATACATACTAACATATGCAAACCATTCCCGGTCCAGTTTTCCCAAGGATAATGATTTAATTATGGATATCCAAGAAAATATAATGACTGTTAACAATGAGGTAAATTTCATTCGAACAGCAAGTAGGACTAAGTCTTTTGAATCTTCCAGTAATCTTAATTGTCAGTATTCTGTTCTTCTCACTTCTATTATTTTGTCTTGTGTCTACAGCATATGTCATGTACCAAATTGTGATTTTAAAAGCCCGCTCATCAGTATCACTTGTTACTGTGTCTGCAAATGAGATAAACGTTGCAATGCCTTGTGATGCCAAAACTGGGAAAACAGATTCATGACGTCCAGGTGCTCGTTTTGAGCCACATTCAGTAGCTCATCTTCTTTTGGAAGTGTAATGTAAGGATCACAGGCTTCGACGCAGCCGCCATTTGTGAGTACAACTGTGAGCTGGCGTTATCATGGAATGCTGACGAACTGTGGTGTCGGTATCCGGTGGCCAGAGCGCGTCCATGCTCACAGTAGTAGTCGAGTCATGTCGCTGGTTGCCTGCATGGGCAGAACTGTTTCCAAGCCACGTGGTTCTGATGTGGAATTTATGTCTTTTTCAGCCTTCAATGGAGTCTTGACAAATCTGTATTTATTCGTGATAGGGCGTCAGACACAGTTATGACGGGCCGGTGTAGCGAGCACGTTATTATAAATGTCCTTTAGGAAAAAAGTGGTGATGCTTAATAACTCGTAGTTCACGTATTTCTGTACCTCATGGATCCAATACCCACAATAATCCTCACAAACATCAACGGAGGCCCTCAGCCGAGGAACCATTTTTTTTTTTCGAAGCATCATGCACACTCGTGCTGCCGGGCGGAGCGCACTGCAAGACAAGCAGAGCAATTCTGTCCCAACATAGACACTCCCCAGTTTAAAAAATCCCCTTTACCTAATCCGAGACAGCGATGTTGTTGACCATACACCTTGAATTTCTCACGCGAAATGTAGATTTCTCCATTTATATGAGTTATTTTCGAAGACAGAAGAAATCGGGGCATAGACGCGTTTTCACATCGCTAAAGTATCGTTACTTGTTGTGAAAATCATTCAAAAAATGTTTCAAATGGCCCTAAGCACTAAGGGACTTAACATCTGAGGTCATCAGTCCCCTAGACTTAGAACTTCTTAAACCTAATTAGCCTAAGGACATCACACACATCCATGCTCGAGGCAGGATTCGAACCTGCGACCGTAGCAGCAGTGCGGTTCCAGACTGAAGCGCTTAGAACCGCTCGGCGACAGCGGCCGGCTGTGAAAATCATGTAACAGTATCGCATAGACTATATTTCCTCTAAGTATTCGCTCATCAAGTAAAAATATCTGTTCTAATCAACTTACTATCTGTTAGGTACTACATCACAGGACTAGAATATTAAACTCATTTTTGGTTCATGATGGAGTGCTAAGATCTACCTCTGTCACAGGATGCTTCCTCACTTTAAGTAATCAAATGCCTTCTCACATAAAAATCTCTTATGGTAACAGCAAAAAGAAGTTGTATATATCAGGTTTATACTACATATCACTTCATAAATTCGGTAATATAGCTGATTTTATTACAATGGTCATCCCTCCCTGTGTAGGTGGGAGATTGAAATTTTGTTAAAAGTCATCGTTGCAACGAGAAAACGCCTGATTACTGCTCCAACTGCCAAATCATATCCGTGGTAGTCTAGCCCTCGCTTCCACCCGCCTGGCAGCATGTCATTGATATCAAATTGATAGGATAATTAAATAAATTGTTCATGAGAGTCAATCAATTTGCATGGTGGATAATTTCTATCCAGCAGTCGGGCTACACTTTCCAGGTAACTCAGATGGGAATCCCTTGAGGGAAGATGATGTTCTTTTCGAGGAAACTATTGAAACTGACATTTGAAGCTGATCGCAGAAGGATTCTACCGCCACCAACATACATTTCGCGTAAGTGACACGAAGGAAAGATATGAGAAATCAGCGCTCATAAGGAGGCATGCAGGCAGTCTTTTGCCCTCGCTGTATTTGCGAGTGTCATAGGAAAGGGAATGACTAGTAATGGTACAGGGTACCCTCCGCCACACACCGTACGATGGCTTGTGAAGTAAGCATACAGATGTAAATGCAAATTTAGTCTACCTATTAAGATGCCACTGCATCCATTTGTAGGCACACAAAACTCGCAGAAGGATGTTGTCCCTTATTAATCGAAAAAACAAAAGACGGGACTTCCGCTGCTGATTGTCTCTCGGTAAAAACCATTGTATTAGCTCCTAATTTTCTCGTTGCAGACACTTCGCAAAACAATTGCGAGAGATTGTAATATGTTTGTCCACAACAGCGCACTCAAACCTTTAGATGTCAAACGCTCAGATCGGTATCAAACATTGTATGTCGATAAAGTACCAACCAAAACCGATTTAGTTAGTACTATGTGCTGTTGTCCAGCAAAACAGGCGTAAACAATAGTTAAAAGATTTATGGAGCATGGGAAAAGAATAGCTATAAGTCAGTAGTTTCTGTGGGGAAGTTGGTAAAGCATGAAATCCTCGTACCAAGGATCATGGGTTCAAACTGCAATAACGACAAATATTTTTTTACCGTATTATGTGTCAAAGTGTTGTATAGGACAACATGTTTATGACACGTAAAAGGGCTGTTTGGAGTTTACAGCAATTTTCTCTTAACAGTCTGCTTTCGGGTTGTTTATTTGAAAGTTGTAAACCTATACAGTACATTATAGTTTCACAGAATATACAGTAAGATCAGAAAAATAAAGAAAAAATTGCATCACATGTGCATAAGTAATAATAATAATATAGTAGTAGTAGTAGTGGTAATAATAAACAAAATAATAAGATCAATAATAAGTACACAACATTCAACTAACGAAGCGAAAGAAGACTACTAAAAGAACATTGCTACAAACTCTGAAAAGTTCTTTTACATGTCAAGAAAACGTTCTCCCATATAACAGTCCCACTTCTTAACAGTTAAAAAAAAAAAAAAAGTCATCAGTGAGGTCTGTATGCGAGACCTTTGATACAACAACCGCACGCTGCACCAACTCATCCACATGAGACCTACGAAACAATCACTCAATGACACACTTTTCCTGTACTTTGTAGTTATGATGTATTCAACTGGACGTCCGCCCCTGGTAGCAGAGTGGTCAGCACGACGGAATGTAATACCTAACGGCCCGGGTTCGATTCTCGGCTGGGTCGGAGATTTTCTCTGCTCAGGGACTGGGTGTTGTGTTGTCCTTATCGTCATCATTTCATTCCCATCGACACGCAAGTCGCCGAAGTGGAGTCAACTCGAAAGACTTGCACCAGGCGAATGGTCTACCCGACGGGAGAGCCTAGCCACACGGCATTTCCATTTCCAACTGGGTGACAGCACATAACACGAACTATAACTTTATTTTGATTAATACTCGATTGACATACAACGTTTGGTACCAATCTGAGTGTCTGACATATGGAGATGTGGGTGTTAGAAGAAGCGGTAGAGAGCTCACCAACTCCCCTTTCGTCATAGTATTGCTTACCTGCTGTATTCTCACCAATCCTCTAGTCTTCAATATATAATACTTGAATCTACATGACTTCCACGAGTAAGCGATGTCCCCTGCCAAGGCACACACCCCTGATAATTCTCTCGGAATCCCATCACGTTCTGACAGTACTGTTCCATTAGTTAGAAAACTGTCTAGTCCTCCACCTGTCATTGACTAGTTAGAGGTCTACGACGACAAGAAAAATAGCACACTAACGTACAGGTGGAAATTCACAACCATACAGAGTATATGCGGACTGTACAAATAAATTCAGAAGGATAACACATATAATTCATCGATATGAAATGTCGGTCTATAAATATCACCCTCTACATGTCCTGATCCCCTTTATCGTCTTCCTATGATTACTATGTAGGAAATACGATAGTGTAATGGTGTCAGACTTTGCTGAAAGCACTCTGTACAGAACTATGTGAAATTTCGTCGCCCACTCTGTAGGAGGACCATATCCCACAGACTATCAGTCACAAGAGAGGATCCTGTCCTCTCATAAGCTGTTTGATACATTGTTTTTCTGCTGTAATAGATCAAAGCAGTGTGTGACTACAGCTTTGAACACTGCCAGACATTTTGTTTTTCTATCATGACTTTGAGGTCTGTGCCAAGTGCTGAACCGGCATTAACACGTTTCATCCACCGGCTCTCACACAAAGCTGCGCATCACACAGTGTAAGTTAAGCTGCTCGCACAACACACAGGATGGCTGAAATAAAAGACACAAGTGGTGTTTCTCATTGACAAAAATGTGGAAGATATCTCAATATACGGAAACTGGAAGAGCTTGTGGCATTGTGGAGTGCTTCCATTCAGCTATCCCAAAGGTGATGACCTCTACATTTAATACCATCCTCCACAGTGATTAGGTAGCAGATGTCTCGGTGTTCTATGTTCGAAGAGAACCAGAGTATTGATTCCTCATGTTGGTGGTGCATATTGCACCCAGGTATGGGCTCGCCATTTCGGTGTCCTAGGTGGTAGTCATCCTGACCCCCAAATCTTTGGACACTGCGTCTTTCATTTTTATGATTTACAATGCATAACTGCATATGGAGCAGGAGGGTATTCTGGAGGACTTAAGGCGATAGAGCTGGGATAGTATGCACCATCAGTTGCCAATCCCACTGGTGGAGGAATGGAATGATTTTCATACACCCACTGAGCATGTTAGTACCCTCACCACTCCACATTTTTTGGCATATTTTCATCAGTTTTACGTATTTTCGATCAATATTCGTAATTTTACCACGATTTCCACAATTTCAACGCATTTTACTCAATTACCCGAAGCATTACCAGAAGCCCAAACCTCCACTCTTGACGAGTTGTCATGTTGAGAAAACGTCTCATTGTGTCAGTGTTGTGATACCATCAACCAATGACATTGTAGCACAGTTTTCAGTTTCTGTATCATTGTTAAACCATCCCTTCTATTACTTTGTGAGGGTTATATACATGTGGACATATTGTGAACCCTTTCACACACCCTACATCACAGGGTAATACTTGTACCTTCCACACCATCAGCTCAGCCCAGACTGCGCGATTTTCCTGCTAGTTTATTTCTGGGTGGGGAAGAGAGGGCTGGGGGATTTCCCAGGAGAGGGAGGGGGTAATTAATTGGTCAGTTTAGTTAATTAGTCAATTAATTTGATATCAAAAAGTGCATGTATCAGCGAGGGGGATAGAGGGGGGATGAGGATAACCTAGAGGATCAGGGAAGGAGAAGGGGGAGGTCAGGGGATTTCTCAGAAGAACAGACAATTCCTATCGGGTCATAAATCAACACGCAAGGGATCATACGCTACTGCCCATTAAAATTGCTACACCACGAAGATGACGTACTACAGACGCGAAATTTAACCGACAGGAAGAAGATGCTGTGATATGCAAATGATTATCTTTTCAGAGCATTCACACAAGGTTGGCGCCGGTGGCGACACCTACAACGTGCTGACATGAGGAAAGTTTCCAACCGATTTCTCATTCACAACCAGCAGTTGACCGGCGTTGCCTGGTGAAACGTTGTTGCGATGCCTCGTGTAAGGAGTAGAAATGCGTACCATCACGTTTCCGACTTTGATAAAGGTCGGATTGTAGCCTATCGCGATTGCGGTTCATCGTATCGCGACATTGCTGCTCGTGTTGGTCGAGATCCAATGACTGTTAGCAGAATATGGAATCGGTGGGTTCAGGAGGGTAAAACGGAACGCCGTGCTGGATCCCAACGTACTCGTATCACTAGCAGTCGAGATGACAGGCATCTTATCCGCATGGCTGTAACGCATCGTGCAACCACGTCTCGATCCCTGAGTCAACAGATGGGGACGTTTGAAACACAACAACCATCTGCACGAACAGTTCGACGACGTTTGCAGCAGCATGGACTATCAGCTCGGAGACCATGGCTGCGGTTACCCTTGACGCTGCATCACAGACAGGAGCGCCTGTGATGGTGTACTCAACGACGAACCTGGGTGCATGAATGGCAAAACGTCATTTTTTCGGATGAATCTAGGTTCTGTTTACAGCATCATGATGGTCGCATCCGTGTTTGGCGACGTCGGGGCCCCACACATTGGAAGCGTGTATTCGTCATCGCCATACTGGCGTATCACCCGGCGTGATGGTATGGGGTGCCATTGGTTACACGTCTCGGTCACCTCTTGTTCGCATTGATGGCACTTTGAACAGTGAACGTTACATTTCAGATGTGTTACGACCCGTGGCCCTACCCTTCATTCGATCTCCGCGAAGCCCTACAGTTTAGCAGGATAATGCACGACCACATGTTGCAGGTCATGTACGGGCCTTTCTGGATACAGAAAATGTTCGACTGCAGCCCTGGCCAGCACATTCTCCAGATCTCTCACCAATTGAAAACGTCTGGTCAATGGTGGCCGAGCAACTGGCTAGTCACAATACGCCAGTCACTACTCTTGATGAACTGTGGTATCGTGTTGAAGCTGCATGGGCAGCTGTATCTGTACACGCCATCCAAGCCCTGTTTGACTCAATGCCCAGGCGTATCAAGGCCGTTATTACGGCCAGAGGTGGTTGTTCTGGGTACTGATTTCTCAGGATCTATGCATCCAAATTGCGTGAAAATGTAATCACATGTCAATTTTAGTATAATATATTTGTCCAATGAATACTCGTTTATCATCTGCATTTCTTCTTGGTGTAGCAATTTTAATGGCCAGTAGTGTATGTTAATAGGCTTGCTAGCGGCAGCAGTCTTCTGAGGGGGAAGGGTAATATTAATCCCTGTCCTCAGGCTGTGCTATGTTGAGGGCGAGAATGAAAGGAATGCGAGTCATAGCAGTGTTGCATGTCGTTGCCTGGATCAGGACAGAGGTGTTACAGAACCATCACCTGGAAGGAGAAGTGATGTTTTCGAGGCTAGAGAATTTGGTAGTTATCAGCCATCCGTGGGAACTAAGAGTGATTTTTAACACACAGGAAATGCAGAATGAAGGGAGGAAGCTGAAAGAAGTATTCGATGGACTTCGACAAAGTACCAAGAGCTTGGGGGTACTCGAGGAAGTGTGTCGAGAATTTGATAAACTGCATGGATCCTACGAGCAACTACGAGAACAAATGAGACAAGTAGTGGGAATTGTGTCGCATACATGGCGGAAGAGAGGCTGGTTGGATACTGGGGGTTAAATCTTCAAAACAGTGCTTGAAACGGCAGATGAGAGTGATATTAGACAATTAAACGAAACTGTGGAAGCAGTAAAAAATTGGCAGAGGGAAGTAAGTCAAAACAAAAATGACGCGCTGCAGAGACAGTGAATTTGGTGAGCGAAGTGTTTAACAACACACGGTTATTAGTGAAATTAACAGGTAGAGCATCAGAGAACGCGATGAATCGGAATCTGGGAGTGCTAAAAGCACTGGTGGAAGTATTGGACAAGTGAATCGTCGAGTCAAGACTGTTACAAGTATTAACGGGAAGCGTGTGGGATGCACGAGGATGGTGTCAAACTTGCAAGATGCCACATATCGTGTGTTGCACGGACAACCGAGTGTTAATCATTTGACGCCTGAGCAGCACTTGTCATGGAGACACAAAGCCACATGATTTAAGCTTATTTACGAAACCCAGTAAACAAAACCTAACCTACTACCACATAGCATCAGCGGAAGTGAAAACTGACTGATCACGATTGTATAATTCGATTCCCAGTAACAGGAAGACGTGTACCATTCAAGTGTTACGCCATTCACACATACCCAGTGAAGTGGGGAGTTCTTGGAAAATTCGTGCAGGTTAGGATCCGAGGGATATTATCAATTTCTGAAGATGGCAGCAGGCATGTAGTTACGTCTGAGGTGGAGTTACAACATTGCCGAAGGGGAAGGTCACGGTGTACCTGACAAGGGTAACAACAACCAGACATAGTATATGTGCACTACAATTCAAAAATGGTTCAAATGGCTCTGAGCACTATGGGACTTAACATCTTAGGTCATCAGTCCCCTAGCACTTAGAACTACTTAAACCTAACTAACCTAAGGACATCACACAACACCCAGCCATCACGAGGCAGAGAAAATCCCTGACCCCGCCGGGAATCGAACCCGGGAACCCGGGCGTGGGAAGCGAGAACGCTACCGCACGACCACGAGATGCGGGCGCAGTACAATTGTTCTTAGCCATACAGAAGGGACTAAATTGTCTGAGGGATACCGTGGAACCCAGACTGCATTTGCAGCAAGTAGGTTTTCATCGGACTACTCTGCTTATGGTGACAGGGTAATAGTGGTGAATTGCTACGAGCAGGGGAAAATCATGGGGGCCAAATGGATTGAACTTAAGGTAAGTGGGTAATTAATCAGTGGGACTACATGCGACATAATAGGGGCAACCTTCCATCTACCAGCCTTGATTACAGGAGTCACAGTAACGATCGTCTTACCAAATGTGCCTTTGGAATTACTGCCAGCATCGAATATAACATTTGTAAATCAGACTCAAGAACCTGACATAATCCATTTCCCGAATCGATTCATTGCTATGCAGGAAGGCCGTATTTCAAACGAACAGTTAAAGCAGCACATGGAACACTTCAGAGAAGGACAAGTACGTATAATAGTGATTTTGAGTGCTGCACTTAAGTACCGCAGTGGCTCTAACTTTGCTCTGCATTGTAGCTTTTATTCTTTTGAGGCGGAGAGCAACCCGTCAGCATAAACTACCAATAGTACAGATACTTCTAGACTGGATCCCTAGAACGTAACAAAAGTCGGACTGTAGCCTTATAATGTGAATGCAGAAAACATCTACACTGAGGTGGCAAAAGTCATGGAATAGTGATATGGTGCAAAAAAAATGGCTCCGAGCACTATGGGACTTAACATCTGAGGTCATCAGTCCCCTAGAACTTAGAACTACTGAAACCTAACTAACCTAAGGACATCACACACATCATGCCCGAGGCAGGATTCGAACCTGCGACAGTAGCGGTCGCGCGGTTCCGGACTGAAACACCTAGAACCGCTCGGTCACAGCGGCCGGCCGTTAATGGGCTATGGCAACAGACGATCGACGCGCGGGTCTTTGCTAACGGCAAGACATCGCCTGCAACGCCTCTCCTGGCCTCCTGAGCACATTGGTTGGACCCGAGACGACAAGAAAACCATGGCCTGGTCAGATGAGTCTCAATTTCAGTTGGTAAGTTTTGATGGTAGGGTTCGAGTGTGGCGCAGATCCCACGAATTCATAGACCCAAGTAGTCAACAAGCACTGTGCAAGCTGATGGTGGCTCCTTAATGGTGTGGACTGTGTTTAAATGGAATGGACTGGGTCCTCTGTTCCAACTGAACCGATCATTGACTCAAAATGGTTACGTTCGGTTACTTGGAGACGTTTGCAGCCATTCATGGACTTCATGTTCCCAAACATCTGTGGAAATTTTATGGATGACAATGCGTCATTTCGACAGGCCACAGTTGTTCACGATTGGTTTGAAGAACATTCTGCACAGTCCAAACGAATGATTTGGCCATCAGATCGTCCGATATGAATACCATAGAACACAGAAGTCAGTTCATGAACAAAATCCTCCACTGGCAACACTTTCGCAATTGTGGACAGCTATAGAGGCAGCATGATTCAACGATACTGCATGGAACTTTCAATGTAAGTCTAGGCGACTGATGACCTCAGAAGTTAAGTCGCATAGTGCTCAGAGCCATTTGAACCAAATCAGATCAGTCAAGTATGGGCTTCTATCTGTCAGTTTTAATTTTGTTCTTTTCTCAAAGTAGTTACATTTTGTACTGATCTTCTGTTTGTGTGCATTACTCTACTTGATAACTTCAGCTGTTTGACTCATAAACATGTAAAACATTGAGCAAAAATAGGCTAAGAAATCTGGTACCGTGCGATTACAATATTAGTGGATTATTAGATTCAATGACTTCAAAAATATTGTAAATTGCTTTTTTCAAGTCCTCAGTTATTTGCGCTTTTGTAGCATATACTTTGTCTTTATCATAACCTCAAAAGAAGCGTTCCATTGGAGCAACATCAGGAGATATGAATCGCATTTCCCTTACCCCTGCTGCCCAGTAACTTTCCTACGAAATGCCTCATCAACCTAGTTTCGCACAGCTGTTGCGTAATGTGGTGGGGCTCCATCATCTTGAAAGTAATGTGAGCTGGAGTTGGGTTTGTATTAATAAGTATCTGAAAAATATAGCAGTTCACTCTGGTATTTTGTATCTATAATTACCACAAACAAACAAGATTACCTTAATGTTCTGAATGGGTTACTACGGGTAGTGACTTTGGCCCACCCAGTATGGATGTATTTTCCTTAACAGAAAACTTGTAGGACGCTTGCAGGTTTGTGAGCTGTCTGGAAGGGCTAGTATTGATGGACAACTTCTGTGCGTGTGGGTAATATGTCAATGTGACTCTAAACTCTGCCTGTGGCTACTGTCCCCAGGTATAAGTGGGCAGTGCAGGGCGAGTGTGACATTCCACAGCCAGTAGGCCTACAGCCTGGTCAGCCGTCTCTCTCCCAGTTTGGCGCAAGCTGTGTTGCATGGTAATTCTACTAGTGCTCCGTACTCATCGTTCAGTGTGGTTGTTTCTAATAAAGACTTCATAATTACTCCACTGCTTCCTCCCACATCAGGTGATACAGCATGGCCTCATAAACAAGCACCTGCCTGGGGTAATGTTAAACATGGACCAGTGTGACTGTTCAGTGGCCTGAGTGTACTTGATGTTCTATGTAGGCTTTGTGTGTAGGCATTGTGGTAATGGAATTCCAGCCACTGTTACATGGGTCTATGTCCATTGTGATGATAATTCAATGGTAACTGTTTTAGCAAACATATTATGATGCATTTGTATAATGATGATTATACTAATTGAGTGATGAATTATGGTGATAAAGGTGACACAGGCCCTTGGGAAGTCTTCCCTGAGTCATAAATCGGGCTAATACGTTGGGTAATAATTTAGAGCATAATAATATGGTAATAACCAGTAGGACAACACCACAACTCTCATTTATTTAATTTCTCCCCATTGGGAGCAAACCTGGTAATGCCGGCTGTGGTGGCTGAGCGGTTCTAGACGCTTCAGTCCGGAACCGCGCGACTGCTATGGTCGCAGGTTCGAATCCTGCCTCGGGCATGGATGTGTTTGATGTCCTTAGGTTAGTCAGGTTTAAGTAGTTCTAAGTTCTAGGGGACTGATGACCTCAGATGTTAAGTCTCATAGTGCTGAGAGCCATTTTTGAAACCTGGTAATCATGCAACCTGATCCATCTTTCCAGACCCCATTTGGCAACCATGATGGCTGTACAAGCTTTCTTGACCAACAAGAACACCCATTTGTGAAATTCCAACCATTTTTATCTCACCCAATTGGCCTAGAGCAGTTGGGGGTGGGGAGATGGAAGTAGTGACCTTGTATTTGACCTTGTGGGTTGCCTATCCTTCTGCCACCGGTACCAGGACCAGCCTTTCCCCATTACTTAACGCCTAAGGCCTTGCAATCTGAGACTATTTACATTATACCTATGTATGACTTGATAGGAACAGCATTATCACAAATTGCTAAACATCAATGGCTCATTTGGCAACCTGCTTGACAAAACTTCCAACACTGCTGAGAGATGCAGCACTGACTGTGCATTCCCTAAAAACAGAGTTAAACAGTAAAGAAGCACACCGACAAGCTTTTCGAGGACGAGGGACTGACAGAACAAGTAACTAAACTCACTGGACAAAACATTCACTTCCTTAAAAGAACACATAGGTTGCTTTGAAGTACAATAGATACTGGTGGTGTAGTACTGGAACAAGGCGGTCATGTGAACCTCCTCCACTGACTAAGTTATGGCGGACAAGTGGTGTCTGTGTTTGGATAGGCTGTATGGTATCAGTGCAATAAGATGGGTTTAAGTAAAGAAGTGACAGAATGGCAGAAAGGAAATATCATGTTTGAACACATGCATGACCACTCTGTTAATGAACTTGCCTGATTTGTTTGTGTAGTATCCACACCTACACTCTGACTGCACTGTAACTATAGACACGATCATGCTCCGCAGGTGTTCTAGACTCAGGTTCTGCCCGCTATAGGCACAGGTGTCTGCAAGCCAGTTACAATGACAACAGCTCTGGCTAGCAAGGCAACACAAGAACGACAGTGCAATTCATTATCGTGGCAACTCAGGACATCACAACTTTCTGACGGCATTCCAATGAATGACATGAGGCACAGCAAGTATGGAACCATTTCCATCCATAAGTCACATGACTGAAAATAGTTCACGCGACATACCTCCATCTCAGCAGAACTTACGCCAGCCATCATCGAGAGTTACTGCAGGAAATTGTGCCGACCGCTCCATGGTCCCTCATTGAGAGTATACATCCAACCAGCACCGGTCATCACCGACCCTGGACAGATTTTATCGTAGCAGACACCGACTTGCAAGCCAAGACCCCATGCTACAGTTCACTGTGCCAAGAGTTCCTCACGAACCGTCCCACATAGTCACTTGATAGTGTTATCTCTTCCTGTGCCTGCCATTAGACCTGTACAGTAACTTGTAGTGTTATTTCTACCTGTAATTTTCCCTGAGTTAACAAGTGTCATTTCCTGTCCACAGGCATCTGGCTGCTACCCTCTCCAGCTCTTCCCGATGCTGCTTTCTGTTGATTTGCATATTGTAGCCATAGCAGGTCTTTTCCATGGAAGGCGCGCCTACAGAGATTGATGATGAAGATAGTTTTGGCCATGGCATCCTCGTCTCGTCTGCCATAACAGGCTGGCAACGTGGATAAAACTCCTATTTGTAACATCTCTTTCCATTATTGATGATGCAGTTTCCACGTTGCTCTGTGCATTTTCATCGTTGGCACAAAGGTTAACCAATTTTCTTTGTTCAAATGTTCAAATGTGTGTGAAATCTTATGAGACTTAACTGCTAAGGTCATCAGTCGCTACGCTTACACACTACTTAACCTAAATTATCCTAAGGACAAACATACACACCCATGCCCGAGGGAGGACTCGAACCTCCGCCGGGACCAGCCGCACAGTCCATGACTGCTGCGTCCCAGACCGCTCGGCTAAAACCCAAGCGGCCAATTCTCTTTGCGCGTTCTCACCCCAATACCTGAAGGCTGATGATCATAGCACTTTCAGTCTTGTCTATCATCTGACTACCACCCTCCCAAAGCTTCCTGATGGTGCTTTCTCTTCGATTCGCATGTTGCAGCCATGGTAGGCCCTCTTTTCAAAAGTGGCACTTCTATGGGCATCAGTTGGCCACAGGGTCCAGCTCAGTTTCACCGCACTGACCCTTCCATGGTTAGCCTTCGTCCATCTCTGGAGTCATCAGTTTCTGGGGTCATCCACGTCTAGATTCAACTCTGTCTGTAGTTATCATTTCCAGGGTCATCCATCTCTGGGGTCATTCCTCTATGGCATCATCTGTCTTTGGATGACGTGTCAGCTACTTTGGGAATCAGCACCGACACGAGCAAGGAAGGAGAAAGTTGTGAAAGCCGGTGGCAGGAATCGAAAATCATCTGTACAAATCAGTCTTTATTTCTAAAAAGAAAATAAAGTTAACTTAACTTCTCTTGATTCTTGTGCTTCCTGTACCTCCTACATACAAGAATGGTATTCTCTATTACTACTTCGCAGAATGTAGGCTAAGTATCACCTTCCTCATTATCACTACTGATGCTCTCAAGTCTGCAACCAAACTGGAGTGACCAGCAATGGGCGGCTGGTTAAATCAGCGTTTACAGGGGGCGCTGAACTGTCTTCAAGAAGGTGATGCATTGGCCATTCTCTCCACTGGCGCATGGGTCAGCACCTTCTTGATGCTGTTTCGTGATGTTGCGCTGGTCAGTGTGCATTCGACACTTTAAGACTGCAACGCCGCACCGTTGTCGTGTAAGAAGCCATCTTACGACAACGGGGGGGGGGGGGGGCAGGAAGATGAGTGGAGTGGAGTGAAGAACCAGGAGCCACAACTGGGACCGATGCCGAGCTCCCGGCCACACCCCGACATCCGTCTGGCACTCCGAAGAGAACGTCAGTCGGAGAAACTCCGGAAAGGCGTCAACACTCTTCCTGAGCCGGTCTGACAAAAAACGAAACGGAGAAGGTGGCGGCGGTGATGACGACGACGACCGGCCGAGTCCACGGCGGGCGCCGCGACGAGCGCAGTAAGTTGAGCTGCTGCGCCGGCGAAGGCGGTGGGTGCAGCTCCATCAGTTCCGCAGGCAGTGTCGAAGAGGCACCCGTGGGCGGCCCCGCTGGCGACAAGATCACGGCAGGATGCGAATCTGGGGACAGAATATGCACGGAAAAATCTCGCAATCGACAAGTACGAATCTGGTTCTGATCGCGGCTCAGCAACCCAGCAGTGCCTTGAATTAAATACACTACTGGCCATTAAAATTGCTACACCACGAAGATGACATGCTACAAACGTGAAATTTAACTGAAAGGAAGAAAATGCTGTGATATGCAAATGATTAGCTTTTCAGAGCATTCACACAAGGTTGGCGCCGGTGGCGACATCTACAACGTGCTGACATGAGGAAGGTTTCCAACCGATTTCTCATACACAACCAGCAGTTGACCGGCGTTGCCTGGTGAAACGTTGTTGTGATGCCTCGTGTAAGGAGTAGAAATGCGTACCATCACGTTTCCGACTTTGATAAAGGTCGGATTGTAGCCTATCGTGATTGCGGTTCATCGTATCGCGACATTGCTCCTCGCGTTGGTCGAGATCCAATGACTGTTAGCAGAATATGGAATCGATGGGTTCAGGAGGGTAATACGGAACGCGGTGCTGGATCCCAACGTCCTCGTATCACTAGCAGTCGAGATGACAGGCATCTTATCCGCATGGCTGTAACGCATCGTGCAGCCACGTCTCGATCCCTGAGTCAACAGATGGGGACGTTTGAAAGACAACAACCATCTGCACGAACACTTCGACGACGTTTGCAGCAGCATGGACTATCAGCTCGGAGACCATGGCTGCGGTTACCCTTGACGCTGCATCACAGACAGGAGCGCCTGTGATGGTGTACTCAACGACGAACCTGGGTGCATGAATGGCAAAACGTCATTTTTTCGGATGAATCCAGGTTCTGTTTACAGCATCATGATGGTCGCATCCGTGTTTGGCGACATCGGGGTGACCACACATTGGAAGCGTGTATTCGTCATCGCCATACTGGCGTATCACCCGGCGTGATGGTATGGGGTGCCATTGGTTACTCGTCTCGGTCACCTCTTGTTCGCATTGATGGCACTTTGAACAGTGAACGTTACATTTCAGATGTGTTACGACCCGTGGCCCTACCCTTCATTCGATCTCTGCGAAGCCCTACAGTTCAGCAGGATAATGCACGACCACATGTTGCAGGTCATGTACGAGCCTTTCTGGATACAGAAAATGTTCGACTGCTGCCCTGGCCAGCACATTCTCCAGATCTCTCACCAATTGAAAACGTCTGGTCAATGGTGGCCGAGCAACTGGCTCGTCACAATACGCCAGTCACTACTCTTGATGAACTGTGGTATCGTGTTGAAGCTGCATGGGCAGCTGTATCTGTACACACCATCCAAGCCCTGTTTGACTCAATGCCCAGGCGTATCAAGGCCGTTATTACGGCCAGAGGTGGTTCTTCTGGGTACTGATTTCTCAGGATCTATGCACCCAAATTGCGTGAAAATGTAATCACGTGTCAGTTCTAGTGTAATATATTTGTCCAATGATAACCCGTTTATCACCTGCATTTCTTCTTGGTGTAGCAATTTTAATGGCCAGTAGTGTACATGCAAATGCCCAAATTTGGAAGAATCGTTCCCCCTCTCTCAGCACGTGGTGCGACCTAAAACTCTGAAAAGAATAGAATCATTAGGCGCAAAGCGATACTTGCGCAGCGTGGGCGGTGCAGTGCACTGCGGAGAGTGCAGAAACTGCATCGGCGTGCGGTGGCGCCGGCGAAGTAGAAGCTCCGCCGGCGACGGACCGTCGCGGGACTGGAAGCGGTACGTTGCGAGGAAGAGCAGCAGTTTTTGCTCCCGCGCGTGGGAGGCACGTAGTTTGTTCATCCGTTGCTTGAATGTAAGCACAAATCGTTCAGCTTCTCCGTTCGACTGAGGATGAAATGGAGCATTGGTAAGGTGAGTGATACAACTGACAATACAAAACCGGTCAAAGTCCTGAGCCGTAAATCGTGGTCCGTTGTCTGTAACCAACACTTCGGGCAAATTTTCCAAACAAAAAATAGATGACAAAGTCTGAATGGTACTACGCGTCGTAGTCGAGTTCATGGGCACTGCAAAAGGATATTTTTAAAAAAGTTCAAATAAAACAATTTATCTGTGTCAGTCACTTTTTATTTTCTCCCCCGGCGCGTTTCAAGAGTTTATACTCACAGCTTCAGATGTAAAACAGTGATATCTTGTTACATGTGTACCAGCTGAATGCAGCTAGATGTCTGTTTCAGTTTCATTTTGCTACAAAAACAGATTGTATGTAACTCCATCACCATTTCAAATGTATAATCTTAGCGCCATATGGCGACAACAAGTGCCTGTTATACTTTTTGTAGCAAAATAAAACAAAAACAGACAACTAGCTGCATCCAGTTGCTACACATGTAACAAGATATCGCCGTTTTCCACCTGAAGACGAGAGTATAAACTCTCTAAACGCATCGTGGGAGAAAATAAAAAGTGACTGAAACAGATAAATTGTTTTATTTGAACTTTTATTCTACATCTACATCTACATCCATACTCCGCAAGCCACCTGACAGTGTGTGGCGGAGGGTACCTTCAGTACCTCTATCGGTTCTCCCTTCTATTCCAGTCTCGTATTGTTCGTGGAAAGAAGGATTGTCGGTATGCCTCTGTGTGGGCTCTAATCTCTCTGATTTTATCCTCATGGTCTCTTCGCGAGATATACGTAGGAGGGAGCAATATACTGCTTGACTCTTCGGTGAAGGTATGTTCTCGAAACTTCAATAAAAGCCCGTACCGAGCTACTGAGCGTCTCTCCTGCAGAGTCTTCCACTGGAGTTTATCTATCATCTCCGTAACGCTTTCGCGATTACTAAATGATCCTGTAACGAAGCGCGCTGCTCTCCGTTGGATCTTCTCTATCTCTTCTATCAACCCTATCTGGTACGGATCCCACACTGCTGAGCAGTATTCAAGCAGTGGGCGAACAAGCGTACTGTAACCTACTTCCTTTGTTTTCGGATTGCATTTCCTTAGGATTCTTCCAATGAATCTCAGTCTGGCATCTGCTTTACCGACGATCAACATTATATGATCATTCCATTTTAAATCACTCCTAATGCGTACTCCCAGATAATTTATGGTATTAACTGCTTCCAGTTGCTGACCTGCTATTTTGTAGCTAAATGATAAAGGATCTATCTTTCTGTATATTCGCAGCACATTACACTTGTCTACATTGAGATTCAATTGCCATTCCCTGCACCATGCGTCAATTCGCTGCAGATCCTCCTGCATTTCAGTACAATTTTCCATTGTTACAACCTCTCGGTACACCACAGCATCATCTGCAAAAAGCCTCAGTGAACTTCCGATGTCATCCACAAGGTCGCAGTTTCCTTAAAAATAGTCCAACATGGGCGACATAAGGTTAAAAAGATATTTGCTAAATGATTCCACAACAATAAGATCCAAACGGGACCAGCAAAGTTAATATGCAATCGTTGCCACGGCGATTGGGACTTTAGCCAAGCTCAAAACGTTTGCGGCGTGGTCGATAAAGCTTCAGCACAAGCATGACATTGTGACGTCATCTGTTCATTGTGGGCGTCCATGCCCATCCAAGTACAGTGCCGACGCGATAACTGTTTTCTGGATACAATTCCCCAATGTCCTTGATGGAACAATCGCAACACATCCTTTCGCAACTCTTTAGGAATAAGCACACGTTATTGTCCAGAGTCATTTTGCAAAAAAGTCACACCGTAATGGATAAAGAGACAATGCCGTTGAGCAAAATATCTTCGCATAAAAGAATTCTGAATGTTTTTCATTAAACGAGGCCAAGCAGTGCGTATGTAGTGCGGCAAAAGGTTTCAAGTCAGGATCTGCTTCTGTGACCTGAGCAATTTTCCTATAGTTCAGTGGAAAAAACTAAGTTCAGTGTCCTGCCCGTTGATCTGAAAACAAGCTGCGGCTGTAGCATCGAATTCAGAATCAGGACCAACAGGAAGGCGAGAAAGAGCGTCAGCATTTGCATACTTCGACGTGGGCCGGTACATCATCTCGTACTGATACTTTAGCAGTAACAAAGCTCAACGTTGCAGGTTCTGAGCCTCGCACGGCAGAACAGATTTGGACGGTGAAACAAAGACTGAAATGGCTTATGGTCCGTCACTAGGCACAACTTCCGACCAAACATATAATGGTGAAACTTAGCAATGCCATAGAGAACAGCGAGTGCTTCTTTCTCGATTTGGGATTAGTTACATTGAGTCTTGGTCATTAACGTGGAAGCGAAAGTAATCAGACTGTCCTGTGAACCAAATCTGTGCGAGAGCACAACTCCGATTCCATACGAAGAAGTGTCCACTGCCAAAACTACAAACTGAGCGGGATGGATATGAACAAGGCATCTGTCACAGGAAAAGGCATTTTTAAGTTTCTGTAATGCATCCTGACACTCTGTGGTCCAAACAAAAGGCACATTCTTCCGGCGGAAACGATGCAACGGAGCCACGTTCTGGGCTGCATTGGGTATAAACCGGATATTATATGTCAACTTTCCGACAACTGAGTGCAATTCCGTCACGTTCCGCGGAACAGGGAGATCCTGGTTGACTGAGCGCCTTGGCTATTAAGAACATGGGCCAAGTGCTGAATTTCAATCTGAAAGAAAGCACATTTTTCCAGGCGACATTTCAAATCTGCAGGCGAAAGCACTTTAAAAAGCGTACGAAAGTTACTGTCATGTACACTCCGGTGTACGTCCTGACACCGCAATATCGTCCAGGTAATTTGAACAGAACTTTTGCAATAAGCTGTTCTAAGTAGCACTGGAATATGGAAGGCACAGAAACGGTAAGAGCAAAAATTTGAAAAACTCTAAATTTATGTTGACCACAAACACTTTCTCAGACTCCTCATCTAGCGAAATTTACAAATACGCATCGCATAAGTCAATTTTTGAAAAACAGCGACCTGCACCAAGCTTGTCCATTAATTCGTCAGGGGGAGGCAACGGATAAGTGTCAATTATTACTTGCGGATTCACAGTGGATTTAAGATCAAGACAAAGACGAAGTTTTCCAGAAGACTTTGGTAAGATTACTAAGGGAGAAGACCACTGACTCTACTGGGTAGGACCAACTACACTACCGTGTCATCATTCTTTAAGTTCATTTGCAACTTGTCTTGCAGCGGTGTACTGTAGGTCTCTAGAAGAGCGTAGCGTTCCAAAAGATTGGAAAAGGGCACAGGTCATCCCCGTTTTCAAGAAGGGACGTCGAACAGATGTGCAGAACTATCTCTAACGTCGATCAGTTGTAGAATTTTGGAACACGTATTATGTTCAAGTATAATGACTTTTCTGGAGACTAGAAATCTACTCTGTAGGAATCAGCATGGGTTTCAAAAAGGACGATCGTGTGAAACCCAGCTCGCGCTATTCGTCCACGAGATTCAGAGTGCCATAGACACGGGTTCCCAGATAGATGCCGTGTTTCTTGACTTCCGCAAGGCGTTTGATACAGATCCCCACAGTCGTTCAATGAACAAAGTAAGAGTATCTGGACTATCATACCAATTGTGTGATTGGATTGAAGAGTTCCTAGATAACAGAACGCAGCATGTCATTCTCAATGGAGAGAAGTCTTCCGAAGTAAGAGAGATTTCAGGTGTGCCGCAGGAGAGTGTCGTAAGACCATTGCTATTCACAATATATATAAATGACCTTGTGGATAACACCAGAAGTTCACTGAGGCTTTTTGCGGATGATGCTGTGGTATATCGAGAGGTTGTAACAATGGAAAATTGTACTGAAATGCAGGAGGATCTGCAACGAATTGACGCATGGTGCAGGGAATGGCAACTGAATCTCAATGTAGACAAGTTTAATGTGCTGCGAATACATAGAAAGAAAGATCCTTTATCATTTTGCTACAATATAGCAGGTCAGCAGCTGGAAGCAGTTAATTCCATAAATTATCTGGGAGCAGGCATTAGGAGTGATTTAAAATGGAATGGCCATATAAAATTAATCGTCGGTAAAGCAGATGCCAGACTGAGATTCATTGGAAGAACCCTAAGGAAATGCAATCCGAAAACAAAGGAAGTAGGTTACAGTACACTTGTTCACCCACTGCTTGTATATTGCTCTTCTGTGTGGGATCCGTACCAGATAGGGTTGATAGAAGAGATAGAGAAGATCCAACGGAGAGCAGCGCGCTTCGTTACAGGGTCATTTAGTAATCGCGAAAGCGTTACGGAGATGACAGATAAACTCCAGTGGAAGACTCTGCAGGAGAGACGCTCAGTTGCTCGGTACGGGCTTTTGTTGAAGTTTCGAGAACATACCTTCACCGAGGAGTCAAGTAGTATATTGCTCCCTCCAACGTATATCTCGCGAAGAGATCATGAGGATAGAATCAGAGAGATTAGAGCCCACACAGAGGCACACCGACAATCTTTCTTTCCACTAACAATACAAGACTGGAATAGAAGGGGAACCGATAGAGGTACTCAAGGTAGCCTCCGACACACACCGTCAGTTGGCTTGCGGAGTATGGATGTGGATGTAGATGTAAAACTTTGTCTTTAAGTCCATGAGGGACGGGTCGCACTCGATAAAACTTACAAGGGAATCGTCAGTCTTGTCATGCCGAAACATGTATTGCTTTTTTTAGCACTGTTATTTAACTGTGCAAAAGGTCCGTATGCAAAATTGTAGCTGCTGACATGAACTAGAAGTCACCTAAAAAAAATCACGAACACGGCTGTGTTTCCTGCTTGGCGCTTGCAGTGACGGCTGGCCACCCCTGGAATTGGCGAGTCGCGAGCGTTGTGCGCATGGTCGGGAAGTGCGGCTGTCTTATAGCGGCATTCACTGAAGAGGAATATCGCTTCACGGTTTTGGTGGAAAGGGGAAACGAATATTCGTTTCTGTGGCATGCACGTCCTTTTAATTTCTGGTACGTATTTCGATACATACTGTCCTGAAACTGGTTAGAGATGTGAAAGATGTTATGTACATGTTCATCTATACTCCGCAAGCCACTTTACGGTGAACATTCAATCTCCCCTCACAGGTGATGGCGAACCCTGTAAATGTTTTGCTGCTTTCCATGGAGATATACCACAGACGCCAAATGAAGCAATCATCAGAAAACACGCGTGAAGACTATGTGTTGTGCAACATGGTTGTTAAACTTCTAGACGAGCACGTAAATGGCTCAGACATGTGGCTAGAAACAACTGAAACACTCGATATTGCAGACTGTGAATCTACAGACGACGAAGCCACCGACGAAAGTTGCACTCATGAAGAATCTTCGAGTGATAGTGCCACGTACCATCAACAATTATCTCCGAAAGTAACACCAGCAACTACAATTACCTTATCAGACAAAGAAAAAGCGTTGACGTATTGGTTGAACGAAAGTGGTAAGAAACCCCTACGTGTCAGTACTGTTCAAAATAAGTATAGCTTTGTCCGTTCTGAACTTGAATTGTATAGATGGAAAAAGGAAGTCGCTGGACGACGTAAGAGTCGACTGGAAATTGCGACGGAGATAAATGCGCGACTTTTTGAGCTATTTACCGATGCCAGACAACAGTCATTTAGTGTCAGCGATACAACTTCGCGTGATTGGGCGTTAGAGATTGCCAACGCGATAGGAGCTAAAGAATTTACAGCTTCTCAAAGTTGGATTAGTCGCTTCAAAAGATCACATAAAATAATGGCAAGAAAAATAACAAAATTTGTATCGAGAAACAGGTCGGAAAATGAAGTGACACAAATCGAAATGATAGAAGCTTTTCTTACGAATGCAAAAAATAAGATCGCTATTTATAGTGAAGCGTACGTTTACAATACCGATCTGTCAGGTTCTAAAAAAGAAATGTGTGCGAAAAGAACATTGTCATTCAAAGGGGAAAAACATATTGAGACGATTGCGCAGTCCACGACTGCACTCACCCATTCATAAACTATAATACCCATAATTAGTCTGGATGGTTCATTGCTTCCTAAACTATATGTGTGTCTTCAAGAACAAACTGGACGTTTTGGACCACGTGTCAAAAGAACAATGTTCTACGCAAACACTCTTGTGGTAGAGGCATCGAAGTCTGGAAAAATGGGAAATGAAAACGTTACACTTTTCATGCATCATGCTTTTCTTCCGATCTGCGGGAACAAATCTCTTCTCGTTCTAGATTGGTGGTCAGGTCATAAAAGATCTGATTCATTAAAAGCTGTATTTCGAGCCCACCCTGACAAAGAAGTAGAGATACTTCAGATTTCACCCGGCACGACGAACGTAATTCAACCTTTAGACAGAGAATTTTTCCGTCAGTGGAAGGCATTTTACAGAAAACTAACAGAGAAAATTATTGTGTGCAGTTCACTGCAATTTTCTGTCTATCACAGTGACAATATTCTCAAGCTGCAATCAGTAGTACATTATCAATTTTCCTCCCCACGATTTCAGAATTTGATTAAATATGCGTGGCACTCCTCGAAATACACTCCTGGAAATTGAAATAAGAACACCGTGAATTCATTGTCCCAGGAAGGGGAAACTTTATTGACACATTCCTGGGGTCAGATACATCACATGATCACACTGACAGAACCACAGGCACATAGACACAGGCAACAGAGCATGCACAATGTCGGCACTAGTACAGTGTATATCCACCTTTCGCAGAAATACAGGCTGCTATTCTCCAATGGAGACGATCGTAGAGATGCTGGATGTAGTCCTGTGGAACGGCTTGCCATGCCATTTCCACCTGGCGCCTCAGTTGGACCAGCGTTCGTGCTGGACGTGCAGACCGCGTGAGACGACGCTTCATCCAGTCCCAAACATGCTCAATGGGGGACAGATCCGGAGATCTTGCTGGCCAGGGTAGTTGACTTACACCTTCTAGAGCACGTTGGGTGGCACGGGATACATGCGGACGTGCACTGTCCTGTTGGAACAGCAAGTTCCCTTGCCGGTCTAGGAATGGTAGAACGATGGGTTCGATGACGGTTTGGATGTACTGTGCACTATTCAGTGTCCCCTCGACGATCACCAGTGGTGTACGGTCAGTGTAGGAGATCGCTCCCCACACCATGATGCCGGGTGTTGGCCCTGTGTGCCTCGGTCGTATGCAGTCCTGATTGTGGCGCTCACCTGCACGGCGCCAAACACGCATACGACCATCATTGGCACCAAGGCAGAAGCGACTCTCATCGCTGAAGACGACACGTCTCCATTCGTCCCTCCATTCACGCCTGTCGCGACACCACTGGAGGCGGGCTGCACGATGTTGGGGCGTGAGCGGAAGACGGCCTAACGGTGTGCGGGACCGTAGCCCAGCTTCATGGAGACGGTTGCGAATGGTCCTCGCCGATACCCCAGGAGCAACAGTGTCCCTAATTTGCTGGGAAGTGGCGGTGCGGTCCCCTACGGCACTGCGTAGGATCCTACGGTCTTGGCGTGCATCCGTGCGTCGCTGCGGTCCAGTCCCAGGTCGACGGGCACGTGCACCTTCCGCCGACCACTGGCGACAACATCGATGTACTGTGGAGACCTCACGCCCCACGTGTTGAGCAATTCGGCGGTACGTCCACCCGGCCTCCCGCATGCCCACTATACGCCCTCGCTCAAAGTCCGTCAACTGCACATACGGTTCACGTCCACGCTGTCGCGGCATGCTACCAGTGTTAAAGACTGCGATGGAGCTCCGTATGCCACGGCAAACTGGCTGACACTGACGGCGGCGGTGCACAAATGCTGCGCAGCTAGCGCCATTCGACGGCCAATACCGCGGTTCCTGGTGTGTCCGCTGTGCCGTGCGTGCGATCATTGCTTGTACAGCCCTGTCGCAGTGTCCGGAGCAAGTATGGTGGGTCTGACACACCGGTGTCAATGTGTTCTTTTCTCCATTTCCAGGAGTGTATACTGATACTAGGCCTGATTCATTCCTAACACCAGCCCAGTTTTGTCTACGGACATCTAACAACGTCTGTGATTCGCAGGGCTGTCATATGTCGTCTTTGCTTGTATGTTCTTGGTGCACAAAAAACCTATGTTTTGAACATTGTATCAATATTTCGCATTTTTGCGGTAATTACAAGAAATAAAATTTGGACGTGTTCTAAACCGTATATTTATTTGTGTCTATTTCATAGCTAATTGGAAATAATGTTGTAAATAACATATTAACCATATTTGTCAACGAATGTTTAATTATCATACGATCGCTTTCACTGGGGGAATCAGCTCTCTCACTGCTGTGTCAAGAGAGAGGCGATTAGCTAACACCACCTTGTCCCTAGATGGCGTTGGTATAACGTAGCGAGCGAGGTCAGGGTTGTACAAGAGGCAGTTATAAGCGCGGAAACCATGCGACAATAATGTCTTACTTCATAAAATTTTTTACATACTTCCAGGTCATGTCAGCAGCTAAAATTCTGCATACAGACTTCTTGCAATGTTAACTCACAGTGGTAAAAAAAGCAACACAGGTTTCGACATGACAAGTCTGACCATTCCCTTGTTAGGTTGTGCATTGTCCTCCATTGTAACGTGTGCCACAAAATTATTTGCTCTGCCAAGTCCTCCAGAAAATAAATCAGGAAACTCCACAAATAATTGAGTAAGACTGTCTTTTGAGTTGAAAGCAGAAACAGAAAGTACATTGTCCTGAATATGAAGACCAAAGAAATCAAAAGAATTTAACGCAAAAATAGTTTCACAGTCACGTGTACGCAAAATTGCAAATGTCACTGTTCTGGTGTTAGATGGGAATGTGGCTGTCAAACTACATGTACCCAGCACTGGAAAGTCCTGACCGTTATATACAGTAAGTTGCGTGCAAGATTTTGTCAACTGTGGAGAGCCCAACCGTTCACAAGTTGCGCGATTAAGCAACGTAATGGAGACGCCAGTGTCTAACTGAAGTCGCACACAGCGTCCAGAAATGACTAAGTTCCAAAACGTTTGTTTGGCTGTCGTTGCACAGCACTTGGGCGGCTGAAGGCACATCTTGAATTCGGTCATTACTAGTACTGGTAGCCTGTTTAGAAAAAACTACGTTCAGTGAGTGAGAACGTGTTCCACGCATACGAGAGCGAACGTGAATTTTTCTGTTGCAATCACACAGACTGTACATGACCAGGCTTTCCATAAGCAAAGCAAGTCGCTTTCCTCGAAGGACAATGTTGCGCTGCAGTCATGGACTGTGCGACTGGTCCTGGCGGAGGTTCGAGTCCTCCCTCGGGCATGGGTGTGCGTGTGTTTGTCCTTAGGATTTAGGGTAATTTAGGTTAAGTAGGGACAGATGACCTCAGCAGTTAGGTCCCATAATATTTCACACACATTTGAACTTTTTTTTTGACAATATTGTCTTTCATGCGCGAAAAAGCAGCTGAGCCATGATTTCACAGCAGACACACGCACTGACACTTGTTTACTCTTGCTGCTGCGCGACGGCCGATTTGTGCGCGGCGGTCGGTCGGCAGGCCATACCTGTACGTCACTTTGCGTTACACTGCAAATGGGAGCTAGCTGAAAGGATTCCACGGCTCTATCAAAAGAATCCTGATGTTCAGCAATTTGTAACACTTTTTTCATAGTAGGATCAAAATGCTTAACAATTTGCTCACGTATCCTACTGTCTGGCACATTTAATCAACTGATATGCTGGCCAGTTCTTGCAAAGGCGTAAGTTGCACAACAACTGATAAATGCGCGGCGGAAGCCAGGAAAGAAATAAACTAATTCTTGAAAAACTAGCAACTCCGGCTTATTGGATGGGAATAATTTCTGAGTGTAGTATACAGAGATTTTGCAACATTAGAAAATTGCAGCGAAATGCAGGAAGATCTGCAGCGGATAGGCACTTGGTGCAGGGAGTGGCAACGGACCCTTAACATAGACAAATGTAATGTATTGCGAATACATAGAAAGAAGGATCCTTTATTGTATGATTACATGATAGCGGAACAAACACTGGTAGCAGTTACTTCTGTAAAATATCTGGGAGTATGCGTGCGGAACGATTTGAAGTGGAATGATCATATAAAATTAATTGTTGGTAAGGGGGGTGCCAGGATGAGATTCGTTGGGAGAGTCCTTAGAAAATGTAGTCCATCAACAAAGGAGGTGGCTTAGAAAACACTCGTTCGACGTATACTTGAGTATTGTTCATCAGTGTGGGATCCGTACCAGGTCGGGTTGACGGAGGAGATAGAGAAGATACAAAGAAGAGCGGCGCGTTTCGTCACAGGGTTATTTGGTAAGCATGATAGCGTTACGGAGATGTTTAGCAAACTCAAGTGGCAGACTCTTAAAGAGACACGCTCTGCATCGCGGTGTGGCTTGCTGTCCAGGTTTCGAGAGGGTGCGTTTCTGGATGAGGTATCGAATATATTGCTTCCCCTACTTATACCTCCCGAGGAGATCACGAATGTAAAATTAGAGAGATTCGAGCGCGCACGGAGGCTTTCCGGCAGTCGTTCTTCCTGCGAACCATACGCGAGTGGAAAAGGAAAGGGAGGTAATGACAGTGGCACTTAAAGTGCCCTCCGCCACACACCGTTGGATGGCTTGCAGAGTATAAATGTAGATGAATGTAGATGAAACTCCTGTGCTGGCTGTTGATAGGAAATAAGAAAGTTTCACAGTACTTTGCCCTTGACGTGTAGCACAATGAACATTGAACTGAGCGTAGTACTCATTCCATTCCTCTTTCTGTTCACTGAACACACGGAACGGCGGAATGCATGGAGGGGGTGCCACAGATGTGGTTCAAATGGTTGAAATGGCTCTGAGGACTATGGGACTTAACTTCTGAGGTCATCAGTCCCCTAGAACTTAGAACTACTTAAACCTAACTAACCTAAGACATCACACAAACCTATGCCCGAGGCAGGATTCAAACCTGCGACCGTAGCGGTCGCGCGGTTCCAGACTGTAGGGCCTAGAACCACACGGCCACAACGGCCGGCCATAGATGTGGCTGGCAGTTGTGGCGGAGCTGATGCAGCAGCGGCTTGTGCATTAATGAGCTGCTGGACTGCCGTCACCAACTGCGACAGTTCTTAATTCTGAAACTGAATAAACTGCATTAGATCGTAGCCAGCAATAGCTGGAGGCATAAACGCAGGTGGTGTAGAAGGCGGCATTTTAATGAGAGGAGCACCGCAACAAAATTATATAAACAATTAGCAGCCATGTGCCTCTGAACGAAAAGAGATATATACCGGGTGATCAAAAACTCAGTATAAATTTGAAAACTTAATAGACCACGGAATATATCTCTAACATCGATCAGTTGTAGAATTTTGGAACACGTATTATGTTCGAGTATAATGACTTTTCTGGAGACTAGAAATCTACTCTGTAGGAATCAGCATGGGTTTCGAAAAAGACGATCATGTGAAACCCAACTCGCGCTATTCGTCCACGAGACTCAGAGGGCCATAGACACGGGTTCCCAGGTAGATGCCGTGTTTCTTGACTTCCGCAAGGCGTTCGATACAGTTCCCCACAGTCGTTTAATGAACAAAGTAAGAGCATATGGACTATCAGACCAATTGTGTGATTGGATTCAACAGTCCCTAGATAACAGAACGCAGCATGTCATTCTCAATGGAGAGAAGTCTTCCGAAGTAAGAGTGATTTCAGGTGTGCCGCAGGGGAGTGTCGTAGGACCGTTGCTATTCACAATATATATAAATGACCTTGTGGATAACATCGGAAGTTCACTGAGGCTTTTTGCGGATGATGCTGTGGTATATCGAGAGGTCGTGACAATGCAAAATTGTATTGAAATGCAGGAAGATCTGCAGCAAACTGACGCATGGTGCAGGGAATGGCAATTGAATCTCAATGTAGACAAGTGTAATGTGCTGCGAATACATAGAATGAAAGATCCCTTATCATTTAGCTACAATATAGCAGGTCAGCAACTGGAAGCAGTTAATTCCATAAATTATCTGGGAGTACGCGTTAGGAGTGATTTAAAATGGAATGATCATACAAAGTTGATCGTCGGTAAAGGAGATGCCAGACTGAGATTCATTGGAAGAATCCTAAGGAAATGCAATCCGAAAACAGCCGGCCGAAGTGGCCGTGCGTTAAAGGCGCTGCAGTCTGGAACCGCAAGACCGCTACGGTCGCAGGTTCAAATCCTGCCTCGGGCATGGATGTTTGTGATGTCCTTAGGTTAGTTAGGTTTAACTAGTTCTAAGTTCTAGGGGACTAATGACCTCAGCAGTTGAGTCCCATAGTGCTCAGAGCCATTTGAACAATCCGAAAACAAAGGAAGTAGGTTACAGTACACTTGTTCGTACATTGCTTGAATACTGCCCAGCAGTGTGGGATCCGTACCAGATAGAGTTGATAGAATAGGTAGAGAAGGTCCAACGGAGAGCAGCGCGCTTCGTTACAGGATCATTTAGTAATCGCGAAAGCGTTACGGAGATGATACATAAACTCCAGTGGAAGACTCTGCAGGAGAGACGCTCAGTAGCTCGGTACGGGTTTTGTTGAAGTTTCGAGAACATACCTTCACCGAGGAGTCAAGCAGGATATTGCTCCCTCCTACGTATATCTCGGGAAGAGACCATGAGGATAGAATCAGAGAGATTAGAGTCCACACAGAGGCATACCGACAATCCTTCTTTCTACGAACAATACGAGACTGGAATAGAAGGGAGAACCGATAGAGGTACTCAAGGTAGCCTCCGACACACACAGTCAGGTGGCTTGCGGAGTATGGATGTAGATGTAGAGATGTAGATAATTTAGATAGAGAGGTAAAAATTGACGCACATGCTTGGAATGACATGGGGTTTTATTAGAACCAAAAAAAAAAGTATTGCTAGACGCGTGAAAGACCTCTTGCGCGCGTCGTTTGGTGATGATCGTGGGCTCAGACGCCACTTTCGTCATGCTTGGCCTCCCAGTTCCCCAGACCTCAGTCCGTGCGATTATTGGCTTTGGGGTTACCTGAAGTCGCAAGTGTATCGTGTTCGACGGACATCTCTAGGGATGCTGACAGACAACATCCGACGCCAATGCCTCACCATAACTCCGGACATGCTTTACAGTGCTGTTCACAAAATTATTCCTCGACTACAGCTATTGTTGAGGAATGATGGTGGACATATTGAGAATTTCCTGTAAAGAACATCATCTTTGCTTTGTCTTACTTCGTTATGCTAATTATTGCCATTCTGATCAAATGAAGCGCCATCTGTCGGACATTTTTTGAACGTTTGTAATTTTTTTGGTTGTAGTAAACACCATGTCATTCCAAACATGTACCTCTCTATCTACATTATTCCGTGATTTATTCAGTTTTCAAATTTATACTGACTTTTTGATCAACCGGTATTAGTGACGCGCTGTACCAGAGCGGCGAAGAGCGAAGGCAGCATAGATTCTGTAATCTGCGGCGACAGATATTGTGTTGGTTACTGTGGGAGTCAGCATCGACACAAGCAAGGAAGGAGAAAGTTGCGATGGCCAGTGACAGGAATCCAAAATCATCTGTACAGGTCACTTGAAGATTAGCTGAACTCTTTATTTCTAAAAAGAAAATAAAATTAACTCTCTTGATTCCCGTGCTTCCTGTGCCTCCTACGTACAAGTACTGTATTCTATATTACTACTCACAGAATACGCAGTACTGATGCTCTCGAAGTCCGCAACCGAACTTGGGTGACCGGCGATGGGCGGCTGGTTAAATCAGCGTTGACAGGGGGTGCTGAACTCTGTCTTCCTGGAGGTGCGGCGCTGCCCGCTCTTTCCATTGGCACGTGGGTCAGCACCTTCTTGATGCCATTTCATGACACTGTGCTGCTCAGTGTGCAGCCGATGCTTTAGGACTGCGCACTATCTTCATCCTTCTCCTGGGTCATCTGGCTCTGGAGTCATCCAACTCTGGTATCATTTGTCTCCAAGATCAACCATCCTCTGGGGTCATCTGTCTCCAGAATCTTTTTTTTTGGGGGGGGGGGCGATCATCTGTTTCTGGGGTCATTCATCTCCAGGATCATTTGTCACTTGGGTCATCCAGCCTCCAGTGTCATCTTGCTTACAGGGTCAACCATGTCCAGGGCTCAAAGGATCAGCCGCCTCTAAGGCTCCAAAGGTCAACTGCCTCCAGGACTCTGGAGACCATCTTCCTGCAGAGCTCCGCCAACCATCAGCAGTTGAGGACTCAGTGTATTTCTCTGGTGCACTGCCCTCTTTCCGACAGCCCACGCAGTTCTGCTTGCAACGTTACTTTCGCGTTCTCGTCAATACGGTACCAGAACGTTTAAGTTCTACCACTGTAAAGACGGAAGATCCGCGATTCGGAATGTCAGAACTGTGCAGTAAGTAGCGGCAGGAACACCACCACAAAATCACGCAGCACTAACACTCCAAACCATCGACTCTCGGAGAGAGATTTTAACCGTGTTCAACCCAATGGTTAAGTATCGAACTATTTTTCTCCGAATCATACAGTTTGGGGGAAAAGCAGTGAGAATAATTACTTTTGGAAATCTTTTATCAGACACAACCTGTTATAACAATAAACTGTTTCGCTTAATAAAACGGCCGCCAGCCCAAATCGGGCACAGTGTCTATACAAAAAGATGAAGTCAATTTTCGACACTCAATAAATAACTACTTTCACTTACTACGGTCACTTGGCAGTAAGTACTATTAATCCCACTTTCTGTTGCTTATGGTATTTATCACTATACTTCAGTAATTTTTTAAAGAAGACACACATATGTTTCAACAAGGATACAAAAAATATTAAACTTATAGCTATCATTCGTATAACCAAAACTATTATTTAACGCGATTAAATTTCATTTCTGTAGGACAGTTAATTGTTAACGTTTTACTAACACCAATATTTGTCTGGCTTTCTTTGACATGGAGAAGCAACGTGAACAATTACTGTTAAGATTGTTGTAGTTAAACAATTATGTTACTTTACTTTCATAAATACTATTGAAAACTTATCCTCATGGTCACGCAAAGCGGTGGCCCTTAAACTGATACGTGCAAACTTTAGTATTTAATAATGATTTTCAGGATTTACTACCAAAACAGTACTCTTGTCAGTAATTTACTATTATTCAAGCTTCAAGAAACATCAGGATACTCGGAATAAATTCGTTTAGGTAAGGACCCTACTGAGGTAAATGACATAGGAAAATCACGGTCAAACACAAAGGTACATTTAAGACTTATATTCCACTGATATGAAGATGGGTGGTTCATACCGTGATACACTTCTACATAAAGTACTTTGCCTGTTACTGATGTCGAAGGTGGCGTGAGGCGGTGCTGCGTAGTAACATTGCGCAGGTACGGCTCTTGATGTACATAGCTCTGTCTTCCTCTTGGTGGCGACGATAAAACTGCAAAATTTCTGAGCTATTAATTTATTGCCGTACAGCGCCAATCATGCAGAACACGTCCGATGCCAAAACCCAGTCTTTCAGGTAAATTCGGGGCCTCTAGTGCTTGACCAACGTAATGCTTGTTCACTACTTGCAGGGCAGCTACCGACTGTGTGCTACTCGCGCGCCAATTCTCACTCGCGCGCCACGCCACCTTTTCCATTCCACCACAGAACGGAGTTCCGTTCCACCTATGATCCCTACACCTTTTCAATTTACACTTCTGCTTACAAAAAACCTAAGTGTGAACCATCTACAATTGCATAACAGCATATACATACAAAATTGACATAATTAATTACAGTTGTACTTTACATATTACCTAATTATTTTAGCACACTGGACTCGCATTCGGGAGGACGACGGTTCAATCCCGCGTCCGGCCATCCTGATTTAGGTTTTCCGTGATTTCCCTAAATCGCTTCAGGCAAATGCCGGGATGGTTCCTTAGAAAGGGCACGGCCGATTTCCTTCCCCATCCTTCCGTAATCCGAGCTTGTGCTCCGTCTCTAATGACCTCGTTGTCGACGGGACGTTAAACAGCAATCTCCTCCTCCTCCTAATTATTTACAAAATATGTATTAATACATTTATTTCACCTACGTCAAAGAGGTTATTTTAAATAGATAAACTACACTTAACAAAGGCTTACTCTCGTTATAGTATTTTCTTAATTTTTCATAATTATTATGCAACAAAAAAATTTTTTTAATATACAGATTAATGGCAGTATTATATTTACAATAGCATTACATGCTGACCTCTCGGCTTCTAAGGAATGATCCATTCCTCATTTCTTCTCTCAAGCATACCATTTCCTTTCATGCTCCTTTTCACACCATGGCGTCTAGTGCTCAGCAGGCCGATTTTCTGGCTCTGCACCCTCTTCCTTTTCATCGTCTTATGCAGGGAATGGCAGTGACCACTCTATGGGCCACTTTCTCCAGTACTCCTCTCTTTTCTTTTCCGTATACCTTCCTTCCAGTTCTCAAACGACATCAAATCCTTAATCTTTTTCTCATCTTCAGTCATGCCCATTCTTGCCCGCTCTGTTCTCAACACTGTTCCTGGGCCATCAACAATGTCTATGTGGTGACACCTCTCAACCTCTGGTATCAGTTCCAGAGTCCAGGATGCAGCTGTCAGTGGTTCGCTGCACACAATTGGACATCTCTGTTACCTGGGGGAGGCACCACTCCCATTGTCGACACCCGTTGATGCTCCACCTTCTACCATTGGGAGGGTATAGCTCTCTCCCTCTCTCCCTTCCCGAGGGAGTACAGGCTCCGTGGCAGTGATACAATGGCTTTGCCGTCTTTTTCCTTAAGGGGGAAGGAGATGCAGGATCTTCGGCTTTGACCAACATGGCTCTGATATCTTTCTTCCTAAGGGAAGGGAACGACCTATTCATACGTAATCAGCATGGTTTCAGAAAACATCGTTATTTATTCGCACGAAGTAATGGCCGCTATCGACACGGGATCTCAAGTTAATTCCGTATTTCTTGATTTCCGGAAAGCTTTTGACACCGTTCCTCACAAGCGACTTCTAATCAAGCTGCGGGCCTACAGGGTATCGTCTCAGTTGTGCGACTGGATTCGTGATTTCCTGTCAGGAGGGTCGCAGTTCGTAGTAATAGACGGCAAATCATCGAGTAAAACTGAAGTGATATCAGGAGTTCCCCAGGGAAGCGTCCTGAGACCTCTGCTGTACCTGATCTATATAAATGACCTGGGTGACAATCTGAGCAGTTCTCTTAGGTTGTTCGCAGATGATGCTGTAATTTACCGTCTAGTAAGGTCATCCGAAGACCAGTATCAGTTGCAAAGCGATTTAGGAAAGGTTGCTGTATGGTGGCAGTTGACGCTAAATAACGAAAAGTGTGAGGTGATCCACATGAGTTCAAAAAGAAATCCGTTGGAATTCAATTGCTCGATAAATAACACAATTCTCAAGGCTGTCAATTCAACTAAGTACCTGGGTGTTAAAATTAGGAACAACTTCAGTTGGAAAGACCACGTAGATAATATTGTGGGGAAGGCGAGCCAAAGGTTGCGTTTCATTGGCAGGACACTTAGAAGATGCAACAAGTCCACTAAAGAGACAGCTTACACTACACTCGTTCGTCCTCTGTTAGAATATTGCTGCGCGATGTGGGATCCTAACCAGGTGGGATTGACGGAGGACATCGAAAGGGTGCAAAAAAGGGCAGCTCGTTTTGTATTATCACGTAATAGGGGAGAGAGTGTGGCAGATATGATACGCGAGTTGGGACGGAAGTCATTAAAGCAAAGACGTTTTTCGTCGCGGCGAGATCTATTTACGAAATTTCAGTCACAAACTTTCTCTTCCGAATGCGAAAATATTTTGTTGAGCCCAACCTACGGTAGGAATGATCATCAAAATAAAATAAGAGAAATCAGAGCTCGAACAGAAAGGTTTAGGTGTTCGTTTTTCCCGCGCGCTGTTCGGGAGTGGAATGGTAGAGAGATAGTATGATTGTGGTTCGATGAACCCTCTGTCAAGCACTTAAATTGTGAATTGCAGAGTAATCATGTAGATGTAGATGTAGATGAAGGAAGAAACCCACGTCCTGTGAGTCGTCTAGCCTCAGTCATCGTCCACAATTGATATAGGTGTCTGCAAGTCAGTTATGATGACAACAGTTCTGACTAGCAAGCCAGCACAACACAACAATGTGACTTATTATGTGGACACTGTATCGTGGCAGTTTTAGATGGGGTGTGTTTTGAAGTGTAGTTGCATAAGATACCGATAGAGGTCGCGCCTGAACTACCACTGCCAACCGCAGCAAACAATGACGTTGTAGTTACTATTAACTTCTTTGTGTACTACAGTTTGCTTTGTGTTGTGGATTGCTTGCTTTTTATCTTATTTTGAAACGACTGAAGAGACTAATACTGGTGCATAAACGGATTCGAATGAGACTCTCACCACAACGAAAGGAATCACTGATCCCTATGACCGTTATGTCAAACTGCTTTCGTGGAAGCATAGAACGGGGAAGTAGGGTGGCAGTCCTTCGAGAGAGAGGCGGGTCTTATTCCCCAGTACCGCTCCTCTCCCCTGGGTTAGTCTAAGTTCTCATTTGCTTACGGTTCGGCCGACTGCCACGATATACTGTCTGCATAATATTGCCATAAACTCAGAACGCCAGTAGTGCAGGCGCTACTCTTGCTGTCTGGTGGTGTAACAATCAATGACAGGAGGTGCAGCCAGTATGGGACTATCTCCCCCCCCCCCCCCCCCCCCCCCACCCAAGTCACTTGCCAGTAAATAGTATGCACTGCATACATCGACCTCAGCACTACTGAAGGTGGTGCACGACATCTAAGAAACCAGTCATCATAGGGAGATATTCTGGGCGATTGCGCCGATCTTTCCATGGTTCCTCATGAGGATCGGTTGTACAGTTTCTGGGTAGCAGCCAGTTAAGCTTTATTCTCGGAATTGCACGAGAAACGCGTTGTATGAACCCGGAATAACGCATAGTCGGAGAATAAACTTAGGATAGCTTAAGCGGCAGTTCCTGGCCGCTTAGGGAGCTTAACTGAGGAATAAGTTTTCAAGATAGAAGGAACAGTGATAGATTAAGACAGCGATTATGAGATTTTTGGCTGAACTGTTCATGAGAATGAGGAATGAGAAGAAAGTGAGACGTCGCCCCAGGTATTTCGGAGAATCTGACAATTACGAACTTTGTATCCAGATTTTGCTTATCAAAGGAAACCACACTTCGTCTTTTCAACCTTGTATGTGAGAAACTGCAGCATATGATGGACAAGTGAGACTTCTCTGTTTTATAAAATAACAGTTTTTATTTGCAGTAATGTGCATTTTATGTCAGTGCTTTGTGAATTTCGTTGTGTTATTTATGCAAATTAGGCACATTAAAATGACGATTCGTGCCAAAATAGCCTTGTTTATATGGCGTATGTTGCAATTGCTGCAGTAGGCCTAGTGGATAGGAATGTTTCGTTTTATTTAGCAGACAGTGCCATAATAGACTTAACGAAATCTAAAAACCACGCCAATTATGAGCACTATTTTTATTAACAGATTTTTCAGTTTTAGACAAAAACAATGATTTTTTATGTTGCATAACGTTTTGATAAATAGCCACATTATGTCAACAGCAGAAAATATTGTTCCACTCTGTTTTCTATTGGAAGTCACCATTTTTGCAAACACCATAGCACTGTCAGAACTACCTTCTGCCTTTTAGTGAAAATATAAGGACCACAGCTCATTAATGCTTCAGAGCAGTATCACTATTTCCCACTTACCTTTATTCGCTGAAGCCTGTGAACTACTTGTGCTTACCCAAGCCTAAGTTTAACACAGTAAGATTAACAGGAAAGTTAGCATTTTTTTCTTTAAAAAAATAGATAATGCTTCCTCAGTAACAGAACATAGCTTTTTTTTTTCTTCTTCTTCTTTATTGAATTTCAATTCCCCCCGAAGGGGGCGGGCTGGCAGCAGCTTAGTATGCCGCTCTTCAGCCTACAGACTTTGTGAGAAAGATGAAGAGAATAAATAATAAAAACAGGCGATAAAATCGGAGACTTAAAGAGTAATATGGCGAAAAGAAATCGTGGAACTTAAAACAAAGAACAGAGGGATGATGATGCTAACAAAATACATACGAAGCAGACAGGTAAAACAATAGACAGACAATTAAAAAACACGGCGACAGTCTGGATTCTGTTCGCAAAAGACATAAAATTCACACCTAGCGACAGCATGGTTTCTGTTCGCAACACGAGAAAGACGAAGAACACTGAATAGTCACTGGAACACTGCACTAAAAAGTTGGCAAATGTGACATACCACAGCCGAGAGCTGGTAGGGGGAAACTGGACAGATGATGGGAAAACAAAAAAGGGGGAAAAGGAGAGTAAAAGCGAAGGGGGGAACCGGGAAAGGAGCTGATGGAGGATGAGGACCCATAAGAGGGGTGGGGGGCAGACGCGACAGGGAGTGGGGTAGGCGGAGGAGGGGAATACAAAAGGACTTGGGGGGGGGAGAAGGGAGGTAGGGAGAGGTTTAGTGGGGAGAAAACAGGACGGAAGGGGGGAAGAGGGAGCCCAAGGAAAGGACAGAGGAAAGGAGGGGGAGTGAGGATCAGAGTCGATAGGAGGGATAAATGGAGGGAGAGAGGGCATTGTCCGGGAGGGGGAGTTGATGGAAGCCACCTTGGGAAAGGAGATGTAGGGTGTAGAGATGGAGGGTAGGGGGGACACAATGGTGAAGACGTGGCAGGGGGCGGGGATGGGAGAGGAGAGGAGCAACCAGGGGGTGAGGGGGTTCAAGACGGCGGGAGGTGTAGAGGATGCGGATATGTTCGAGGAATAGGAGCAGATGGGGGAAAGGAATGAGATCATAGAGGATCCGCATGGGGGACGGGAGGCGTATACAGAAGGCGAGGTGGGGTGCATGACGCTCAAGGATCTGGAGGGACTTACAGAATTTGGGGGGGGGGGGCAGATATCCAGGCAGGACTGGCATAACAGAGGATGGGACGGATTAAGGATTTGTAGGTATGGAGGATGGTACAGGGGTGCAACCCCCACATCCGGCCAGAGAGGAGTTTGAGGAGTCGGAGGCGGTTGTGGGCTTTGGATTGGATGGAGCAGAGATGAGGGATCCAGGTGAGGTGACGGTCAATGGTGAGGCCAAGGTAGGTGAGGGTGGGGGTGAGGCGGACAGGACGTGCACAGACAGTAAGGCAGAAATCCAGGAGCCGGAAGGAGCGAGTGGTATGACCTACAATGATTGCCTGGGTCTTGGAAGGATTGAGTTTCAGGAGCTACTGGTTACACCATGCAGCAAAAAGGTCAAGGTGATTCTGGAGAAGGCGTTGGGACCGTTGGAGGGTAGGAGCGAGGGCAGGAATGCGGTGTCATCAGCATATTGCAAGAGGTGTACTGGAGGGGGGGGGTTGGGGCATATCCGCCGTGTACAGGAGGTAGAGGAGAGGGAAGAGGACAGAGCCCTGGGGCACACCTGCAGAGGGGTAGAATGTGTGGGAATTGGCATTATGGATGGTAACATAGGAGGGGCGGTGGGAGAGGAAGGAGGCCACCAGATGGATGTAGTTGATAGGAAGGGCGTAGGTTTGGAGTTTAAACAGGAGACCGGGATGCCAGACACGGTCGTAAGCCTTTTCGAGGTCAAGTGAGACAAAAATGGCGGAGCGACGGGAGTTAAGCTGGAGGGAGAGGAGATGAGTGAGGCGGAGGAGTTGGTCATCAGCAGAGAAGGAAGGTCGAAAGCCACATTGGGTGTTTGGGAGGAGGTGGTTTTGGTGGAGGTGGAGATGGATGCACCGGGAAAGGATGGATTCCAAGAGCTTGCTGAACACGGATGTGAGACAGATAGGACGATAGGAAGAGGCATCAGATGGAGGCTTGTTGGGTTTGGAGAACATCAGGATACGGGAGGTTTTCCACAGGTCAGGATAGAAGCCAGTGGCAAGGATGACATTGTAGAGGGTGGCAAGGATGGAAAGGAAGGAGGGAGGGCAGTGTTTGAGGTGGCGGTAGGTAACGCAGTCGTGGCCTGGAGCAGTGTTGCGTTTAGTGCGGAGTGTGAGGCTGATGTCCTGTGTAGTGATGGGAGTGTTAAGTGCAGATGGTGGGATGTGGCCCAAGTACTGGAAGCTAGGAGCAAGGGGAGGAAAAGAGGTATTGGTATGGTCCATGACATCAGGGAAGAGGGAATAATCAAAGTGGGGATCATCTGGGATGGAAAAAACATCAGAGAGGTGGGAGGCAAAGTGGTTGGCCTTACTGAGGTTGTCAGGAAAGGGACGGTCATTAAGGAGGAGAGGGTACTGGGGGGTGGGGTGGTTCCCAGTAAGGCAGTGGAAAGCAGACCAATACTTGGAAGAGTTTATGGGGAGCGTGGTGTTGAGTTGTGTACATGTCTGGCGCCAGGCACGGCGTTTTTTCGCAACAAGCAGGTTGCGGATGTGTCGTTGTGATTGCCGGTGGCGGGTAAGTGTATCCCGGTCATGAGTGCGGAGAAAAGAGCGGTAGAGGCAGCGGGACTCTCGAAGGAGAAGGACGGCCTGTGGAGGCAGGGCAGGGCGGTGAGGGTGGATGGCTTTGGTGGGGATATGGGTGGCGACGGCGTCAGACAAGGTCTGGTGCAGGATGGCAGCAGTGCGAGAGATGTCATCAGGAGAATGGAGGGTAAGGTCGTGGCCGTCAACCTGGGTGTGAATGGAGTCCCGGTAGGCATCCGTAATCATGGACAAGTTTAGGAGGGACGTCAGGGCGAGGAGCGTTGCGGGGATGGCGACCATTAGAGATAGTGAGGAGAACAGGAGCATGGTCACTGCCAATGAGGTCAAGGACATCTGCGGTGATGCGCCCAAGGAGGTTGGGAGAGGCAAGGACCACATCAGGAGTGGTGTTGGATTCGGGTCGGGTGTACTGAGGCAGGGGAACCAGGTCTCCCTGGAGAGTGGTGAGAAACTGATGCCACCACTGGAGGTCGGTAGGATCACGGCTGTGGATATTGAGGTCGGCGGCAATCACGTAGGTGGAGAAGGTGCGGTCAATGTGGGCCAGGAAATCATACGGGATGGGGGTGCGAGGGCGGACATAAATGGTGGCACAGGTGATGGTAAGGGTGGGGAAGAAGAGGCTGAGGGTGAGATGCTCGGCAGGATTGTTAAGGACAGGTTGGGGCCGGACAGGGAGATGCTTGAGGTGGCCTATAGCAACTCCGCCACGCGCCAGAGGGTACGGGTTATTGGTGCGGTGTAGGGTGTAAGGAGCCGTGGAGACGGAGATACGGGGTTGAAGGAAGGTTTCATTTAGGACGAAGGCATCCACGCGGTGCTGACGGAGGGTGTGGAGGAAGAGGAGTTTGTGGGTGGGCAGGGAGCGAATGTTGTGGTACAGGATATGGTAGGGTTGTTGTACCATGGGAGGGGAGAGTTAGACGAGGGTGGTGAAGGGGGTGAAGGTGAAGTAGGCCTGGTTGTGGGAGTATGTGGCATAGGTGGTAAGATGGAAGATGGAACGGGCAGCGAGGGCGATTTGGGAAAGAGTGTGTGTGCGCTGGAAGGGGTGGATGTTTTGGAGCACAATGATGGTGAATCGGATGATGTCCTCGGCAGTAGGGGGAGGGCGGAGTGAGTTGTTGGGGCGGATGGGGTCATCAACAGGACGGACAGGGACGGTGAGCTCAGGGGTTACTGGTGGAGGTTTCGCTTTACACTTCGAGGAGTAGGTAGGATGTGGTTCGTTGCAAGTGTTGCAGGAGGGGGGGAGAGGTGAGGTTGGGGCAATGCTTGAGGAAGTGTGAAGCTTTACAGTGGGGACAAGTAGGGGGATTCTTGCAGGCAGAGGTAACGTGGTCATTGTAGGTGAGACAGCGTTGGCAGCGATATGATTGGACTGGGGAACGGGAGGGGTCCACCTTATGGCGCCGATTGTAGATGAGGGCTCCCTCGGTAAGGAGGCGGTCAAAGGAGGAGGAGGATTTGGTGAATATCCGCATGAGAAAAGTCTGCCCGGCATCATTGAAGATGCGACGTGCCGAGCGGATTTCAATGTCGGGCCAGGAGTTGAGTTCCGCCAACACCTCAGCCTCCGTGATCACGGGGCTAAGCTTCGTGATCACAGTGGTGAAGGTTGGCGGACGTCGGGGAGGTTGAGGCTGACGGAGAGAGGACGGGGTGTGGTAGGGGGTGAGGGTTGCACGTTGGCCAAATTGGATACGGGGGATGCGGGAGAGGAGATCGGTGTGGAAGGAAGCATTGGGGGATTTTATGAGAACCGAGTCCTTGCGAGGAATCAGTTGGGAGATGGGGGGATTGGGGTAGTATTTCCGGATGGCGAGGGTGAGGGAGCGGGCATCAAGGAATTGAGGGTCAGGATTGGATAGGACAAAGGTGTGGGTGGCAGGCATAGCGGGGGCGGGGGGCGGGGCCGCGTCCATGGGGGTGGGTGGGTCACAGAGATTGGGTTTTTTTTTGGAGGAGACTTCGGGGGAAGGGTCAACATTCGGGCACTTTGAAGGTTTCGTGGGCACGACCGGGTGGGGAGGGGGCAGGGGTACGAGTTGCAGGGGGAGATGGCGGGGGGCAGGACAAACCTGAGCAGCGGATGACGCAGACGGAGGGGGCGTGGGTGTCACAGAGACTGTGGAACGTCGAGCAGAGATCCGTGCTGGCTTGGAGCCTGTCGGAGGCGGTGCAGGGAGCGGCGGAAAGTCAGTAGCTGTCGATGGGGCGACAGTGATAGGGGAGGAGGAGTTGGAGGTGGTTACAGCCGAAAGTGGCGCAGGGGTGGGGTGGACAGGGAGAGAAGGAAGGACGGGAAGTGGGATGGAGGATGAGCTCCATGTGATGGTGGTTGGAGCAGCGGAGGGAGAGGTGAAAATGATAGTGGTGGTGGGTTGGGACATGGTGACGGCGCGCGAGAAGGGCGGCGGCGGCGGCGAGGACCGGCAGGTGGCGGTGGCGGCGAGCACCGGCAGGCGGCGGCGGCGGTGGCGGCGCGGCGGCGGCGGCGGCGGCGGCGGCAGGTGGCGGCGGCGGCGGCGGCAGGTGGCGGCGGCGGCGGCGGCAGGTGGCTGCGGCGGCGGCGGTGGCGGCGGCGGCGACCGAACGGCAGCGTCGGCGGCACGGCGGCGGCGGCAGGTGGCGGCGGCGGCGGCGGCGGCGACCGAACGGCGGCGTCGGCGAGCACCAGCAGGCGGCGACCAGGCGGCGGCGGCAGCGGCAGGCAGCGACCAAACGGCGGCGGCGGCGGCGGCAGGCAGCGACCAAACGGCGGCGGCGGCGAGCACCGGCAGACGGCGGCGGCGGCGGCGGCGGCGGCGGCGGCAAGGAGGACCGGACGGCGAGCAGACGACATGGCAAGGAAATGATGGGGATCTTCCACGTCGAAGAGTGGCCCAGGCAGTGAAAGTCTTCGATAAAGAAATGAGGGAATCCAACCCTCGAATTAGAACATAGCTGTTGTGTTTCTCATTTATTAGTACTATCCACAAAAGCCCACTCATATTTATCATAAAATAATAGCGTCATATGTATGTTATAAGAACAGAACAAGATTCCAGTTATGGATTTGTATACAGTACTGGCCATTAAAATTGCTACATCACGAAGATGACGTGCTACAGACGCGAAATTTAACCGACAGGAAGAAGATGCTGTGATATGCAAATCATTAGCTTTTCAGAGCATTCACACAAGGTTGGCGCCAGTGGCGACACCTACAACGTGCTGACATGAGGAAAGTTTCCAACCGATTTCTTATATACAAACAGCAGTTGACCGGCATTGCCTGGTGAAACGTTGTTGTGATGCCTCGTGTAAGGAGGAGAAATGCGTACCATCACGTTTCCGACTTTGATAAAGGTCGGATTGTAGCCTATCGCGATTGCGGTTCATCGTATCGCGACATTGCTGCTCGTGTTGGTCGAGATCCAATGACCGTTAACAGAATATGGAATCGGTGGGTTCAGGAGAGTAATACGGAACGCCGTGCTGGATCCCAACGGCCTCGTATCACTAGCAGTCGAGATGACAGGCATCTTATCCGCATGGCTGTAACGGATCGTGCAGCCACGTCTCGATCCATGAGTTAACAGGTGGGGACGTTTGCAAGACAACAACCATATGCATGGACAGTTCGACGACGTTTGCAGCAGCATGAACTATTAGCTCGGAGACCATGGCTGCGGTTACCCTTGACGCTGCATCACAGACAGGCGCGCCTGCGATGGTGTACTCAACGACTAACCTGGGTGCACGAATGGCAAAACGTCATTTTTTCGGATGAATCTAGGTTTTGTTTACAGCATCATGATGGTCGCATCCGTGTTTGGCGACATCGCGGTGAACGCACGTTGGAAGCGTGTATTCCTCATTGCCATACTTGCGTATCACCTGTCGTGATGGTATGGGGTGCCATTGGTTACACGTCTTGGTCACCTCTTGTTTGCATTGACGGCACTGTGAACAGTGGACGTTACATTTCAGATGTGTTACGACCCGTGGCTCTACCCTTTATTCGATCCCTGTGAAACCCTACATTTCAGTAGGATAATGTACGACCACATGTTGCAGGTCCTGTAGGGGCCTTTATGGATACAGAAAATGTTCGACTGCAGCCCTGGCCAGCACATTCTCCAGATCTCTCACCAATTGAAAACGCCTGGCCAATGGTGGCCGAGCAACTGGCTCGTCACAATACACCAGTCACTACTCTTGATGAACTGTGGTATCGTGTTGAAGCTGCATGGGCAGCTGTACCTGTACACACCATCCAAGCCCTGTTTGACTCAATGCCCAGGCGTATCAAGGCCGTTATTACGGCCAGAGGTGGTTGTTCTGGGTACTGATTTCTCAGGATCTATGCGCCCAATTGCGTGAAAATGTAATTACATGTCAGTTCTAGTATAATATATTTGTCCAATGAATACCCGTTTATCATCTGCATTTCTTCTTGGTGTAACAATTTTAGTTGCCAGTAGTGTACAATATGCTAATACAATAATTTCCTCTTATTTCAGTATATTTACAACAATGACTCGCTTTCTTCGTGATGAGGACTGTTGGAAGAAGGCACTGTCTCAGAAGATGAAGATGACCCAGACGAAGATGTTGATGACATCAGTGATCATGATTCGATACACAGTGAACACCGGCTGGGGGGGTTATGAGCGCTCAACATCGAGGTCATCAGCGACCGGCTGGCTCTGAGTACTATGGGACTTAACATCTATGGTCATCAGCCCCCTAGAACTTAGAACTACTTAAACCTAACTAACCTAAGGACATCACACAACACCCAGTCATCACGAGGCAGAGAAAATCCCTGACCCCGCCGGGAATCGAACCCGGGAACCCGGGCGTGGGAAGCGAGAACGCTACCGCAAGACCACGAGACAGTGAACACCTTTCTGGTTCAGAGATAGAGCTAAGTGAAGGCTCTTCTTCCAGTGAAGAAGACGAAGAAAGCTCAGGGAACTATTTTTACGGTAAGAACAGATTCAAATGGATTAAATCTGCCCCAGATTCATCTCGTGTACTACAGCACAATATTGTACAAGAACGCGTGGGACTGAAGGGACCTGCTGCTTGTAAACGTGAAATGTCGCCTATAGAGAGTTGGGAGCTAATATGTACCGATGATGTGATTGAGACTATCGTGCACTGTACCAACAAAAAACTTGAGGACAAATATTCACCTCCATTATTACGGCCGTATTATGCCAACGACATTGATTGATGTGAGTTACGAGCTTACCTTGGATTACTTCTGTTTACGTCGATATTCAAGTCAAATCATGAAAATGTTAGATCGCTATGGGCGACTGATTTTACTGGAAGAGACAATTTTCGAGGTGTAATGGGATACACAGATTTTTATTCATTCATTTCAGTGTAACCTTTGATGACATCAGCACACGAGAAGAAAGAATATCAACAGATAAACTGGCTTTGATACGAGGAATTTTTGAAAAGTTTATTAGCAATTGTAGCGCGAACTATTCTTGTTCAGAATATTTATGTGTTGATGAAATGTTGGTAAAATTTCGAGCAAGGTGCTCAGTCAGAATGTTTATCACAAGTAAACCTGGAAAATATGGCCTGAAAATGCAGTGTATTTGTGATGCGAAAACTCATTACTTATGTAATGCGTCTATATACTCTGGAAAACCGTTTACCCAAAGAAATATCCCTTTCGTAGTGCCAACACAGGATGTGCTAAAACTTGCAGAGCCATATTATGGAACTAATAAGAATATCACTGGAGACAGTTGGTTTACGTCTGTTGAGTTATTAGACGAATTATTGAAACGAGGACTAACATACGTGGGTACTGTACGAAAAAACAAACGAGAAATTCCTCATCAGTTTTTCAAAAAATGGCTCTGAGTACTATGGGACATAACATCTGAGGTCATCAGTCCCCTAGAACTTAGAACTACTTAAACCTAACTAACCTAAGGACATCACACACATCCACGCCCAAGGCAGGATTCGAACCTGCGACCGTAGCGGTCACGCGGTTCCAAACTGAAGCGCTTAGAACCGCACGGCCACATCGGCCGGCCATCAGTTTTTGCCTGATAAAAGAAGACCCACTGAACCATCATTATTTGCATTATTTGGATTTGTTCGGGACAAGACGTTGGTATCATTCGTTCCAAAGAAGCATAAAAGTGTAGTTTTACTATCTTCCTTGCATCACTGAGTGTCAGTAAATCAACAATCGAAGAAACCTGCAATTATAGACTTTCACAATGCGACTAAGGGAGGAGTTGATGCCTTGGATTTGAAATGCTCAAATTACTCTTTCTCACGTAGAACAAGAAGATGGCAGAACGCAATCTTTGCTGCAATGCTGCATATTTCTCTTGCTAACGGATATGTTCTTTGGGTCGGTTCTAATCCAAATAAAAAAGTCAGCAGAAGAGAATACATAAAGTCCACTGCGATGAGTCTTGTAAAGCCATACGTTTGCAGGAGATTGTAAAATAACCCAAAGCTGGCCAAAGATGAACGGGAAATTATGTGCAAATTGGTTGGCAGAGAACAAATGTTTTCAATCCCTAATGCAGATGAGGCTGGTACTAGTGCTTCTAAATAGCGAAGATGTTATATTTGCCCAAGGTCGAAAGATAAAAAGAGCCCTCTAACATGTAACACTTGCAAACAATGTATTTGTAAGCCTCATTCAAAGGCAATCAATTTTTGTTTGTCCTGTGAAGCCAAAGGAAACGAATGATTTTGTAGGCACACAATGTGGTGTCATTTTTTTGTCTTGTTAGCTTTTTCTGTTTTATAATTTTCATTTGATTTTATGCTCCAATTCTGTACAAAATAAAAAAAAGTTTAATTAGAAGTTAGTATTTGTTGATTTTATGTCATTTTAACTGAGCTACACAAACAGAAAATTAAAATGACATGTTTTTGTAAATGGCTTAAAGTTTCTGATAAGACTGATTAATATAAGCACAATAAACGACTGAAATAATAAATACATTGTATTTTATTATGTAAATATAAAAATGTCCAAGTTATTTCCAGTAATTACTTGTAAGCACACCTAAACACTGTTGGGATACTTCTAGACCCCACACGTGACTGTACGTTGCCAGAAACAGCACGTGTACTTGAAGGTTAAATGATCGTTAACGAGTTCTCGGCGTATTTTGGAACCTGTATAACTGTTTTCCAATCATTGCATTCACCGCTACGCACTACCTGTACTTCATTGTATCTTATGTGTCACTCCATAAAGTACTATGTTCCATAAACTGCGTTTGTTTTTGCTATAGCAAACTTAGCGACGAGTGAGAGTTACGTTTTCTCCGCGTGTTAGAGTCACTGCTGAGTTATCTGTCCAACATTTCGATGAAAGAAATATTCTAATGTATCATTGCCCAGCAGCAAGCTTTCGCAGAACAACAGTAAGCTATCGTCACCACTCTCAATCAAGTGGCGTCTTCATGTTCGCGGCAGGTTACTCTCCCGTCAATACAACCATCACTCTTCCCGGCATATGATGACTTAACTGAAAATTGGGACTCCTACGAGACACAGTTACGACAAAATTTCCAGGTTTTTCACATGGGAGATGCAAACCTGGTGGGGCTTTATTTCTTTCCTGGCTTCCGCCGCGCATTTATCAGTTGTCGTGCAATTTACGCCTTTGCAAGAACAGCCCAGTGTATCATTTGATGAAATGTGCAAGCTTCTCTCAACCTATTACTGTGACAGTACGCATGTCACTGCGATGCATGTAGAATTTTACCATTGTCAGAAACGCCCAAACCAATTTTACAAAGCTTGGGCTGCAGAATTACATGGGTTGAGCCGTCATTGTAAATTTGTCACTAGCAACCATCACGAATCCTACGTTGATCACGTGGTGCGTGATGTTATTCGTCTGAGCCCGGATAGGGAAATCCACAAAAAAGCACTTCCATCAGAGAATCCGACACTGACGGATGTGCTCAATACACCATAGTCCTTTGAAGTGTCATGGGCCGCAGGCAATCAGATTGCTGCGTGGGGGAAGCTATTGGAAGTTGCTCATTCAACCCCTGTTAGGCACACTGCAAGTGTTGAGGATGACGGAGAAGCCCTTGCAGCAGTACAATCTTCGACTCAGCGTCGAATGGGGCAGCGTCGGCTACAAACACAGCAGCAACAGGCCGCGCCACAACAGCGGCCGGGTGCTCTCCTTCCTTCTTTCCCACAATGTTTCATCCAAAACGAGCCTGCTGCGGACCCTAAGTGTTGTCTGTTTCCAACAAGTGTCGAAAGAAAGGTCATAGTGCATCGGTATGTAACTCCTCTTCAAACATGGCTGACACAGTAGCACCAATGGATATAAGCTGTATCTCTACTATGTCTCCCTCAAAACAATTGTTTATGGATTTGCATGTGCTTAATAAATCGCTAAAAATTCAAGTTGAGCTGCAGTGACTTTAGTAAACGCACAAACGTACGTGGGCTTGGGCTTCTTCCCCTCCCCTCACACAGTTTCATGGAAGTTAGTTAGTTACAGTAAACAGTAGATTCCGATCCTAGGTCAGTTCTCCGCTCCTGTCTCTTACAAATCTGTTGCTTGCTCTCTCACCTTCCTTGTTGTGGATCATTTGACGTCGCTCAGTGTCATTCGGCCTATTTCTTGCAGTGAATGAGGTACACCACTGGTCACCATCAAGGAGCCGATGGGTAAGCTTCGCCTCTGCGGCGACTTCAGTGTCACGATTAACGCACAATCCATGATAAATACACACTCTTTGCCTTGCCCTGACGAGTTTCTCGAAAAATTATCAGGCGGCCACTTCTTTCCCAAGATTTATTTGTTGGAAATGTATCTCCAGTTCCCCTTGAACGAAGCCACTATGCGTCAATACAGGGTTATTACAAATGATTGAAGCGATTTCACAGCTCTACAATAACTTTATTATTTGAGATATTTTCACAAAGCTTTGCACACACATACAAAAACTCAAAAAGGTTTTTTAGGCATTCACAAATGTTCGATATGTGCCCCTTTAGTGAATCGGCAGACATCAAGCCGATAACCAAGTTCCTCCCACACTCGGCGCAACATGTCCCCATCAATGAGTTCGAAAGCATCGTTGATGCGAGCTCGCAGTTCTGGCACGTTTCTTGGTAGAGGAGATTTAAACACTGGATCTTTCACATAACCCCGCAGAAAGAAATCGCATGGGGTTAAGTCGGGAGAGTGTGGAGGCCATGACATGAATTGCTGATCATGATCTCCACCACGACCGATCCAACGGTTTTCCAATCTCCTGTTTAAGAAATGCCGAACATCATGATGGAAGTGCGGTGGAGCACCATCCTGTTGAAAGATGAAGTCGGCGCTGTCGGTCTCCAGGTGTGGCATGAGCCAATTTTCCAGCATGTCCAGATACACGTGTCCTGTAAGGTTTTTTTCGCAGAAGTAAAAGGGGCCGTAAACTTTAAACCGTTAGATTGCACAAAACACGTTAAATTTTGGTGAATTGCGAATTTGCTGCATGAATGCGTGAGGATTCTCTACCGCCCAGATTCGCACATTGTGTCTGTTCACTTCACCATTAAGAAAAAATGTTGCTTCATCACTAAAAACAAGTTTCGCACTGAACGCATCCTCTTCCATGAGCTGTTGCAACCGCGCCGAAAATTCAAAGCGTTTGACTTTGTCATCGGGTGTCAGAGCTTGTAGCAATTGTAAACGGTAAGGCTTCTGCTTTAGCCTTTTCCGTAAGATTTTCCAAACCGTCGGCTGTGGTACGTTTAGCTCCCTGTTTGCTTTATTCGTCGACTTCCGCGGGCTACGCGTGAAACTTGCCCGCACGCGTTCAACCGTTTCTTCGCTCACTGCAGGCCGACCCGTTGATTTCCCCTTACAGAGGCATCCAGAAGCTTTAAACTGCGCATACCATCGCCGAATGGAGTTAGCAGTTGGTGGATCTTTGTTGAACTTCATTCTGAAGTGTCGTTGCTCTGTTATGACTGATTGATGTGAGTGCATTTCAAGCACGACATACGCTTTCTGTCGCCGTTTTGTCTCACTGCGCTCTCGAGCGCTCTGGCGGCAGAAACCTGAAGTGCGGCTTCAGCCGAACAAAACTTTATGAGTTTTTCTACGTATCTGTAGTTGTCGTGACCATATGTCAATGAATGGAGCTACAGTGAATTTATGAAATCGCTTTAATCATTTGTAATAGCCCTGTACAGTTTTCGGCCTATACCAATATCAACGCTTGCCTTTTAGTGTTGCTAACGCTCTCGCAATTCTTCAGCGTTTTTTAGAACAGCTGACAGCCTCCTTTACAGAACTGAGGCGTTTTTAAGTAAAGTTACGTCAGTTTTTACCCTACGCAGCGCCGGCTTTAGGGTGGGGCGACCCGGGCGGTCGCCCAGGGCGCCGGGGCCCAAGGGGCGCCACATACTATACGCATGTAAAAAAAAAAATAAAAAAAAAATTTACAATCACCCATTTCGCGAAACTAAAATATTATTCAGTCTCATTCAACATACGTCGCCAATCTCACGAATGCGTGATGAATTCGGGGTAGCAGAAGAGAAATCATGCTGAATGCAATCTTCGTATTGTCTGCAACCATCCATGTTTGACGCGGGCTAGCACGGGCTCTACCAAAGCGCCTCTCTTATTTGTTTCAAGAACTGCAACAAGGAAGAGCCCATGCAGCCGCACCATCTCTCGTTCACAACAGAAACTACCGGTCGCTCCAAATAAAAGAAAATACAGACTGTGAAATATACATTACATTATGATTTAATTAATACGAATGTATTTATATCGAATATTTGTGACTTAATGACTCATGTACATTAATTAATAGATCATGCAATGCGTGCACTGCATTCATAGAGAATTCTCCCCTAACGTACTGAAATAATACAGCGCCACACAATGTTTGTTAGACTGCATATGTTGGCAGCGCTACGATTTGCACCCGCATGTCAGTAATTGTCAGTAAGAGACGGAGGCAGCGGTCATGTTTTCGTGGCGGAATAATTGTGAGTTAAACGAGTGTCGTGACTGTGTCAACATTTTAATTTTCTGGTAAGTGCGAAAAACATTTTTATCTTTCAGTTCAGGTTTTTTTCTAGGTTCGTCTACTGATAGGTGAATTTCTTTATTTGTTATAGATCGAATATTGTGGTCGCGAAATAGGGCAGTGTCCAAGCAATAATTTGTCAAATTATTAAATCATGCCAGAAGAGAAGGAAATGATTAAAAAAAAGCTTTCTGGTTCAGAAAATCGGAAAAGAAAAGCTGAAAAAGAAAAAGTTCTTGAAGAAACTAAAAAGCACATGAATATTTATGAGTACCTTAAAGGAAATTCTAAGGCAAATACTTCAGATATTGAATCAAAAGTCCACGTATCAGCAAATATTTCTTCAGACTGTGAACAATTATACACAAAAAATATACAATCACCTATTGAAGGTGATCAAATTGACCAGCGCAGTACATCTTTGCATGAATCCTCTGATATTTCTCCAAGTCAAAATCAACACATGACATCTGTGGTCGATGAAAGTATCAACGTTCTTGCAATAAAAGAATACAATGTTTCTGATGTAGGTACGTGGCCAAAAGTACTTAATGCTAGAGATATAGATCGCATTATAATGTGTGGACCCTCACAAGTATGTCTAAATAACTTTCCAAAAGATGAAAATGGGCGTCATTTCTCTTCAACTCATTACACAAGAAAACTATCAAACGAAGAAACTATCAGACGATGGTGGCTAGTTTATTCTGTATCAAACGACAGTGTCTTTTGCTTTTGTTGTCGACTGTTTGATTTAAAGTCAACTACTAATTTGACTACCACTGTGGGTTTCAGAAATTGGAAACATTTAAGTGAAGCTCTGAAACTGCATGAAAATAGTCCTAACCACAAAAAAGCATTTACTCAATGGACTGAAGCTGAAATCAGGTTTAAAGCTGGATTAACTATTGACAAGGAAGAACAAAAGCTAATTTCTAAAGAAAGTTTACGATGGAGCAATGTGCTTCAAAGATTGATGCACATTACTTTGTATTTGGCTGAAAATAATATGGCATTCAGAGGGTTATCAGATAAATTATTTACCCCAAATAATGGAAAATTCTTAGGTCTTGTACAGTTATTGGCAAAGTTTGATCCAATCATGGAAGAGCACGTCAGACTGGCATTGAATGGTGATTTGGCTGACCATTATTGCGGCAAAAATATACAAAATGAATTAATAGAACTCATGGCATCACACGTTATGTCTACAATCGTATTCCGCATAAAGGGTTCAAAGTATTATGCAATCATAGCTGACTGTACTCCAGATATAAGCCACAAAGAACAACTTTCGATAACTTTAAGATGCGCCGACATAACAGAGGATGGCGTAAGCGTAAAAGAACATTTCATCTCATTTCTGCAAATAGATGATACAACCGGTGAAGGTCTCACAGAAAGCATTTTAAAAACATTGAGTGATCTTGACCTTAACATTAATGACTGCAGAGGACAGGGCTACGATAATGGCGCGAACATGAAGGGGAAAAATAAAGGCGTCCAGAACAGAATTAAGAAGTTAAATCCACTAGCTTTTTTTGTGCCATGTGGATGCCATAGTTATAATTTGGTATTGTGTGATGCGGCAAAATCATCAGTAAAATTCGTGACACTGTTCGGAATGTTACAAAAAATGTTTAATCTATTTGCTGGATCGGTAAATAGATGGAAAATTTTGACCGACCATTTGAAGATATACACCCTGAAAAATGTAAGTGACACACGCTGGAAAGCTCGAATTGATAGCGTCAAAGCGGTTCGTTATCAATTATGCGAAATGCATGACGCTTTGGTTTCCTTGGCCGATGCTACTGAACAAAGCGATGCTGCGGTGTCACAAGAAGCGACAACACTAGGAGGACAATTAAAAGACCTCAGCTTCATTGTTTCTCTCATGACATGGTATGATGTTCTGTTTCAAATTAACGTTGTGAGTAAAGCAAGTCAGTCACCCACAATCAACTTTGTCGAGTTTATGGGAATCCTTGACAAATGTTGCTCTTATTTGGAAACATATAGACAAACAGGTTTCGAACAAACTATTGTAACAGCAACTGAACTGGCTTCGGATCTTGATACGCAGCCATTATTTAAACCACAAATGCGATTAAGATGTATTAAACGCAGGCCGGGTGAAGAGGCTGTTGATGATCAAATAACTGACCCAAAAAAGAAGTTTAAAGTAGAGTTTTTCAATGCACTGTTGGAAAGATTTGAACAGATGCAAGAATTTTCTGCGACATGGAGTTTCTTGTTTGACATTAAAAAAAATCAAAATAAAGAAGAACTAATACAATGCTGTTCTAAATTACAAGAAAAGTTAGCTGTCAACATGAAGTCAGATATTGATGGAAATTTGCTGTGCGACGAAATTTTAGGCCTGCAACACTATCTCGAAGACAGCCAGGCAACGCCTATTGAAGCCTTAAACTTCATAAAAAAGCATAATCTTCAAGAGTTATATCCCAACGTCTGGATAACGTTACGTATTTTGCTAACAATACCAGTGACTGTCGCAAGCGGCGAACGCAGTTTTTCCAAACTGAAGTTGGTAAAAACGTACTTGTGGTCTACAATGTCTCAAACAAGACTAACCAGTTTGGCCTCACTGTCCATTGCAAATGAAGTTGCAGAAAACCTGGACTTTGCTAATCTGATCAGAGACTTTGCCGACAGAAAAGCGAGAAAAGTAAAATTTTTGTTGTTTATAATTGTTTTTCATTAGGCGTAATATGTTTTGTGTTCAGATGACTGACAGAAAATATAGGTTTATGGCTTACAGTTATATTAAATTCAATAAAAATATGGTACCCAATTCAAAATTAGTGTTTTTTCGTTATACATATTACCTCCTATATATAAAAATCAATTGTTGTGTGTTAGTCTCACTAAAACAAAGAAATGGCTTGACCAATTTGAATAATTTTTGTTTTGTTTTGTTCGCTTTAGTACAGGGGTGCTTCAGAAAAGAAAAGAAATATTTGGGATATACGAGCCTGTTTCAACCACATTTTACGCATCTTTTCTTTGTTTGGAACACGCAAAAACAATTTTCTGGAGTTTTTGTAGATGTACAGTGCAGTACTACGCAATATTTTTAGACAATTTCCCAAAACGTGAATGCCCAAACAATATATCACTGCTATACTGACTGTTACGGCAACGACAGCAGCATGCTGGACTGACATCACAGGCTACACAAGACTCACATGGAGCGTCTTAGCGGGCTTTCAGATTATTTGGATTTCATTTCCATTTAAAAAAAATAAAATACTCAAATTTACGATGGAAAAAACCATGTTATGATCATAAGATGACGCCATTAACCACTTAAGACGATTTCTAGAAAACAGTCAAATACCGTGTTGCAAAGCACTGCCAGGTTCGCTATTTATACAATAAAGGGCGCCAACTGGACGACTCGCCCGGGGCACCTGGATGGCTAAGGCCGGCCCTGACCCTACGCATCCACTGTTGCTCACCCCTGCATGCGCTTTTGCGTACAAACGTGCCCTTTTTCTGGTCCCCAGCTTGTGACCGAGAATTTGCTTTGGTTAAAGCATCGAGTGACATTATTCTGAGTGCACTATCCGAAAATTACCTCGAGCAATTAAACAGAGAACCGACTCGTGGAGATAACATCTTGGACCTTCTGATAACAAACAGACCCGAACTTTTCGACTCTGTAAGTGCAGAACAGGGAATCAGTGATCATAAGGCCGTTTCAGCATCCCTGAATATGGAAGTTAATAGGAATATAAAAAAGGGAGGAAGGTTTATCTGTTTAGCAAGAGTAATAGAAGGCAGATTTCAGACTACATAACAGATCAAAACGAAAATTTCTGTTCCGACACTGACAATGTTGAGTGTTTATGGAAAAAGTTCAAGGCAATCGTAAAATGCGTTTTAGACAGGTACGTGCCGAGTAAAACTGTGAGGGACGGGAAAAACCCACCGTGGTTCAACAACATAGTTAGGAAACTACTGCGAGTGAAAGAGAGCTTCACTCCAAGTTTAAACGCAGCCAAAACCTCTCAGACAAACAGAAGCTAAACGATGTCAAAGTTAGCGTAAGGAGGGCTATGCGTGAGGCGTTCAGTGAATTCGAAAGTAAAATTCTATGTACCGACTTGACTGAAAATCCTAGGAAGTTCTGGTCTTACGTTAAATCAGTAAGTGGCTCGAAACAGCATATCAAGACACTCCGGGATGATGATGGCATTGAAACAGAGGATGACACGCGTAAAGCTGAAATACTAAACGCCTTTTTCCAAAGCTGTTTCACAGAGGAAGACCGCGCTGCAGTTCCTTCTCTAAATCCGCGCACAAACGAAAAAATGGCTGACATCCAAATAAGTGTCCAAGGAATAGAAAAGCATCTGGAATTACTCAACAGAGGAAAGTCCACTGGACCTGACGGGATACCAATTCAATTCTACACAGAGTACGCGAAAGAACTTGCCCCCCTTCTAACAGCCGTGTACCGCAGGTCTCTAGAGGAACGGAAGGTTCCAAATGATTGGAAAAGAGCACAGGTAGTCCCAGTCTACAAGAAGGGTCGCCGAGCAGCTGCGCAAAACTATAGACCTATATCTCTGATGTCGATCTGTTGTAGAATTTTAGAACATGTTTTTTGCTCGTGTATCATGTCGTTTTTGGAAACCCAGAATCTACTCTGTAGGAATCAACATGGATTCCGGAAACAGCGATCGTGTGAGACCCAACTCGCTTTATTTGTTCATGAGACCCAGAAAATATTAGATACAGGCTCCCAGGTAGATGCTATTTTCCTTGACTTCCGGAAGGCGTTTGATACAGTTCCGCACTGTCGCCTGATAAACAAAGCAAGAGCCTACGGAATAACAGGCCAGCTGTGTGGCTGGATTGAAGAGCTTTTAGCAAACAGAACACAGCATGTTGTTATCAATGGAGAGACGTCTACAGACGTTAAAGTAACCACTGGCGTGCCACAGGGGAGTGTTATGGGACCATTGCTTTTCACAGTAGATATAAATGACCTAGTAGATAGTGTCGGAAGTTCAATGCGGCTTTTCGCGGATGATGCTGTAGTATACAGAGAAGTTGCAGCATTAGAAAATTGTAGCGAAATGCAGGAAGATCTGCAGCTGATAGGCACTTGGTGCAGGGAGTGGCAACTGACACTTAACATAGACAAATGTAATGTATTGCGAATACATAGAAAGAAGGATCCTTTATTGTATGATTATATGATAGCGGAACAAACACTGGTAGCAGTTACTTCTGTAAAATATCTGGGAGTATGCGTGCGGAACGATTTGAAGTGGAATGATCATATAAAATTATGTGTTGGTAAGACGGGTAACAGGTTGAGATTCATTGGGAGAGTCCTTAGAAAATGTAGTCCATCAACAAAGGAGGTGGCTTACAAAACACTCATTAGACCTATACTTGAGTATTGCTCATCAGTGTGGGATCCGTACCAGATCGGGTTGACAGAGGAGATAGAGAAGATCCAAAGAAGAGCGGCGTGTTTCGTCACAGGGTTATTTGGAAACCGTGATAGCGTTACGGAGATGTTTAGCAAACTCAAGTGGCAGACTCTGCAAGAGAGGCGCTCTGCATCGCGGTGTAGCTTGCTGTCCAGGTTTCGAGAGGGTGCGTTTCTGGATGAGGTATCGAATATATTGCTTCCCCCTACTTATACCTCCCGAGGAGATCACGAATGTAAAATTAAAGAGATTCGAGGCTTTCAGACAGTCGTTCTTCCCGCGAACCATACGCGACTGGAACAGAAAAGGGAGGTAATGACAATGGCACGTAAAGTGCCCTCCGCCACACACCGTTGGGTGGCTTGCAGAGTATAAATGTAGATGTAGATGTAGATGCTTCAATATGCCCCATGTTTGGCCACTTTTCAGCTGGGTCAGCATGTCATGTTGGCTACAGATGCCTCTCAGCATGGTATTGGAGTGGTGTTGGTGCACAAATACGCAGACGGGTCTGAATGACTATACTGCTTACACTTCTAAGACTTTAATACCTGCTGATCACGGTATTCTAAGATTGAAAAGGAGGCTTTAGGGGTTGTGTTCGGCCTCAAGAAATTTCATATCTTCTTGTATGGTTCTAAGTTTTGTTTAATCACAAGCAACTGGTTGCCCTTCAGTTTCCACACCGGACACAGCAGCACATCATCTGCAGGGGGCGGGGCTATCTTCCGCTCCCATGTCATAATCAGATCTGTTACCGGGCAACATCACAACCTGCCAACACCGATGCCCTATCTCGCCTTCCAGTCGGGCCAGACCTGGCATTTTGTCAGGACGAGTTGCTTTGTTCCTGTTTAGATACTGAGAACCAGAGTGCGGTCGATGGTTTACCCATCACAAGCGCCATGATAGCACTCACTGTCACCATGGAACTTGTGCTTAGTTAGATCCTCTCTTTTCTGCAGCACAGTCGGTTGGAAAAACCCCTGGCTGTGGCCAGCCGCTGTGGCCGAGTGGTTCTAGGTGCTTCAGTCTGCAACTGCACTGCTGCTACGGTCGCAGGTTCGAATCCTGCCTTGGGAATGGAAGTGTGTGGTGCCTTTAGGTTAGTTAGGTTTAAGTAGTTCTAAGTCTAGGGCACTGATGACCTCAGATGTTAAGTCCCATAGTGCTTAGAACCATTTGAACCCTGGCTGTGGCTGTTCCAAGTTTCTCTATGTGGTGCATTATCTGTCCATATCTGTGGCAGCCACTATTTTGGCCATGTCTAAGATTTTTGCAGTTGATGGACTTATGTGTACTGTGGCTATCAATAACGGTCCCCAGTTCGTTTCTCAAGAATTTGAATCTTTTTGTCAGGTTAGTAATATTTGTCATCTCAAAGCTCTCCCATTTCATCCTCAGTCTAATGATGAGGCCAAATGCATGGTTTGGACATTTAAAACTCAGATGCGGAAGTATGTATCTGGCAGGTCCCTGAAGATGCTTTAGTCCATTTTTTGAGTTCGTACTGTTTCACTCCGTTGGAGGACAAGTGTTCAGGGCAGCTGCTACAGGGATGCCAACCACAGACCCTCCTTCATCTGCTGCATCCTACACCACATCTGCCACGTTACCAGCTCTGCAACGGTTCTGGCTCGGGCTCGTGGTTTCAGCCATCATTGAGGCTGGTGCCTGTGCATTATCCCCACTCCTGACAGACAGACATCCCGTCACTTTGACCAGGTGCAGCCACACACAGTGGGTCTGTTCTGGAGGGCCCACCAACTCCACCACCCTCACCACCAGTGATGCCTGTTCCCGTGTTGCAGGCGGTCTGGTTTCATGTCTGATGCGGTCACTGCCTGGTAGATCACTGTTTAAGAACACTATCAGCTTTTTCTCAATTATTGGTATTATCCACATAACCACATCCATATTTGTCATAAAGAAATTGTCATCTGTGTATTATAAGAACTTAGGTATTTGTCATTCAGCTAACAGGGATCTTTAATTATTGAATCTACGTAATCATAACAGTGGAAGGATAGACTGGCAAGTTATATTTTTAAATTTCTCTTGAAATGTCACAGAAACTGACTCATGTCATTCTTTTCTTTCTTTCAGGAATGACTCTGTTTCACTAATGAACCAGTTACTGTTGACACTCAAATATTCTGCCTCTAGTGATGTCCTTCTGTCCATATATATATATATATATATATATATATATATATATATATATATATATATATATATATAAAAACAAAGATGATGTGACTTACCAAATGAAAGTGTTGGCAGGTCGACAGACACACAAACAAACACAAACATACACACAAAATCCAAGCTTTCGCAACCAACGGTTGCCTCGTCAGGAAAGAGGGAAGGAGAAGGAAAGACAAAAGGATATGGGTTTTAAGGGAGAGGGTAAGGAGTCATTCCAATCCCGGGAGCGGAAAGACTTACCTTAGGGGGAAAAAAGGACAGGTATACACTCGCACACACACACATATCCATCCATTGGATCCATTGGATTGGAATGACTCCTTACCCTCTCCCTTAAAACCCATATCCTTTTGTCTTTTCTTCTCCTTCCCTCTTTCCTGACGAGGCAACCGTTGGTTGCGAAAGCTTGGATTTTGTGTGTATGTTTGTGTTTGTTTGTGTGTCTGTCGACCTGCCAACACTTTCATTTGGTAAGTCACATCATCTTTGTTTTTAAATATATTTTTCCTTCGTGGAATGTTTCCTTCTATTATAACTATATATATATATATATATATATATATATATATATATATATATATATATATATATATATATATATATATATACCTAAAAACAAAGATGATGTGACTTACCAAATGAAAGTGATGGCAGGTCGACAGACACACAAACGAACACAAACATACACACAAAATTCAAGCTTTCGCAACAAACTGTTGCCTCATCAGGAAAGAGGGAAGGAGAGGGAAAGACGAAAGGATGTGGGTTTTAAGGGAGAGGGTAAGGAGTCATTCCAGTCCCGGGAGCGGAAAGACTTACCTTAGGGGGAAAAAAACGACGGGTATACACTCGCACACACACACATATCCATCCACACATATACAGACACAAGCAGACATATTTGTTTGTGTGTCTGTCTTTAAATATATTTGTTTGTGTGTCTGTCTTTAAATATGTCTGCTTGTGTCTGTATATGTGTGGATGGATATGTGTGTGTGTGCGAGTGTATACCCGTCGTTTTTTCCCCTAAGGTAAGTCTTTCCGCTCCCGGGACTGGAATGACTCCTTACCCTCTCCCTTAAAACCCACATCCTTTCGTCTTTCCCTCTCCTTCCCTCTTTCCTGATGAGGCAACAGTTTGTTGCGAAAGCTTGAATTTTGTGTGTATGTTTGTGTTCGTTTGTGTGTCTGTCGACCTGCCATCACTTTCATTTGGTAAGTCACATCATCTTTGTTTTTAGGTAATATTTTTCCTTCGTGGAATGTTTCCTTCTATTATAACTATATATATATATATATATATATATATATATATATATATATATATATATATATATATATATATATATATATATATGGATTAATATACTTGTCTTCTAAAATCATTTGTTTTAATTTTTGTTTTTTTATTCTAATTTTGAGCTTCATATCATTTTTTAACTGATACAGTCCTTCCTCCCTTCTCTGGTTCTTGTCATGCTACTTTTTGAGGTGGCAATATCTGCAAATCTGCTAGTTCTTCCACATTTGACAGGTACTTTTATTCTGAAAACTAAATTAACAGTTTTAAGCTGAAATGAATGTAGAACAGAAGGAGGGACACAGTGAAGATGTCACGCCTCCAGTTACTTTCCCTTCCCTCACAGATTACACATAGCTGCTAGAGATGAATGAACAAGCCAAAATTATGTATGAAATAGTTACTGTTCCTCAAAAAATTTTTAGTGAGATACAATAACAACAGCCTCCAGTTTGAATATGCGCCATAGATAGATTTCTACCACAGAATTATAAAAAGACTATGGTTGTTTATTTTAAATGTTGGTATCTCATTCTTCATATGTACATACCATCAATATAATTATTAATAATCACCAGATCATAGAAACAGCACTTGCATATATGCCCAAGAACTACAAAAGTTGGTGCGCAAATAACATTCAGTAATTCAGCAAAGGTATTACCTGTAGAACACCTGTCCTGCTGTAATGAATTAATCATTTTAAGATGTAGATAAAACAACAAGCTAGCCAGTAATACCTCTCAGAATTGTCAGTCACATCAATCTCCATGATGTCATGTTGACACACTTTGTTGGAGACTGAAAAGACCAACTATTTCATGAAGCAGACTGCAGTTCACAGTTGCTTCTATATTATGTGCCTACTTACATTTCACCATTCACCATATTTGATAGAATGTTATCATGTCTAGAAATGTTGCATCTGAATCGAAATGATTTCCTTCTGTTGAGAACTTTATGCAGTCAAGTATTTCATTGCACACAATTTGGAACTTACATTCCATGTATGGGGTACCACCAATCTGTAGCCTCTGCTACCTTTTCTGGCCATAATATATATGTGTTTCTTTGTTGAAAAAAAAATCATACATCTGTTGTAGCTACTCTTTTGATCTATGTGAGGTTGTTTGTGAATGGAAACTGTTGCATATTTTTTCCCATACTTTATTAGGAAATACAGAAATATCTCTTACTGTTAAAACAACAAACAACTGACCCTTTACCTTATTTCAAAATAGCCATGTTATTATGCATAAAATTACTCAACAAACTCAGTTAAATGTTTGCACTAATATTTTCATTGAATGAGACTGCAGTAGTTTTTGTGCTTTCCAGTACACTCTTGAACTCATTTACAGTATCTACGAGCCTCAACATATCCTCAAGCAAACAGTTTTGTGATAATTGGATGGGAATGCTATTCTGGTAATAACTAACCAGGGAATAAAATGGCATCATACAATGCACACTCCAAGCTAACCTCTGGTTAGCCTGTTCCTCAGTTAGCTATCCTGAGATTGTGCAATCAGTCCTCAGAGTACACTTCCGACCAGTTCTCACCATCACTGATCCTGGAAAAATCTTATCACAGCAGACACTGACTTACAGAACTAACCTTGTGTTATGCCTCACTGTGCCAGGGCTTCATCATATACCATCCCACAGTTACTTGAATAGTGTTATCTCTTTCTGTGACTCACATAAGATGACTTGTACTGTTAATAATAATAATAATAATAATACAAACTTTTGTACTGCATAACATTAAGATTTATTTACTCTACTTGAAAACAAATTGCAGGTGTATTAGGTTGCATAAAGTTTGATAACCATTTCTTTTTTAATGTCTTTTAGTAGTAAAGTGTTAAAGTTGCCTCATGTCCAATGTAGCTGCACTCCTTAATTATTAAGTGGTACTGTGTAATGAACATTATTTTGCTTCCTCTAAAACAGACAGTGTATATTAGTGAGAGATAGTTTACTGCTAAAACATTTTTAGCTTTTATCTGTTCTGCCCATTACTAGCTACTTTACCAGTACTTCCTAGATGGTGCAATTGTTTCTTATCCAATTTACAAAACAGATTTCAGTCCAAGTAAAGTCACATATTTCAAAATAGTCATGTTATTATGTATACAAGTACTCATCAAACTGAGTTAAATGTTTGCACTAATATTTTCAGTGTCAAGAAAACTGGAGAATTCAAATACAGAGATATGTAAACAGGCGGAATACGGCACTGTGGTTGACAATGCCAATATATGACAACAAGTGTCTGGCGCAGTTGTTAGATTGGTTACTGCTGCTACAATGGCAGGTTGTCAAAATTTTTAAGGGAGTCTGAATGTGGTGTTGTAGTCAGCATATGAGTGATGGGACACAGCATATCCGAGGTAGCAATGAAGTGGGGAATTTCCCGTATGATCATATCACTAGTGTACCATGAATGTCAGGAATCCAGTAAAACATTCAATCTCCAACATCCCTGCAGGCAGAAAAAGACCCTGCAGGAATGGAACCAATGACAACTCAAGAGAAACGTTCAACACGAGAGACGTGCATCCTTTCCATAAATTGCTGCAAATTTCAATGCTGTGACATCAAAAAGTGTCAGCATGTGAACCATTCTCTGAAACATCATCAATTGGGCTTTTGGAGCCGAAGGACCACTCCTGTACCCTTGCTGACTGCACGAGGCAAAGCTTTACTCTTCGTCAGGGTCCCTGAACACTGACATTGGACTGTTGATGACTGGAAACGTGATGCCTCATTTCAAATTGTATCAAGTGCATGGACATATGTGGGTATGGAGGCAACCTCATGAATCCAATGATCCTGCATGTCAGCAGGGGACTGTTCAAGCTAGTGGAGGCTCTGTAATGGTGTGGAGCATGTGCTGTTGAAGTGATTTGTGACCCCTGATACATCTGACAGGTGACATGTAAGCATCCTGTCTGATCACCTGCATCCATTCATGTCCATTGTGCATTGCGATGGACTTGGACAAATCCAGCATGACAATGCGACACCCCACACATCCAGAACTGCTTCAGAGTGGCTCCAGGAACACTCTTCAGAGTTTAAACACTTCCGCTGGCTACTAAACTCCCTAAACATGAACATTATTGAGCATATCTGGGATGCCTTGCAACATGCTGTTCAGAAGGGATCTACACCCTCTCATATTCTTACAGAATTATGGACAGCCCTATAGGATTCATTGTGTCAGTTCCCTCCAGCACAACTTCAGACATTAGGTGAGTCCATGCCACATCGTGTTGTGGCACTTGTGCGTGCTCGAGTGCGCCCTACACAATATTGGGCAGGTGTACCAGTTTCTTTCCCCAGTCTGGTTAGCCATACGGTCTAACGCACTGCTTTTCGGGTGGGAAGGTGTGCTGGTCTCCGGCACAAATCTGCCTGGTGGATTAGTTTTGAGATCCGGTGTGCCGGCCAGTCTGTGGATGGTTTTTAAGGTAGTTTTTCATCTGCCTTGGTGAATGCGGGCTGGTTCCCCTTACTCTGTCTCAGTTACACTATGTCGGTGATTGCTGGATTGCTGCACAAACAGTTTCCCCACATATGCGTACGCCATAATTACTCTACCATGCAAACATTTGGGGTTACACTCGTCTGGTGTGAGACGTTCCCGGTGGTCCATTGGGGGCCGAACCGCACAATAACCCTGGATTCGGTGTTGAGTGGTGGTGGGGTGAGTGGACAGCTGTAGCCTATTGTGGGGTTATGAACCACTGAGGGATATGGCAGGGATGAAGCCTCTCCGTCGTTTCTAGGTCCCCAGTTCAATACAATACAATACCAGTTTCTTAGGCTCTTCACTGTAGTTTCTTTATTGACAGTATACCTACCTGAAATTACTTTACCCACCAGGTAAAGAGCATTAATGTGCTGCTTCCTAGACTCAGGTAGGTACTCCCGGATCGAATTGTTGCCCTTTGTTCAACACTTTCATGAAAAGTGTGTTAAGGACACATTCACCTTCCAAGACCACAACTGCCCCATTCACAAAGCTGTACCCATACATTTCTGTTTTGGGAAACAGTTGGGCACCCTATCACTCCCTGAATGGCTTGCTATACCACCCCCTCTTCACCCTACAGATATGTCTTGGACACTTTGAAGCAGCAGGTGAAACATAACAGTCAACAGCTCCACAATGTGGTAGTGCTAGTGGATCTAATTGTCAATAAATGCCTTTAGCTGAATATGGTATACCTAGAGGAACTTGTGGACTCTCTTTATCGCCCAAATGAGGTCATTATCAAGGCTGGAGGCTGTGTTACATGGCATTAGCGATTTGTTTCCTGTGGAGACCAGTTTTGTGTTCAGTGTGTTTAGATTAAGAGTGGCACATTGAGAGGAGTTTTGATGTCTTGGTTCTTGGTTTCAATCTCTCACTTCTTTTCCTGATTGTAACACAATAAAAACATGACATTGCACTATATATACATCCATTACAGTCATCTACACTTAGCATCTACCTTTGTGCCCATACTCTACTAACATATTTGAAGGACATGGCAGAGGGGACTTCCCTTTGAGTACTTACTAGGTCTTCTTCCCGTTCCATCCACGTATGGAGCACAGAAAGAATTATTGTTTAAATGTCTTTATGCTCATTGTCCTGCTCTTTGTCTTTGTGATCACTATGGGAGTGATAGGTAGGTGATAGTAATAAATTCCTAGTTTCAGCCCATTAATTCGCTATCTTCAATTTTTTGCCAATTCAGTTCTTTCAGCGCTTCCATGATGCTCTCCCATGGATCAACAAAACCTGTGGCCATTCATGCTGTACTCCTTCATATATGTTCAGTGTCCCATGTTAATTCTGCTTGTATGGGTCTCAGACACTTAATGATTCATTCTTGGATAGGTCACACAAGCATTTTGTAAAAAATCTCCTTTGTAGACCAATTCCATTTCCCTTGTATTCTACCTAATACTTACCCTATGTAATCATTCCATTTCATACCCCAGCAAATTGTTACACTCAGAATATGTAAAAGTGGACCAATTCAAAATGTAACTCATTGATTTTGCAGTCATAGGATACTCAATTTTATCATTCTATGAAGTTCAAAATTTTACATTTATGAACATTTAAGGCAAGTTGCCAATCTTCACACTACTGCAAAATCTTATCAAGATCTGACAGAATATTTGTGAAGCTCTTTTCAGATAGTAGGCCTACTTAATTTCAAATAATTCATCATCATATTTCAAAAATTATATCTATAAATATTGCCTGCAAGGTTGTTAATACACAACATGAATGGCAAAGGTCCCAGCACACTTCCCTGTGGCTCACTTGAAGTTATTTCTTTATCTGTTGCTGAATCTCCATCCAAAGATAACATGCTGTGCCCTCACTACCAAAAAAGAACATCAATCCAGTTACAAACTTTGCTCAATAGGGGTACTCTATACACCTGCACTTTTGATAATAAGTGTAGCTATGGTACTGAGCCTGTAATACTTTTCAGAAGACAAGAAATATTGCTTCTAGCTTACTACCTTGATCCATGGCTGTCAGGATGCCAAATATCAAAAGATTGAGATGGATATCATATGACTGATGAGTTGGGAACCCATGCCGGTTGGTTGGAGATCATTCTGTCCGAGATACCTGATTTTACATGAGCTCGGTATATCTTCTAAGACTGTACAACACATGGATATATTGGATGGTAGTTTCGTGGATAACCTCTGCTATCCTTCTTGTAGATGGGTATTATCTATGCTTTCTTCCAATCACTGGGCATGGTTTTTTGTCTGAGAAATCTAGAGTATATTATAGTTGAAAGAAGGATTAATTCAGCCACAAGTCTGCTATGATATAGGATCTGATATGGCTTCCCTTTGGTCCTGGAGCTTTGTTTGCATTTACCAGTTTCAGCTGCTTCTCAACATCACTGACAGAAATATCTGTTTCACTCATCTCTGCAGTATAAAATGCAACAATTAAATTGGAGCAATATTCCTGAATTTTACTTTGTGAAAAACATTTGAAAATGGAGTTCAGCATTTCTTCTTTTGCTTCGCTACCCTCATTTTCAGTTCCTGTCTCATCTATTTGTGTCTGGACACTAATTTTAGTTCCACAAACAGAGTTTATATATGACAAGAATGTATTTGGATTTTGTAAGAGATCTTTGGATAATATTCTGCTGTGGTAGTCACTGAAGCCTTCACTCAGTGCCCTACTGACAGCAAAACACATTTCTTACAGCAACTCTCAATCTACAGTACTCTGCATTGTTTTGCACCTAGTCATTCTACATTACATTTTTGATAGATATGTAAATTTTTTGTTCTAAATAGTTGCTATTGTTGTTAAAAATTTAATTTAGTTTTGTAAATTTGATTGTACAGTAGAACTATTATTTTTAGACATTTAAAAGCCCGGTACAAAAAGTACTTTTAACATAACATAATTTTCTGTCACTTTTGAGGTTGATTTTGGTGAGTCCCATCAAATCTCACCATCAGGGTGAGTAATTTCAGCATGCTATTCCATCCACCCACTAGAACTCTAGTGGTTATTGCAGTGCCACCTATCATTAATGGAAAAAAATGTTTCAGGTAGACTCTAGGTATTTGTTGGCATAAAACCCGCAAATGGAATAAAAAATGGGATATTGAGGGGTAAGGGGTGGCCATTTTAGCACAGATAGATATCTCCCTTGAAAATATTAACTTTTCATCTGGAAAAATTTTTTTCCTACAATGCATATCTTTTGAGATATTTCATTTTTCTGAGTTAAAAGAAACACCCTTCTATAAATCTGTTAGCAAACTCAACACTGAACAGTGAAGATATTCTTTTATCATATGTGCTTTGACATTTAAACATTGTGTTGTTACTGAAGATATTCAAGAAGATAATTGCATATAGGTAGAGTAGACATTCAGCATCCTACCTTCTGTTGGTAATGCCTTCAGTATCATATTTCCCATAAAACCAAAAGGACTAAGGAATGTCGAAAGACCACACAACAATGTCTTGCAGCTATGGACACTCTCCATTCAAACTTAAAGTTCACGTTGTCTTGTTATGAGGGGCATATGGAAATGATTTAAAATTGCTTTGTTTTACAAATATTGCTCAAACTACAGGCATGTCTTCTCATAGGAATATGAACTGATTCTAATACACCACACAGACACTAGATGGCACTTATGAACAATGCATAGTGAAAGGATAGCGCTTGTTTGTTAAATAAAGAAAACTATGGACAAGATGGAAAGCATCTATCATGGACAACGATGGGCCACATGGTTTTTGTGCATGGAATGAGTTAGAACAACTGATATACATAATCATTTAACTACGAGGTGTGTCAAGAAGCTCCCGCCCAAAAGACTGTTTACAGTTGGATCACTGGGTTCACTGGTGGAACGGAATCTGCATGCAAGAATGTGAGTACTGATTGTTAACCAACAATGCAGTCTCTGGGGAACAACTGTCAACAGCAGAATGCACTGTGACATGTTTACATTACTTAGATGCAGGATTCAGCAAAGGAAATGGGAGGGGGGGAGGGGGGGAGGGGGAGGGGGGGAGGGAGGGAGGGGGAGAGAGAGAGAGAGAGAGAGAGAGAGAGAGAGAGAGAGAGAGAGTGTGTGTGTGTGTGTGTGTGTGTGAAGCTTATGGGCACTCAAAATGAGGTCATCAATGCCCTTGCACACATTAAAAGAAACAAGTGTGGATAAAATTATGATAATAATTATCACATAGTGAGGAGGAAACCCATAAAATGACACTCATACACTTACTCCCACCTCATTCAGTTTGACCTGCACAATCAGTCTATCTGACAAACATTCAGACAATGGAGAAAGGGTAAAAAGCTGTCATACTTTGGATTAAAATAGAAGTAAAATGACAGATGAGCTAAAAGAAAGGTACAGGGAAATGCAACTGGTTGAAAACCTACAAGAAACATGGTTGAGCCAGTCACACTCAAATACATTACAAACTTCTCCCCAACATTTTAGGAATTAAGCTGGACGAATCACAAACCTTAAAACTCTCACCAAATTTGTTTGAATGTTAATTAAAATAGAGGGCAGATCAGTCACCAAATCTGCCACTACCCACTGGACAGAAAATAAAAGACAGTCTAATTTAATGCGGTGCACAATGATCTGCACATCATAAACACCACACATTGGACGGTCCTCTTGCTGGATCAAGAAGCCATACATCATAGGGCTGTGGCCTAAGCGACGACAAGTAAGGAGAACCTTGTTCCCTCTGCATAGCTGGTAGGAGGTACACCACGACCGCACTGTGGACTTAACTGGATGGAGTGTGTTGTCTGTTACTTCCAGTCACTCATCTTCCCATTGATACATGAATCTGAACCTCAACAGCATGGCAATAGCATGCAGGGGAATGGCACACTGAACTAACCAAGGAACATGACACGCCTCCTTGACTGCTACATCTTCCCTGTCATACACTGCAATACCGATGAGCCCTGGCACCCAGTAAACAAATACCTCCTTCCTCAGCCTTTTTAGCTGGAGGAGGGCATCCCGGATATCCTGGACTACTTTATCAGCTGGATACAAGCACTGTAGAGGCTGAAGGGCACTCAGAGAGTCAGAAAAGATGAGGAATTTAGCAGGCATGGTACATCTCATCTACTCCAGCACCCTCAAGACTGTGGATAGTTCGACATTGAATACAATGAACTCAGAGGCAACCAAATCTTGACAGCACTATTCAGGAAAACAAAAGTGCAACCAACAGAGTCCCCCTGTTTAGACCCATCCATAAATACAACTACATCATTGGGGTGCTCTTTTAAAATGTCATAAAATATCACATTAAGAACAGAAGAGAAGTGCAATCTCTCCTGCACTGCACTAAATCAAAAATGGCTCTGGGCCTCTGCAGTAATCAAGATGGCAGTTGGTTAAAACACCAGATTTATGCCTGATCGTGTCCCACACCAAAGGACTCTAACATACGCTTTGCACAGATCCCAAATGGCCTCATTGCCCACAGGCGAATGGTAATGAGGCATTCCATAGCCACATGAGCAATGGTATGGTATGCTGGGGATTGGGTGTAGCGAGGAACTGACATGATTGACACACCATGAGAGGCTGCCAATGGATGGTAAGTGGTGGTTGCCCAGCTGCAGCATAGAGACTGGGTATGAGACTGGTTCTGTATGTGCCCATGGCCAACCTGATCCTCTCATGGTATGCAACATCAATCCTCTTCAGGTACAAAGGCATCACTGATCCATACACTGTGCACCCATAGTCCAACCGCGATTGCACAAAATCCCAGTAAAACCAGAGCCGATGTCCGTTCCCCAAGACCTGTGGCTAAGACACTTCAAAATGTTCAGTGCCTTCCTGGACCTTGAGGTGTGGTAACCAAGATAGTTTGGAATTGGAAATGAGGCCCAAAAACTGCCAGAGTCTTTAAAACAGAGAATGGTGTTCCACATATGCAATTCAGCTAAATTAAAAATACAATGAGAATGATTAAAATGAAAACACACACACACACACACTTCTCTGCAGAAAATGTAAAACAAGTCTTTGCAGGCCACTCCTCCAGGCCTTTTACTGTAAGTTGCAGCTAATGATTTGCTGTTGTTGTACTGGAGGAGGAACAGAAAACTGCAAAATCATTCACAAATAATGAGCATTGCACTCGACTCCTTACCATGAACATGATACTGTTTATGGCTGTATCAAAGAGGGTAACACGCAATAAGGAGGACTGAATAAAAATTGGAAGATGGCCAGGGAAGCCCCATTGGTGGAGCTGCCCTAGAATACCATGTTGCCAAGTAGTATTGTATGCCTTACTGATATCAGCAAATATACCTGTACAACACTGTTGACACAGGAAAGTCTACTGAATGGTTGCATCTAGCAGAATCAGTTTCTTGACAGTGAATCAGAATCTCCTGAATCTGCTCTGAGAGCGACTTAGGAACTGCCTGGTTCCTAACGTCCAGACAAGATGACAGTTAACCATTCACTCCAAAATCTCTCCTACACAGGCAATGTTCAGGTAACTACTGGGACACATTCAGACGTTTCCTGGTTTGAGAAGAGGTATCAAAATTGCCTCTCTATACGAATTGGGAAAATTTCCTGTCTGCCATATTGAATTAAAACATTGCAACAGGACTTCCTTCAGTGCTGGTATCATATCCCACAGAATGCTATAGCGGATTTTGTCGTGGCTGGCTGCAGTGTCATGAGCCACAGACAATGGTGAACCCAGCTCCCATATGGAGAATGGGCAGTTGTAGGATTCCAAATTGATAGAACTGAAGTCCAGCTCAACCCTTTCCATGGTGGAATGGTAACGACAGAATGTGGGATCCCAGCTGGCAGTGGCACTAGTCAGTTGTCTGTACAACGTATCTAAGTGTTGTTTGGAGACACCCCTGATTCAACAACACTGCTACAGGTAACTGCTTTTACCAGAAATCCTCCTCTATACTATAATAGAACATGTGGAACAGTTGATAAGAGTCCAGGAACACTTGTCATGACCTTTTCTTGCTCTCCTTTATGATGCATTGTGCCTTTGCCTTTGCTAATCGGAAGGCTGCAAGATTTTCCACTGTTGGACGGCTCTTAAACTGTTGCAGAGCAGCATGCCTAACCCAAATGACTGAACAGCACTCATCAGTCCACCAAGGGAGATGTGGCCTCCTAGGATGATGAGAGGACTTTGGGATGGAGATGTCAGCAACATTGTGGATTACTTGTGAGATGTGGTCCACCCACTACTGGATGCTGCAGCAGCACTTGAACACAGCCAGCTGGTTGAACATCATCCAGTTGGCTCTTCTGATCATCCCTTATTGTTGCGTCCTTTCATGGAGAGCTCTATCCAGTAGGCGAATATGGACTGGGAAGTGGTCACTGGAAGGAAGATTGTCAGAGACTTCCCACTGAACTGAGCCCACAAGGGCTAGAGAGCAGGAAGAAATGTCAATGGCTACTAAAGAACCATAGCAGCACAGAAATATGTGGGAGAGCCTGTTTGAGAATGCACATCTCATGAGATGTCCTGAGGCTCTCCAAAACCTGTCCCTGTGGGCAAGTAGAGGTTGAACACTACAAAATATGTTGGGTATTGAAGTCTCTCAGTGTAGAAATGGTCAGGAGAGTTGTTCTGTAATACCCATTATGTGGAGGCAAATATGAGTATAGCAAACAAATTGTAATCCTCTGATATATATGAACTGCAGTGACTATTCCACCCCAACAGCCATGCATCTTGTTGGTGCACAGCACACCTTAAGGTTGAGGGGTTTTTACAAAGGTTTTTACCATCCTCACAATGTGGACGATAAAGCGAAGATCCCCATTCCCCATGACACAATATTCCACTGCCATGTAGCATGGTGCCCACTGAAGCATGCCCAGAGCTTATGGTGATAGAGGGCTGGCCACACTTACCAGTCCCCAACTCAGGAACACAGAGGACACCAATCCCATACCATATCAATAATATCATGAGAAGGGTAGATTGCTACTCAATGTAAAGATGATGTGTTTAGCTGCAGACAGGCACAACAAAATGACTGTTACACAATGAGCTTTCAGCTAAAGCCTTCTTCAGAAAAGAAACAGAAACACACACATTCAGACAAGCAGGCACATCTCGTGTACACTTGACTGAAATCTCCAGCCCCTCTCGCCAGACTGCAACTGCTGCATTGAATGAAAGCAGTAGTCATGAGTTGGGCACGGAAGGGGAAGGTATAGGGTACACATGTGAGTCGAGAAAAGAGTGCTGTCTGGTGGAGCATGCAGGGACTAGAAGGCAGCAAGAGAAGCCTACCAGCACAGTGTTGGGAGGCTGTGGTGGTGGGGGAGTGGGGGTCGGGGTAAGAAGGGGAAATGAAAAGGAAATGAGCAGAGAGAGGAAAAGGCTGGTGGGTGTATCACAGAAATGGAGCACAATGAAGGTAAGGGGGCATTGGTTGGGGAGGAGATGATAGAACAGAGGGGGACAGAAACTATTGGGTGGAGGGTGTGGGGACAGTAGATTATTGTAGATTGAAGCTGGGATAATTTTGGAAGTGGAGAATGTTTTGAAAGGATGGCTCCCATCTGTGCAGTTCAGAAAAGCTGGTGATGGACAGGTTGATCCAGATGGTCTGCATCGTGAAACAGCCATTGAAATTGAACATGTCATGTTTAGCTGCATGTTATGCCACAGGGTGGTCCACTTTGCTCTTGGACACAGTTTAGCAGTGGCCATTCATCTTGGTGAACAGCTGGTTCATAGACATATCAATACAAAAAGCTGCACAATGATTGCAACAGAGCTGGTATATGACATGGCTGCTTTCACAGTTGGCCTGACCTCTGATGGGATAGGCTAAGCCTATGACAAGATTTGGATACTGCTGGGTGGGTGGACTGGACAGGTCTTGCACAGAGGTATGTTCCCTGTGGCAAGGGGTTGGGACTAGGTAATGTTACCAGATGCCAAGTTTGTTTGCAGATGATACAAACATTGTAATAAATAGCAAATTAAGTACAGTTTTAGAAAGATCAGTTATGAAATTTTCATTGGCACTAATAAATAGATCCAGGCGAATTCTTTGTCACTTCGAAATGTACGTTAAATGCAGTTTAGAAGTAGCAAGAAACCTGTGGCCAAATTAACTAGAAATGTCACTGCAGGCTGACACAGGAAGCATTATAGAAGTAAGGCAGACAGGAGCTGGGAGGGCATTTTTTGCAAGCACCTGTGGGCTGTGCTGATGCAGCAAGAATCATATGACCAAGCCTCAACAGCAGCTCTACTGTGGACTGTGTGATGCAGAATGATGTGCTGTCAAAACAGGGTGACACAAGCCACTAAAAATACTGCCCGTTTCAGCTATGCTGTGCCTGTATCTGCCTACAGCCAGCTACAAGAAGCATTCCATGCCAGCCATCGACCTAAAATGGGTCATGCAATCTGCTATACTACACTTAAGTCCAGATGCTACTGAGAGCTTAAATGGTGCTTCCAGCTGTTGGACTACCTGCTGGCTGACTTCTATCTATTGCAGGGTGCAGACTTCTGGGCTCAAGGTTCCTACCCAGGCCTGACTAGCTGCCGGGCCACTGCTTGCCATACGCCCACACCTGTAACAAGGTACCTAACTACACCAGCCATCCTAATCCCTACAACAACTTGTACAGAAATCAGACTGCAGTTACAAAGTGTCACAGGATGTGAAAGGAAATCAGTAGAAAAGAAGGGAATAAAGACAGGGTTGTAGCCTATCCGCATTATTCATTTTGTGCATTGAGAAAGCAGTAAAGGGAACCACAGAGAAATTTGGAAATGGCATTAAAGTTCAGGGAGAAGAAATAAAAAGTTTTGTGGTTTGCCAAAGATGTAGTATTTCTGCCAGATATGGCAAAGGACTTGAAAAATCAGTTGAAGGCAAGGCAATGTATATTGTTTTGAAAAGAGATTATGCGATGAACATAAGGTTAATGAAATGTGTCAAATTAAGTCAGATGATGCTCTGGGCATTAGATTAGGGAATGAGATGCTAAAAGCAGTAAACACATTTTGCTGTTTGGGCAGCAAAATAACTGATAGTTGGCGAAAGTGGAGATGTTATAAAATGCAGACTCGCAATAGCACGAAAAGCATTACTGAAAACAAGGTTATTGTTTAACATCTAATACAGATTTAAATGTTGTGAAGCCTTTTCCAAAGGTATTTGTCACGTTATAGCCTTGTACAGGAATGAAATGTGGACAATAAGTGGTTCAGGCAAAAGAAGAGAACCTTTTGAAATGTGGTGCTACCACAGAATGTTGAGAATTAGATGGGTAGATCGAATGACTGATGAGATAATGATTTGAATTGCAGAAAAAAGAAGTTTATGGCACAACTTGACTAAAAGAAGTGACCAGTTGATATGCACATCCTGAAGGGTCAGTGAATAATCAATTTAGTAACATAGGCATGCTTGTGGATAAAACTATCAGAAGAGACTTGTATGTGAAGACAGTAAGTAGGTTCAAATGAATGAAAGATTCAGTAGGTATTTAGGGATAAAGAGGCTAACACAGTACATACTAGCATGCAGAGCTGTATCAAATCAATCTTCAGACAGATACCACATCAACATTTTTATCCAGAAGAAATGTCAGTTATTCAGGAATACATATTTTCAAAAATGTGCTAAAAGTGACACTGAGTTTAACTAGTAACACAATTCAGTTTAAGTGATGCCTAAAGGATTTGTTGATGGCCAATACCCTCTCATCTGTTTACGAATTTCCTACTCGAATCAAATGATTAGTGCATTAGCAACATCATCAGATGACATATTTTGCAAAATCTGACTTCTGTGTACCTTCAGTGCTGTAACGTGATAAATGTAAATAAGTGTTTTAAACTGATTTTTCTCTTTGATGATGCGTGGTGATGTTATCAATCCTGGTACACATTCTGAAGACATCGATACCAACGGCTATCAGAAATTCCCTTTATATTTAACTATTATTCATTATTTCATGCTTAACTATTTATATTTTATGCAATTATGATAATTCTGAAACTTTAACATGGAAGTCTGCAAATTTAATTTTTACTAAGTTTTCTTAAATTGTGTAGCAGTTAATCAAAACCATATCTTTGACAACAGTTTAAATCACTTAAATCTCTTTGCCCCGAGTATAATCTTTGGACTACGACTTACCTGCATTTGGAGGGTAGTAGTTGTATAATGGAGTGAAGTCATCCTTTATGATGCTGTAGGTGTCATGTTTAGCTGGAATTAATGGTTCAGGGGAGTGAATGGGTGTTAAATGCTGTCAGTCTGGCATTTAAAGAGTTGAAAATAGGAACATTTAAAGATTAGATATTTTATTTTATTTCACAGTTAATGATTCATTCAAACATTCACAACTCTGAAAGTAGTGTAGGTTTTTCGCATGATCAAGATCCTGGCAAGATGATCAGACCAACTTCAAGACTATCAGCTGCCCTTCAGTGACATTTTCTTCAGAATGACAACAAAAGTCGTGTACATGCATTTGTTTCATAAATTAGTGCAGTGTTCTTGTTACATATGAAAGTGTGTTAAGCAAAATTACAGCCCCAACTAATGTCTTTACAACTCGACGTTGAGCCCAGTGACGTGAGTGAGTTGATCAGTATAGTTGACATTGGCTAGACAATGATGACACTGAACCTACGGCTCTTTCGGGGTAAGAAAATGGCAGAACATCATGACAAAACAAAAGTTGTCATCTGCTAAGCAAAAGAATATTAGAATTTTTCATCCTGCTTAGAACAAAAATTTTTTTACCATGGGATTTTTCATGTTTTAAACAGTTAGGTGCAAATCAGTTGTGTGTCAGTGCAGTACTGTAATAAAGCAGAATCATATGTACAGATGTTAAACTTTCACTAACAGTAACAATATCTTACCATATAATACAGACGTATTTTATAATTTACACACGACCATACATTACATTTTCGTGTACGATTTTCTAATGTGTGAACATTTTCATTTCCTTGCTGCTTTAACATGGAACAATATTTCAGACAGTATTTCCAGCTGAACATTAAAACTGCACTTTTATGCATTGTGATGTTGTAGATCAATAAAAGTGTTCCTCTTATAATCCAATCTTTTTTGCATTCTGATCACACTCCCAGCCCGTAGGGGAAGGATTAGCGAGGTTCTACAGTTTCTATCTAATCTGTCAAGTCATCCCTGGATTGAATGCTCCACGATTTCTACAGCACAATGAAAAAGAGTTTCCTTTTGTTTTCACACAGAAAAAAGTGAGCATAAAAAAAAATCATCGTGTTCTCTGCCACTTAATCTACTGATGTGATTGTTTGGGAAATGGAAGGAACAATGTTTCAGATTAATCATAAATGCAACACAAATTGAAGTACCACCATTACTTTATTACACCACAAAGCTTGCTGGTTCACAAATATCAACACTAACTCCTTGGCAAAATGACATTATTTAAAACATATGACTTCTGTTTTACTGTTTAAAAATGTTCACACCTGGTTGCATACATTATTAATAAACACAATAAAATTATTTTGTAAATAATTTCTGAAGTACTACCCAGGGCAGTCATGCCCTTTCTTTACTTTGTGTTTTATTTTTAATACTCTTCCAAAGTTCAGCAAGCTGGTATGCATCAACATGAAGATTTAACAGTACACTTCTGCATGGAACCAGGAGTTCCTGAATTTTTTAAAAAAGTAACCATCGTTAACATTATTAAAGAACACAAGAAAGAAAATATAAAGTTTCTCCATCAATGAAGTAACCAAAAATATGCCAAGGAGATGCACAAGGCTATTACACACTTCTGATAATGTAACCTGGCCCAACCTCACAGCACAGACTTGCAGTTCCATACAAAAATATAATATGAATGCCACTTTTTTTGGCAGCTATGAAAAACAGAAAGAAGAGAATGAGTGTTTGAAATAGTTCCAAACCTAACACAACCCGTATTTCAACAGGCAAACCAAGATAAACGGAAGAGAGAATTTTGACACAGGTGATAAAATTTCAGAATTTCCTAATTCCCAAAAGTGGAGAAAAAAAAAACAGAGCCACTTTTAACTAAAGCTAGTATGAATTCCATTTAACCTCCTTTTTATATTATACTTTATATACCAATAATTACACAAAGCGGTTTTATGATTTACATGTATAGCAAATACATTATCAAAAGCAAATGGAGATATCAAAGAAACTGCAATTCTTAAAAACTTAATTATTTTACATCAAATATAAATTGATTCAATCCCAAAAAATTTTGAACAGCAAAAGGACAATATACTACATCAAATATGGTGACTTAAGTGTCAACAGGTAAAATTTATTATTTCCTGTCTCCATATGCTTTTAAGTTTACACTCAAAGTTCCTAGCATTAATTTCAGAACCAAACAAAACTGTGAAACCTATTTTATATTATTTTAAGAAGTATAAACAAATGTTCTTAATTGCATTATCTTATTTGGCTTAGTATTAATATAAACTGCCTGAATATGGGGAAAGATAACATGTAGGGGCCCACCTTCAACTTTTTTTGTAATAAATTTTTTTACTGTACATAAGGACTTACTTTATTTATAGATGTCTTATATTCTGCACATTATAAGTTAAAAGTGTTGATAGTTCTAAATAAATAAATATTACACAGATAATACAAAACAGATGTGGAACTTGTTCTGCCTGCTATACACTGAGTTACTCAAATCAATTATTCTTAATACTCAACTGCAACAGTTTCAGTATGCAGTGAGATAACACACACCATGCAAGCCCAAATGCAAACAATGGTAAACAAATTCTTTACTATTACTATTACAATAGTATGTTGAAAGAGAAGCAAAAATGAAGACCTAATCATAAAAAAGGGAGGCTGATTATTATTCTTGTCAGAAGATTTAGATATCTTCACATCAAGATAGCTCAAGCAACAACATTGTGAATATTTTTGTTACAAGAATGTACAAGTAGTGTTGTTACATGTGGTTTACACATTCCTTATCTGAAGGTTTAAAAAAATCTTCTGAAGGAGAATGAATGGGGTATGATATAAACTACAAACATAAATTGGTGTCACCATCAATGACAGTAAAATGTTGAAAATCTAAATGGAAAACTGTGTTGAACAGTAATATGACTAACAAATAACTGTGATTAGTACCACATCACAGCATCTAATGGGCAGCAGACTGTAGCACAAAAAAGTAGTGAGGGGGGGGACTGAGCAACAGCAAGGCAGTGAAAAATCCCACTCGGTGAATATTCCTGTGTAGTATATAGATATAATACTTAACTGATTAATGTGTTTATTTTGCAGCTTTGCTGTTTTTATGGGCTACAATTTGATATCTGATAACCAATTAATCTACTTATTTTACAGATACACATTCCTAAAATGTATTTGACATGCCAACTTTGAATTCTTTTTCATCATTAGAATACTTCAGAAATAACACTTCATATGAGTTTTAGTCTACATCATTGCAGGAAATGACTGATGCTACTAGCAAATACTCTTAAAGTAAAAACACAATAAAAACAACTTTGTGGAGACATGTTTAATGTCTGTAAGTACATATTTACTAGAAGCACTAAAATATCACCTTTAAAAGTTTTCAGCTTGACAATTAAACTCCAATGAGAACAATAGCCCAAATGAAAACTTTTGTAAAAACTTGGTGGTACTACAGCCACTTAATTTTATTCCATACAGTAAGTACAATTTTTTTATTTGTTTTTGATATTGAGAAAACTTACTAACAATGTGAAAATATTTCAGTGTATGTAACATCTGAACAAAATGTACAATGAATTAATTAAATGCTAATTTTTTTGCAAGTTAATCCACACTCAAATAATAGGCATTACATTTTTAAGAGATACATCACTGGGTATGTCATTTTCAACTTATGGGAAAATATAGCTACATCTTAACCTAAGCAAAGATATGGTTTACATCCTGTTATAATATGTCTTAACATTACCAAAAGACATTAATAAAGTGGGCCCCAGAATGAAAACAAATGTTATTGAAGATATTTTCATTTACTCAGTATAACAATAACTATAGTTGCTTAAACATTGTTTCTTTTCTCAGAATACTTCCTAATTAATTCAATCATTTTAGCAGTTCATCAAGTTTTTAAATGATCAAATTTGCTTGGAAACTTTCTTCCCCAAGTTCAATGTATGAATATCATGAATGGATTAAGAGGTGTTATAGAAACATCCCATTTGTATTAAAAACAAAAAAAAGAATAAAATTGTGTCATTCTTAACTGAAGAATAACTTGCACTACTGTCCTTATTGACTTCATTACTCACAAAATGCAAAAGTAGGACAACACATCACTGATTTGGCACCAGCAATGAAGATACAAATATTGTTGTGCTTAGATATTGATCTCTGCCATGAAGTCTGCAACTGAGTAGTCAGTGGCAGTTTGCTTTTTCACTACAAACATGAAACTGGGCTGTATTTGAGTCCATAACATTTTGAGTTCAAACAATATTACAAGAATTCAGTAACATGAGACTTGACGTAACTGGTAAATATGTCATACTGAAATCTGTGTGATTCAGTTTTCTCCTTATGCTTCAACATAAAGATGAGATTCCTTCCTAATATTAACTCATTATGAAACATTCACGGCATAATTGATAGGATATATGGATGAGTTGTTAAAACATTTCAGAAAGAGTTTTCTTCTGGCTTACCTGCATTATTTTCCAAAAAACTGCCCAAAGCAGCTAATAGTTTATCCTTTCCAATACTTTTAGAGGCAAAAATATATCAAGATGGGTGTTATGTACTAAACTCATAACGAACCCAAGCAATTCAGGTCATTTTCAGAACTCACTGTGTGGCTCCATCTGGACAATGACTGTAATTACTTTCAACTTGATAAAAATGGGCCTGCATTCACAATCACCACCACTCACCCCCAATACCTCTTAACACATTAGTTATGCAAAGCATCAGCAAGTTGCTTTCAAAAACCACACCAGCATATGAATTGTGCTATTTCATACTAAAACCAAATTCCAGAAATCTGAGTAACATATAGCAATCCTCTTGTCACAACATGGAACATTAACTTCAGTTCAACAATGGTCAATCAAAGGTTAAGTTCTCAACCTTAATTCTCTAATGTAATTGAAAACAATCTGCTGAAGTTTGCAGTGTAAGCAGGTTAAACAACTGGTAGTCTCCATTTCCTTTCTTCTATTTATATAAGTTACATATTAATAGGTATTATATCTGTAACAACATAACAAATATAGAAAAATAGAATTGCTCACTTTTCATACACTCGCACGATTTAAATAGTTTTGTACGCTCATATAGCTGTTTTGGCAATATAACATTAATAAAAATACTTCCACTTTACACTCCTAAGTCAGCTGATGTTCAAAATCACCAACACAGCAATCACCTTGTTGTCAATACACAAATGTTATTGTCCTCACACAAGCTTCATGTTGCTGATTTCTATAATTCACACTACATATACCACAGTACATTGCATTGAAAATTAAGTAGTTCCTGTGGAAGAGATCACAGCAGTCTTGCGCCTTTCTTTTTTTCCCCTACATTGCTCTCAAGTGCAAAACAAACACACACACACACACACACACACACACACACACACACAAAATAAAAAAATCAGGTTTCCATAATACAAATCTTTGGATAGCTTAAATGTAACACTGGCAGTCAACAAATGACAATAGAATTTTCACTGTATTTGCCTCTAACAAAATATTATTCAAAATGCACCATCTTCTCTCTCTTTTACATGCAAACTCTTAATCTGCTACAAAGCTACTTTAAAAGTTTGTCCACTATATGATCACTTATGTGCGCCTCACATTTTACTATCAATACAACCTACCTCAAAATAAACTATGAAAGTATTGCACAGATGTAAAATTAAGAAATGTATAACTATTTATCACTGACATTAAAAGTATCTGACTCAATAACATGAACTCCCTACACTGGCATGATGAACGTAACTACTGCTTTACTCAGTGACTCGAAGCTATTCGTAGCTAATGGAAGCTATTCGTATGGTCTACATGTATCTATCTCCCCCCACCCGGTCAAATATTAATTCAATAGTTACTGTCAACATGTAAACAAAGATGTTGCTAAACTAACTATACAGTTGGCCTACGAATATTCTGAAATATTTTCATACTAAACCTGTGAAACCCAATACTTTAAAATTTCTTGCAGTACAGAAATCTTTCCCATCAATGCCATCTACCTATATTTTTCGTTGTCCAAAATCAATTTCAAAGCAACTGTTCCTTTTCTGTTTTCCTTGTGCTTATGAGCAGCATCAATTTATATAACTGACAACAAGCCATCTACATCTTAAGTAACATGATCCATCTTCAACTACAAGCAAATAATACTATCAATCATCATTATCTTCACTAGTGAGGCACATGCTGTAATGTTATGAGAGGACAATACTGCTTAGCAGTCTATGTGTGTGAAAAATTATATGGTAGTAGTGTAACTTGAAGAAGTCAGTAGAGTGCACCGAGGTGCAAGACTGTGTGGTACACAGCATCATCAAAATAACAATACCCTGCAGATCAGTCACTTTGAATATGCTGGAACTTTCTGCCTGTGTAACATAATCTACAGAAACAAACCACTTGATGGACTCATGACATGTGTATAATTCTAGGTGCAGAATCTCTTACAAATTCGCTTCAAGATTAGTTCCTTGGTTATTGTTATGATAATATAACTTTGTTTATTAAGACTTCCCAAAAGTCAACTTTCACAAATTCTGGCTATAGAATTTAGCATGGAAAATTGCACTGAATCAGTTGCCTCTGAAGTCTAATCTAATGTCCCAACCAGAAAATAACTTTCAAGTGCCAACTAAAACCACAGTACTATTTGAAAAATAAGGGCAGATGTCCAAAAGCGAGTGGCAGTGGGGTGGGGGGGCACGACACCACAGGGTGGAAATGAGGGAGTTGAGTGTTTGAAGACACCAGTATTCTCAAACACAATTGATCAAGTACTTCTTACATCAGCATTCAGAAGTCAACTGTTTGCAACAATTGAAGCAAGACTGCTTGTACTATTCCATCCTTATGGAAAGCAAAAGGTTTTTGAGATTGATTTTCTTCAGTTTTAGATTTAGATAATTCAGCAGTAACTTTTCAAACAGATTCAGGAATTCATCAAGTGCATTTTCATCACATGTTTCTGTTGTAGTGCTCAGTAATTTAGGGCCATTACATAAAATCGACAATATTTATGTTGTTAATTTTTCTTATTCAGTATACGTATAGTTCATTTTATACGTAAAATCACATAATCTTTACAGACCCCCATACTTATTACTTTGACAAAGTAATTGTCATAAACATAATTAGTTATTTTAATAAATATTTTAAGTGAAACTTGGAAACCGATGTTACCAAATAGCATTACTTTAAATACCAATGCCACCAAATGACAGTTTCAGTACTAATAATTTAGAGAAAGAGATAGAGAGAGAGAGAGAGAGAGAGAGAGAGAGAGAGAGAGAGAGAGAAAGGTGGGAGGGAGGGAGGGAGGGAGGGGAAAAAAAGAGAGAGAATGCTAACAGAAGCAGTGGTGCATTTTGTTATTAAAACTATTTATATCTAACTTTAAAATACAATAAAAAAAGTAGTCACATTTTTCAACAGTTAAAACTGTAATAATCTGAGAAGAAGGCAAATATGTAGTCATACTTCAAATGCTTCCCCACATGTAGTCATACTTCAAATGCTTCCATAACAAAGTAAGATAAATAATGTAAATAAATTAAGCTTTACAAATGTATGTTACAGTCAATTACTGCCACAACTTTATGCAAGCTTAAAAATTTATTATAACAGCTCTTAGTTCAAACTTTCGGCATTCGAAACAGTAATCTAGGTAAGTACTGTTACAAAATCCACATTCAAAAAACTGCCATAAAATATAGCCAAAGAGATCTGACACCATTAACTAATGTTTTGTACCACTTATAAATCAAGGCACTAGTTTAGCAGTATACAGTCTTTTCTATTTTTTAAAAATGGTGACATAGTTTCCGTGCTACATTAAGAGTCAAGGATCAAAAAGTTTCCAAATATTACTTACCCAATATCCACAAAATGTATTGCAGTTATTAAGTACAAAACCAGAAACACACAACTGTGAAATGAAAGCACTATTTTCCTGTAAATGTCTGCATTTGAAGTTAGAAGTATTGGCCTTCCACTCAGGGATATAAGATGCCATAGTTCGAAGAAAGTTTTGCACTTTACTTTCAATAACCATTCTGAGCAACTGGTAGAAAAAGTATTACACTATCACACAAATGCTCAGACTATGTATTTGTTGACAGTACCCCTGCCAACAAAGTATTATTTGAGTCATCTTCCTCGTCTACATGTCTGTCTGCATTTCCAACATCAGCCACAACATCTAGCACTGTAACAGAGCCTTCAATTGGTGAATGTGAAGCACTAAACACATCAGTGAGATTCTGTGAAGAGCCATTTGGTGTGTCACTCCTTCCATTTATGTCGATGATGGGTGGACTATGAACTCTGCGACGACCAGTACCGTCATTCTCATCCTCTTTGTTAGTCCTGAAAACAACAACAAATATTTCAAGGTAATAAACAATGCTGAGGTTATTCAAAACTCTTTAAAGTAACATGAGACTACAAAACAAAGATCAGCAATTTCAATCTCTTTTCAAGTGATGTGACAACTGAAAAGTTGCTGCAAATTTCCAAAATATTGATTTTAAGGATAAAAAGTTCCACTTAAAAATATTTTTCACAAAATAAAAAAGCTCATTTGCCAAGTCTTTCTATTAAGGAAATTGTAGTTTCAAAAACAGACTTATTTTTAAAACAGACTTATAAAAATACACTTATAAAAATAGACACACATTTTTATAGCATTGGACAACATGGACATGTAGTAGAAACAAAAACTGAACAATTAATACTATTAATTTCATTTGAATGAAACCAGTTTCATGTATCTTCAGTGACAAAATATTTAGATACATGTGCATGCCAAGTAAGGAGGGGTTCCCGCAGTTCAATAGAAGATCCTTTGAAAAATCTCAGTGACCTGCGCCACAAAAAATTCTGCTGGAATATGTCAACAGGACACTGCATATTGGAGGGTGGCAATACTGCCATCTGAGTACTGAGCAGGATAAAATTGTATACAAACCCGGGTCGTTCTAAATGGCAAGCACCTCAGGGAGCTCAGCATTCATTTGCTGGTTATGGGCTTGGGGAAACTGGGTTTCCTGAACTGGGGACTGGTGAGTGCCACCAATCCTCTGTAACCGTAAGCTCAGGGCACACTGCAGCAACCACCGTGTGGCGCAACGTTGTGTGTCACAACGAATGGGGATTCTGGTTTGACTGCATGGATCACAAGGATGGTGCAAACCTCTATGCAAAAACGCTCAATGGCTGTTGAGTCTGAACATTGTGACCTTCAGTTCTCTGACACTACCTGAACATATTATGGCAGAGTTCCTCCAACTTAGGTTCAGCCTTATATACCTAACCCGAGTTGTGGAGGTGAACAGACTTATGGAATATGTGGAAAGCCAGCCCAAGACTATGGCACTGGCACTCTCCAGCAATGTGTATCAACGGCTCTGAGAGCCACCCAGTCTGGAGCCAAGACTGCCCAACTTTTGCTGAAGAATTATGGAAATAAAACAGACCATGTGGAAAAAAAAAAAAAAAAAAAAAAAAAGAGAGAGGAGAATATAACACAAGGAAACCCTGTCCCCAAGGTAACCACTTCAACACAGATGGTGTCGAGTGAACCTGTATCAGCTGTTGGTGCCTGTACTTGCAAGTATACATGCCAAAGTAAAGATATAGTGATACAGGCAGCTACACCACAAGAGAAAGGCAATACTTTCACTGTGAGCATAGAGAAGGCAACCCAAAAGAATACTGCCTCTCAGCTTCCCCTTTTCCCACAACCCTCAAAGGGTAAAGGGGCGTGAAAGAGCCACAACATTTGAGTCAGAAGCTGTCCCAGGTGCTGACAGATGTCACTCTGTCACACCTCATTGATGAGGAGAACATCCTGGAATTACGTACCTGATGAACAGATCCTAACAGCCCCTCCACTCCTTCGGACTCGTGCAAGTGTCTCACCATCCTGACACAAATATATAGATAAATTAAAACCACACAACTGAAATGGCTCCCATGCTCCAATGGAATATGAATGAATGGAGGACCCATCTGAAGGAACTTAGATTCCTCCTCCAGGACAGATCTATCTGCCAATGTCTTCAAGAGTGGCATTTTAAAGTTACCGACATCCCTGCACTTGGAGGATATCACCTCCACAGGAATGTTGATCTTACTGTGATAGAGTGAAAGGTGGGGTAACTATGCTCATCAAGGACACATTCCATTCCTCACTTGTGCCCTTAACTACAACGCATAAGCAGTTGCTGTTAGGATAATAGCCCATGCTAATGTCACGGTGTGCTCTATGCACCTCCCATTCCACGAGAAAATTGACAGTGAGATCCTCATGCAGCTTAGTGCTGAACTGCCCCATCTCTCTATTATTTTAATAGACTTTAATGTGAACAGTGCACTATGAGGATCCAACATCACTTGCCCCAGTAGTTGGATTTTCAAGGATCTCTCACAAACTGGATACATCATATTCATGAACGTGGGTCATGCTACGCACTTCAGCACCACTACAGGTTCGTCTAAAACAACAGACCTCTCTTTCTGTTCGCCCGACTTTACCAATACCACTAAGTGGAAAGTGGACAACCTTGAGGGCAGCAACCACTTCCCCATCTGCCAGATGGAGCAGATCAAAAAAGGAAGCAGCCGAGATGGCTCTTAAGAAAGGCTAAATGGATGCTATACAAGCATCACTAAGGAGGTGACCAGCACAGGATCACATTACAGCTGTGATTCATCAAGCCATTGATGTCCCTTCCCAGGAAACATGTAACACATAGAAGGCAGTCTGTCCCTTGGTGGAATGGTGAATGTTGTTCTGCCATCAGGGGCAGGAGAACAGCTGTGCTAAGATTCAATCAGTGCCCTCTAGATGCAAATCCTGCAACCTTTCAAGTGATGAGAGCAAAGGCATGGAAAATAATTTGTGAGAGCAAGCAGAGGTCTTGTAACAAGTTCCTGAACTCCATCAATAGGTCTACACCTGCAAGTCAAGTATGGGAAGCCATTAGGAGCACTTCAGGCAAAACTAACAACTGTCCTAGCAGCTGTCATTATGAGGACACACAGCAGAGCGTTGGTTTTGATTTACATTCCACTAACATGGAGGAATACAACCAGACTCCCTCTCTTTGGGAGATGGATTCTGCACTATCATTATCTCATGGTACTGTGCCTGACCACAACATAATAATGTACAGTATATTGAAACAACTGAACCCGTAGCAAAGGAGGTCCCCCTCCAGCTCTTTAACGCAATTGGGATGACAGGTGACTTTCCCAACTCATGGAAAGAATCTATTTTAATCTCGACTTTAAACCAGGGAAAGATCAGACTAAACCCATTCGTTTTTAAGAAGTCATAAAAACTGAGTGACTTTGACCTACTTGTTGAGTTACATAACTATCTCAAATCAAGCAAGGGTGTGGTCACATACACAAGCTCTGTAGGAAGGACAATGGAGTGTATGATCAATCACCACTGAGTGTGAGTTCTTGAAACCAGGTCAGTCCTCAGTTGCTCCCACTGTGGGTTCAGGTGGTTTTGCTACACAGTCAATAGCCCGACCTTGATCGAAGTGGCGATTCAACGTTTCCTCCATAAGCAACACCTTGTTGGTGTATTCTTCGATTTGGACAAGGCCTATGGTACTGCCTGAAGGCATAAAATTTTTTTATAGCTCTATGAGCTGGTTTTCCATGCATGCCTTCCCACATTCATACAGTCCTTCCTATCAGATAGACACACTACTGGCCATTAAAATTGCTACACCACAAAGACGACGTGCTACAGACACGAAATTTAACCGACAGGAAGAAGATGCTGTGATACTCAAATGATTATCTTTTCAGAGCATTCACACAATGTAGGCACCGGTGGCGACACCTACAACGTGCTGACATGAGGAAAGTTGCCTGGTGAAACGTTGTTGTGATGCCTCGTGTAAGGAGGAGAAATACGTACCATCACGTTTCCGACTTTGATAAAGGTCGGATTGTAGCCTATCGCAATTGCGGTTTATCGTATCGCAACATTGCTGATTGCGTTGGTCGAGATCCAATGATTGTTAGCAGAATATGGAATCTGTGGGTTCAGGAGGGTAATACGCAATGCCGTGCTGGATCCTAACGGCCTCGTATCACTAGTAGTCGAGATGACAGGCACCTTATCCGCATGGCTGTAATGGATCGTGCAGCCACATCTCGATCCCTGAGTCAACAGATGGGGATGTTTGTAAGACAACAACCATCTGCACGAACAGTTCGACGACGTTTGCAGCAGCATGGACTGTCAGCTCGGAGACCATGGGGCGGTTACCCTTGACGCTGCATCACAGACAGGAGCGCCTGCGATGGCGAGCTCAATGACGAACCTGGGTGCACGAATGACAAAACTTCATATTTTCGGATGAATCCAGGTTCTGTTTACAGCATCATGATGGTCGCATCTGTGTTTGGTGACATCGCAGTGAACACACATTGGAAGCGTATATTCGTCATCGCCATACTGGCATATCACCCAGCGTGATGGTATGGGGTACCATTGGTTACACGTCTCAGTCACCTCTTGTTCGCATTGACGGCAATTTGAACAGTGGACGTTACATTTCAGATGTGTTACGACCTGTGGCTCTACCCTTCATTCGATCCCTGAGAAACCCTACATTTCAGCAGGATAATGCACGACCACATGTTGCAGGCCCTGTACGGGCCTTTCTGGATACAGAAAATGTTCAACTGCTGCCCTGGCCAGCACTTTCTCCAGATCTTTCACCAACTGAAAATGTCTGGTCAATGACGGCCGAGCAACTGGCTAGTCACAATATGCCAGTCACTAATCTTGATGAACTGTGGTATCATGTTGAAGCTGCATGGGCAGCTGTAGCTGTACATGCCATCCAAGCTCTGTTTTACTCAATGCCCAGGCATATCAAGGCCGTTATTACTGCCAGAGGTGGTTGCTCTGGGTACTGATGTCTCAGGATCTATGCACCCAAACTACGTGAATATGTAATCACATGTCAGTTCTAGTATAATATATTTGTCCAATGAATACCCGTTTATCATCTGCATTTCTTCTTGGTGTAGCAATTTTAATGGCCAGTAGTGTATGTTTTGTAGTGTGTCGGGAATGGTCAGTCTGACCGTTTTACGCAGAATGATGCCCCTCAAGGGACTGTTTGTAGAGTAATGGTGCTCACCGAAGTGATCAACAATTTGATGTCCACAGTAAGGTGTCCTGTACAATGTCCCTTCTGTACAACTTCTTCACCTTCCTCCAAGCTTGTAACACCTAATCGGCAATGGAATTTGATGATCAGGCAGCTGCGGGAATGGTCAACACCACAGGTTTTAAATTACCTTTGGAGATAACTGTGTGCTGATTTTCATCATTCCTGCGTTCTTTTTAATTCACCTGTTTTTGATCTGGAGGAAACTGTTCTCACTTTTCAGGAAATGGTGAAATACCTGGGCTTCACTTCTGATGAGAGGCTAACATGGTTGCCACACCTTAAAGAACTGAAGCCAAGATGCCTCCAGGTTTTGCACATCCTTAAATGTGTTAGTCATACATCTTGGGGGGGGGGGGGCAGCAGAAGGAGGGGGAGGGGGTGGAGGAGAGGGGGATGTTGCATTTAGTAATGACTGCTTGAATATGAGCTGAAAATTCAACTTGTGGAAATTATAGGAAACAATAATTCGGTTAGTTAAATTTTTATAATGTGTTATGTCTTTACAACAGCAGTAACTTGAATTATGGTCTTTGGAAGTAAACAGGGGGGTGGGAAAAAAACTAAATGCAGGATGACATTAACACATGGTGGTTACACATGACGATGAGAACATAGTAAGTACTGTAATCAAGTTTCCCAGAAGCTTTGCTCATTGGGGAGGGGGGGGGGGAGTGAACATGTGCCTTGGCTTTCTGTAGGTATTTGCCGTTTCTGAGAAAACAATGGTCAAATTTAGTGCTGCGGATTCTCACTTTGGCATCCTGTGTTCTAAACTCGATTACTGTTTTCATTTCTTTAATTTTATTCATTTATTTTTCATTTATCTATCCGTGTCCACAGAAGGTTACTAGAGGAATGTTTCTTATCAAGTTAGGGGATACAAGAGTGTTACACACTAAGGTGACAAAAGTTATGAGAGAGACATATGCACATATACAGATGGCAGTATTATCCCATACACGAGGTATAAAATGGCAGTGAGCTGGTGGAGCTGTCATTGTACTCCGATGATTCATAGGAAAAGCTTTCCAATGTGATTGTGGCCACACAATGGGAATTAATGGACTTCAAATGCAGAATGGGACATTTCATTTCAGAAATCATTAGGGAATTCAATATTCAGAGACCCACAGTGTCAAGAGTGTGTCAAGAATACCAAATTCCTCCAGCATGGACAACGCTGTGGCCGACGGCCTTCACTTGGTGACTGAGAGCAACGGTGTTGGCATAGAGTTGTTAGTGCAAATGGCCAGGCGTCACTGCATGAAATAACCATAGAAATCGATGTGGGAGATACAACATACATTTCCATTAGGACAGTGTGGTGAATTTGGCATTAATGGGCTATGACAGCAGACGACCGATGTGAGTACCTTTGCTAACAGTACTTGACATCATCTGCAATGCCTCTCCTGGGCTCGTGACCATATCGATTGGACCCTAGATGACTGGAAAACCAAGGCCTGGTCAGACAAGTCCAGATTTCTGTTGGTAAGAGCTGCTGGAAGGGTTTGAGTGTGGTGCAGATCCCACAAGCTATGGACTCAAGTTGTTCAAATGGCTCTGAGCGCTACACGACTTAACTTCTGAGGTCATCAGTCGCCTAGAACTTAGAACTAGTTAAACCTAACTAACCTAAGGACATCACACACATCCATGCCAGAGACAGGATTCAAACCTGCGACCGTAGTGGTCACTTGGCTCCAGACTGTAGTGCCTAGAACCGCACGGCCACTCCGGCTGGCGGACTCAAGTTGTCAACAAGGCACTATGCAGCTGGTGGTGGCTCCATAATGGTGTGGACTGTGTTTACATGTAATGGATTGGGTCCTCTGGTACAACTGAACTGATCATTGACTGGAAATGATTCTGTTCGGCTACTTGGAGACCATCTGCAGCCATTCATGAACTTCATGACAATGCACCAAGTCACTGGGCCACAATTTTTCATGACTGATTTGAAGAACATTCCAGACAATTACTTGTTTCCACCAGATCTTCCCACACGAACTCCACTGAACATTTATGGGACATGATTGAGAAGGAAGTTCACGCACAAATCCTGCACTGTCAACACTTTCGCAATTAGTACAGCTACAGAGGTAGAATAGCTGAAAATACACTGCGCTGTGATATTAGGAGGTATCCCATTACTCTTGTTACCTCAGTGCATTAATTATAAAATTACCACTGGATTCCACAACAAGTATCATACATTTACTATATAATGTGTGTGTGTGTGTGTGTGTGTGTGTGTGTGTGTGTGTGTGTGTGTAGTATTTTCAAGGGTTATAGTCTTTAAAATTTTAACAACATTCAAAAGCTAGGAAGTCCAAAGAGCATGAGCAGCTCCCGTAGGCAGGTTTGCCACAGACACATTTCTTTGCGTGTAACTCACTCGAGAAAGAAACATCATTACCACCAGTGAAGATTTCACTCTTTAGTCACTGGCAACAATTTTGTGCCAAATCATGCATAATGGATCACGTTAACGAAAACTGGCACTTGCAACTGATTATAAATCAAGATACATTACAGGAATTTCACCAAACAAATTTCCACATAATTTTCTCATTCATTTATTGTTTTTATTTACTTTTTTTAAAAATTCATTCACCATACACACAATTAGTAGACAAATAGGGATAACTATTTCAATATACATTCAAAAACATATGAGACGTAATCTTCTACAGACATGGTAGATAAATAAAAGACAAAAATGAAAGCAATAATCAGGTTTTGAACAGAAGCTGCAAAAGTGTGAAGCTGTGATGCTAGCCACTGCGCCACCCCTTCAGCTGAACATTTAAGCTGCTAAAATGCAGAAAACTTTGACCATCATTTTCTCAGAAATGGTCGATTATCTACGGATAAGCCAAAATACGTGTGCTTATTTTGACTCCTCTTCCACTGAGTGACGTTTCTGGGGAATCAGGTTACGATACTTACTGTGTTCTCCTCATGCATATAAATAAAATTTTATGAAAGGGTGAACAATGCAAGTATCACAAGATATAGTTCTCTCATGCAACTGCAAATTAGATTTAAGTACATAACAAACTATAAAATTAAAGCACTACTGAAAGGATTCAGCATCACCAGCTACTTATCCTTGCAAGTACATGCACACAGACCTTAGTAACAAGGGTTTCAAACATAAAGAGTGAAATGAATCAAATAACTGGCTATGAGTACCACACATTTAAAAACAACCGAAGATTCAAAAGATAGAACAGACAGTCTCGAAGAATAAAGTAGACTTAATTTACTGTATTACATCAATATAATCAATGACAAACAAATTTTCCAGTCTTGAATTCCACAAGTAAAGTAGTTCAAATTTATTTTCAATACATCTTTCAAATGCACAGTGAAGAGCCAAGGAAACTGGTACACCTGCCTAATATTGTGTAGGGAACCCGCGAGCACGCAGAAGTACTGCAACACAATGTGGCATGGACTCTACTAATGTCCGAAGTAGGGCTGGTGGGAATTGACACATTAATCCTGCAGGTCTGTCTGTAAATCCTGCGAATAATGTTCATGTCTGGGGAGTTTTGTGGCCAGCAGGAGTGTTTAAACTCAGAAGAGTGTCCCTGGAACCACTCTGTAGCATTTCTGGATGTGTTGTCCTGCTGGAATTGCCCAAATCTGTCCGAATACACAATGGGCAAGAATGGATTCAGGTGATCAGTCAGGATGCTTAAATACATATCACCTGTCAGAGTCTTATCTAAATGTATCGGGAGTCCCACATTACTTCAACTGCACACGTTCCACACCATTACAGAGCAGCCTCCACCAGAATCCATGGATTCATGAGGTTGTCTCCATACCCGTACATATCCATCCACTCGATACAATTTGAAATGAGGCAACACGTTTCCAGTCATCAACAGTCCAATGTCACTGTTCAGGGACCCTGGCGAAGAGTAAAGCTTTGTGTCGTGCAGTCAGCAAGGGTTCACAATTGGGCCTTCGGCTCCAAAGTCCATACTGATGATGTGTCATTGAATGGTTCGCACTCTGACACTTGCTGATGGCCCAGCATTGAAATCTTAAAATCTGCAGCAATTTGCGGAAGGGTTGCACATCTGTGATGTTGAACGATTCTCTTCAGTCGTCGTTGGTCCAATTCTTGCAGGACCTTTTCCTGGCCACAACGATGTCAGAGATTTGATGTCTTACTGGATTCCTGATATTCATGATAAACTTGTGAAATGGTTGTACGGGAAAACTCTCATTTCATTGCTACCTCGGAGATGCTGTGTCCCTTCGCTTGTGCACCGACTATAATACCACGTTCAAACTCGCTTAAATCTTGACTACCTGCCATTGTTGCAGCAGTAACCGATCTAACAATTACGCCAGACACTTGTCTTATAAAAGGATTGCTGACCACAGCTCCGTATTCTGCCTGTTTACACAGCTCCGTATTTGAGAACACATGCCTATACCAGTTTCTTTGGCGCTTCAGTGTATGTACCATCTTTTTCAGATTTAGGATCCAGCACATTACCAGAGTTGCTCTATTTTTACAATAAAAATAAAAAACTGTCCTCAAGTGAATGCTGACTGGTTTGACACCACAGTGCTTCACTAGGCTTATGCCTGAAAACCACAGCAGTTATTTATCGAACTCCAGAAGGTTACACTGTAACATATGGACTCGAGGTTAATTTTTCTTGATGCAGCTAGTAGTTGGTGTGTAGCAAATGAGAGTATAACATAACACATTATACCTGGCCATGGACGACTACAGAACTGAAATTAGTTTCTCACCGACTACATTCTGAAAATGCTGTCTTCTATTTGTATGTTTTTGTTTTGATTTTGGACTGTCATATTTAGCCATAAATGAGATGACCCCGCCCCAATATCCTCTCAAAACCAAAGATGCCTCCAACTGACCTCCTAACATTCACAGCATCCTTGCCAAACCCTTTTATGTTCCCATACCACCATCCCATAAGAATCCTAACACTAAAACAGATTCTGCTCTAAAACACACCCCATATAGCATTAAAGGCAGGGCTACATGTTAAGTCATTCACATGATTTACCAACTGACAGCTGAAGTGTTCATTGCTAGGGAGGCTACATATTCATGACTGGAGACTGGATTTTTATGTAGTATCAACACGCAAATTTTTTACATATTCATATAATGAAAGTGGGTCAAATATGTAACAAAAATATAATATAATATATAAATATGTAATGTAAAACAACATCTGAATTGTACCACAGTCTACTACACAATCTGAGTATGCACTTGAACAAACCAAAAACCACGAAGAGTACATTAAAAAGCTGCACTTCACATTACTTAATTTCTTTTATTTTCAATGTCCAATAAAAGCACATTATTTTCTGTCGTGTTTGTTTACTAAAATGTCCATCCTCACTGAAATTAAGATGACCTACTTCACCCTTCATTTTTAAGCACAATGAACAACTAGGTCTTCTCCAAACTCTCCGTAATCATAGAATGTCACCAATTGAAAGAATGTTTTTGTAGGAGGAAAATGAACTTACTGCAGATAGTAGACTGCATTCCTTGCCAGAACAGCGTCTAACTTATTAACTACATTCTGCTCCACATTATCTTTAATGTCAGTCAGCATACACTGGATATTCTAAATAATTTCTAATGATTTAAGCAAAGCCAACCCGATAGAATTTATTTCTTTAGACTGCTGACAAGGAATCCGAGCTACGGATGTACACCAGAGCTTTTAGATTTTACTTTCAGTGAAAACATTTTATGGCACTGGTACTGAAACTGAAGACTCTCTCAGAAATGAGTCAATCACAAATTTCACAGCTGGGTAACATTCATTATAAAAAATGACAGCTTTAATACATGTACCCAATCTCATTAGGATAGGCTTATGTGACAACACTGGATTTTGTAGCAGTAGTGCTTTGACACACTCTCTCTAGGCTTATAAAATCATTTTGTTTATTTCTGGGTAGCTGATGAACATTTCTTCAGTGATATGTTTCAGTGTGTGGTACAGACAGCTGAATTCTATTAAAAGCTCATAGAACATGCATAGGGCAGTTGTCGCCATCAGCATACGATCACAGCATCTGAACACGTAACAACAAGAACATTTTCTTCTTGAAATCCCTCAATCCACAGCAATTTAAGACTGCCATTAGCAAAACAAGCCACTGTTGTATAATTAGGATTTTTCAACACTTTGTTGGAATACAGTAACGGCTCTGAGGGTTCTCCAGCATCGAGTATGCCAACAACGAGATTGCTAAGTGAATGTCCACATTTTTCGTCAACGCCTATCCGTATGTGGTGGTTACTTGTACTGCACTGCACACTTTTCAGAGCTTCCTGGTACCAAAAGACTAAACAGTCTTTCCTCTATGTCAGTTCATCAATAACCTGCTGCTCACAGTACTTTTACACAAGAAGTTTGTACTAGGAAATAGCAACCATAGTGAAGGACGTATGAAAACAAATCATTCCTCGAGTTTGGAGTCTTTTGTTTCTGCATCACTAACATTTGCTTCTTAGATGACTGCACAGCTTTGTTCATTGTGTGTTGATACTATGTACATGTTGCTGAAATTGGGACTTCATAGAGCACCCAATCAACCTATTCCATCCTTGACATATATTTCCATCAGCAGTGAAAGCACCATCCATCATAATCCTTTATCTTAATTTAGGTGATAATTATGAAGCAAAAGGAAGCATCATGAACACACACAATTCTGAGGTCTTAAAAAGCGCTGTTTGGCAAAATTTTATTGGTTCATGAACTCACTAGTTCTGTATCAGTGCAAGTCTATAGTAGTCAGAAAACTTTGAACCACTAATCTTTTGGTTTCCCCACTGTCAGTCACATTAAGTCCTTTACTACACACAATAATGGCTATTACAATGCTTTATACAGTGTGGTCCATTGATCACGGCCAGGCCAAATATCTCACGAAATAAACGTCAAACGAAAAAACTACAAAGAACGAAACTTGTCTAGCTTGAAGGGGAAAACCAGATGGCACTATGGTTGGCCCGCTAGATGGCACTGGCATAGGTCAAACGGATATCAACTGTGTTTTTTTAAAATAGGAATCCCCATTTTTTATTAAATATTCGTGTAGTACGTAAAGAAATATGAATGTTTTAGTTGCACAACTTTTTTTGCTTTGTGATAGATGGCGCTGTAATAGTCACAAAGATACGGCTCACAATTTTAGACAAACAGTTGGTAATAGGTAGGTTTTTAAAATTAAAATACAGAACGTAGGTACGTTTGAACATTTTATTTCGGTTGTTCCCATGTGATACATGTAACTTCGTGAACTTATCATTTGCTGTTACAGCGTGATTACCTGTAAATACCACATTAATGCAATAAATGCTCAAAATGATGTCTGTCAACCTAAATGCATTTGGCAATATGTGTAACGACATTCCTCTCAACAGCGAGTAGTTCGCCTTCTGCAATGGTCGCACATGCATTGACAATGTGCTGACGCATGTTGTCAGGTGTTGTTGGTGGATCATGATAGCAAGTATCCTTCAACTTTCCCCACAGAAAGAAATCTGGGGACGTCAGATCCAGTGAACTGAATTTTAGAAAAGTATCACTTCCTTCATAATCCCACTCAAAGAGTAATTAACTGTATTTTATTGAAGTACAACATGATTTTAAGAGAAATTAGTTCCTGTCCTTAACTTTTACATAAGGTCAGATTCGGATATTGTGGCCTCCTGATGGCATGAATTATTAAGAAGAAGGGGAAAAGATGTCAATATGTAATTTTATATAGCATTAACTAAAATGTCTGAAAAATATAATTATATTGAAATTGTAAAATTATGTAACAATAAAATGAAATATATCAATACTGCGAAAATAATCTGGGAACATTTACACTTATACATACAGAGGAAAAAGAAAAGAATGTGAAATTACTTAAAAATTCGTGCCCTAGTAATGACTACGACGACACTGAGAATACATGAATGGACACAATAACAGTCTGTCTTTGAGATATCCATAATCATTTGCTGAACATGTTCTACAGCATGAAACAAAAGCACAGAGTGCCTGTTATATTGACATTCTGAAACTCCCATGCTCAAACTACTTTTATCATCTTTCCCCTCTACTCTCTCTCTCTCTCTCTCTCCCCCCCCCCCCCCCCCACTCTCGAATGCTAAACAATTGTTTCCTGAAGTTTTCCCAGTGTTCCTGTCAGCATCCCGATATCCTCCAAGACAGAATATGTGCATTGCAACTGTGAATAGTGTTATTCATGTGTAAGTGT